>NC_137022.1:7990783-8715494 GCF_032717465.1 Coenobita brevimanus | reverse complement strand
TTCATCACATATGTGCTGCATGACTTCGTCATCTAGGAAGGCCAAAAGGTAGTCAACACACTCAGCATTTTCGTCCATAGTGAAGGCAGGCTGAACTCCTGAGGAGCTCTCATCAAAAACTAGATTTTCGGGCACAAAATCTGACCCTTCCGTCCACGTGAAGGCGTCCAGGATTCCTTGTCGTGGCGGTGTAGGGCGGGTGGTGGTGGTGGTGGTGGAGGTTGGCTGTGAGGGAGGTTTATCTCGGTCAAGGTCACTCGCACTGACCCTAGGTTGCCGTACAGCACTAGCAGCCCTTACCCTACTAGCTACACTACTTTTCACTCTCCTTGATTACCTCTACCTCTATGGCCTGCCTTCACTGTTGATGCTGGTGGTGACTCCGACGACGAAGACTCCGGAGATAACTCAGCCAACGATGATGAAAAGATCAGTGAAGTGGGGCTTGGGGAATGGGGAGGTGAATGCACTCGTGACTCATGGCGGGCTGGGTCACGTGGGGGCATTGTTCTGGGGCTAACACGCCGCCTTTTCACTCCCTTCCCAAATTCTTGTCCTTGCTGCACTAAAGGCTCCTTTCCCTTGGAGCTAGACACTGATTCACTTACTGTAGCACTCGTTGTTGCTGTTTCTGGCGCGATAACCTCACCCGGCTCATCACACGATTCACCCGAATCGTCATAGTCACTGTCCATCATTATCATGGACAATTCTGCCAGTTCACGTGCCACTGCAGAGTCACTAAGGCCTTTCCTGCTTGCCTCACTACTTTTCTTAGGAGTAGAGGTCACGGGGCCCTTTGCAATGGGCGCAGAAGTGGCAGGAATGGCGGGGCGCAAGTGCGGCATGGTTTCTCTACAGCGGAGGACAAAGAACTAAATGCCGTGGCTTCTCTGAGAAGGGAAGGGTTGACAATGACACTTTAGGCTGACTGCTGCTAACTTACAGGCTAATTTTTTATAGGTAGAAAATCTCGGCAATACATAAAGAAATAGGTAGTTCCAGGTGAATGTAAATGTCAGTTAGGATTCTCCCTTCCTTTCTGATATATATTTTTATTACAGACATCGATTACAAGGCATAAATCAAAGGGGAAATTACCGTGGTAATGTAGCGAATGAATGCACGTGAGGTTTTGTCAGGTGATAATTAGCCAATTTCTGGTGTATAACACTATCACTTACCTGTTTTTTTTTGGTATATATTATTTTGTATAAGTATAGGGCATAGGGCTTATTTCAATGGATGAAATCTGTGGAAAAATCTGGGGGAAATTTACGTAGCGCAGCGCGGCGTGGGAGGTGAGAGGACAGGGTAAAGGAGGGCAGGTAGGGAGGGGAGTCATGAAGGGGGTAAAATCGCTAAATTGTCAACAATGGATGGGAGTACAGATGAGATTTGGAGTGCTGACTAGTGTTGGACATTGGCAGTACTGATAGATGATACAAGCCACCACTTGAGAGCCCGGGATAATTCAAAATAACACAGAATCACAAAAGTGACGCCCCGCGGTATGATCCATTGTGGCCGAGCGTCACGAAAGTGACGCCCCGCGGTTAAGGGGTTAATTGACCTACTGTAATTCTTTATACACCAAATTGTAGCGAAATAAAATCCTTATAACTTTTTCTCAGTAACATTTACCACAATAATTATATTTATGTGAGAATAACTGAGGTAAAAAAAAAAGTAATTAAGGCATAATATACAGTCGTCGTGGTCATAAATAATCACCTATCATCCGGTACCCCGTGCCTCAGGGTGGCTCCTTTATGAGTGGCAAGTCACAATGGAGTAAGAGGGGCTGAAAGGGAGGGGCCAGAGAGAGAAGGGAAGGTGGGTGGGGGGACGAGTGATGGTGCGAGGGTGGAGTGAGGGAGGGGATGAACGGCAGGTAGTGGAGGGAGAATGAAATGTGAAGTGGTTGATGGTCACATTATTTGTTTATTTTCTTTCATCCAGGACAAGATATAAAGGAGTCAATATTCGGTAGATAATGCTGCATTACATCTTGTATAGCAGCATCAGATAACAAGCATTAGATTTGTGGTGATATCAGGTGCTGGCTCGTGAGAGAAATTTACTGACATGACAGATCAAACATTAGTGCAGAGCTATCAAGACTGTGTGGGCCCAGATTGTCAACGTGTGGCAGGAACCGGAAAACGAGAAGACACAGGCGCACTTCCTCCCAGCACAGCACTTCTCTTGCATAGCTTGGCCTGACCAGTCACCACTATGCCCAAGCTTCCACGAGAGAATCCAGCTGACTCTACTTGTCTCACGTGACCCATTGAGGGGACACCCAACAGCAGATCCGAGCCGTCAGGAGCCACCACCATCCGGGGAACAGTGACTTGGTACAACGTGAGAAGTACTACGGCTTCTAAAGTGCCGGGGCACTGGCGCTGATGTTTTCATACATGTCTTAGGGGACTCGCTGTACTCAGGGCATCCACGGCATTTCCAGCACTCCCACTTGGCGATGGGAAGATGGTGGAGTTTCGCCAGGTCGTTCAGGTTCCCAAGGGCCAGAAGCTAGGGATGGTCACTGGACTGGGTGGTGTTGCTGTGTAGGGCTCTGCCCATGCACGGCAACATCCCCCAGCCCGGAGATGCCAGCCATAGGGGGTCCCTGGGAGTTCTGGCGACACAAACACACTTGTTGCATTGTGTGTATTGCGACGGCTGAAGCTTTAGTCGGGTTAGCAAGGTGGTTCTCGGCTGTCTCATTCCTCAAAATTCCTTTGAGGAGAACGGCTGCCTACCATGCCCTTGCCATTCTCCGAAGCTTTGCCCATGATCCACGTCTGCCCGCCTCGTCAAAAACAGAGGGTCAGGCCCACAAGCTTGAATTGCAGCCCAATGTTATGTCACCACCACTACCCACTAACAACACCAGGATAATGGCTGCAGCTGAGACCACCAAAGAAGATCACCTCTCAACTCAGGCGACTGAAAACATCACCAATCATTGACCCTACGATCACTGACCCCGGAACCGACACACAGGTCATGGACATTGAGCATGGGGAGACCGTTCTGTGGAGGTTCACCTCCCATCGTCAGTGAGCTTGAGGAGGAGCAGGTCTCTTCTCCCGTCCCTTCTGTCCATCTGGACGAAAGAGGAGCCCCCCTTCTTGCCTTCTCCATCTGCTTCCCTGACGATGTGAGGCAGAGGCGCCTCTTCCACCCTCCAATTCATCTCTCGTCATTCTCCCCTCTCCACGTAAGGAGTGAAGAAGAAGAAAAATAAGAACAAGGAAGGGAGCCACTGTGTGTAGGTCGACCCACTCCAACATCACCCATCTCATAGAGGCCCTCCTTTTCTGCCACTTTCAGACCCTGCAAAACTCGACGCCTTGTCACGGATACTTACCTTGAGGAGCTGGCTTTCAACTCTCAGGGGATCCTACTGACGATCGTGATACACTGCCTCTCGTCTATCAGCATTTGTATCGAAGAGATCCGTGAGAACGCATACATCTCCAACTCCCTCTCACCATCCAAGGAAATGGGCCAGTATCCGTGAAAAAGTGTCAGAGGGTGAGGATCCACCACATGCTCCTCTCATTCACTACATTGCCACCGGACAACTCTCCTAGATCGCTGCACTCCATACCATCTGTCTGCCATTTTCCTTCCATCTCTCTGCCATTTTTCATCCCATCTCTCTATCGTTTGCCCTTCCATTTGTCTGCCGTTTGTCTGGGACCTGTCTTGGCTGTTTTTCTTTTTTTTTTTTTTTTTTTTTTTTTGCTTCACCTGCTTTTATTGCTGCTCACGTCTGACAGCCTGTCTTGTTTGCCCGTGTCCCCACCACTGTTGTGGGGCGAATCACACAACAACAACAACCTCCAGCACACCACGGACGAGCGGGAGCTGTTCAGACGAAACCAGCAAGCCATCAACAACATTGTTTCCTTACTGCCGCGAAGACTGCAAAAGGTTATTAAGAGACAGGAGGCCACTGGACTACTTACTAAGGCTTTCCTTGTTACTTTGACTTTACTAATGTCGGTAAACATTGACACAGATTTAATTTGGGAGTTTGGGTAGGATTTTGTTTTATTTTCCTTCTAACATTTTATGAGAGATATCGTAATTATATTCACCCATGTGCACAGACATCAAATGTATTGATCTTTTACGCACAATTATCTTAAATAGCCTTTTCATAAAGAGATGCCGTAAAATAGTTGACATGATGATGACTGTATAGAGGGAATGTATACCGAGAGGATGATCATATTTACTGTGGACTCAGCCATGTCAAAAGTTGCATAAGATATTTAGTTCCAAAATTAATTACATGTAAGGGTAAAGGACGTTTCTTAATTAAGTATTACGGAAGTCAAAGCCATCCAGTTTTAATTCTGCGTTCGAATCAAAATATATGGATAAACACAAATATCTGGCTCGGCACTGATATTTGATCTGACACTTAAGTATTTTTCTCTCACGAGCCAGCCCTTGATATCACCACCAATCTAAAGCTTGTTATCTGACGCTGGTATACAAGATGTAATGCAGGATTTTCTACCGAATATTAACTCCTTTATAACATGCCCTGAATGAAAGAAAATAAACAATTATGACCACCACTTCGCGTTCATTCTCCCTCCCCTTCCTCACTCCACCCTCCACACCATCACTCGTCCCCCCCCACCTTCCCTTCCCTCTCTGCCCCCCCCCCCCTCTCAGCCCCTCTTGCTCCACTGTGACTTGCCGCGCATATAGGAGGCAGCTTGAGGCACGGGGTACAGGATAGGTGATTATTTATGACCAGAACTGTACATTCGGCTTATCTTTTTTTACAACGCCATAAGCAAGTACATTTATTCAGGATTACCGTGAAAAAAAAAAAAAACAACAATTATGGAAGCATAAATGAGTGTGTGAGGATAAATTGTTTGTGAACCACCAACTGTGCGGGAATAGCGCAGTGACGGGGGGGGCGGGGGGGAGCAGACTCTCTGTGTGTGGCCTTGGGCGCTGAGGCCTGCGTCCCGAGTACTCGCTCGTGGTAGGACGCAGCCTATGTTGAATGGTACCAAGAAGGTTAATTCTAAAATTAATTCTGTAATGGGAGAAATACAGAATTTTTTTTTTTTTAATACCTAGTCTGGCCCTCTGGTGGGACACGGCGGAAGTAACTGCATATCTAGGACAAAGAGATAGGTAAAACAAACTATTCATTTATTATATAAATTGTTTTTTTTTTACCTCAAAGCGGCACTGATTGCAGTTTGAATCACTCAACACTCAGCCACAGAGATCACACAAAAATAAACTGTCTCTATCTCAATACAGTCTGTCACTCAAAGCTAACACGGAAATCAATGACACACCCTAAAACAAACTCACAGACGTTAAACAAACCGCATTTACACTGCACAAAATTCACTTAGAGACCAAACAATCAGCTGGATCATTGACCTAGACGCAGGACCATCAGACTATTGTAGTGAAACAGACAAAACACTGAAACAGGGCTCTAGCAAGGCAAATCGCCAGTGGAGCATCCCTGGTGGAACCCATACTGACAATTAGAAAGAGGTCGATAGGAATTTTTTTTTTTTTTTTTTTTGTACAATAGACTCAAAAACTTCCGAAATACAGGATGTTAAAGCAATTAGAGAATAGTTCGAGGGCTGGGAAAGGTCTCCCTTCTTTGGGACAGGCTGAATGAAAGGAAACTTCCGGTAAGAGGGAAAGATACAAGTTGACAGACAAAAGCAAAAGAGTTTACATAGGCAGGGTGTTAGCACAGAAGCACAGTTCTTAAGGACAAACTGAAGGGACCCCATCATGCCTTATGCCTTGTTTCCTCCGCCAACAAAGTTGGAGGAGGTTATGTATTCACCTACGTTTGTTGCTTGCTGGACTCACAAGATTCGGCAAGCATGTTGGTCAGCTCTGTATGTTTATCTATCTCTCTGTTTGTCTGCTCTTTACAGGTCACAATTTTTCGTAAACGTTCTGAAGAAAATTCAGAAGATTGATATCCATAAACCCTAGAAGCCTATTGTTACATCAGAATCGGTCAAAGGCCCTGAACTGGTTGGGGGGTTGAAACCCCTCCATGGCCATGGATCCGGAAATCATCGGGACCAAGTGACCAGGCCAGACACCATTTTTTTAAGATTTCGAAAACCAAATATTTTCTTCTTACCAAATAAACGAGAAACGTCTGGCTTATCTGGCTTCTTAAACCTATCCTGTGCTTCACAATGAAGTGCGAAAATTTTTTCCAAATGACTACCTACATGCCAGTGAAAACTAAGGAGACACAATTGGATCCATCCAGCAAGCACTCTGCCTATGGCACTTTCATCCGTTTGTTTGTCTGTTTGTCCACACAGTATCTCCAGAAGTTCTCAGTGAATTTCAATTAAATTTCATGGAAGGGTGGGTCATGGGCTAAGAAAGAATTTATTAAATTTAGGGGCTGATCCAGATCCTGCAGTGACATTGGCGGGGGTTTGCGCTTTCTGAGTGCTTTCTAGTTAGGTTTGAGGCCAGTGATGCCTGAAAATACATCAGCTGAAGAAATTTCAATGTCAGTCATGGGGAAGTCAGAGGATGGAAGTGATGGAGGAACAGTATTGGAATCGTCTAAAGTGAAATTGGAGGAGAAAGTATGAATGAGGAGTTCTGCTTTTATCAGTAGAAAAAATGGCTACGGAGTCATCAAAGTGGAAATGAGGAGGGATGGATGATGAGGTAAAATTGTTATAAAGGTTTTTGAAAGGGTGCCAGAAGGAGCAGGAAGAATTTGAGCTGGAGAGTTCAGAGCATTTAGCACAAATAAAATTATTTTTAGCAGTGTGAAGAACAGACTTTGCACGACTCCAGACAGAAACATAAAAGAGATGAGATTCAGGGATGAGTTGAATCCATTATTTTTTGTAGGCCTTCTCCTTGTTGTAGACGACAATAGAACAAGCGTGATTAAACCAAGTTTTTTTTTTTTTTTTTTTTTTTTTGCATAGTCAAAGGACATGAGAAAGGAATGTATGCTTCCATGCCCGAGAGAATAGCCTCTGTAATGTGCAAGGCACACTGAGATGGCTCCCGGCCGTGGAAGCAATAATCATTCCAGGGAAAAATCAAAGAAGTACTGCCTGATGACCTCCCAATCAGCAGCTCCAAAGTGCCACAACCAATGTTTCTTTGGAGGGTCCACAGGATGTACTGGTGCAATAGGGCAGGTAAAGGTAATAAAATTGTGATCAGAGGAGCCCAACGGAGAGGAAAGATTAAAAGTGTAAACAGAAGGATTAGTTGAAAGGAAGAGGTCAAGTATGTTGGAGCTCTCTCCAAGGGGTACTGTATAAGCTGTATAAGCTGCACTAGGTCATTAAGGATAGAAAAGATGTAGGCTTGCTCACCACACCGATCAGTGAAAGGAGAGGAGAGTCAAAGGTGGTTGTGAACATTGAAACCTCCTAGAATGGAGATTTCAGAGAAAGGAGAAACGGATAGGATGTGTTCCATCGTTGAAGTAAGACAGTCAATGAATTTGTCATAGTCAGTAGAATTAGGGGATAGGTAAACAGCACAGATATATTTAGCCAGAGAATGACAGGAAAGCCGAAGCCAGAGAGTAGAGATTCAGAAGAATCAAGTTCAGGAACACAAGAGCAAGCTAAGTCGTTGCGTACATTACAACAGCTACCTTTGGCTTTGAAATGAGAATAGAGGGACACAGCGTTTGCTACCCACCAGCAGCCAGATTTTCAAGTTTATAATATATATGACCCAAAATATTCTACAATGAAATTCACTGAAAGTACAGCCGGTAAGAATATATTTTTATACCGTTTTTTGAGGTTAGAGCTGCACTGGATATTATATAGGCTTCTTATCAGACTTAAGGAAAAGGTAAGAAAAGATTCCTTTGGGTAATCATCCTATAATAAATTCATAATGGTACACATCTTTGCTGTCATACAACATCCGCTTCCTTTCACTCACATCTTTCCTCATACCTTCCCTCCTATCAGTGCATTTACCTTCTCTCACACCACACCCCCTTCCATCGAACACATTTTTCACTCAGACACAGTTATCTCCTTTCTGACTCACACTTTGCTTTTTTTCCTCATGCACTCTTTCTCTCGCCCTCTTCCCTACCCTGACCCACTCCTTCGCACATTTCCACTCTTACTCCCACTCTCTCATGACAACTTATTAATCCACGTCTTCCATCTTCCTCTAACGCATACCTCAGTTTCCTCCCCAAGCACACACACACACACACACACACACACACACACACACACACACACACACACACACAAGTTTGCATACATGCGTACACACACACACATACACACATACACACATACACACACCGCATGCACGCACACAAGTTTGCATACACGCATACACACATGTATGCACACACACACACACACACACACACACACACACACACACACACAGCACTCTCTCTCTCTCTCTCTCTCTCTAAGCCGTCTGATCCTTCACTTGCTTTGCAATTTATAACGTCCTGGTTCGATCTCTGCAAATATTGAGAGGAAGTCGAGCAAAGCTGAGGAGAGAGGGAAGGATTAAAACAGGAGAGTAAGTAAAAAATGATAACTTGGATTCTGGAACAATGATGATGATGATGATTATGATGATGATGATGATCATGTAAGAGATATGGGAAACATAAAGTAGATAAAAGAATAAATAAACACAACTATAGGGTGGATCCGGCATTGCAGCACTTAATATTTGACCATAACATGCTGAACTGTACGTATGAACTACTAGTATGATACTCGTATGATCTACTTAAGCAGGTGTCATCTGGCCGTATCAAGATTTAATTAGAAAGATGTCACCGTAATTAACACATTTCAGAGGTTGACTCTAACCAATTGACCACCCAGCGATAAATAAAGCAGTCTAGACTCTACAAATAGCACAGCTCCCTAGACCTTTAACCCCTAAACCACGGGGTTGTTTTGGCTTGACGTGCTTGTCTTGCGGGCATATTCGCGCTCTGACAGACTCTCTAAAAATATTTGCCAAAAATCAGTTATTAGTCCTAGAATATTAAAATTACATATAATTATGGCACATACTTTCAGCTTTCTCCTGGGATGTTTGTTGAGCCTTCTTCGAGTACCGAAGCACTTGTGGAGACCTCTGAAGTTGGGTAACAAAGTCTCCACTTTACACTTCCCGACAACCTGTAATATGATTACCACAGCCTGATATTATCACTAGAAGAACTATTCTATGATTTTCAAATAGTTTGGAATCCATACTAAAAAAAAAAAAAATGTGAAAGCAAGGAAAATTACTACCGCGTGTGACCTTCCCACTTGCGTTCGTTCAGCGCTGGAGTTCTGTCGTTTATTGTTCATAAAAACACTCACACTTTATATTTCTATTACTATATAACAAATATATCTGCAGTCTTTATCCGTAAGTTTCCTTCTGTAATTGTAGTTTATTGTCACTGTAGGCATTCAATTTCTCTTTCAGTAAAATATGTAGCATTCACTTTCTCGTCCTGTATACTAGCATTGAGAGCGAATCTGTCACTTTCACTTTCACTTTCATAACTCCCAGTATTCATACATGCTAGAGTGAAACTTTCACTTTCATTACTCCTAGTAAATATACTCGTATTCTTATATTACTACTCATTTACATTTCTATTTTCATTCTCTATTTTATTTACATTATTTACATTTCTATTTTATTTACACCGTGTTATGCACTGTCACTTGCAGTAACTTATATTTCTATTACTATATAACACTTAAATATATCTGCAGTCTTTATCCATAAGTTTCCTTCAGTAATTGTAGTTTATTGTCACTGTAGGCATTCAATTTCTCTTTCAGTAAAATATGTAGCATTCACTTTCTCGTCCTGTATACTAGCATTGAGAGCGAATCTGTCACTTTCACTTTCACTTTCATAACTCCCAGTATTCATACATGCTAGAGTGAAACTTTCACTTTCATTACTCCTAGTATATATACTCGTATTCTTATATTACTACTCATTTACATTTCTATTTACATTCTCTATTTTATTTACATTATTTACATTTCTATTTTATTTACACCGTGTTATGCACTGTCACTTGCAGTAACTTATAAAACTATTTTCCACTGTTCACTTATATTTACATTCATTCATTGCTTTCACTTGCTGTTTACACATTGTTTACACATCCACTTGCACTGTTTTAGTCACCAGAAAGATCGTAGTCACTGTCCATTATTTTCATTGATAAATTAGCCAGTTCACGTTCCACAGCAGTCACTTAGCCCTTTACCCCTTTCCACACGAGGTTTAGTAGGGGGTAGAGGTCACAGGGCCCTTTGCATGGGGTTAAAAAGCGGCGGAATTGGACAGGCGCGAATCCGATGTGGTTTCACCTTGAAAGATGACAGTAAACTGAATACAGTGTGATGGCCTAGGGGGAGTGCAATGCTGCCAATGTCAGCATGATAACAGCTGCCGATATATACGCTATGAAATGATTGGCAGGAAATCTAGACAATACATAAAAAATTAGGTAGTTCCAGGTGAATGTAAATATCACTTAGGCTTCTCCCTTCCTTTCTTATATATATTTTTATTACGAGAGTAGATTATACGGCATATTTCAAGGGGAAATAAACAGCGAAATTTAGCGAACGAGTGCACGTGAGGTGTTGTCGGGTGATAATTAGCCAATTCCAGGTGTATGGCACTATGACTTACCTTATTTCTTTTTTGTATATATTATTTGTTATAAGAATAGGGCATAGGGCTTATTTCAATGGATGAAATCATTGGAAAATTCCAGGGAGGATTTACTTAGCACAGCACGGCCGGGCAGGCGAGAAGATAGGGTAATGGAGGAGAGGTAGGGAGGGGAGTCAAGAACGGGGAGAAATGGCTAAATTGTCAACAATGGATGGGAGTACAGATGAGAATAGGAGTTCTGACTAGTGTTGGACATTGGCAGTACTGATAGATGATATAAGCCACCACTTGGAAGCCCGGGCGAATTCAAAATAACACAGAATCACAAAAGTGACGCCCCGTGGTATGATCCCTTGCTCCCAAGCGACACGAAAGTGACGCCCCGCGGTTAAGGGGTTAAGTAATGCATCCTTCACCCATTATCTCCCGACTTTTTATTTTTTGAAAACTTGTAGTTTTTGGCAAAATTTTGTGAGAGTAAGGGCTAAGAATAATGGTAAATGTGACAGAAAAACTTTAATCTTAATAGTAACCTTACAATAAGCTGTCCTCAAATGAGGATGCTGGGAGAATAAGGCTGTAATAATGGTCTTACAATTAAAGTTCCATAAATTTATCATCATATGAAGAAAGTAATTAATGGCTTCCTTCTAATATCTTTTCAATAATATCACATGGTACTATGAAGATTAAAACATATTTGCAAAATCAGAACACAATTTCAATCGAAAAACCTCCTGGCAACTGTCCTTGTTTTATTTATTCTCTAGTTTCTTTTATGATATGAGCTAAAGCATTCAGCACAAAGAGTAACATCACATTTAGAACAAAATGTTCTTGGCATGGTGGTACATGGCTTGTTTTGACACCGCTGCTGTTTTTTCCGTTTCTCAATCATATGGCCCTTGCCATCATACCGACTATCAGAAGCAGTGGTGCCAGATGCTGGAGTACTATGGGGTCATCCCATCGTCACTTCCATACAACATAATTTCAAATAAGGTACACAGATAGCGCTTTTGAAGTCCAATAAGTCCAGTTGTGCACTGCTGTGGCCTTGTAGAATGTCTATAAATGATCGATGAGTTCACTACTGCCATATCTAAGAATTGCGTGAATAAAGGCCAGTACCATTTCTTCCCTCTAATTGACACAGAATATTTACATACTAGCCAGTCATGGTGATCCACACCGCCCATGTATTTGTTATAATTATAAGTGGCATTTGGCTGAGGAACACTTCCCTTTGTCTGTGCATTTTTTAGCCAACGCTGCACTTTAGCAATTGGTTCTACTGTATCATAATTTGTTCCAACCGTTACACATTTGTTATCAAACCATTTTATCATGAGAACTTCTTCGTTTGTATCAAACCTATAGTCATATGCTCCTCTTGTTTCTTTTTTGATATGATTTGAGGACTTTAGTGGACGTTGTTTCAAATGATTCTCCCTCAGTGTTCGTGTCCCTCGATAGCCAAGATTTCTCATGTGAACAAGTAAGTCATAACTAGAAAAATAATTATAAAAAAAGACTGAATGGGATTCTGTGTGATCACAATGAAGGCTAAATGGGAACTGAAAGGTATAGGCATTGGTAGTTAGTGGAGTGCAAGGTTCTGCATACCTTGACAAGAAGAAGCAAGTTACAACACATTCTCCCAGCGTCCTCATATGAGGACACAGTTTTTGAATGCCACATTGAGCATCTTGCTTTGCTTATAGTTAGACAGTGTTAGCATAAAATCATCGAATGAGGATCGAATTTGTTGTACAGGTTGAAATATTGTGCAAATAGCTTATAAAGAAGAAGAAATAACACTGAATTTACTGACGAACTGAGTAAAAAAAATTCCGTGATTTTGGGTGTTCATAAGAATCTGATTTAGCTCTTTCATACTAACAAATTTTTTTTTTTTTTTAATTAAAATATTCTTTCAATAATGTTGTACAATAATCAGGCATAATAAATAGATAACATAAAGTACTCTAAATAAATACTGAATAGAGTGTCCTCAAATGAGGACACTCGGAGGTAATGGGTTGAAGTCATGTTGCCAAGACATGAGGTATAGTAATCATGAAATATAATGCAATTGAGAATGTAAGGGGTGTGAATAACGACGTGAAAGAGACAGAGTTTGTCAAGGTGCTTGAGGGTGCAGAGGTGGACATATGTGGAATAACTGAGACCAAATGGTTAGGTGAGAGTGTAAGAAAGTGGTAGTATGGATGGGTTTTATGTGTAGCACTTTTTTGTTTTAATGCAAGGAAGAAGGAACTAAACACCACGAGCCTGCAGACTGTTCCCCCCCCCCAAAAAAAAAAAAAAGCAATACAAGAGAGAGCCAAATTAAAGATTCGTTCATTCTGAGATGCCTGGACACATTGCATTTGAAAGACTGGAGATCATAGGAAGCAGAAATACAAACAGAGGGAGACAGTTCCAGAGATGACCCATTGCATAAAAGACGGACTGGGAGTAACGGTTAACTCTTGCATTAGAGAGCTGGACAGAAAAGGGATGAGAGTTTGTTCCTAGACGGGTGCTATGCAACCGTCATAGAGGTGGAGGGATGCAAGGAGACAGGTCAGAGGAGCAATGACCATTGAAGTACTGACAGAAAAGAGATAAAGATGCAACAGTGTGGCGAAGAGACAGAGGTTGAAGGGAGCCAGTCAGAGGAGGAGAGTTAATGAGATGAAAAGCCTTTGACTCCACCTTGATGAGAAGGCATGTATGTGGGGAACCTCCCCACACATGAGAGTTGTATCCTGGGGCGAACAAAACGCGTGTATAAAGTCAACAACTGTGTAGGGATAAAGAAGGTATGGATTCGGCTTAGTACACCTAATTTCATGGAGGCAGATTTAATAAGAGATGTAATATGCTCTTTCTACGATTAATCCCGAGAGAACGAAATCCCAAGTACGTTTATGGATGATGCAAGACTGAGCTACATATTATTAAACATTAGTGTGTATTCTTGGGGAAGATTTTGTCAGGTTCGTAGGTGTAAGAACTGAAACTTTGATGCATTAAAAACAACAAGATTAATTTTACCCAAGACAGAGATACGAGCCAAGGCAGACATTAGGTGTGTCAAAGCCTCATCCCTTGTTCATTGAAGCAACTGCTGAGATGGATGCTGCGGGAACCAAATGGAAATGTGAAGGGTGGAATCATCAGCATATGAGTGGATAGGGTTAGATGTAAAGCTGAGAAAGTCATTGATGAATAAAAGGAAGAGAGTTGGTGATAGGACAGAATCCTGACGAACACCACTGTTGATTAATCTAGGAAAAGAACGGTGGCCGTCTACAACAGCAGCTATAGAATGACCAGAAAGGAAGCTATAGAAGAAGGCAAAGATAGAAGGATTGAAACTGTAGGAGGGCAGTCTGAAAATTAAGATTTGTCCCAGACTCAGCTGATAGCCTTTGATATGTCAAGTGCAATGACAAAGCTTTCGCCAAGTCCCAAAAAGAGGATGACTAGGTGTCTGAAAGGTAAATGAAAAGATCTCCAATGGAGTGTCCGTGGCAAAACCCATCCTGATGATCACAACAAAGGTTGTGATAGTAAAGATGCTTCACAATTTTTTTTTGTTAAGAATAGTCTCGAAAACTTTTGAGACACAGGATGTTAAAGAAATTGGGCGTTAGTTAAAAGGTTGGGAATGGTCACCCTTTTTGGGACAGGCTGAAGGAAGGCAAACTTAGCAATAAGAAGGAAAAATACAAGTTGACAGACAAAGGCAAAAGAGTTTTTCTTGACAGAGCATGAGTACAGAAGCACAGGTCTTGAGGACAGCAGGAGGGATCCTATCAGACCCTTATGCCTTTTTTGTACTGAGATCAGTGATGGCAGAAAATACATCAGTTGAAGAATTTTAATGTCAGCCATGACGAAGTCAGAGGGAGGGAAGTAATGGAGGAACAGCACTGGAATCATTTAAGGTGGAAGTGGAGGAGATAGTCTGGGAGATGCGATCTTCTTTATCAGTAGAATAAATAGCCACAGAGCCATCAGAGTAGAAAAGAGGAGGGAAGGATGATGAGGTAAAGTCGTTAGAAAGGTTTTTGGCAAGATGCCAAAAGGAGCGGGAACAATTCAAGTCGGAGAGTTGCGAGCATTTATTATCGATGAAATTATTTTTAGCAAAGCGAAGAACAGACACTATTCTGGGACGGAAAAAAAAAAAATGTGGTTCAGGGATGGGTTGGCTCCAGTACCTTTAATAGACCCACTCCTTGTTGTGGACGACATTTGCACAAGCGTGACTGAACCAAGGCTTTTATGCATTAGTTAAAAGATATGAGAAAGGAATGTATGCTTCCATGCCCGAGAAAATAACCTACATAATGCGCAAGGCAAACTCAGATGGCTCCCAGCCATGGGAACAATATTCATGAAAGGGAAAATCAAAGAAGTATTACCTGAGGGCCTCCCAATCAGCAGCTCCAATGTACCACAGCCGACATTTCTTTGAAGGGTCCACAGGCCATACTGAAGTGATTGGACAGATTAAGGAGATAAGGTTGCGACTGAAGGAGCCCAACGGAGAAAACAGATTAATAGTGTAAGCAGAAGGATTAGTTGTAAGGAAGAGGTCAATTATGTAGGGACTCTCTCCAAGATGGTCAAGGATATAGGTAGCATGCTGTACAAGCTGCTATAGGTCACTGAGAATAGAAATGATGAAGGTTTGTTCACCAGGTGGATCAGTGAAAGGTGAGGAGAGCCGAAGGTGGTGGTGAACATTGAAATCTCCTAGAATGGAAATTTCAGAGAAAGGAGAAACAGATAGGATTTGTTCCATCATAGAAGTAAGATAATTGAACAATTTGTCATAGTCAGTAGAATTAGGGGATAAGTAAACAGAACAGTTATATTTCATCAGAGAATAACAGGAAAGCCGAAACCAGAGAGTAGAGAATTCAGAAGAATCAAGTTCAGGAACACAAGAGCAAGATATATTGTTTCATACATAAACACAAGAGCCACCTTTGGCTTTGAAATGAGTATAGAGAAAGTACCGTAGGAGGATACACAGAAGGGTTTGCTATCAATTGCCTCAGACAGTTCAGTCTCAGTTAAGAAGAGAAAGTGAGGTTTAGAGGAGGAGAGGTGGTGCTCAACAGAGAGAAAGTTCGAGGAAAGGCCGTGAATGTGGCAGAAATGAAGTTCAGGTGAGTCAGAAAGTGGTTCCAGGCAGCTTGTTGAGTCGTCATTGCGAGAGGGGCGGATGGTGGGAGCATTTATGGTCCTCCCCTCTGGGGACTCCGAGGCTTGGCTCAATGACTTTTTTTTTTCTTTTTAATTGGAAGTGTAGTGTGTAATGTGCATGTAGTTGGGTGTTGACAGGTAGAGAAACTTGTATTGGAGAGTATGCTGGCCTACTCTCTGTGTTACTGAAATACTGAAAAAGTACAGCAAAGGGGGATGGTCAGGAACTAGTCCCAAGGGCTGATGAAACGGTAGCTCCAGCATTCCCTGTCGTCAGCTTTCCATCCACCTTGGGAGTACTGCCCTGCTCGACTGGTGCTGCAGTGAGAATAAGATGGCAAAAGAGGGTGTATGTATTGTTGTGTGCAAGAGATGGAAGGAGTACATAAGAGAGTATGGATCAGTTCGTTCAAGGATTGTCTGGGTGAGATTGAAAGTTGGACTACAAATGTGGGCGATTGTGTGTATGTGCATGTGCCAAAGCAAAATCGTGGAAGCAGAGTGAAGGAAGAGTTCTGGGCAAATGTGGAAGCGTGCATGGAAAAGTTTGAGAGTAATAAGAGAGTGTTTCTGATTGGAGTTATGAATGGCAAAGTAAGGAATGTGAAGGTGAATGAAGTAGTTGGTGAGTGGGGAGTGCCAGCAGAAGTGGATGAGACTGGTCGTGCTTTAAAGGACATTTGTAGGGGGAGAAGGTTGGTGGTATCCAACACCCTCTTTAGGTACAAAATGATCCACAGGTATATGTGGCGAGTGATGGAAAGTGTGGATGGTGAACGGAATGAACAGAAAACAATGATTGATTATGTGTGTGTGGAGGACAGAATGAAAAGGAATGCAGTGGATGCAAGAGCATACAGAGGGTGTGGGAGTGGACTTTCTGACCACTGCTTGGTGGTGGTGAAAGTCAAGGTTCAAGGGCAATGGAGGAATAAAAGGAGGGAAGGACAGGAAGAAGTAGTCTATACATGGAGGGTAGAAAGGTTTCAAGAGGATAGAAATAAGGCAGAATATAAGAGAGAAATGGAGGAGTGATTGGGTATGATTTGGAGCACAGGAGGAGGTGGACGGTGTGTGCAAGATATTTACAGAAGAATCTGTGCAGCATGCGGGGTGGTGTGTGGGGTGAAGAGAAGACGAAAGGGGGTGCATGGAACAAAATGGTGGAATGAAGAGGTGAAACAAGCCTTGGTGCAAAATAAGAAAGCATTTAGTGAGTGAATGAGAAGCAGAGGCATGGAGGAAATTGAGAGACGGAAGAGAGAGTTATATGTAGAGAGGAAGAAAGAGGTGAAAAGATTAGTAAGAGAGAGTAAGGAGAGAGTGGATAAGGAGTTTGGAAGGAATGTGTGTGTAAAGTGGAGGGAATGTAAGAAAATGTTCTGGAAGGAGGTAAAGAGAGTTAGAAAGGGTGAAAAAGAAGTTAGTAGGGCAGTGTAATATAAAACTGATGGGTTGATAAAGGAGAAGGGAGAAAAAGTGGGAATATGGAGGAAACACTTCAAGGTATTGTTCAACACAGAGAAGGAAAATAACACGAGTAGAAGTGATTGAGGAATGGCTGGGAGAAAGAGGGAGGTGAGAAGGGAGGAAGAGATCAGTAGGATGGAAGTAGTGGAAGCAATGAAGAAAGTAAAAATTGGGAAAGCCCCAGGAATTGATGAAATGTGAGGTGAAATGATGAAGCACGAGGGAAGAGATAGTAGTAGAATGGATATGTAAGATGGGCAGATTGGCCTGGAAGGAAGGTAGAGTCCCGCAGGATTGAAAGTCAGTACAATTATTCCCCTGTAGAAAGGAAAAGGGGAAAAAGAAGTGTGTGGTAACCATAGAGATATATGTCTTTTGAGTGAAATAAGGAAAGTATATGGTAGGTTATTTATTAACTGAGTTAGAGAAATAACAGGGGGATTAATTGGAGAAGAGCAGGGAGGTTTTAGGAAAGGAAGAGGTTATTTAGATCAAACATTCATCCTTATGTGTTTAGTGGAAAAGTTTCTAGAGAAGAGAAAGAAATTGTATGCGGTCTTCATGGATTTGGGGGAAGCATATGACAGAGTGGATAGATAGCGAATGTGGCAAATATTAAGAGTATATGGAGTAAACGGGAAGTTGCTGAATGCCTCAAAGAGTATGTATAAAAGTGCTAAGGCTGCAATGTGTGTGGATAGTGAACTGGGTAAATTTTTCTGTCTGAATGTTGGACTGAACTTGGGATGTGTCATGTCCCCATGGTTGATCAGTCTGTATATGGATGTGGCTTGAGATACTAGACAGGGCAGTGGATGCTGGAGAGGCCCTAATGAGAGACGGTAGCGTTTGGAAACTTCCTATACTGTTGTTTGAAGATTATACTATATTGATAAGTAAAGACGAACGGGAACTGCAAGGCTTAGTGAATGAGTCTGGGAGAGTGTGTAAGAAACGGAATCTAAAGGTGAATGTAGGGAAGAGTAAAGTTATGGTATTCGAGAGGAATGAAGTCCTTGAATGTGCAATGAGGCTGTACGACGAGGAAATGGAAAATGTGAGTGCGTTTGAGTACTTGAGTAGAGTAATGAGTAAGGATGAAAGTTTGTAGGATGCAGTGCTTGAAGGGGTACAACAAACAATAAAGGTTACTGGTTCTTTGAAAGCAGTGATAAGAAATAGGGAAGTAAGCATGGAAGTATAAATGTCACTGCCTGATAATATTGTGATAACAACTTTAAAGTAAAGAAATGAGGCTTGAACCTTGTAGGAAAGACACAAGTCAAGAATGAAAGCTGTGGAAATGAGTTATTTGAGAGGAGCTTGTGGAGTTATATGGAGAGACAGATTGGCAAATGAGGAAGTAAAGGAGCGTTGTGATGTGGATGGGGATGTGATAGAAAGCGTTAGGAGAAATACATTGTGGTATTTTGGCCATGTGGAGAGGATGGAGTGAGAGAGACAAACAAGGAGAGTCTATGTGAGTGAGTGAGGTGGAGGGGGGGGGGAGACTGAGGCGGAGGCCGAGGATGAGATGGAGTGATGAAGTGGAGAGGTATATGAGAGATGGGTGTGTGAGCTGGGGGGAGGGAAGTTAAATTGCGGGGGACAGGGCGGCATGGAGGCAATTTGTTTGTAGCCAACCCTTACGGGATTGAGGCGTCTGGCAGTAGGTAGATAGTAGATGAAATACCTTCATGGTTGTTTCCTCTGGTAATACCTTCAGTGCGATAGGTCGTTAAAAATCTGGATATACTCGTGTGACGGTGACAAAAATAACAAACATATAAAAGACGTCATCATGCTTTATCCTACCCCATCCTGCTTTGTCTTATTCTATCCTATCTTACTGCAGTCCATTCTGCCTCATTCAGTCTTATCATGCTTCACCTCACTCCACCCTGCCTCATTCCATCTCATCCTACATCACCCTATTCTATTTTTCTTTATGTTTCATCCCATCCTACCTCACTCCACCGCACAACCTTACCGCCTCCCACCCTTACATTTCATCACGCACATGCCATATACAACCATATTCAACCATATATACACATAGTTAAAGCCTAAAATAATTAACAACGCGAATAAATCTGGTAAAGAGCAATGGTTACATGGCGGCATGGAATATTCCCAGCAATTGATTTGTGTCAGATTGTGTGGAAAGTATAAGCCAGACTATGCCACGCCCAAACAATGCTGTATTATGGTAGAATATAACTGTGTAGAGACACACGAGAATGGTGGACAATTTCTTGACATATCTGGCTGTTACTACTTTCAATCGCCGACCTATACCCACGACAAATACCATTATTTTTTCTTCCAGTAATAGCCATATCAGTTACTCATGTACCCGTTTTGTGTGTGTGTGTGTGTGTGTGTGTGTGTGTGTGTGTGTGTGTGTGTGTGTGTGTGTGTGTGTGTGTGTGTGTGCAGAACCATCAAAAACAGATGCAGCTATAGATATACCGTGTGGATGGTATGGGAAGTATCTCCAATCCATATTTTGTGGGACAGAATATAGTTTAGCGTATAAAGACCCACCCTGCTGAAGAGACTAGTAGTTTCTTGATACCCGAATCAGTAACTGCATAGGTCCCTTAGCAAATATTAATGCAGACAAGAAAATAACTACCACTGTCTCATACAGTTTAAAAATGGACGAAGTGTGTTTAGTCCATGATATCCTTGTTTATATGGTGATGTTTCTCATAAAAATTGTGTACACTGTCATAAACCTGAAAACTTGGTTACTTAGGCTGCCCATGTACGCAGAAACATCAAAGAAATATTTCTCAATTTAAACAGAGTTGGTAGCTTTGAGGAAAGTCGATTATGAGATTCAGAAATCCAGGAATGGTTTCATCCATTTATTCAATATGGGTCTTGTAAAATAATGAGACGCGGTAATACTCGTATGAATCATGTGCTAGGACATGAAACTGACCTGCCAATTTATAACTGTGACTCGTCTCAAACTCATACATAGCAAGCTGAAGGAAAAAACTGAAAAATATTACACGGTACTACCAGGTTATCACAATATTAAATTGTTTCACTACACACAAAACATAATAATTTTTATACACTACTTGAAAGACACAGTCTTGCAGTACTGCGATAACAATGATGTATAATGAGTGAAATGTCATCAGTATGCTGAGGTGCCATTCCAAAATTGGTGTTATACTGTACAGCACTAGCACATGAACCCGTAAACCCCCAACCCCTCCATTTTTCACCATTGACTTGTTCCCACAAGAACAAATCTCGCGTGGACATTTTTTAAAAATGTGTGTGTCTTTGGACCAGCAAAAACAAATTGCAAAGTGTTTATAAGTCAAACAGTACTCAGATAATAGAAATATGTATCTATTATACTCTTAAAAGTGGTAGCATAACAAACCTGAAGAACTACCGTCTAACTACTTTTCTCCCTGTTCTGTAGAATTTTTTCCATAAAAATCGTAACAGATCAAATTGGTTCTACCTTAGATGGAACCAGACAAGGCAACAGCTGGATTTAGCAGTGGTTACTAAGATATAAATCATAATCATAATAAAGTGATTGAGAAAACTCCATGATATGGGAAAGTGTTGATTATCCCGCGAGTGACTATTTTATATTCAGTTACTTTATGTAATAGAAGTAATTTTTTATAATGTGATCTTTCACCACCCTCCTCCCATCAGAATCTAAGCATAATGGAATATGGAACATGGGCCAGTAGGGTACTTATAAAAACTGAATATGAAAAATACGAGATGAGGTTTCTGGGGAAAAGTAAATCAGGTGGATTTTTTTTTTTTTCTCAGATCGTCAAATATTTAGAGGTTGCACAAAGCAAAGTTTTCTCCTTTGCTCACATCAGCTTCCCATATAGGAGCAGCGACTGTATTCTATCTGAGTGAAAATACTAGTCAAATAACAATCCTATAATTATATAATATGCTCACTTTTATAAACAATACATTCAATAAAAAAATATATATATTTTTTTATAATCAGCTACCCTCATCATCCAAAAAGACATACAGAGTACCTCTCAGCATGGCAGCTTGGAGCCCAGATTTCTAATAGATCCTTGTCGTTATTGCAAGGTTAATGTCGCTTGTTGTTTTTCTTCCGGTATTTATGAATTAACGAAATCCACTGATCCATGTTTTTCTTTTCCTCAAGTGATGAATTCTGGTGATGGGATCTAGTACAAGATCAAAGAAATCGATATGGTTTGTAGGGCCATCCAGTGCTACTGTCCCAGGACAGAAACTACCATTTGAGGAACGATGTTTTTAAGTACTGATTCCACCTGCACAAGGAAAAGAAGAAATCTCTGGTTAAGGGTGTACTTGTGACATCTGAAGCCATCATTAAAATTTGGTGATGGAAGGCAGTGACGAAACATCTTCACAACATCAAAAAGCACGTCAAGAAACTGCACAACGAATGGCAGTGTTTGAAAAGAAAAACACTTTTGCAGAAAACGCAGAGGAAATTGGAAAACCAGGCAGCTTTCAAGTCTAGCCTAAAAAACCTTTTCGATATCGTTCATCAGGATGCCTTAGCAATGAAAGAGGTTCAGGAAGACGAAAACTTCCTGCATGCTCAGAGGGAGGAGGGTCAAAGAAGAAAAATTGCCACTGTCAACAAGAAGACAGCAAAGAAAGTTGAGAAGACCCGCGAAAAGAAGTGCACAAGAATAAAAGCGTAAGGTGAAGCAAGCACGAGATGGAAGCTGCCTCTGCTAACGCTGTTTCAGAATCATCAACCTCTTCAAGTGATGAAACACGTTCTGAAAGCAGGCAAACACCCCAACAAAATGAAGTCTGTAGCACTGCACACTCGTAAACGGAGACATGGTATGGTGGCAATCTTATACACTATAGCAGTAGCCGTGTGTGTGTGTGTGTGTGTGTGTGTGTGTGTGTGTGTGTGTGTGTGTTTTGGGCAGCCGAAACTACACATTCAAATCGCACCAAAATTGGCACAAAAATCGCAAAAAAATCACTGATGTAAGAAAACTTGGTCTCATCACGATTGAAAAACTTTTACTATATTTAATAGGTGATCACATTTTGACCAAAAAAACGCTGCCCCCGGAGCCTGGCATTGGATCTCTGTAGAATTTTTTGCCCAGAGGAAGAACTAAAATAAACTGTATCAGTAGCCGTGTGTCTGTGTGTGTACTTCGGACTTGGGTTCGGACAACTTGGGTTCCATTCCCGAAGCCGCAGATAACATGATCAATTGGTTAGCTGCAAAAAATCCAAGTGACAACGTTACACTAGAACAGCACATAAACGCGAAAGCCCTCCGCAGGAGCAAGTGCAAGGGGCCCAAAAGGCCCACGAGCACTTGTCAGTGCTAAAGTCACAGTGGCATTGGGCCGCAACTAGATGAGCGACAGAGCTGCAGCCCATGTCATCCTGTTTGCAGAGCAAATGGGTCATAACGTCAGTCAATTTGCTCTGAGTCCCAGCACTGTTTGACCCAGCTGATACAAAGACAGATCAGCCCACACAACTAAAATCAGAGCATTCTATAAGCCTGAATGCCTGTTAAATTCTTTTGCAAGATCGATAAATACATTATATATTTTAAGTCACAATTCTGTTAGTGGCATTTCTCTTGTATCTGTCGGGCAACAGAGATCATATCACAGATTCATCGTTCCTTCCGAAATCCACACTGTGTTTCAGAAAGGGTTGGCTCAGTCAGATGGTTTATCAGTCTGGATAACATTATATTTGCTAGTACACTGCTAGCATTCACAAGAAGGGCGATGCATTTTTTGCTGTTGTCACATTTTGAGAGGTGCCATTTCTGCGTGTAGATAGTTACAGTATCAAATATAAGCCATTCAGTTGGAATTCGTTCTTGGTTCCAGATAGCCAATAAGAGATTAAAGAGATGCTGGTAGAATAATTGGTCATCTTCTTTAAATAGATCAGATGGTACTTTATTAGGGCCTGGACTGTTGTTATTTTTTAGTGATCATAATGGCCTGAATAGTTTCTTTAATCCACCATGTGCCAGCAGACTTTGGACCCTCGTGAAGCTGTGGGGGCGACCAATTTTCAACCTTTTTTTTTGCTTAACAGGTTAAAAATGATGAGAAAACATGGAGAACAACCATAAAAGTACTCACAGAAGCCATTTAGGTCGATTTTGAGGTCGAGTCTCCCTGAGCAGGCAGCTGAAAACTTCAGAGTAATGCCCATTTACTTTATCGGTCACCACCGACACCCATCGAGTTAAGGTAGGAATCTTCGTTTTCTTCATCAGTAACTACGCTATTCGAGCCAAGGACACTCTTGTTGGGTATAAAGATGATATAGGAAGTGGGTACAGACGCAGGAAGGGTGCGTGCATGTCCATGCCAGTCATCTCCTGCCAAATTTGAAAATTCGCATGTTGACGCCGGTTGTAATTACAGACAGTACCTGTACGGCTCCGACACTGTCCGTAGAGGTAGGCACGGCCGTACATGTAAGGCTCCGGCACTCGGTGGGTGAAGTGTAGGTGGGACATCAAGCTGTGCCACTTGAGGATCATTCGCTATGCTATCAAGGATATTGAACCCCACTGGGTCGCTTTGATTTAGTAAGGTATTAAAGTGTTGTGCCCATCTTTTAAGGATCACTTGCTTCTCTGTAAGGAGCTCTTGTTCAGCTTATCGAAAAGAGACTATGTTGTGTTTGGTTCACCAAGAGTAGGTTTTTATGGACTTGAAGAATCTTTGTTGTCCATTAATAACAGCCAGTCTTTGCAGCTCTTTTGCTTGTTCAGTTCACCATTTCTTCTCCAAGTTACACACAAACACACACACACACACACACACACACACACACACACACATATATCATTCATCAGACCAACGCTTAAGTATGCATCAGTAGTCTGGAATCCTCATTTCAAAAAACACATAGATAAGATTGAAAAAGTACAAAGGGCAGCTACAAAATGGGTACCAAGCTTAAGGGATTTAAGCCACGAAGAAAGACTAGAAAAACTGAATCTACCAACACTACAGAAGAGAAGGAAAGGAGGAGACGTGATTATGCTATAGAAATGCATCTAAGGGAAAGAGGAAATAGACATAAATGAATATATAACCTATGGGGAAGCATGAGAGAGGGGACACTATAAAAAAATACTACATAAAGAGAGAGGCGATAAAGACGTAACGAAATTCAGTTTCCCAAATAGGGCAATTGATCTGTGGAATGCACTACCGAATGAAATAGTGTGTGCCAAAATTTTTCCTAAATTTAAGGATATGTATGATAAAAATTGTTTAATTCATGGGACAGTACGAGCTTGACTCATTCCTGTAAAAATACAATTAGGTAGGAACACTTAGGTAAGAACACACACACACACACACACACACACACACACACACACACACACACACACAGATTTCGGAGAAATAGTTGCGTAAATACAGGGCCAGAGTACGAGGGGCTGTTTGCATCTCTGCAATGGCAGCAACGATTACAAGTACAGTATTTCATTTCCCTGCTGATCCTTTATCGCTGATTCTTGCTTCGGTCTCATCCTGAACCGAGTAAAAAGAGGCGAGGAGAGGAGAGGAGAGAAGGGGAGAGTAAGACAGGAGAGGAGAGAAAGTAAAAGGGGAGAGATTTTTCCTCCTATTTTTTTTATTTATCTCCCTGTGCTAATGAGATGACTCCATTAGCCGCTGAATATAATGACTTTATTCGTTGGTCGTTACTGGAAGCAGAGGTGGGAGGTGGAGAGGGAAGTGGGTGTAGGAGGCTAACGAGGGAAGGCAGGAAGGAAGCATGGAAGATCTGGAAGGAACAGAGAAGACTGAGAAGGGAGAGAGGGAGAAGTCAAAATGGAAAGAAAAATTATGCTACAGAGAGTTAGCAGCGGAGTAAGAGAATTGGTGAGAAATTAGGGAAAAGTAGCATAACAGAGAGGGCTTTGTGTGTGGGTAAGGGCCTGTGTGATAGGTGTGGCGTAAAATGTGATTAATGGCTTAAATTTGTTTGATGGTTGTTACAGAAAAATATGTTTCATCCTTCTGAAGGCGTTAATGTAGACTTCGGGCTGTGTAAAACGATAAAGAAAAGAGAGAGAGAGAGAGAGAGAGAGAGAGAGAGAGAGAGAGAGAGAGAGAGAATTACAACTGGGAATAAAATTATATTTTTTAAAAACAAGTAGCCTATATAATCACAACGTACAATTGCCGACTAAAGTCCCTTCACACATGATCAGTATGTGATAATTTTTGAAATCCTGTTATTTTTATCGCACAGTCTTCCGAGTGATGGAAAGACATGGATACAAATACAGATCTCATTGGCTGGCAGCAAGTAAGTCATTTCGAAGAGTGATATAATATGAATGATATACGCACTGATAATACAAACCTGATGTGTACGCCTACCGATATTCAAATAACATTAATTAAAGCCTAAGCTAAAGTATTACGTTACAGTACTTTCATTTGCTTTGCAATAAACAACGTTGGAATCGAGACCTATGTTGGTAGTTGTGATATTGTGGTAGTTAGGTCCGTTATTGATGTGGCGGTGGTGGACGTATTAATATGAATAAAGATGGTAAGGGTATGTATACGACAGTGTAATCATTCTCGGTAATGTTGGCCAGGTGTTACTGATATGTTGGAAGCTGTAGTAAGAACACATTAAAATATATCATCGTATACAAGGGGTTTAAATACTGTGGATATACTATAGTGCTTTCACTTTAACTTGGCCCAGATTTTCGTCCTTTTGCAGCTTCTTTCACGGAGTCCAGTAGCAGAAAAATAAAATGATATGACTCTGAATTCTTCCCACATCACTTTCACATGACTAGCATCATATTCTAGTATCCATGTATTCTTGACAGTTAGCATTAAACATGAACAAATGGAAATTCTAGGTCAAGTCAATGCAGAAGGATTAGAGTAGTGGTTAGGATCAAGGCTATTGGTGGTCGGGCGGGTGAGAGAAGCAGCACAGTGGTGGAGGTGCCATCACTGTTTCCTGAAGTGCTCGATGCCAGACTGATGTGGAGGGAGTTGAGGAAGGCATGAGAAGGATGGACCACGATCGACCTAGCGTAGATTTGCTGCAATTCTCCCCCACAAATTCGTTGTTTGATTTACAGCCTGACCACATTCTGCCAAAAACTTTCACATCGCTGATCTTATAATGCAATGTACAAAAAACACACAAGCATTTTCCAAAGTTTAACGAATACACAGTGGACAAATTGAGCCATCTGAAATACATAGTAGTAGCGGTACCTTAGAGTTTTCATTGTATTTCGCCAGTTGTAAATTATCTTCAGACGAAACTGGGAATATATATATATATATATATATATATATATATATATATATATATATATATATATATATATATATATATATACCGTCTAGTGTAATAGACGGATTGCATAAATGAATTTTGTTACTCGTTGCTCGTATACCCTGTTCAAGCAGTATTTTGCGAGCCCTTAAAGGCAAAGATTAGAACGCAACTATTGACAGTGTAAAAGTGGCTTGGCTGCTAGTAAGTTAAGCGCCCGGCAAAGCTGCAAACATAAATGAAGGCTTGGAAAATATAGTAAATAATAAAGAATAACGAAGCATATTAACTTTCTGTACACGTAATATCCACTATCTTGAATCCATAGTTTGTGTGATTTACAATTATGAAAGCATCTGTGTGTGTGTGTGTGTGTGTGTGTGTGTGTGTGTGTGTGTGTGTGTGTGTGTGTGTGTGTGTTGCTCTCGTTAAACAGCAGTTCTCTTTAATCGGTATATGTGACATCATTAACACTGGTTACTGTCCTGAATTAACAAGCAATAAACAGGCTAATGGGGCTCAGGTAAATGAGATGAAATAATCCACTTACTGTGTTTTATCATAATTATCTTACCATGAGTCAGTAAACTGGAAGAGTGTTATAGTGGCCAGTTATCACTATAGAGCAATAACTGTTGAGCGTGTTCAGTTATTTTGGGGGTAGAGGGTCACTACCCTTGAACAGAGGAAGCAAACTAAACCTTTTAGTCCTCTAAAACTGAGATAATTTAAGATTCCTGCACCTACGAAGTGGCACTTTAAAGGTTCATATACAGAACTAATAGCAGCAACTAGATTTTCGATTTTATTTGTATGATTTGTTGCCTCTGAGCAGAAGCCATGATTTTCAAAGATCTGTGATGACTCAGTGGATTAACTGTCTATTTCCTTAGGTACTTGACAGAGAATATATATATATATATATATATATATATATATATATATATATATATATATATATATATATATATATATATATATATATATATATATATATATGTTCTCACAGGCTAAGTCATAGGGTTTATTAAATTGCTTTCACAATACCCGAGGGGTGCCGCAGTCGCTTGTCCGGCGATTACCAAGTCAAACGGGGTTCAGTCATTGCTGTCACGCATATTCATACCTGCTGAGCGCAAAGTGGGAAAGGTGTTGGCCACCTGATGTAGCGTTGCCTACATCTTCCTTCAGCGTTATCAGTCTTTTTCTTTGTCTGACCTTCCCTCGTTTTTTTTTTTATCTTTCTTGTTACATTTTATTACCCTTCTTTCCAATGAGTGACAAAGCTCACGGTTTCCTGTAACGCAGGATACCAATTTCAACGATGGCCAATAACCATATATCCAAATAACTGGGTGATATGACTGATAATTATATATCCAGATGATGAGGTGATGTGGAGCCTACTATGGTACCCCTGTTAGCTGGGTGAAGCGACGAAATTGCGACGTCCATCCAGGAACCAAACCTCCATACTCTTCCTCAACTGTGGCAAAGCTCTCTCTTCCACAAGGGAACATCGGTTGACTGCACGGGACGGTCCTGCAGGAGTGGTTTCTTGTCTGCGGTTGAAGGGCCTGCTTGACCAAACCCAGCAGGGTTACTCAACAGCAACAACAACAACAACTTTTTCATATTTTCTGTCTCCTCTTTGTTAGAAACGAGTAGGCAATTTATGTATGGAAATGCAAAACAGTCATGAAGTACCTTATAGGCTACCATGCAGTAATGCTCTGAGTCCCTTTTATTATATAGTGTGGTTTAAATAAAACTAAATTTCCACTGGACACCCTCACATTAAGTACACAAAATAATGTAGGCGGAGTGAAAGTCATGTATGTAACCAAACTGTCCAGACTTCAAGCAATCATCCCAGACTTTTAGCATTGCAAACAATGTTATAGCTATTTCTAACAAGAAGCGGTACCAAAGAACAGCAAACCCGTCCCCGGCAGTCATTTTAGTGCTGACGTATAAACACAACAGGGTATCTAGTCAAAGATGTCACATATCAGATTTGGAGAAACTCAGATGAAAATTTACGATTTTATGCACTTTTGAAATTTTAGGCTCGACCCACCTAATATTGACCCCCTAACGCTAACTGAGGGTGACCACCCTGATGTAATGAGACATGTTATAGGATGCAGATTTGAAAAGATGAACCTTTTGGTTTTGGTTTCATGTCGATATCACGAATTTGAAAGGAGTTAAGGCGAAAAACCAAATTTTACATTTTACAGTTGGGGGGCCTACAGTCTGGGTCTTGGCCTAATTTAGCCCAAAATTTAATCAGATGATCAGAAGATAATAGCCCATCATCCCTGTAATCTTAGTCAAAATCACACCAATAATTTTCGAGTAAAGTTGTTAACGGACAGACAAACAAGCAAACAAACAAACGGAATGACAAACCGAGTAAAAACAATACCCGTCCCCGAGCCCTTCCGGGGGGGGGGGGGGACGGATAATGATGTCGATTTTGAGGACATTTGGTCAAGGTTCGCGGTCACAGAGAAATACTATAAGCCAAAGCCATAGCACAAGGTCACTTGAACAGTTTGTGTCTGATTCGAATCTAACCTGGTGGGATAGTTAAATATCAGGCAAAAACAAAGGGATTTGGTTTGGTGAACAATCGGTCAATGGTCAAGGTCACAGGGCAAAGTTGTTTAATTCGCGTGTCTGTATATGAACAAAATAACTAAACCTGTTTTGATATTATGTGACACAGACTTGGGGGAAGAATTGAGGATCACTTAGGAAGAGGTTGGCCTGTTGCTTTTTGAACAAGAAGTCAAAGGTCAAGGTCACATGCAAAGGTCAACCTTGACAGTTTATATCAGATGTAAACTAAATTTCCAACCTTTGTGGAAGGGTTCAGGTTAAATCAAGGATAGAGTTTCAGTTTTGAGAACAATTGGTCAAAGGTCAAGTTCAGAGGGAAAGGTCAAATATCAAGTTCACTGGGCAAACTACACTTTTAAAATGTGATATGATTTATCAAAAAGTTAGAGAAAAGATTATGGGTTTGACAAGTATGGGGTATTCCCACTTTGAGAGTAATCTGTGGAAGGTCAGAGTCTCAGTGCAAAGTCAGATTGGCCTACTGTGCCTCGACTAGTCGGCAGGCGCTAATGTTACAGTTTCTCAGTGATCCATCTTCCTTTTCTTCTTTAATTGTTGACCTGACTTAAAAATGAAGACACGTATGTGCTATGTTTTCCATTAGTAGTTGTGGCTCGACGGTATTTTTCGAATCAGTCACCAGGGATTTTGGATCTTGTAAGAATATCATAACTTATTCACGTAAAGTTTCTTGGATTAATCTTCGCAACATGTGTAAACACGTTATTTACGTTCATGAATAGCCGTGTCATTATTCTACCTTACTGGCAATGTAGACAAAGTACAACGCAGACATATCTGTAACATGGTTATGCTCCATCATCACTGTCTCTAAGAAAACACTGTAGCATGTAGGGAACAGTGAATTTTGTTCATGATTATATTCTGCTTACACACATCCACCATCATATATTGCTCGTAAATTATATTTAACTGTTCCTCATGTAGTTATTATTCCACTGCTACTCAGTACGTTCTGTGGTAAACCAGAATTACCATATTATAGCCTTCAGATTAATAACAGAATAATGGCCAGTGTGGTGACTGGGAAATTGTGAGGCTCACAAGTTTATTTTTTCAAACTTTTTCAATCATGACTATAGAGGATGGATATATATCAGCGGTGGCAATGATCACTAATTTCATTTAGGTTGATACTTCAGATTATCTTATTAATATTTAAATTTTTAGGTAAAAAATATCCGGGATTGTTCTGAAATAGAAATGTATACTTTCAGTTATTTTCCATCTAACTGTATAAAGCTAGAGGAGACAGGTTTTCTGAGTCCTTTATATATTCTCTTGGTTCATATTACACATACAGTAAAATAACTTCCAGGTAAAGTTGCCAAGGAACTTTCATTCATTATAAACTATTGAATTCAAGCACACACACACACACACACACACACACACACACACAAGGAACTTTCATTCATAATAAACTATTGAATTCAAGCACACACACACACACACACACACACACACACACACACACACACACACACACACACACACACACACACACACACACACACACACACACGAGATGGGTGGAAATTGAAACTGTCACCCGAGAAATGACGGGAAAAAAAAAAAAAAAACATTATCTGAGAGGCGGGGAAACATAATTATTGCACAGATTTTTTTGATGATGGTGCAATGAAAACAGAAGAATCGTTTAGCTAAGGATGTGTGGAGAGCCGGCACAACCATCGGCCAGACATGACCACATCTCGGTGGTAATAAAGTATAATTGATCTGACTAAATAGTATTATTACTCTGCCACTACATTCCAAATTTTTGGACGAAGAATTTTTGGAATAGCGTATTCTTTATTCTATTTTAGTAACAGTATAATTTTCTGTCGTGCCATACTCGTACATTAACGTAAATGGAATTGTAGATATTAGGATCCCACGTTCATGGAATTCGTGGTTTGTAATTTCCTCGCTCGGATGGAGTTCGACGAGCTGTTGTTTTTGGTAGTTTTTTTTTTTTATTTGTTTGTTTCAGTGTTTGTTAGCAACATTACGGAAAAACGGCTGAATGAAAGTACATTAAACTTTCAGGATATATGGGCACTGGTCCCCAAAGAAAGTTATTAAATTTTGAAGGTAATAGCTTGACCCTAAAAGGTCAAAATCAAGGTCACGGATTTTCAGAGGGCCATAACTTGAAAACGGTTGAAGATAGAGATATCTACTATTGGAACATACAGGAACTCGTAATATGGGTTTTCATTTGCACCAAGACCTTTGACCTTGAATGACCTTGAAAGGCCAAACTCAAAGTCACGGATACTCAGGGGGCTACGTATAACTCGAAACTGGTTGAAGATAGAGAGATATTTGCTAATATCAAGATATAGAAAGTCTCATATGGGCTTTCATTTGGCAGCATGACCTTCCACCGTGAGTGACCTTGAAAGGTCAAACACAAGATCACGGATTTTCAGAGGGCGTAACTTGAAAACATCTGATCCACTTCCTTAGACTTTAACTCATTAACTCTCAGGGTTCCTGTGTGAGGGATTTTGCTGGAAGTGTACTAAGCTTACTGCCCTCCGGCTATCGGCTCATAGTCCCGAAGCTCATAGGTCCCAACCCCGGGGTTCCCTCCTTTATCAACTTTACAAAATGCCCAGTTCTGTCCTATATTGAGGACGCTGGGCGCAAATGAGTTAATTGTGCACTGACACTAAATGGCAGAAACGAGTCAGTATTTACAAGCGATTAAATATCTGCTGTCGGGCGAGGTTTGTTTTGTCGGGCACCACTTGTTTAGAGCTGAGTCTATTTCTGAATCATCTGACTCATCTGACTCATTTTAGATGCTGGAGCATCTTGAAGCGGCTTCTTCGGTCAGTCACATCCTAAAGTTACCAGGATGCAACATGCTTCACCCTCTTTGATTTTAGTGACGCCTTATGTTAATGACCTTCATGGTCCCGCATCTCTCTATAGACCGTTTCCTTAAGTTATTAGCTTGAAACAGAGTTTCGTCTTATGCAGACTATTTCATGTTGCTCTATGGAACAATAAGAGAATACTGTGGCTCTACATCCCTTTCATAGCACTTGTTCGTGACCAGTTTCATATACTAGTACGAACATGTTATGACTCAGTATTCAGGATGTAAAGAAGGCAAATTCTGGCCATGTTCAAATAAAAGAGGTAGAGTATTTTTGTATTTGTTTAAGAGTTAAGCTTCTCCAGAGTCTCCTTATTATGTTGAAACTCATACTGCAGTCTTTACCTCCTCCTGTTCCCGTGGCCTCAGGAATCCATGCTGAGGTACAGAGCTATTCCCCACCGGCACCTCATCACCACCTCCGTCTCCCACTGCTGCTGCGAGGCTCACACACAAAAGATGGAAACAATGAAGAGAACACCACCTGACAAAGACGTCACGTCACGCGTCCAAGGTTTATAAAAAATATAACAGGTTATGATTAAAGATAAATTACAGTAAAGTATGTCTTTAAAATTATAAGTACAGATAGAGTACTTAATGCTTATGTGGCAAGGGAGTCCATTGGCATAGAATTAAAAAAAAAAAAAAGGAAACTGGGTCCTAGTTACTGATATACGACCTGTTAATTATGCAGCGACAGGAACTGCCGTTGATCTGCATGTATGGGTTCTTACATCACATTCTTCCATTATTTTACATTTACTCTTTTTCTTTAATAGCGATATTCTAGTGAGAAGCTTGAGTCAGTTACATAACAGTTTTATATCGACCCAACATAAGTCACCAACATAAACCAATAACAGTGAGCATAATCCAATATAACCCACCCAACATAGCACAACAACCTAACACTAGAACACAGTCCAACATAACTCACCCAACATAGCCTAACATAACCCAACAACAGAACATATTCCAACACAACTCACCCAACGTAGCCCAACATAACCCAACTCTAAAACATAATCCAACACTGGAACATAATCCAACATAACTCACCGAAGATGGCCCAACATAACCCAAAACCACTTATCATAATGCAACATAACACTCCCAAAACAACTCGACACAATTTACATAATCCAATCCAACCCAGCAGAAAGCAACATATTCCAACATGGTCCAGAATACTGCAGTAGCACCCAGCATAACCCAGCACGACCCAGCCCAGCAAAACTCAGGCGCGGAAAGTTGTGTGTTCTGGGAGACGTGACCTGCATGTACTATCGTACGTAATATTTGCCTTATTAAGCTGCGAGATGCGACTATATAACCAGGGCACACACCTACTGTACGTAGACAGCACAATAGAATCGGTTTCAAAGCGTCGTCGTAAACAAGCTTGTTTCCTTAGTAGCCCATTATACGGTTAGGTACATGATGAAATTCTTGGGATCCATAGAGTATGAATTATAATTTCATATTCACACACACACACACACACACACACACACAAATAAAAAAAGTCCTCATATATTCCTCGCCTACCCGTTCTATTTAGATATTTTAGAATAGATTTATTGTATGTAAGAACCATCAAGTAGATTCAGTCTTCATAACGTATGATAAATATATCATTATGGTGTGCTCACGACTGGTAAACATTGGTGCTCCTGGCTGTAACTCTTTATTTTTTTTTCCCTGCAACTTCAAGACGACGTTACCGTACCAGAGAATTCTGACGAGCTTAACTGTTGTCGTAGTTATCTGTCACGGGGTTTTTAAAATAAATGCAAAATTATTTAAATGATATTTCTCAATGATACTGAAGAGCAGGGACAATGATTGTCTTGCTAAATCAAGCAGTGATACTTTATACCGGCTTGCTTCGCCGATTTTCTCAGAACGAGAATTTATAAACTTTCTCAACAGTACACAGCAGAGACTAATTAATCACAAATGCTGATTATTAGTACTGTTAGCCTCTGGAGAAAGTTACTTCACCCCTGACAATAAGTAACTAATACTATTAATTATATCAGGTTCTTGCTGATGCGTAACTCCTGGAAGGCACAACGGATTTTAAGCGTAATAAAACAAGACTGGCCTAAGTACCAGTTATGAATGGCAAAACGTTTATGCAACCTAGGAGCTATAAGAGAAATAAGCTTAATTGTGGAGAAATGAAACACGAGTTTACATTACATTAAGCTCAAGAAAAAGAACTGCTAAATTTATTGATTACAAAAATAAATTTAACATTACATTTCAAATGAATTCAAATAAAGAGATCACACTCACTCAAAAGCTAAATTCTTACGCCTAGAAAAAAAACAACATGCGGCGCAGCCGGCCAGCATGTGAGGAAACAGCACACTTAACTAAACTCTTAAACCTAGGAAAATACGAAAAGGAAATACTGGTCAGTGAATGTAGTGTATCACCAAAGAAGGGTGGGAGCCTGGAGAACTGTAGTCTAGTGGAGTCTGGGTGCTAGCTGACCTCTCACTCTCTCACTGCTGGAGCACAGAACCTCACTCCGTCACGACAGACACTTGACTGAATTCAAATACGATGTATGGGTAATGGACAGGCCAGCAGAAAAAGGCGTGGCCAACGGTTGAGGCAAGCAGGGGCGAACAATAAAGAAACAATAATATCGCTCAGTAGAGCACTTAATGACGTGCATTAGATCGGTCACTTTTGAAACAGTGACGAATGTTTTGAAAAAAATATACCACCGAAATGGAGAGAGAAACGGTTAACTGAACGATACACAGTGAGTTTTCCACTAATAGTTCGTGGTTTCTCACAAAAGGAAAATGTCGCGAATTTGATTCGTGACATTACGCCCCTACAAAATTAAATTTTTTCCTTATGGGAAAAAATTTGTGGATATACATATATATATAAGTACACATCCTAACTCATTCACACAAGATTCACACCGTGGTGTGTGTGCTATCCTGCTACAGGAGAAAATCACTATCGCCAATGAGCGTAAATACCTCGAAATTTACGTTAACAGAGGCAAGCTTGAGGGAAAAAACTCCGTGATGGCAGTGAAAATCCTGTACTCAGGTCAAACTGAGCGAAAGTTAGCTACATTTACACTGATAACTAATTGTTGTGTAGCGTGGTGTATGTGGTACACGGTGTAGGTGTGACAGTTGTAGTGTAACTGTACCTACGTGTAAAATGACACAGTAAATAGTAATAATATGGTGACGACGAAGGCAGAGGAGAAGAGGCGGCAGCGTGCAGCAGATGATCAGCTGGCCCGCACAGCAAAACTGCTACACCCATTGCTGTACCAGCATAATCAATTAAGGTGGAGCATCAAAAGTGTCAAGGAGACAAAAATTCTTATTACATTACAATTACTCTCTCTGCCTAGCAATCAGTACATGCTACGAAAGGTAAGCTCTAGCTGAAAAATATGAGTGACAACCTAAGCTTCGTGCATTCGAGGTCGCCATTAATTTATTAGGCACATTATTAACTAGGAAACGTAGTCGTAACGGTTCTTAGTGGGGAAGCTCTAGCCTGGCATGCACCTTGCTCAACATGCGGTGCAGCTGGCCAGCATGTGAGGGTACAGCACCTTAACAACATCCCATCACCCAGTTTAGGGGGAGCTCTAACCTGGCGTCCACCTTGCTCAACATGCGATGCAGCCGGCCAGCATATGAGGGAACAGCACCTTAACAACATCCCATCACCCAGTTTAGGGGGAGCTCTAACCTGGCGTCCACCTCGCTCAACATGCGGTGCAGCCGGCCAGCATGTGAGGGTACAGCACCTTAACAACATCTACGTTTACGATTAATGATAGGAAGCTGAGAATCGCTACGCAATCTCGGGCAGGTCACGTTTTAACACCCACTGTGGGTGTGAAGTGTGGATATTGTGCGACATTCCACAAGGTAATTCATACACAGCCTCGGCCTGTCTCTGCAGGATTCTCAAACTTCCCCCTTAACTTATGGTATATATGTATGTACAGGCCCTGGATATACTATGTCCTATGGGGCCAACAAGTGAGACGTCAGGTCTACACTTTTAACTGGGAACCAGGCTGGTCCTTGGATTACTGAAATCTCTGAGAACGCCTATGTTATGGAACCCAGCATACAACAGTTGCCCGTGTTAGTCAGCAGTTAGCAGGCGAGACATCAGGTCTGCACCTACGTTATCACTTCCCTTGATGTATCACACAACAAGGTTAAACTGCTGTAAATACAGTGTCCAGCGTGTCAACCTTGCATTAGCAGTCTTGGTCGTGCTAAGACTAGTGAGTGGCATATGATCAGTTTCCAGAGTGAATGGTGCCCCAAATAAATAATAATAATATTTTTTAACGCCATCAACCACAGCCAAGAGTTCCTTCCTTCTCAACAGTACTGTAATTCCTCTCGGCTGGTTTTAGCCTACGGCTGTGGTATGCCACTGGGAAGATTCCACCGTCCGATTCCTGCATCAATACGGCACCTACTCCATCTTGTGAAGCATCAGTGCGCAATATGAAAGGTTTATTGGAATCAGGCAACTGCAAGATAGGCTCCTTGCATAGCATATTCTTGAGGGTGGCAAAAGATCTCTCTTGCGCTTCTCCCCATTCAGTGGTGTTTGGAGCATATTTCCGTAGCACCTCGTACAACGGTTGGGCAATGAGAGCAAAGTTGGGGATAAAACTCCTATAATATCCCACTATGCCAAGGAATGCCCTAACCTGTTTCTTGGTCACAGGTCTCGGGGCTTCTCTAACCTTCCTGATCTTGTCACCCTGACATCTGCAGTGATTGTTGCCAACAATATGTCCAAGGAACTCCAAGTCACTGTGAGCAATCTTACACTTGGTAGGCTTCACAGTCATGTTGAAACTCTGGAGTCTACTGAAAACGACTTCCAAGAGTCTGAGGTGCTCCTCCAACGTGGCGGAATGAATGAGAACATCGTCAACGAACATTTCTACTCCTACGATACCATGAAGCACTTGTCTCATGGCATGATTAAATACTGCTGGGGTATTGGTAAGTCCAAACGGTAGGACTTTATACTGGTACAACCCCCTAGGAGTAGCAAAGGCAGTGAACTGACGATCTCAGGCTGAAGGGGAATCTGGAAGAATCCCTTCGCTAGATCGAGCTTCGTGAAATATCGTTACCCTGCCAGCTTAGAGAAGATGGCAATATGGTCACCCACTGGCTCAGCATCCACTTTGGTGATTGCATTTAGCCTCCTATAATCGCCACAAATCCTTACTCCACCATCTTTCTTGCGAACTACTACCATCGGACTACAGTAAGGAGACGAGGACTTTTCGATAATGCCTGCAGTCTCCATGTCGGCAATTTCCTTGTCTACTGCGTCCTGTAGTCGCATGGGAATCGGATATGGCTTAACCTTTATGGGAGCATTGCTGGTCAACTCAATTTTATGACACGCAACCTTTGCAAGTCTAGGTTGGTCTGAGAAGACATCAGCATACTGACAGAGCAGTGACCTTAAGGCATTTTGGTCTCCTAGTGCTAAGTCAGGGTTAAGTAGGACATCTCCGACAGTCTCCTCCTGACGGGACTGAGCGGTTAAGGGCTCATCATCATGGTCATCAGCTGGGATCACCGCGGCTGCCCCGGTTTCTTCCAGTGGCTGGTCACTATCATCACCTACTCGTAGGCCACTCTCCTCGGGGTCTGACTCATGATAAGCCTTCAACATGTTAATGTGGAACCTTTTGCAAAGATTCCCCATCTGAATTATGTAGTTGAGGTCTGAAATGCGCTCTACTACATCAAATGGACCCTTCCACTGCGCCAACAACTTGTTCTGGGCAGTGGGGAGTAATACCAAGCATTTATTGCCTGGACTAAACTTTCGAAGCTTTGCCTTCTTATTGTAATAAGCCTTTTGAACTTCACGCGCCTTGATCAGTTCTTCCTTAGCTAACTCACACGTCGACTGGAGGCGGTCAGCCAAATCAAGGGCGTAGGTGTAGGTGGTCTTGACTTCAGGGTCGGGTTCTTCATTGTCCCATAACTCATGAAGGACTTGAAGTGGGCCCCGGACCGACCTTCCATACACCAGTTCAAAGGGTGAGAATTTCAATGAATGCTGTGGGGCTTCTAGATAAGCAAACAGAAGAGGAGCAATGAACCGCAGCCATTCCTTTGGCTGTTCGGCGGTCATGCGCCTCAACATCTTCTTGAGAGTCCCATTGAACTTCTCACACAACCTGTTACACATGGGATGATACGGTGTAGTCCGTAAGCCTCGGATGGACAGCAACCTGAACACTTCGTTCATCATTGCTGAAGTGAACTGCGAACCCCGGTCGCTTAAGACCTCCTTAGGGATACCTACACGACAGAACACTTCAATTAATGCCTCAGCAACAGTGACGGCCTCTATATTCTTAAGGGCCACGGCTTCAGGTCACCGTGTGCTGAAATCAACAATAGTGAGGATATACTTTGATCCATCACTAGCCCTAGGGGAGATTGGCCCAACTATGTCAACTGCTACTCTCTCGAATAGTTCAGAGATTACAGGCATTGGTTTCAATGGCGCAGGACGGACACGTCCCCAGTCAGTAGTAGGCTGACACACATCACAGGAACGTACGAGCCTCGTTATTTCCCGTCCCATTCCTGGCCAGAAAAAGTCAGCATGGATGCGGTCAGAGGTCCTCTTTTGACCCATGTGACCTCCCATCGCTGAACAATGACCTAATTCAAACACTGCTCGGCGATACTTTGCAGGAACGACAAACTGCAGTCGAACCTCACCCTGGGGTGTCTGTGACTCACGGTACAGCCATCTTCGCTTACAAAGGAACCTGGCTTGTCCTCCCCGTGAATACTTAATCACTTTACTCTCCAGCTTCTTACGCACTGAGGCAAGTGTTGAGTCAGTCTGTTGCTCTTGGACAACATCTTGACTACGAATCAGATCTTGCGGCGTTGCGACGGTCAACGGAGTGACGCGATTTGGAGCCTTGGCCATGGCTTGTGTTACCACAGCAGCCGAAGTCTGAGTAGCAACATCTATGGCGCAACTATTTTTGATGCCAGGTATGTTGCCTATAATGAGGTCAAATAAAGGTTCTGGCATGACAATTGCAGCTGTCAGGCCAGTGAAAAATGGAGACGCCACCTGGATACGTGCCTCAGGGAACAATCTCACTGATCCATCAATAAGTCTAACTTGGATCTGTCGACCTGTATACTCATCAGGCCGAACTAAACTCTGCTTAACAGAGCAACCTGAGGAACCATTATCCCTCAGAACATTTACAGAAACACCTCCCAGAAACCCTGGCTGAACAAGAAGGGCAGTGTTGCTGGTGGAAGGGTCTGAGGAGGTAGCAGCCAGTCATTCATGAGATTGCGGAACAACCGATGCGGCAAACGTATCGCCCTGAGAACTAGGTGTCTGAGGAGTTGTACTCACCATCTGAGGAGGCGAAGCATTGACTACCTGCGGAGGAGAGTTCATGGTCGGAGGGGGACTCGTGAACTGTTGGGAAGTACCTATACTGGTAGAGATGGCACCACCGTGTGCTTGTCGTGGAATGAAGGCTGTGTTTGCCTCCTGCCTCCGATACACTGATTGACCTGACTGAGGGTTACGTGGCTTGTCCTTGTATTGCTGCTGCTGCTTGGGGAACTGCTGCTGGTTGGGGTGCTTGTTGTACCGCTTCCAAGCAGGCTGCTGTGTATTTTGCCCCTGGTCCTTCTGCGGTTTGCTTGGACCTTGGCCATTACTCTGAGAACGGCCTTGGTGCTGGGATTCAGTCTGAGACGGCTTCCCAGACTTGGCAGTATCTTTTCTGCTGTTCCAGGTGTTTTGCTTACGAGTTTGATACCCGTATGCAGTGAAATATGCGTCAGCCTTTTCTACCATTTGGCTGGCATCTTTCACCTGGCAGATCTTAAGCTGTGCTATGAGCTCAGCAGGCCACGACCTCTCTAGCTGTGTACGCAGCATAAGGTCAATTATCCCCTCACGCGTGGAAGGAGTTTCATCTTTCTCCATCCACTCACCTAAGTAAGCAGTGAGACAGTATAGTGAATACCAACGTGAAGTACTGTAAAAACAAACAGTTAATGAATATATTTAACTACCGTTGAGGTTTGCTTGTACGAATAAACCTTCAACCTGAGGACGGTCTTTTCATAGTTTATTCTGGCTAACTTAATAAGATTTTATTCACTTTTGGAGACAACTCTCTTACATCTGACACGTCCAGTTCAAAAAGCATTTCCTATGCTAGTATAGATCGTCTGAATTAAGGAAAAATAATACGACATGCACGGCAACAAAGTGAAGTTGTTACGAACCATGGAGAACTAATCCATTTATCGGAAAAATAGAATAGTTTCTTAATACAATCCTTGACTTCTAACGTCTCGAAACAGCAAAGAAAAATATAAAAGTCAAGCCCGAAAAGGATCTGAAAATGCAAGTACAAAAGCTAGCGAGAGAACAGAGCTACAAAGTCGAGGGCAGGAGGGTGTTAGCGTGGGAGGGGCCGGAACAATAGCGGCAAAAATAACAATGAGAATTCAGGAGGGCGGCATTCAGTGTGTGGGGAGCGGGGACAGGGAGGTATAAGAGTGAGGAACACAGGCAGTGGGAATGTATTCAGAACTGGAGTTTGAGAACGAGGTGAGACCTTGGAAATGGACCACTGTGGGTGGTGGATCATTCAGTGATGGAGTAATATGAGTGGTGGAGCACTGAAGGTGAGGGAGCGTTGAAGATGAGGAGCATTCAAAGTGGGGGGGAAAGAAACAAGACAGAGTTATTAAAAATCGGAGAGAGTTTGGGGAGGCTTTCGAATAGGCATAGCGAGTGGGGGAGCATTAAGAGGTGTGGAGGGATTGAAAAGGGTAAGTCAAATGGATAGCACGGAGCAATAAAGTCTTTGATGGAAGGAAGGAGCACTGACCTCATTAGAGTTGTGACATCTTTTTTTTATAGATTATATCTACTATTTCCAGATGATTTTATTCAGCTTTAGAGAAACCCCCATGCACCTGCAGTGATGAGCAAGCTGCTCATGGATATACAAATGTTAGTTTTCCTCTTTACATTAAGACGCTTCATCTGCGCTGAATAAAATCATCTGGTAATAACAAACACTTGAAACACACCATCGTACAGAAAGGGTTAAGAAACAGTGTTTTTACTCTCTTTCATTCTCTAGGTCTCCTCAAGGTGAACATAGCAGTGGCACGGGTCAAGTTATGAAATAAGAGAGTTGATACCTTACTGAGGAAGCAAGAGACATATCTGGGTTACCGTTCTTTTGTCCAAATCTCACCTCCAATTCATATTCATTCGAACATACCTAAACCCATTCAGACCAACCCATCCACATCCAAATTTGCTCCCACTCACTCTGACGCAATCTGCAACCCAGTGTTTACTGAAACTTACCTAAACTCAACCAGAAGCATCCAAACACACCCAAACTCATCCACATACACGTCAGTCGTATTCAAATTCACTCAAACTCACCAACATTCACTCAGACTCATCTACAGTAAACTCACCCAATGTCGCACAAATTTATTCATCATCACCCATGCTCAGCGTGTTGTTAGAGGGGTCGTCTGTTGTCTGACATGACTCGAGTTCGATACCAGGCTATGTCAGGGAACTGCTTGATTATCTGAGTTTCGTTGAAACAGATATTTACCGATCTTCCACAACACCCACCGGCATGTCATAAAAACACCTCCACTAATACCAATGCACCAGCCCTGAATGAGACAGCTTTATCATGTATTCAGTATGGACGTTGGGTAGTAGTTCTGAAGTAGTGACATGAGGATTGTGATATTAAGGACTGCTGGGCCTCATTATATAGGTTAAGTCAATGCCCGAGACGGACACATAAATAACCAAGTTTGCCTTAACTAACCCAGCCTAATCCAGTCTAATTCTAACTAACCCAGTCATAAGCAAACCCTTCAAAGTCACTCATATTAACCCAGTCTAATTCAGATTCATCTAAACCCCCGCATGCTTATCCATATGTACTGAAAAAATACGTAATTTCCTTCAAATTCATTGCAAATCACCTAAAACCAAACAGGCTAAACTAAAATATATATGACATTCACCCAGGCGTACACAAACTAACCCAAGTTTTTGTATAGCCCGCTAACTGTCTCACTCAGTCCGTCTTTCTCACTGCCTATGCCCTCCAGTCACCTATTAATGGAATGTGTCCAGGCATTTCGAATGAACGGAAACTGAGGTTTGTTTTCATGTGTGTTCATTTCTAATGGTTAAGTTTTGCAGGCTCAAGCTCTTTTTTTTTTTTTTTTTTTTTTTTAATGCATAAAACAAAAAGGTTGCACCAGGTCTAATACAAACTTCCTTGTATTTAGCCAGGTGGTAAATTGCAAGACAGCAAGGACTGCTTCGCGTATCAGTTTGGTAATGAATTTCCCCCCAAGGCTTACCAGTTAAGTTCAGGCATAAACTCTTACAGGAAAGTAAGTTATTAATTGCAGTGGAAGAGGCCTCTTTTAACCTGAGTAACGTGGAAAAAAAATCTGGCTGAAAACGGAATTGGAATATTTTTTCCTTTGTTTCCTTTCTAAAAAGAATCTCCTCTAACTTGAAGAAAGTTATCTGGCGTTAGTAAGATTGAAATAATGGAATAAAAAAGACATCGTCCTAAAGTGTTTCATGGAGAGTGTTTCTACCTCCTTTATCACGAAGAATCCCTCCCGCGATAAATAACATCGTCTAAAGTTACCATTAGGCTATTTAAACAAAAAGAGACATAACCATTATATCCACATCCACACCCATTTATTGCCAGAACAGACGCATCTTTCCGTCCACACACTTCTCAGTGCCCTAATGCCTTTGCCTCTCCACCTTTCCTGTAACTCATTTCAGGTGCCACAGTTCCATTTACTGCTATGCCGTTCCCCCCACTGACCTAAAACAAGAAGGAATACTCACGCACTATATTCCGTCTTAGGCCAAATCGTAGTCCCTACTTTATGATTTTGACCCTTGACTGTTGTCAAATTCAGACTACTTCATCCTTGCCTGACCCTCAACTGTTCTATTAAGCATGGTCAAAACTGTATAAAAAGTGTTTAAGTTGTCTTGTGGCATTAATCTTTAATCTAGCATTTTAAAAATAAAGTCAGTTTATCAATGGTAGTCTTTCGGGCGACACACAATAAAAACTATTTTAGTTAAAGGGCCAAACTTCTGGTCTTGCCCTATGACCTTCACTTTTGATCGATTGTTTTCGATTTTAAATTATTTCATTCTTTCCTTACCCTAAACACTTCCACCAGGTTTAGTCTAAATCGGATCAAAACCACTTGAGTTGACTTGCCCGTGACCTATGATTGATAACCTCTGTTTAGTTTAACCTTAATCACCTTCTGATATGATCATCCTTCTTGTTTTTTCCAAGTCTCGTTCAGTCACATTCAATAGTTTGTCCATAACCTTGCTAACAAACAGACAGACAAATCGCACACCCACGCACATAATCCCCAACAAAATTGTACCCCCAACATTACAGAGACGCATTTGTCATTTTACCCAGGTTACTGCCAGAGGAACAATTTTTGTTCAAGGTAGGGAGCACCTCAATTAGTGGAGGGGTTAATGTAGTCTATAGGTAACCCGTATTATTCCAAATGCGTCCTAAACAGAATTAAGAAGGGCATAGAGGGAGCAAAAAGAGAACAGAAAGGACATTATCAGATTAAAAAAAGTAAAAAAAAAAAAAAATTGCTGGTGTGAGGGTGGTGGTGCGTGTCCAGTATTATTTTATGCAAGGAAGAAGGAACCAAATGTCGGAGCCCGCAAACCGTTCCTTCCAAGAAAAAAGCAAAAACGATACAAAAGAGAGCCAAATTCAAGGTCCGTTCATTTTGAGATGCCTGGACACACTGCGTTTGAAAGACTGGAGATCATACACTGTAGGCAATACAGACAGAGGGAGACAGTTCTAGAGCTGACCTGTTGCATAAATGAAGGACTGGGAGTAACGGTTAACTCTTGCATTAGTTAGTTGGACAGAAAAGGGATAAGAGTTTGTTGCTAGAAAGGGTGCTATACACGCCCGTCGTAGAGGTGGAGGGATAAAAACAAACATTTCAGAGGAGCAGTTGCTATTGAAATAGCGATAGAAAAGAGATAAAGATGTAACAGTGCAGTGAAAAGACAGAGGTGGAAGGGAGCCAGTAAGAGGAGAAGAGTTTATAAGATGAAAAGCCTTTGACTCCACCCTTTTGAGAAGAGTTGTAAGTGGGGAGCCTCCCCACACATGAGAGTTGCACTCTACACAGGGGCAAATAAAACCCTTGTATAAAGATAACAACTTTGCAAGGGTAAAGACGGTATGGAGTCGGCTTAGCACACCCAATCTCTTGGAGGCAGATTTTACAAGAGATGTAATATGATCTTTCCAAGGTAAGTCCCGAGAGAATGAAACCCCAAGTATGTTTAAGGATGATGCAGGACTGAGCTGGATGTCATTAAACATAAGTGGGTACTCCTGTGGAAGGTTTTGTCGAGTCGATGGTGTAAGGTTCAGCCTTTGGTTTCTTCTTCCTCGCAAAAAAAGAAAGAAAAAGAATTGAGTTTCTGATGCATTAAAAACAACAGGATTACTTTTACCCCAGTCAGAGATACGAGCTAAGTCAGACATTAGGTGTGCCATGGTCTCTTCCCTTGTTTGTTGAAGCAACTGCTGGGATGGACGTTGCGGGAACCCAATGGAAAGGTGAAGGGTGGAATCATCAGCGTATGAGTGGATAGGGTTAGATGTACAGCTTAGAAAGTCACTGATGAATAAAAGGTGAGAGTTGGTGATAGGACAGAGCCCTGAGGAACACTATTGTTGATAGATCGAGAAGAAAGGTGGCCGTTTACAACAGCAGCTATAGAACGACCAGAAAGCAAGCTACAGATGAAGGCACAGATAGAAGGATAGAAACCGTAAGATGGCAGGAAGAGGGCAGATTTATCCCAGACTCGATCGAAAGCTTCAACCAAAGTCCCGAAAGGAGGATGACCAGGAGTCTGAAAGAGAAATGTGAAGATTGCCAGTGGAGCGACCCTAATGGAACCCATACTGACGATCAGAAATAAGGTTGTATTAGGAAAGATGCTTTAAAATTTTTCTGTTAAGAATAGACTCGAAAACGTTTGAGACACAGGGTGTTAAAGCAACTGGGCGATAGCTAGAGGGTTGGGAATGGTGACTTTTCTTTGGGACTGGATGAATGAGGGCAAACTTCCAGCAAATGGAAAGGTACAAGCTGATGGACAAAGGCGAAAGAGTTTACCTAGGCAGGGTGTAAGCACAGAATCGAAGTTCTTGAGGACAACAGGAGGGACTCCATCAGGCCGATATGCCTTGTATTGAGGCCAGTGATGGCACAAAATACATCAGTTGAAGAAGTCTTAATTCAGTCATTAGGAAGTCAGAGGAGGGAAGTGATGGAGTAACAGCACCATAGTCGTCTAAAGTAGAATTCGAGGAGAAAGTCTGAGCGAAGAGATCTGCTTTATCAGTAGAAGAAATAGCTATAGAGCCGTCAGAGCAGAAAAGAGGAGGGAAGGATAATGAGGAAAAGTTGTTAGAAAGGTTTCTGGCAAGGTGCCAGAAGGAGCGGGAAGAATTCGAGCTGGAGAGTTGAGAGCATTTACAGTAGTTTGGATGAAAATATTTTTAGGACAGCGAAGAACAGACTTAGCACGATTTCGGGCAGAAACATAAAAAAATATGTGATTCAGTGGTGGGTTGGCTCCGGTACCTTTTGTAGGCCCTATCCTTGTTGTGGACAACATTAGAACAAGCGTAAGTAAACCAAGGCTTTTTCGCATTAGTCAAAGGATATGAGAAAGGAATGTATGCTTCCATGCCCAAGAGAATAACCTCCGTAATGAGCATGGCACACTCAGATGGCTCCCGGTCATGGAAACAATAATCATTCCAGGGAAAATTATGTTTTACATATGTTACATACGTACATTTTACATCTGGGGGGCCTACAGCCTGGACCTTGGCTCACGTTGACCAAAAATTTAATCAGGTGATCAGAATGTCATAGCTCATCATCCCTGTAATTTTAGTCAAAATCGCACCGGTATTTTTCAAATAAAATTGTTAACAGACAGGCAGACAGACAGACAGAGACAAACAAACAGGCAGACAAAAAGAGTGAAAACAATACCCGTCCCCGAGCCCCTCCGAGGCGGGGACGGGTAATGAAAGGCCAACATCAAAGTGATATAATTTCCATCATCTATCTCTCCCTCACGTTAAAAACAACCCCTTACCCCCTACCCCTCTCATTCCAGTCCACCTCCCATCCCCTTCCCCCTCTCAACCCCTACCAGCTCTCAACCCCTTCCAGCTCTCTTCCTACTGCCACCTCATTCTCTTTCCCTTCCCCTTCTCACTTTTTTTCTTTATTCACCTTTCACCTTCATTCTTTCCTGCTTTCTCCTCGGTTCATCCTCCTCCTCCCATTTTCTCTTGCCTTCCCTCCTCTCTTCCCTCCTTCTTCCCTCCTCTGTTTTTCTCTCATTTCCCCATTCCACCTTTTGCTTTTAATATTTCCATCATTCTATCAACTCCCCTTTACCTCTCACTTCAATCCACTTCCTCCACTCTACCGCCATTCCTTTCCCCCCATGTTCCTGCATCTCTTTCTCCTTCCCCTCTCCCCTTTCTCCTTCCCACCGATATCTACTCCCTTTCATTCCTACCCTTCCTGTTCTCTCTCTTCCCTATCTCCACTCATTCCTCTCTTTTATCACTTCCTCTCCCTTCCTTCTCTTACACGCCCCTTCTCTTTCCTTTCTTCCGCTCCCCGTTAGTTCCCATTATTCTCTCTTTTCTTTCCTCATAGCTTCCCTTCTCCCTCCCTTGTACACCTTTTTCCACCTCTCCCATTCATCTCTTCCTTCCACATATTCACTCCTCAGTCCCATCTCTAATTTAGCCCTCCCTCCATCCCTTTCTATCCTTCTCTCTCTAACTCCTCCTCTCTCCCCCTCCCCCCATTCTCATCCCCTCATTCTCCCCTCCTCCCCATCCCCTCCCTCCCCCGTACACCAGTCTCTACCACTGCATAATTTGTGTTGGCTACATGCTTGTTTCACCACAACTGCATAACATTAAACCCATTCATTACCGCCATACATTGATTTTATTCAGTTTAGGGAGAATGTTTCCCTGTGAAGGGGTTATGACAGGTTAGTATATCTTCATATTTTCATGACCAGTTATGTTTTTTTTTTTATTGATTTCCTTGTCGGCTATATTTTCTTATTTTTTGATCGTTTATATTTTCATTGTTTTGGTTTGACTTGTCATGTTTTCTTCAATTATATGACCAGTTATGTTCATTTCATTTTTTGTGATTGATTATGTTTTCTTCATTCTTTAAATGACCGTCTTTATTTTCTTCTAAAACCAGGTGATTTTACTCAACCTGAGAGAAACATTTCTTAGTGCAGGAGTGTTAACAGTGACATCTTATAATATCATTGATTTTAACACACACACACACACACACACACACGCAAATAAGTACGTACACACACATTTCCCCTGTTTTTTCATTCTCCTCTCCCGCACCACTGGATCATTCATCTCGGCGTCCCCAGCAGTTCTTCATCCACTTGTACCTCATTCATCGCCCACCAGTATTCGATTTATTTCCACTGTCACTGGATTCAAGAGACGAAGGAGCAGCACACAAAACCCACCTCTTAAGGCCATACTATAAAACCTAAACGCCAGTAATGACGAATGCGAGCGTCTGACATTCCTGTTTTTCGCACCACAAATAAATTTGCTGTTCACGCCAGGCGTTTGTCACCTGGTTATGGTGTGAAATAGTATTGGAATGTCACAGGAGGATGAACGCAACAAGAGACGCCCCTTTCGTATAACAAATTAAAATATTCATAAATATGATAACCGGTTTTTCCATTTATAAAAGCTGAATAATTCATGAATCAAATTTTCCCTAGCAGGCTAAAATATATGAGAAAAACAAGGCTGTTCATAAGATTTTACAAGACTATTCGCTTCCGTAACGAATACGAGTAAACAAAAACTTCCCTGGTGGCGACGTGGCGTGTAATACTGAGTTAGGATATTAAATTATGCTTTGTAGTTTATTTTAGACTACCTGTGTACTTTCTGAATAGATTTTTGAAACGGTAACTGTTTGAAAGTGTGTGTGTTAGCCAGCTCAGTGCTTTAGTTAGCACATTTGAAGGCAAGCCAGTAAGCTTTTGCCTCTAGTCCAACAACATCATTGTGTGACACTTCTTGCCTATGAAAAGTAATGAATAAATGACGTGTAAGAAGTGCAAATACAATATTATATTACATGGCAGAAATTACACATCAGAGGTTGGTCAGCGTTCGTAAATGGTTTGGTTTGTATTTTTCACCTGTTTTAGTGTTCTCTCGTACAGTTAAGTTTCAGAAATTGATAATAAAACAGGCACAAATTTTTCATCAGTACCGACAAGTATGTGCAATTACTTAAGTTCCTTCTTGAAAAATGTGATTCGTTTTTGCCCCAAAATAAACTGATAAGCTGATGTAGTTAAGATAGTTGGGTAAGGTTACCAGATACCGGTATGAGTGAATTGGTTGGTTAGGATGCTGGCTGAAATATTGCCTGTTTCAATCAAGCATTCAGATTTGAGCATAGGTGTGTTGGCTCTAAAGCAAAACTTGCCAGTAAATGCAGATTTTTTCATCCATCCATTGCCAGACGCCATGTATCCCAGATGGGGTGGCCAATGGCTTAGAGTTAATTGTTTTACAGGGAGGGGCACTAATCCTCCACCAACCCCACTTGACGTAGGGATGCCAACAGCATCTGGTGTTCCCAGGCGGTCACCCATCCAAGTACTAACCAGACCCAACGTTGTTTAACTTCGCTGATCGGATGGGAAGCGGTGTACTCAACGTGGCATGGATTTTTTCATACGAATTAAAAAAAAAAAGAAAAAAAAAAGCATCTTTCTATCTTAAGAGCTGTTCTTACAAATAGCTACAGACCTGAGGAAATGGACTGTTCCTTGCATATATAATATAAAAACTAGTTTCAGTAATTGGATAGAAATGACAGTTTTTGTAATGGAAGAGTAGATAGGTGTAGAAAAGTCATGGAATATTGGTTAGGGTGGAAGGGTTATACAAAAGTATGAAAGGTGCATTTAAGCAATGACCCAACAAACAGGAAGTAATGAAATATATATCTAGTGAAGGAAACATCAAGCATATGACCAGAGTAGGAGAAAGCTAGGAAAACAGAACAGTAAACAGTCTGAAAATATATAAAACAGAACTGGATGAAAGTACAGTACTATAGAAGTGGAATGATTTCTGGGAAACAAAAAGGAAGGCTTGTCTGGCAGACTGGGACAGAAATAATTAGCTACACTATATACCATGTAACTTAGGAAATCATTGCATACTGCTTGAAGGGAAAGGTAATGATAAAGAATATGAAACTCAGAGTAGTATAATTACTGAGCTAAACTGGAAAGTTACCAATAATACCTCAAACAGGGAAGGTGACAGTAATGTTAGGAAAAAACTATAGTTAGATATACCGGTATAGAAAATGAAAGAACAACTGATACAGTACACACATCTTATAACCTAGATTTTCCAATATGGTCTGCTGGCCATGGCTGGATGACAGGTGTGGAAAGAAGCAGCTGAAAAAAAAATGGTGTGTTACTTCATCCTTCTTGTGTTGGTGCTGCAATGAATCTCACCATTCAACCAGCTTTATAGAGAAGTAAATTAGTCTCCATGCTAAAAATAATTCTCTAGTAACTCTGTATTTACATTTTGCAATATAAATTTAGGAACACGTGATGTATTGCTGCATGAGTGAAAGTGCACATAACCTGGAAAAACTGCTGTATAATTAGTGACCGGTGAGCTGGCCAGGAACACCATGGAAATCTATGACGGATGCAATAATACATTCACTTTGCTCGTATGAAATCAAGTCTGGATAATATCAATAATTATTTTCATGCAAATAACTGCAAAAGGAAGATAAATCATAATTCAGTCTAGGCTACACATTACACTGTATCTTGCTTATAAATGCATCCTCTTTATGCGTTCTACCATCATTTGATACCAATTCTAGCGCAAATATACTTATTTCGTACATAGAAGTAACAGTTCAGAATGGGTTAGCGAAGTGTCTGGTTTATTAAACAGAAGAAACGTTAAAAATTTGCGCGCTTTTAGTGCTCATGCAGCGCATTATCGCCCAATCTAACGACTGTTGTGGCATTCAAACGCCAGAACTGGGTTTCGCTAAGACTGACGGTCCAGATTTTTCATAGTAAGGATGACTACCGCTCAGGAACGTCTGACGACTGAACGTCGCCGTTGGACCGCCTAAACGCTGGGTTTTTATAGTACGGCCCTTAGTTACCAGCAGAACCCACACCATCACAAGCAACATCATCACCTACAACACCATCACCAACACTGTCATCACAAACGTCACCAGTAAAACCCCCACTGCTTACATCTAATATACTATATAACTAGCCGTGTGTGTGTGTGTGTGTGTGTTTTGGGCAGCCGAAACTTCACATTCAAAGCGCATCAAAACTGGCACAAAAATCGCAAATAATTCGATGTGAAAAAACTTGGTCCCATCACGATTGAAAAACTTTTACTATATATAATAAGCGATCACGTTTTGAGCAAAAAACGCCACTACAGGCGCCCGGCATAGGATCCCGGAAGAATTTTTTGCCCATAAGTACAACTAAAATAAACTATAGCAGCGCAAGAGCCTTCCGCAGGAGCAAGGGCAAGGGGCCCGAAGGGCCCACGAGCACTTGTCACAACTAAAATATAAAAATATACTGACGTCACAATCATATGCGTGGGAACAAGCTCAACATCTATACCAGTACAGTTTTCAAAACCACAACACAACTAAGGCCGTTACCAGTGTTGTAAATTAATAAATCCATCCGTCCATCACTCAATCCTACGTTACTCCATGAGGAGCTTAGGAGCCCGGGGCTAGGCAAGTTGGTCTTGACATTTAAGATGAGACTGACCAGCCTCACTCATCCCTGAGTGGCATTACGTGAGCAATAAACCCCAATCACCCCTTGGATATAAACCTACACAGACTCAATCCAACTGGAGCTCCTTAATTACTCACTAAACCACCAGGCGCCATAATTTGGTTGCTTGGTTACCACCCAGTGTGGTAAACGGTTTCCTGGTGTACAGGAAACCATTTGGCTTGTCACTCGGTTTAAAGCCACCCATAGGCAGAAGGAACAGGAAAGAGAGAAGGAAATACCGACAAAAGAATGAGTATCTATTTGCCCATTTATCTATGTGCCTTTGTATACTTATTTGCCCGTCTGCTTATCTCTCTGTTATCTCTGTTTCTCTGTCTACTGTCTGTTTATCTGTTTATCTCCCAGAAACAATTATGTGTTAACCTTTATATCATGTTTGCTCCTGTATGGTATAGCTCCACTGATTACTGGGATGATGAAGTGTTATTCGGCACGTCAAAGAAGTGTTACTTTGAAAATGATTATATGTTTGATGATTACTGAACTGATGTAGTATAGTGTAAAAATGGTAAATAATTATTTATGTATTTTTTCTATAACTTCATTTCTCTGTTTTATATTAGCAGAATAAAATACCACGAAGTTAAAAAAAAAAAAAAAAAAGTAGACAGGGCCGAAATGGGCTCCGTTCCCCATATCCATGTGATGGCGTGACTGCAGCTGTGGGGGAATTAGTGTGGCAATAGCAATTAGACCCAGCCTGCTCTAAAAAAACCCCACCATCCATATTGGCCACGCACCTCCGCCCTCACTCCAACACATTTTTTTTTTTTTCTTTAAAACTGATGATGTGCTTTCTATTCAATTTTGCGCTCTCTATACTCCGTTCAGCTTAGGACGTGTTTGGAATGATGTAGGTTGCATTCAGACTTCATTAACCTCTCCACTAATTGACGTGCTTCCTACCTTGAACAAACCCATCGGACAGCAACTTGATTAAAATGTCATGAAAGTCTCTGTAGTGATGGGGCTACAATTTTGCTGAGGCTTTTGCGCGTGGGGGGCTATGCGTTTGATTCGATTTGTCTGTCTGTTTGGTTGTCTGTTTGTAAGCAAGGTTATAGACAAACTATTTAATGTAACTGAACCAGATCTGGAAATAAAATATGAAAGACGGTCAGATCAGCAGGTGATTAGGTTTAAACCAAACAGAGGTTATAAATCAAGGGTCACAGGCAAGGTCAAATCAAGTGGTTTTGATCCGATTTAGACTAAACCTGGTGGACGTGTTGAGGGTCAGGAAAGGATAAGATAATTTAATTTCGATAACAATTGATCAAAGATAAAGGCCACAGGGCAAGGCCAGAAGTTTGGCCCTTTTACTAAAATAATTTTTATTGTGTTTCGCCCGAAAGACTACCATTGATGAACTGACTTTATTTTTAAAACGATAGATTAAAAGTTAATGCCACAAGTCAACTTAAACACTTTTTATGCAGCTTTGACCATACTTAATAGAATGGTTGAGGGTCAGGCAAGGATGAAGTAGTCTGCGTTCAACAACAGTCAAAGGTCAGAATCATAAAGTAAGGACTTCGGTTTGGCCTAAGACGGAATATTGTGCATGAGTATTCCTTCTTGGTTTTTGGTCTGTAGGAACGGCATAGCAGTAAATGGAACTGTGGCACCTGAAATGAGTTACAGGATAGATCGAGAGGCAAAGGTATTAGGGCACTGAGAAGTGTGTGGACGCAAGGCTCTGTGTCTGTTCTTACGAGAAATCGATGTGGATTTGGGTATAATGGTTATGTCTTTTAATTTAAATAATGCTAACTTTAGATTTTATATAGCTCGGAAGGGATTCTTCGTGATAAAGGAGGGAGAAACAATTCTATGAAGCATTTCAGGACGATGATGTCTTTTTTGTTCCATGGTTTCACTCTTACTAACGATAGATAACTTTGTTCAGACTGGAGGAGATTCTTTTTAAATGGAATGAATAGAAAAAAAAAAATCATTTTCCAAGTTAGTTTTCGTGGCAGCTGATTTTCTTTTTCTACTGTTAGCCGACATTATTCAGTTTAAAAGAGTACTCTTCCACTGGAGTTAATAAATTATTTTCCTGTAAGAATTTACGCCTGGGCTTAACTGATAAGCCTTGGAGGGAAATTCATTACCAAACTGATAAGCAAAGCAGCCCTCGTTATCTTAAAATTTACCTCCTGACTAAGTGCAAGGAATTGTGTATTAGTTTTAGTGCAGCCCTTTTATTTTATGCATTAAAAATAATTCAAGTTCGATCCTGCAAAACTTGATCCTTAGAAATGAACAGAAAACAAAGCCAACCACAAGTTCCGTCATTTCGAGATGCCAAGACACATTCCATTTATAGGTGACTAGAGAGCATAGACAGTGAGAAAGACTAAGACAGTTTACAATAACTTGGATTGGTTTGTATACGCCTGAGCGAGTTTCAAATACATTTTAGTTTAACCTGTGTGGTTTCAGGTGAGCTGGAATGAATCTGAAGAAAATTATGTTATTTTTGGTACATGTTGATGAGCAGGCGGGAGTGTAGGTGAACTTGAATTAGACTGGGTTAGTCTGAGTGACTTTGAAGGGTTTGCTAATGACTGGGTTGGTTAGAATTAGACTGGTTTAGGCTGGGTTAGTTAAGGCAAACTTGGTTGCTTTATGTGTCCATCTCGGGTCATAGACTTGACCTATATAATAAGGCCCAGCAGTCCTCCTTATTACCACAGTGCTCATGTCACTACTTCGGAACTAATACCCAACGTCCATACTGAATACATGATAAAGCTGTCTCATTCGGGGTTGATGCATTGGTATTAGTGGAGGTGTTTTTATGACATGCCGGTGGGTGCTGTGGAAGATCGGTAAGTATCTGTTTCAACGAAACTCAGATAATCAAGCAGTTCCCTGACACAGCCTGGTATCGAACTCGCGTCATTTCAAACAACAGACGACCCCTCTAACAACACGCTGAGTATGGGTGATGATGAATGAATCTGTGCAACACTGGGTGAGTTTAGATGAGACTGAGTGAATGTTGGTGAATTTGAGTGAATTTGAGTACAGTTATGTGTGTATGTGGATGAGTTTGGGTGTGATTGGATACGTCTGGTTGAGTTTGGGGAAGTTTCAGTGAACATTGGCTCACAGAGTGAGTCTGAGTGAGCTGGAGCAAATTTTGATGTGCTTGGGATGGTCTGAATGGGTTTAGGTATGTTCGAATGAGTATGAATTGGAGGTGAGGTTTGGACAAAAGAACGGTAACCCAGCTCTGTCTCATATTTCCTCAGTAAGACAGCAACTTTCATATGTAATAATATGACCCGTGCCACTATGTTGTTCACCTTGGGTAGACCTAGAGTAGGAAATAGAGTACAAACACTGTTTGTTAACCTTTTCTGTACGATGATGTATTTCAAGTGTTTGTTACTATCAGATTATATCATTCAGCGCAGCGGAAGCCTCTTAATGTAAAGAGGAAAACTGACGTCTGTATACCCATAAGCCATTTGCATTTTACCCTCTTCACTGAAGGTGCAAGGAGTCTCTCTAATCTCTAAAGCTGAATAAAATCATCTGAAAATAGTAGAAACAATCTAAACAAGATGTCACAGCTCTAATGAGGTCACTGCTTCCCCCTTCCATCAATACTTTATTGCTCTCAGAGCTTACCAACTTTCAACGCTATTCAACCCCCTAACTCTCCCCTTTCAATCCCTCCACACCTCTTAATGTTCACCCATCCATTATGTCTAGTTGAAAGCCTCCTTAACCTCCCTGGGATTTTTATAACATTGTCATGCTTCTTTCCCCCACCTTGAATGTCCCTCATCGTCAACACTCCCTCACTTTCAGTGCTCCACCACCCCTAGTACTCCACCACACTTAATGATCTACCACCCACAGTCATCCATTTCCAAGGTTTCACCTCTTTCTCAAACTCCAGTTTTTAAAGCATTCCTACTCCCTGTGCTCCCAGCACATCACTGGATATTCTTGAATGCCTCCTCACTCTCATCCCTCCCTATCCCCTCCCCCCAACACACTGAATGCCGCCCTCCTGAACACTCAGTTATTTTTGCCCCTATTGTTCTGGACTGTCCCACGTTAGCACCCTCCTGCCCTCGGCTTTGTAGCTCTGTTTCTCTCGCTAGCTTTTGTTTTGCATTTTCAGTTCCTTTTCTGACTCGACTTTTATATTTTTCTTTGCCCTTTCGAGGCGTTTGAAGTCAGGGATTGCAATAAGAAATCGTTTTATTTTTTTCGATAAATTCATTACTTCTCCAAAGCTCATAACAATTTCTTCGATGACGTGCATATCTTTTTATTTTTCCTAACTTCAGACGATCTATAACAGATTAGGAAACACTTTTTGAACTAGACGTGTCAGATGTAGTTTTCATTAATTCCTTCAGTACGTAAGTCTTTTCCTGAAATGAATAAAAATGATTAAGTTAGCCATAATAAACCATGAAAAGACCGTCATCAGGTTGATAATTATTCATATAAGCAAGCCTCAACAGTAGTTTAATAATTTCATTATTTGTTTTATCGTATTATTCACGTTACAATTTACTATAGTTTGGTTGTGAAGTGTTTCTAGGATCTATAAGTGAATGTTAAGGTTTTAAAATGGCATCTAGAACTACCGTCCTCATTCTCAACTTCCCTCTGCCAATGACCACCAATCTTTTAAATTCTATATGGCCAGGCATCTTAAAATGAACGGATTTTCACCTTGGTTTTTTACTGTTCAGCTTTTGTCTTTGGAAAGAGTAGTGTTCTGCTATGCTTATAACCTTTCGTTCTTTCTTCTCTGCGCGCGCGCGCGCGCACACACACGCACGCACGCACACACACACACACACACACACACACACACACACACACACACACACACACACACACACACACACACACACTAGAATACTGTTTATTATTATGGACCCGGGTATGGATACATAGAGGACACTGAAATGTGCCTTTACTTATAGTTTTCTCTGGTTGTTGCTGTCCGTGTTGTTAACTCCGTGATGCCAGTGCCTTCAAATAATTTTCTTCTGTTTCATTTAATAGGGGATATACCTGGTAGAAAATGGGTTAATGAAGGATGTAACTAGCTCCTTCAGTTAGAAAAGCCTTCATTTATTTTAAACCATTCATATGCGGGATGTATAATGAAAGAGTACCAAAGATACGACATTATGAACCTGCCTCAGTAAACACAATTAGGTATCAATATATGTGAAAGTAAGTGTTGAGATGTACAGCACATACATGTACAATAAACTAATAATAGAACACAGAACATTGCCAGCCTGAATCATTAAGATATAATTAGGTAAAGTCAGCTAAAACTGAAGTTACGGGTGATACAACCATTCATAAATATAAAGAAATGTATGATGAAATAGCAACAAGTGATGGGCGATAACGACACAGGCTCAGTAAAATACAATTAGGTAAGAGCACATTTAAACGTTACAGAAAGTCTAGGAGAGACAATGTGCCAAAAAGACGATCAAGTATCCATTAGCCAAAGGTGGGAGTTTCTTGCCTATTTCAGCATCACCCAGCCAGCACTAGCAGACACATTTGGTCACACGTACTGTATGTTGATATCCTGTAGCAAGAAGAATGTTCATGCGCCAAAAACTGATAACTTCAATGTGAACTGCAGCGTAAGTTTACGGGAATATACATGGACTTCGTTGTGTGCTTTTAAGCTGTTTGCCTTGAAATTGAAAGCAAATGTCATAAAATTATGCTTTAACTATGGTAAATATTAAATATTCATGCGCCTGATGTACGGTACATTAATAGTTGTATTACGGCTCGTTTTCATATGTAACTTTTAGTGGATGTTAATGATTTTAATGAAAAACGGTAATATGCTTCATAAAAACGTAATGTTTTAATGTTTTGCAAAATGTTTGATATGATGCCTCGCTGTCAGTTGAACTGCATGGAATGTGAGTATTTTGCAAAAAACAGTGTGTGTGTGTGTGTGTGTGTGTGTGTGTGTGTGTGTGTGTGTGTGTAAATCTTACATGATTCGATTATGATAGAGTTGGCTAGTTACAAGATGTGTGACAAATCCAGTTAGAGTGCGCAGAAAGCGCTAAAGTTGTCCTAAGCTTCAACTTTGACCCCAAACCTTGACCTCTGACTGATGCGTAGCAAAATCAAATCAATTCTTCCCATCCTCACTAACAGTGCTATGTGAGTAGCTGTATTATGCAATTTATTCTGTACCTGCTTCTCTCCATAATACTCGGAAATACAGGATCCATCTTTTCTATAACATAAAAGTCCGCTTCGTCCGTGTATTCATAAATGCATATTTAAGTAAACCGTTCATAAAAACAATATATAAATGTTCCCGGCGCCGGAGTTTCCAGAACTGCGAACACTCCACGTTCTGATGTAAACAAACACTCGTCATCTTTACGCCAGCACCAATAATCGCTTCCAAAACATGAAGCTTATCATTATTATTAAAAATCGTTTATTCTAATTGCTGTCGTATGATATACCCAGCAAACACTATAATTAATGGTGTTAATAAACCCCTTGGTACAATGATATCTCTTTATATATATTTTGTGCGTGTTCTTACCAGACATCTGTTCCAGATTAGGTAGGAGCTCTTACAGCAAAGAATTACTGAAGGTCGTATCCAACCCTTCCAGTTTAGTGGAAAATGTCTATTATGCCACATCAAACTGCCTGGAGATTGCTGGAAGAAGTTGGAAATACATCTTAAGATTGAAGAAGTAAACCTTTTTCATCCGATGACCTATTTCATGTTAGTCATTTCCAGACAATTTATTTAACTTGGGAAGAAAATGTATTAGCGGTGGAGTTAAAGATATTTGATATGTAAATATTCGAGTTGGAAAATATCTCCTTAACTATGTAAAATTGTCTAAAGGTCAAAGCTAACATGGATTTCATTTTGTTGAAAGGCTTACCATTCTCTTTGAACATCTTCAGTATAATGCCTAACTCATTTTATTCTTGCTCCCTCCAGATGATTTAACTTAGCTAACGAGAGACATCTTTTAGTACAGTTGTCAGTATCTGTATATATTAACTACTTCAGTACGTCGATCTTATTAAACAAACCAGAAGCCTCTTTTAGGGAATGGTTTAGGAACAGTCTTTAGTAACCTCTTCAGTCATGTGACGCTATTTGTTTTTTTGTTCCTTTTATCTTTAGACCATTGTATTCAGCTTAAGATAGACTTTTTGAACTGATGAGATTATATTACGACCATTATTAAACTCTTAACTAGTTCTGTCCTTACTTAAACAGAATTGTATGGTTGAAGCAAGAATGAAACTACATTGCACCATCGGACTGAGGAGTAAATCCTTCAGTGTGTTTTGTATTGTGTTCAGGCTTCCACCAGGCAGTTTTATTCGGCTAGTGATACCCCTCAAAGTGAAGAGGTTAGAACGTGTCCATTAAATCATTCAGTAGGCTGTTTTCTTTGTACTGTCACACGGCTCTGGGCGGCATAGGAAAGATCCCTGGAATTAACTTTAACCCATTAGTAGCCAGTGTTGCTGCGTGTGGGATTTTGCTGGAATGGGTACTTAACTTACGCCAGCAGCTTATCTAATTGCAATAATTCTAGTTTCCCCCTTTATTAGTCTTTGAAAATGTCCAGTTCTGTTCCTTTAAACGCGCACAGGGTACATATGGCTTAATGTTTGTGTGGGCACATCTGACGTAGATTAAAACATTGCCGTCAATAGTAACTATACACATTCAGGAGATGCATACCTTGACAGTAATGCACTGATATAACCTTTCCTATAAAAATATTCATCAGCTTACTCCCCATCCCTTGAAAGGAAAGGTGACTGCAGATGACCAACTTCAACTTGTGTTACACTCGGTTCACGTTCACTTGGGCCTAGAGTCACAACAACAACAACAAGAATTCCGTCTGGAAATCCCATAATAAAGTCTAAGTACAATCTGTCTGTAACTTTTAAATGAAATGAAAAATGCAACAAGAGTAAAAGATATTTGAAGCTTGGCTTAGATAATGTAATATATGTATAAGTACTTGCAATCAGCGGTAATTAAACTGGCAACTTTCGACAATATTATCATTTCAGAAGGTCCAGGTTGGGAGGAAACTGATGTATCTTCTTAGCAATATTTTTTCTCTATGTAAGTATAATTTAAACACCTTCATGTGTATGGTTTATTTTTAATTTTATTCATACTGCCTCTAAACAATCTGATATAGCTTTTGAGGCCTTTAGGGCTGGAGAAGGTAGTTATCGTGCCCATTTACCCCTGTACCTGAGATTTTCCCCAGGCTGAATGCAATCGTTTGGAGGTAGCAAAAATAAACCAAAGACATCGCCGAACTGATGGGGTTAATAGTTCATGGCATTCATGAACCCTGATACTTCTTGTCTTGTGTAGCCTACAACAACTGAATGGCCTGAAATCTGTTACTTACTTCAGAGTCGCGGAGAAGTTAAAAAAGAAGTCAAGAAGAGTTAAGATTAATGCGGTCGACTGAACAGGTGATTAAAGAAACTAAATTTCTGCCAAGCCCCGCCAACCCCCTTAGAACTGGACTTACAACCATTGCATTTACATTCAACCACCCAACTGTACTACTTGATGAACAGGGACGCAGGGAAATCTATTTGTTGCCAAAAGACTGATCGGGCTGGATATTCATACTCTATTCAACTGGAATCCCCGATCAGTGAAATATTGCAAGAATAACCATTTTTATTTCGAATCTCGTTTAACTTGTCTGGCACTACACAGTTATTTACAGCGTTTGGAAGACGAAACCTCCGCTCTAAGCATATGAATTATTTTGTGTCCATTTAAACTTGTCATTACCATATCTGTATATTGATTTCTCAATTGTAATATAAAAATTGTTTTGGAAGGAGGTAAAGAAAGCAAGGCAGTGTGAAAGGGGAAATAGTAGGGGAGTGAAAGATAGGAATAATAGATTGATGGTGGAGAAGAGAGAGAAATTGAGGAGATGGAAGGAGCACTTTGAGGATTTGTTTAATGTAGAGAGTGAGAGCAGTGCGAGTATAAGGGTTGGGGAATGGCTGGGAGAAGGAGAGATGAGAGGAGGGAGGAAGAGATCAGTAGGGCGGAAATAGTGGAAGCAATGAAGATCAAGATGGGAAAGACCCCAGGAATTGATGAAGTGTGTGGTGAAATGCTGAGGTATGGGGGTGAGATTGTAGTGGAGTGGCTATGGAAGTTCTGTAGATTGGCTTGGGAAGAGGGAAGGGTTCCGGAGGACTGGAAATCAGGTATAATTGTTCCTTTATACAAAGGAAAAGGGGAGAGAGAAGTATGTGGTAACCATAGGGGTATTTGCCTTCTTAGTGTGACTGGAACAATATATGGTAGAACACTCGTTGATTGGGTTAAGCATATAACAGAGTAGATAGTTGGAGAAGAACAAGGGGGATTTAGGAAGGGAAAAGAGTGTGTAGATCAGAGATTTGTTCTAAGATGTTTAGTGAAGAAGTATCTAGAGAAGGGAAAGAAAGTGTATGCTGCCTTCAAGAACTTGGAGAAAGCTTTTGACGGAATAGATAGACAAGGTATGTGGAAGGTATTGAGAATATATGGAGTGGAGGGGAAATGTTGAGTGCTGTGAAGAGTATGTACGAAGGAGCTAGGGCTACAGTGCGAGTGGATGGTGAGCTGAGTGAGTTCTTTGATCTCAGTGTGGGACTGAAACAGGGTTGTGTGATGTCTCCATGGCCGATTAATATATACATGGATGGGGTTGTAAAGGAGGTGCAAGGTAGGGCAGTGGATGTGGGGCTGGCTATAATGAATGAGGGTGAGATTTGAAAGATTCTGGTGTTGCTGTTTGCTGATGATACAGTACTGTTGAGTGAAGATGAATGGGAGTTGCAAGGTTTGGTGAATGAATTTAGGACAGTGTGTAGGAAGAGGAATCTGGAAGTTGATGTAAAAAAGAGTAAAGTTATGGTGTTTGAGTGGAATGACGTCACAGAATGCACGGTGAGTCTGGATGGCGAGGATATGGAGAATGTGAGTGCATTCATGTACTTGGGTAGTGTGATGAGTAAGGATGGAACCTTGGGGGATGAAGTGCGTGAAAGGGTACAGCAGGGAAGGAAGGTTGTTGCTTCACTGAAAGCAGTGATGAGAAATAGGGAGGTGAGTATGGAAGTTAAGAAGTCACTGCATGATAGTATTGTGATCCCTACCGTGACGTATGGAAGCGAGGCATGGACCTTGCAAGAGGGGAACAAGTCAAGAGTGAGAGCAGTGGAAATGAGGTACTTGAGAGGAGCATGTGGAGTGACATGGAGGGACAGGTTGGTGAATGAAAAAGTGAAAGAACGTTGTGGGGTGGATGTGGTTGAGAAGATTTGGAGAAATACACTGAGGTGGTCTGGACATGTGAAGAGAATGGAGAATGAAAGACTGACTAAGAGGGTGTATGTAGGTGAGGTGGAGGGAGGGAAAGGGAAGGGAAGACCGAGGATGAGGTGGAGGGATGGAGTTGAGAGGTATATGAGGGAGGGGGGAGTGAGTTGGTGGGAGGGTAGTCAAATGGTGGGTGACAGAGCGACTTGGAGGCGTTTTGTCTGAGGCCACCTTTTACGGGATGAGGGCGTCGGGCTATAGATAGATAGATAGAATGTAAAAATAGCACCTGGATATGACGTTAGCAGTACCAAAAAGTGTTTTGGGAAGGTTGTAGACCTGTAATACTTTCATATTCTGGCACTGAACTGCAACAAGATATTAATGTCAGATTATAATGTTAGGACGTTTAAGGAAAATGGTTTAGATTGTTTGTTCCTTCTTCTGCCAATGAATTGTATTAGAAGAAAACACGAAAATATAATTCTTGTCATAAAGAGTGTTATAAGAAGGGATGTACTGTAAAACTGTAGCATTATCTTATTCATCTATTGAGATTAAGAAATTAAACCGCTAAAGGAAGAAAATTTCCACCAGGTTAATCCACTAATGCCCAGAGTTCTCATGCGAGGGATTTTGCTGGAAGGTTGCTAAGTGTACCGCCCTCCGCCTATCGGCTCATAGTCACGAAGCTCATAGGTCCCTACCCCGGGGTTCCCTTCTTTATTAAATTTTGAAAATGCCCAGTACCGTCATTCATAGAGTACACTGGACGCAAATGGGTTAAGGTCGACGAACAATAAATGTGTAGTGCGTCATCGTCATACTGACTCCCTGTAACTGAGGCACATCATCATACACGTCTCACGTCTGCCTCCCCCCCACCCCTGTCCCTCCACCTCACCTCGTTATCACCTGTCCCTCACTCCACCTCACCTATCACTTCTCCCTCCCCTACACTCGGGTCCCTCCACCTCATACCGTTATACCCTGTCGCTCACTCCACCTCACCTATCACTTCTCCCTCCCCCACATCCCGGTCCGTTCATCTTACCCTGTAATACCTTGTTGCTCACTCCGCTTCACCTGTCTCTCACACTAGCCCCACAGTTTAAGTGACCCGTGTGCCTATAATTTTATTGACCATTTATTTCGTGACCTTTCGAGTTCTTCTGAAGTAAACTACATATTTTCCATCGCATAGCCCCAATAATCTATCTATCTATCTATCTATTGCGAGATGCCTTAATCCTTTATACGGGGTGGCCACAAACAAATCGCCTCCACGTCAATCTGTCCCCAGCCATTTCACCTCCCTGCTCCCAATTCACACACCCCTCTTTCATATACCTCTCCACTCCATCCCTTCATCTCATCCTTGGCCTTCCCCTCCCTCTCTCCCCCTCCACCTCACTCACACACACTCTTCTCGTCAGTCTCTCACTCTCCATCCTCCCCACATGCCCAAACCACCTCAGTGTGTTTCTCCTAATACTTCCTATCACATCCACATCCACACCACAACGCTCCTTTCCATCCTCATTTGTCAGTGTGTTTCTCCATGTGACTCCACAGACTCCATTCAAATTACTCATTTCCACTGCTCTCACTCTTGACTTGTGTCCCTCTAACAACGTCCAAGCTTCACTTCCATACGTCAGAGTTGGTATCACAATACTGTTATGCAATAACTTTTTCATTTCCATGCGCACGTCCCTGTTTCTTGTCACTGCCTTCAATGAACCAGCAACCTTTCTTCCTTGTTGTATCCATTCAAGCACTTCACCCTCCAAACTTCCATCCTTACTCATCGCACTATCCAAGTACTTAAACGTACTCACATTTTCCATTTCCTTATCATCCATCCTCACTGTACATTTACTGACTTCACTTCTCTCGAAGACCATAACTTTACTTTTCCCTACATTCATCTTTAAATTCTGTTTCTTATACACTCTCTCAAACTCATCCACCAAGCCTTGCAACTCCACTTCGTCTTAACAACACAGTATGTTCTGCAAACAACAGTACAGGAAGTTTCCAAACACTGCCCTCTCTCATTAGGGCCACTCCAACATCCACTGCCCTACCTTGTATTTCTTTTATAACCCCATCCATATACAGACTGAACTGCCATGGAGACATGACACATCCCTGTGTCAACCCAACCTTCAAATAGAAAAACTCACTTAGTTCACTATCCACACGCGCTGCAGCCTTAGCACCCTCATACATACTCTTCACAGCATTCAACAGTTTTCCATCTACTCCATATATTCTTAATACTTTCCACAATCCTTGTCTATCCACCCTGTCATATGCTTTCTCCAAGTCCATGAAGACCGCATACAACTTCTTTCCCTTCCCTAGACACTTTTCCACTGAAGATCTGAAAATGAATATTTGATCTACACAACCTCTTCCCTTCCTAAAACCTCCCTCCTAATAATCCGATGGTATTATTTTTATTAGATTATGTTTGTTATCTCAGTCATCATCACTTCGTCCCTTGTGTTAGGTTCCGTTCTGGCACCGTTAGATCCTAAACATTTCCTATACACTTGTACTTTATTATCAATTGAAGGAAGACTTCCGGGGGAGAAGTGAGATGTAAACATTGTCTCCATTTACCCCATATCCAACATGACGTATCTTCAGTTTCTACAACTTGTTCTTACAACTAGTTCTTACAACTTGCTTAGTTCTGATAAATTACTTCAGTTCAAGGGAACCCTCCGGTAACGAATTATCTAAAATTTAAACAAAGTAATGTATAATATTATCCTTATTCAAGTGCATTTTGAACACTTTTCCAACACTCATGGTATAGTATATGAGAGCAACATGTGTTTTTTCATGCTCTTTTTCTTGTCAAAAATCTTAATTTTTAGTCAAGTGAAACAAGAGCAAAGATATCACTTGTCCTTTATGTGTGAGAATTATATTAGTATTGTTGTTGTTGTTGTTATTATTATTATTATTATTATTATATTATTATCATCATCATCATCATCATCATCATCATCATCTATCTATCTATTGCCAGACGCCTCAATCCCGTTTGGGGTGGCCACAAACAAATCGCCTCCAAGTCGCCCTGTCCCCCGCCATTTCAGTGCCCTGCTCCCAACTCACACCCCCTCTCTCATATACCTCTCCACCCCATCCCTCCATCTCATCCTCGGCCTCCCCCTCCCTCTTCCCCCCCTCCACCTCACTCACACACACTCTCCTCGTCAGTCTTTCACCCTCCATTCTCTCCACATGGCCAAACCACCTCAGTGTGTTCCTCATAACGCTTCCTATCACATCCACATCCACACCACAACGCTCCTTTATATCCTCATTCGTCATCATCATTATTATTATTATTATTATTATTATTATCATTATTATTATTATTGTTGTTGTTGTTGTTGTTGTTGTTGTTGTTGTTGTGGCTTTTATTAGCACCACAACTACCTTTACCAGTAGAAGTAGTAGTAGTAGTGGCAGTAACAACACTTTTGTATTTTCATAGTTCAGCTCGATCAAAAATTTTAATTCCTCTCCCTCACCCGCATCCTTTCACCCAGCTAAGATAGTCTTCCACTCCTATGCCAACAAAAATTTCATTTTTTCAGCTAAAGGAGGAAAGGACTAAAGGTCAGAAGCCAGCAAGATTGTTCCCTCCAAGAAAAAATAAAAACAAACTAATTGACTGCCAAATTCAAGATCTGTACATTTCGAGATGCTTTGACACAGCGTTTAAGTGACTGGAGGTCAAAGGCAGTAGGATATACAGACAGAAAAAGACAAATCTGGAGCTGACCTGCTGCGTACATAAAGGACTGGGAGTAACGGTAGCAACAGAAGAGATAAAGATGCAACAGTGAGGCGAAGAGACAAGGGCTGAAGGGAACCAGTAGGAGGAGCAGAGCTTATGAGACCAAAACCTTGGACTCCACCATGTTGAGAAGACCTGTATGTGGGGAGACTTCCTACACATGAGAGCTGTTATCTAGACAGGAGTGAATAAAAGCCCAGTGTAAAGTTTGTAACTATGTTAGGTAAAGAAGTCAAGGAGCCGGCTTAGCACACCTAAACTCTTGAAAGCAGATTTTCCAAGATAAATCTCCAGGGAATGGGACCCCAAGTATCTTCAGAGATGATCCAGCATTGAGCTGAATAATGTTAAAAATTTGAGGATACTCCTATGGTAGATTTTGATGGGTCATAAGATGTAAGAACTGAGTTTTTGATGCAGTAAAAACAAGAGTAATTTTACCCCAATCAGAGATATGAACCAAGTCAGACATCAGATGTGTCTTAGTCTCATCCTCTGTTTGTTGCAGTAACTGTTGAGTTGGACGTTGCGAGAAGTGAATGGAAAGGTGAAGGGTGGAGTCATCAGCATATCAGTGGATAGAGTTAGATGTACAACTTAGAAGGTCATTGATGAGTAGAAAAGAGTTGGGGATATTGCAGAGTCTTGAAGAACACCATTATTGATAGCTCTATGAAAAGAACGTTGGCCGTCTACAACAGCAGCTATAGAACGATTAGAAAGGATGCTAGAGATGAAGACACAGATAGAAGGATATAAATTGCAGGAGGGCAGTTTGCCAATTACAAATTCACGTCAGACTCGATCGAAAGCCTTTGAAATGTCAAGTGCAATGGCAAAGCTTTCGCCAAAGTCGCCAAAGGAGGATGACCAGGAGTCTGAAAGGAAAGTGAGAATATCGCCAGTCAAGCGTCGCTGGCAGAACTCATACTGGCGATCGGAAAAAAGGCTCTGATAGGAAGGGTGATTATTCCTTTTTTAAGAAGATATTCAAAAACTTAAGAAAGCCGGGATGTTAAAGCAAGTGGGTGATAGAATGCTGGGAATTGTCACTTTTTTTTTTTTTTTGGACAAACTGAAAGAGCAATCTTCATGCAAAAAGGAAAGGTACAAGTTAACAGACAATGATGAAAGTATTTATTTAGGCTGCGTGTAAGCACAGAAGCACAGTTCTTGAGGACTACAGGAGGGACCCCACCAGGCCCATATGTCTTCTTAGTACTGAGACTAGTGTTGGTAGAAAGCTCATCAGTTGAAGACATTTTGATGCCAGTCATGAGGAAGTCAGAGGTGAGAAGTGATGAAGGAACAGCACTAGATTCGTTTAAGGTGGAAATGGAGGAGATATTTTGAGCAAAGAGTTCTGCTTTTTTTCAGTAGCAGAAACAGCTAGAGCCACCAGAGCGGCATTGAGGAAGGAAGGATGATGAAGTAATGTTGTTAGAGAGGTTTTTGACGAGGTGCCAGGAGAAGCCAATAATATCCTCATTGCATTTGTACTTCTAGCCATATTTAATCTTTTCTTCCACGGTCTGTTTCAGCTTTCCTCATCCTGAATACCTTTTCCTTCCCATTAACCTCCCTCCCTCAGTATTCCCCCTCAATCCCCACTCCATCCCATGTCCATGTGTGGATGTGGGTGTAGATCGGGTGTTGGATCCCTGGAAGCATGTATTGCATCTCTCTAGTCTCTAATGCATTATATATTTACTCTCTCTCTCTCTCTCTCTCTCTCTCTCTCTCTTTATCTGTCTCTCCCCTCCCCCTCACTCTCTCTCTCTTTACTCTCCTGATCACTGTTCTCCTAAACTCATTGCATGCATTCCTTTCTCATTATAGCAACAAGCAGTCCTCACATAGCTACACATTTTCACCCATTTATTTTTAATGTGTACCTCAAGAGTCAGTTCTGTATTCTTACATTTTCATGAATGTAGGTGGTCAACTCTGGAACGGTTTTTTGTTAATCCATTTTTCCCTGTTACTATAATCTAAGCTATGAAATACTTTTTCCAAGCATCGCGGAATAAACTAATATTGAATCTTTTTTCCTGTTTATGATGAAAATTTTTCAAGGTATAAGCCCTGTTATCTTTCTTTTTTGCGTTAAAAGAATGATCCATATTTATTCTTACCTGAAAAGGTCCAGGCCAGACTAAGGCTTGTTTCCTCTCAATAATGACATTTCCATTTAAATATAATATTAATCTTCATTTGAAAAAATCACGTTTGTGTGTTGTCCATTAGTGACCTTGAAAGAGCAAACTCAAGGTCACGGATATTCAAGGAGCTATAACTCACAAACTCGAAAGTTGGTTCCGGCATTTAAGATGAGAGTGACCAGCCTCACTCATCCCTGAGTGGCACTAGGGGAGCAAAAAACCCCAACCATCCCTTGGATATAAATCTTCACCAGCTCAATCCGACTGGAGCACCTTTATTACCCACTAAACCACCAGGAGCCAAAATTTGGTTATATGGTTACCACCCAGCGTAGTAAATGGTTTCCTGGTGTACAGGAAACCATTTGGCTTAATAAGACAATAAAAAAGATTATCATTAGCAGGACCTTGCTACTTTCTGGATAAAGCTTGGTAATGAATACCTCATTCTATCACAGTGGGCACACAGGATCCTGAAGCCTTTTGCAGTTATATGCAGCTGCCGTGGGATTTTCTGCTGTGCTCTATACCGGTATGTACACACACACACACACACACACACACACACACGTATAGAGAGAGAGAGAGAGAGAGAGAGAGAGAGAGAGAGATACTGTATATATATAACAGGATGCTTATTGACTATGACGTGCAATGCGTATTACCTCTGAGCCACGCATGGAAAAACTGATTAAAGAAAAAATTGTCACCGATCACACCAGTAGTCTAAGCAAGTGTTAGTTTTACTGAAAACAATTTTGTGCAGCTGAACACCATATACTAACTTCTTTCGATAGCTTGCATAATCACTTGGAAAATACATTAACAGGACCAGTGAGTTTTTCTGCTCTTTCTCAGGGTTTAAATAGGATTGGGTAGTAACAGCCTAACATGATGTACCAAGAGGTAACAGTGGCAAAGAGGTTAAGAACCACCGGGCTAGTCCGTCTCAGTACATCACCTTATAACTCCCTAAAGGTGCAAACAATACCAGGTACTTCAAACAGTCATTAAATTTGACAAATAATTATTTCAGGTAAACATTAAACACGACAAATTATTTCATTGCAACAGTGCATATATATAAACAAGTTAAACGCTGGTGTGAGGTTTAACTTAGGTCATTCGTCAGGGTGTTTTAGTCAACTGTCAAGCTGATATGCTACTCTGTGCCAGGGTAATGCCGTGTTAGGTGCTGTGTTGATGTACTGGGTGCAGAGGAAAGTACAAAATAACACTTTTTGGACTGTATATTACTTTTATTTTTTCTGTAGGGTATAACATTACTGAATTCTTTGCCTGCAGGTCCTAATTTTAATCTGTAACTTATTTATCACATATATTAATTATTAAAACAGATGTACTCTCTCTCGGAATCCACAGTACCGGTAATAGGTAATGGATTACTGCAGGTATTGTATACTCAACAGCTTTGTGCTTTACAGTGTAGAATACTGTCTAACCTCAGGACCTGTTCTTACTAATCCAGGAACTTCTCCAGTAGCTGTTTTACAAGCCTGTCAGAATGTCTCGTTTGTTGCAGATGCAAACTCTGAAGCGACCTCGAGAAATTTTCGGATTCCACTGATCAAACTCCAAAATTTGTTACTTTCAGATAACATCCATTGGAGATGTTGATAACATCCTCCTAGAGTTCGTAATCAAAGTCGCACAGGAAGCGTCTTAGTTGTTCTATAGCAACGTTTTTTTTTTGCATATTGCACTTTAACATTCACTTATGTGTTATTTCGTTTTGATATTAACATTAATTGCATCAGTACGAGTAAATAAAACAGGGGATCACATTGTAATGTACAGTCAAGTTCAGGATTCATTGAACACATCCGAGACATCTAGTAAGTAGTAAATTTACATGACTCAACAGCGTCTCATGCTGTATGGATATGGCTGATTCACTGACTAAACCCAGTCAATTATGTTTCCATTTTGTGTATGATGAAAACCTACGTTTTTACATGAGTAGGATTACTCAAAAATCTCACTTGCTTTGGTGAATTGCTACAATGGTATAGAAATTAAACTAATTTGCGTTGGATATTGCACTGTCCACGTCCAATTTAATGGCGAAAACGAATACTTCATATAATTATCGGACAGCTGGCGGCAACATACCAAGATTAGTCACAATACATTAAAGGGAAACAAGTTTTGAAAACGATTATAAACAAGAAATATCACTTCTACAGTTGCTTAATGGAATTACGATGTTTCTCTTGGGATACTTTTTTTTTTTCTTTCATATGATTCTTAGATGACCCCAAGGAAGCGAGTAAAGCTTCATTTATAACCATCAGGTTGTGTGTGTGTGTGGGGGGGGGGGAAACATTTTATGAACAGAAGCTTAGAAATTAGTTACTGAACGTTTGCTTACCATATATGTCTTAACCCGAGAGATTATTATATGCAAGAGTTTAATAATGTTTCATCCGTTGGTCCATTCATCTTCAGGGTGAGTAGAAAGAAACGGATTTGGGAGCAGAAACCAGGAAGTTTTACATCATTATCATACATAACAACAAAAAGTATCATATGGTCAGTCTCTAAAGATTATCTACCGATCCATTAGGGGGATATATTTCCGTGCATACCCCGCAAAATTTTTTAACTAATCTGTTCACGAAGAAATTCTTATAACACTGCCGTATCCAAGGAGGGCTAATTTAAACTGTATTTTCACGACGATGAAACTCTCTCTCTCTCTCTCTCTCTCTCTCTCTCCTTTATTAATGCTATTTCTAGAAGACTTTATTCATTTTCAGGCAGGGTTTTCGAACTGGAGACATTTGAGATAAGCTTAATTTATTCTATCAACACAAACAGGCCTTTCTAAAGCTGGATTAAATGGTCTGGAGGTAGCAGGCATACGTAAGAGATATACTACATCCATGAGTTGAGTAAGTTAGCGAACTTAACTATGAGAGGTGTAATTGGGAAGATAGGCTAGGACATTTGTACCCAGCAATGAAGAAAGAAAGATGATGTAAGACTTAAGAAGGGAAGGCTACAGTTAAGATGGACAAATTGTATAAGGAAAGATGTAAGGAAGGAGGGTAGTGAGGAGTGGCAATGGCCGGCTGCACACAGGGAGAAGTGGAGGGTGGTTGTACGAAGACTGGTGGTCGTGAAGGATGAACAACATGCCACGACAGTTTAACGTATTGATCTCGGTGATGATGACTGCTTATGACGTCATTCATAGCTGTACAAATTACAAAATCCAAAGAGGTCATTTTCTAAATTATATCTAATGGTCCAGTTACCAAAGTTAAATACAAGGGGACAAATATTGACTCACACTGTTGCCAATTCCCAAGATTGAATTGGTCATAACGTCCTTCACAGCCATGACAATATTGTACGTAAGATGGGCAAAATCTCCACAAAAGTACTGTATGTAACGAGGGTTTACATTCTGACATTTATCTGTTACGCATTGACCTTCACGCCAGGCTGAAAAACGTTCATTGGAACAGTAACTAGGAAACCATTACCAAGTTGTTGCTCACCAAATCATCTAATACCATAAAAGTATTATGCACAAGGGCAAAAAGCTATTCTTTATGTTACAGTTCTGACTTGCATACAAAACTCAGAGAATTGCCCCTGGGAACAAAGATTACGATATTTTAACTCGGCAAGGGCCTGCGAGGTTATCCACAACCATAAACAATATCGCATACAAGGTCGCGATGTAAGTTTGTCCACGGGTTCATTTAACTTCATGGTAAATTGTGGTGACATTGCGCTCAGACGGTCAAAAATGTCTACCACTGAATTGCACGCAGTGTCGTTTATAACCACAAAAAAATATCGTGTGTGAGAGTGGACACATCCACATTCCTTATGCTTCGTCAATTACCTGGTTAACAAAGGGGTTTATACGAATTAAAAGAGAGTAAGAATTTTTTACTGCCTAATTACACAGGAAGTCACTCATGACCACAAAAACTAGGAGACAAGAAGCATAATCTAATTTTTTTCCACTGGTCCATTGACCTTCATGCCAAATACAAAGTGGCATTTTGTGTGCAATGTCACCAACTTCTTTGACTTAAATGCTCACCGAATCATGCATAACTACAAAAAGGATCACGTGCAAGGGAGTAGGATATAAAATTTATCACCCTGTACACACTCACCTTCAAGTTAGAGAAAAACGTACTGCGTGCAGATAATCACGAATTTCAGCGACTGCAAAAGTCAGTCATTCGCAACTAGAAAACTTATCGTATGCACGGGGGAAGAACGTTAAATTGCACCAGGCTCTGTCCTTCAGGCAAACCCGAGGGAAACTATGCACGCCATGATGCCACGTTACTATAGAGAGAAAAAACACAAATGCCTTGGTGTAAAAATGACACTTCATTACAGTACAATATCAGGAGGTGTTGGGTTTATAGTAATGGCGAATTCTTTGAGTTATTGATAGTTACGGAAACAATCAATGGTATGGGTGTACAATACAATTTACACAAAGGTCATGTAGTGTTAAGCATCATCAATATCAATTTTTAAAAATCGAATAATAGATACAGATAAACAGCAGCTGGAAAGTGGAAGTGAAAAGTTTATAACTGCGAAACTTGTCTGTGTTGCTTGGCATCTTACCTACAGAAACTGTTATTAAATGTCAGTATGACGGTACGGACACATTTACAGTATGTACAATAACACAAGTATAACCAGAGAAATATACAACTGAAGCTAAAACACAGATGTCTTGAGCATAATGTTTTGTGTGCATGTGTGTGTGTGTGTGTGTGTGTGTGTGTGTGTGTGTGTGTGTGTGTGTGTGTGTGTGTGTGTGTGTGTGTGTGTGTGTGTGTGTGTGCGTGCGTGCGTGCGTGCGTGTGTGTGTGTGTGTGTGTGTGTGTGTGTGTGTGTGTGTGTGTGTGTGTGTGTGTGTGTTTGTTTCAGTTTAGATAATTAGACACACACACACACACACACACACACACACACACACACACACCTGAGTTCCTGAGTAGCAGTTCAGGAGTGAAGTCCTGGGCCACGCTGATGCGCCGCCTTAGGTAGTTCCTCGTTCTGGTTTCATGCAGCAGGCTGTTTCCGTCAGACGTTTGGTAGCAGTGTGGTAGCGAGAGTCTGTCGGGTAATGTTCTTAGGAATTTGTCCAATCCGGTTTTGCAGCTTAAGAGTTCCTGCGTGATCTCATAGTTCCCGGGGAAGACAATTTTATATCCTCGGACCGCGTACAGCCAATGAAGTCTCCTTCAGGGTTTGTAAACTCCTCCGTGTCCTCGCTGAACGCACACACACACACACACACACACACACACACACACACACACACACACACACACACACACACACACACACACACTCCAACTCCACTGTCGCAGCTGTTTTGTTGTCTTGACAGCTGAAGGGTCCAGTTGCATGCCCCTCTCCCATCCTCTGTACTTATGAGCGGCACCCCACCCGATCCCATCCCAACTAACTTCATTTTATCTAATTCCACGTCACCTCCTCTAATATACTATAGCAGTAGCCGTGTGTGTGTGTGTGTGTGTGTGTGTGTGTGTGTGTGTGTTTTGGGCAGCCGAAACTACACATTCATATCGCACCAAAATTGGCACAAGAATCGCATGGAATTCTCTGATGTGAAAAAACTTGGTCCCATCACGATTGAAAAACTTTTACTATATTTAATGGGCCATCAAATTTAGACCAAAAAACGCCGCTCCTTGTGCCCTGTCGGTTGCCGTGGCCGAGTGGTTAATATCTTGGACTTGCGATCGGACAACTTGGGTTCCATTCCCGAAGCTGCAAAAAACACGATCAGTTGGTTAGCTGCAAAAAATCCAAGTGACAACGGTAGACTAGAACGGCATATTAACGGAACATCATGGGTCCTTCGATGTCGCCTTGACGGCCGATACTGACAACATTAGACTAGAACAGCACATAAACGTGACTCGGATTACTTGAAATGATCGCAACGCGCGCGCAAAGCGCGAGGAAACGAGTAAGAAGGACTAGGAAACGAGTGCGAAGCACGAGAGAGCGACCGCGCAGCACTGGAGCCGTCCGCGTCTCACACTATTCCCTCTCTCCCATCAAAACTTAGTCTCATTCGGCCACACCACAGCTCACCTCGCCTGTATATAATGAACTTATCGCCGTCGTCTTTACTGCTGTTGAATTAATAAACTGAAGTATACTCTTTAACGAGCTGCCTTTTTTACTCCACTCTACTAACAAGCCCGGAGAGAGAGAGAGAGAGAGAGAGAGAGATCATCCGTCCTAACTAGCACTAAACTCCTGAAGATGGAGACCATGGAAAGCTTAAATAAAGAAAGGAAAGAGAAAAGGGAGCAGGAGCAGAAGAACGAAAGATGACTGAGTGAAGGATTAGTCAAGTAAATGTAAACCTAGAACGTGAGAAAGTGATACCGAAGAAGGAGTAAAATGATAAGCAGGAAGCAATGAACGTCTCGAGTGTGGAGAGAGTATTAGGATTCGCACAGCTGCCAGGCCTGAGTTTGGAGAGTGTATTAGAATTCTATCAGTTGCCTGGTCTGAGTTATGACGGTGCGAGAAAGAGTGGGTGAATGTTGGTGTGAAATTAGGCGGGTTGAGCGACAAGTGCGCACCTCACCCTTGATACACGAACACCTATTTGCGCATGTATTAACACTGGAAAGGTAGGATGGGGATGAGTAAAGGATAGGAGAGGATGAGGACAAGGCGGAGTTTAAGGCTGATTTGGTTGTATGGGAATGGCTGTGAATGGGATGGAGAGAGAGAGAAAGAGAGAGAGAGAGAGAGAGAGAGAGAGTGTTTTATCATACCTCATTTATCCCTTATGTAATCTTTTATATTCTTTGCTCTCTCTCTCTCTCTCTCTCTCTCTCTCTCTCTCTCTCTCTCTCTCTCTCTCTCTTTCTACCTTCCAAGTACTCTTCTCACCTCCCTTCTTCTCAAGTGGTACAGTAGTTTAGGTTTTCCCATTTTGCTAAGTGGTCGTTCATGCAAGTTTGACAGTGTTCTCGCGTGCAGTATTGTCGGGCTGGAATGAATGTCTCTGCCTATCCCTGTGCCTGCCCATACCTCTGTCTGCCCTATACCCTCTCTCCGTGTTATTATCTAACGCTTTGTCTGTCTCATAGTGTACGATAAATTTTTTGTAGTATTTTTTTTTTTTCAATGCATTAATATTGTTCCAGTGCTCTTTTTCTGCCTACCATAGCTGCCTGTCTAAATGCATGGATTGATGGCCCCTGTCTCAGTCAAGGTTTTTGTTTATCCTGTGCATTCTCTTGCACATTTTCATTATATGTTTGCTCTGTAGCCCGTCCGTTCAGTTTTCCACCGGAGTGTAAGTATGGGCTGACTGTCTGTGCCTTCCTGTGTGTCTAGTCCTTTGTTTTCCCTGTCCTCTGTCCTCTGTCTACTCTATCTGCTTAGCTGTCTATTATCCTCAGTATATTTGTCTGCTTTCTAGCTTACTTGTCCTATTTTCCACTACTTCTTGTCTCTGTTAAATATTCCATCTGTTCTGTGCCATGTTTTTCACTCTTTGTGGCAGGCCACGTATTATTTTTAAAGCCGTCAAAAAGAAACGAAAGGTAGAAGACCGCAAGATTGTTTCCTACAAGGAAAAAAATAAGATGAAATTGAGCCAAATTCATGATTCGTTCATTTCGAAATGGCCAGACACACTGCGTTTAAAAGACTGGAGGTTATGGGCAGTAGGAAACACAGACAGGAGACAGTTTCAGAGTTGACATGTTACATAAGTGATTGACTGGGAGTAATGATTTGACACCTGATTTTCAAAGTGGGAGCCATGGACCCCAAGAGGCCCACAGCAGGATTTTAAGAAGGCCATGGCGGGCTAATCTAAGTAGTATATAAATCAGCGTGTTTATGAAATCGCATTTACATTGTCCTTGCCATTTTTCGCAACATATTTATGTGAATCTGGTTTCTCCACCTTCTATACATAAAAGGTGAAAACTGAAACCGTTTGCATGTTGAACCAAATATGAGATGTGCGTTATCAGTGACTCAGCCTCGAATCAGTCGATTGACTGAAAGCAAACAATGTCATCCATTCCATTGATATGTAACAAAATATGCATTCTGACTAACAGTTGTAAGCATTACAATAAATGAAGAGCGCCAAAACATTTTTTTTTTCATCATTATTTATAAGGGGATTCAGAGAAAACTGAAGGGGGGCCACGAGGATATTAAGATCCCCACAAGTGTTGAATGAAGTGAGAAAGTTTAAGAAACACTGGATTAGAGAGATAGACAGAAAAAGGATGCGAGTTTACTACTAGCCGGGTGCTATGTGCCAGCCATAATGGTGGAGGGAGCAGACAGTTCAGAGGAGCAGTGACCATTGAAGTGGCGACAGAAAAGAGATATAGCTGTAACAGTGTGGGCAAAAAGACAGAGGTTGAAAAGAGTCAGTAAATGTGACAGAGTTACTGCGACAAAAGACCTTTAACTCCACCTTGTTGACGAGACCTGTTTGTGTGGAACCCCCGCACACCTGATGGTTGTACTCTACACAGGGACGAAAAGACAAAAAAATATATAAAGTCAACAACTTTGCAGGGTAAAGAAAGCATGGAGTTGGCTTAGCACACTTAATCTCCTGGAAGCAGAGTTACATGGGAGGTAATATAAACTTTCCAAGATAAATCCCGAGAAAATGAAACCCTATGTATTTTTAAAAATGATCCAGGATTGAGTTGGATATTGTTAAAAAATTAGAGGATGCTCCTGTGAAAGATTTTGAAGGGTTGCAAGATGTAAGAACCGAGTTTTTGATGCATTAAAAACAACACGATTACCTTCACCCCAATCGAAGACATGAGCCAAGTCAGACATTAGGTGTGCTATAGCCTCACCCTTGTTTGTTGAAGCAACTGATGAAGTGAACACTGGAGGAAGCAGATGGAAAAGTGAAGGGTGGAGTTTTTAGCGTATGAGTGGATAGGGTTAGATGTAGAGCTCAGAAGGTCTTTGATGAGCAGAAGAAAGAGAATGGGTGATAAGACAGAATCCTGAGGAACACCTCTCTTAATAGCTCTGGAAGAAGAACGGTGGCTGTCTACAACAGCAGGTAAAGAAAGACTAGAAAGGAAGCTAGACATGAAGGTACAGATAGGACAGAAACCGTAAGATGGTAGTTTGGAAATCGAAGATTTATGCCTAGCTCGATCGAAAACTTTTGAGATGTCAAGTGCAATGGCAAAGCTTTCGCCGAAGTCCCGAAAGGAGGATGACCAATAGTCTGAAAGGAAGATGAGAAGATCGCCAGTGGATTGTCCCTGGGGGAACCAATACCGTTGATCGGAAAGAGAGTTGTGATAGGAAAGGTGCGTAATTTTTTTAATAGATTAATAAACTTTTGAAATACAGGATGAACGCAATTGGGAGACAGTCAAAGCGCTGGGAATGGCCACCGTTCTTTGGGACAGCCTGCATGAGAGCAAACTGCCAGCAATAATGAAAGGTACAACTTGACAGACAAGGGAGATGGAGTTTACCTAACCAGGGTGTGAGCACAGAAACAGTTCCAGAGGACAGCAGGAGATACCCCACCAGACCCATATGCCTTACTGGTACTGAGGCCAGTGATGGCAGAAAACACATCAATTGCAGATCTTTTAATGTCACCCATGAAGAGTCAAAGGGTGGCAGTGATGGAGAAACAACACCGGAATCGTCTAAGGTGGAACTGAAGGAGAAAGTCTAAGTAAAGAGTTCTACATTAATAGTAGAAGAAACAGCTACAGCGCCGTCAAAGCAGAAAAGGGAAGGAAAGGATGACTGCAGGAGAGGGTGAAGCCCTCGCGAGTCTCTCAAGTAGTGGCATTTTCTCACATAAGAGCAGCCCCCAGCCAGACCCAACCTGGCCAGACCCGACCGCAAAGCTTTTGAGAAACTTATATCTCAGCAACTACAGGGCCAATCACTGCATAGTTTGCACCATATGATAGCCCAATTCTTCAAGATTTGTTTTTGACAGGTTTCATCACATCCTGGCGGTGCAGCATGTCGTAAATCGTCAAAAGAGGGCCACAGGCCAGTTTGTCATAAAGGTATGAAACTTGGTGGGTAGATAGCCATCACTATACTCTAGGCATCCTCTGGGAGTAAGGTGACATTTCACTGCTTTCGGCTTTAAATGGCCTTGCTCGTACCTCGCCGACAAAGACGTATTACTGGTGACGTAAAGTTGTTAGAATGGTTTCCGTCAAGGTGGCAGAAGGAGCATGAAGAATCTGAGTCGGAAAGTTCAGAGCACTGAGTACGAATGAATATATTTTTTAGTACTGCAAAGAACAGACAGCACGATTCTAGGCAGATACATAAAAGAGATGAGTTTCAGGGATGGGTTGGCTCCGGTACCTCTTGTAGACCTTTCTCTTGTCGACATGTGTGATTCCAAGGAATGTTTTTCCACTAGTTACGGGGTAAGAGAAAGGAATGTTTGCTTCCATACCCGAGAGAATAACCTTTGTTATGTGCGAGGCACAACTCGGATGACTCGTGGCCATGGAAGCAATAATCCCTCTAGGACAAATCAAAGAAGGACTAGCTGAAGGCCTCACAATCAACAGCTCTATAGTGACACAGTGGCTGGTTCTTGAAAGAGTCCAAAGGCCTTACTGAAGCGATGGGACAGGTTACGGTGCTAAGGTCTACTTTCTAGCGTATCATCTATGTAATCTGTCTAATTTAAGCCTCTTTGTCTACTTCTGACAGTTTGTTGGCGTTTACTGAATATCTAAACTCGCTTAACCCTTCGTTAGTCCTGTGGGGTATTCAAACGTGGTTAGTCCGGTGGGGTGTTACATCACCCCAATACAAAAATACATGTAGTGTTACTAACATGTAAAATATATTCATACTGCTGCTTGAGAGTATCTCTGCAGTCACTAATGAAAAGATTGAATGCCTTGTACATGGTGTTTATTAATTTATAATAATAAAATACAATTAATTATAATGTCAATAAATAAAAAATGGACTCATATCTCATTTGTCAGGTAAACACGGACAGGAAAATACATTTTGTGACTTTTAAAATCAGTGTAATGATAAACAATACGCAAAAATAAGATTAAAAATAATCTATATCACAATATGATCTAAATGGTTAGTTTGATGGGGTGACTGGACACCCCATGGGGGAGGGGGAAGTGCCACTCTCTCACTACAACAGAGGCAGGACTAAACCAATCCGCAAGCTCACTTCCCTCACTGAATCAGGAGGGTACTGGAACGGAGAGAAATATTCAAATTACCAGCTAGGAAATACGAGCTTTTAAAAAAAATTGGGGGTGCCAAAACACCCCACCTGACTAACGAAAGGTTAATGGTTTTTCTAGCACATTCCCTCCCTTTAAAGGTTCCTGTCCGTTTGTCTGTCAATATATCTGTGGATCTGTCTCCTCTCTAGCCGCACACACACACACACACACACACACATCACAAAGCCAGCCAGAAGACAAGCCGTGTGTGCTGGGGAATCCCCAGGCCCTGTGTTCCCCCTTACTATTTTTTAAGTCAGCCCACACCCCACTGACCGGGCTAATGTATGGCCCGGCCTGCACTATAGGTGCAGGAACTCTTTAAACGAACTAACGAACCTCTCTAGCCTAGTGTAAGAAAACCTCATGGTAGTGAACGTATTAATGAAGGCTGCATTTACCCCATCAAATTCGAAAAGCTTAACCTAAGCTGAATCATACAGTGTCAAGGACACTAGAATAACATTATTCAAACTTCACCATACAAATAGCGGTAATTAGATAATCGCCTGGTAGTAGCAAGAGCACGTCACAAAAGCATCTTCCTACCTTACGTTCGATGATGGATTGGTTACCACCAGACTGTTTGACTGAACTTGGTGGTGGTGCCGACCACTCATTCAGTCAATATAGTGGTGCCTACATGTGGCTCTTCACTGAGTGACAAGCAAAGCTATTTTCTGTACCCCAGCACACAAGTTACTTCACTGGAATGTAATCCTGAAATGAACAAACAGACGCCTGGTGGTCACGGGGGTTAAATAGTTCCAAAAGTATATGTAAGAAAAAGTTCAAATTCAAAGAATGGTGGTGTTTATTACTGGCACTGGCCTAACAGCACACAGGAGCGAGTGACGGGTCATCCTTGTCGGAAATGTCCGGACTAAGCAGCCCAGTCCCGGGCACTTACGTCACTGGTGGGGCAATGCTGGAGTTGGTGAGGGATGAATGGCAGAGAAAACCCCAACACTGACCTCTTCAGTCTGGTGACTGTTTTTTTTTTTTAAATATCTTGCTGCCTTCAAACGACTTTTTTTTTTTGTAACAGATATGCTATGGAGTTATTTAAGTTTTTACTAACCCTATTTATTCTTCGTCCTTCAGATTATTATATTTGATATACAAGAGAGATATTGTATTGATGGAGTTAATTCTTTCTATAGCCCCTCCAGTCGGAAAAGGCTCTATTCAGCTTAATAACAGGCTCAAGAAGAAGCAAGAATACGAGTACAGCAGGAAAATCATCGGCGAAGGGAAGTGGTTAACACTATCAGTATGTACAGTAGACGTCTGATGTAAGGGAAGCGGTAAAAGGCAGATGAGGTGTGTGTGTGTGTGTGTGTGTGTGTGTATTTCCCTGTTTGCAGACTTTCCGGTCCGTCCCCTGGGGCGCAGGAGTCCAGTTTATCACACTCCTTGACATATCACTACTTTGGCGCTAATATCCACCGTCTATACGTACAAGGTGTACCTCATTCATGACGAGTGTAACAATATGTCATAGGAATACAATGCAATGAAAGTAGAGACAACAGGAGACCTATTGGCCCACGACGAGGCTATTTCTTGAAAAAATAAATAAATAAAAAGGATAATGCTACTAACATATAACCAACGAGTACGGGAAAGGATTTTTTTTCAACCAAGTCGATTTGCGCTTTGATGAGTAAAATCTGTTTTAACGCAGTTCCAATAATTAGACTGCTCCTTGCCCCAGCCTGGAAGGAAATTTGTGTTCTTTCTGATTAAAATAAAGATAATATGGGAGGAAGAGGAAGAGGAAAGGAGAGAGAGAAGAATAGAAAAGAAGGAGAGAAGGTAAGTATATGGTAGTAGAGAGGAGGGGAGTAGGGTGAGATGATGTACAAGAGGAGAGGGAGGAGGGAAAAGAGGTAATACATATGAGAGATGAGAGACTTTTGCAAGTAACGAGAGGAGGGGATATAGGAGGGGAAAGGAAGGAGAATAAAGAAGGGCAAATGTGTGGTGGAAAGGGAAGGAGTATACGGACGGGATGAGGGACAAGGTTATGTGGAAGGGAGTGATGAAAAGACAGAATGTCGAATACAACAAGGAGGAGAGAGGACAGAATAAGGAAGGGGAAGAAAGAGAGAGAAATGCTGGAGAGCATTGACAATAGGGAAGAAGAGGAGAGAGGAGGGAGAGGGAATGGAGGAGCAGATGAATGTGGTGGAAAGGAATACTGAAGGTTATTAATGATTGGGAACAGGACTGTAGGGGTGAATAGGCAATTATCACTCAGGCTCTTATTGCTCCGTCTCACCTGAGGAGAACACTAGAGTTACTCTGACAATGAGGGAGTCAATTTATTTCAGTACCAGAGTTATGTCCCAGGCAGACCGAAAAAAAATTCCGGTCGGGAGGGGCGGGAGTAGGTGAAGAAGTTAATTCATTTCACTACAAAAGTTCTGTCCCACACTGATTGAAAATAAAAATGTTAACCGGTCGGGATGGGCGGGGATTAGGGGAGGTAGAGGCCAAATACATAATGATCATCTGAGAAATCGTTCCCAAGCTGAGGGAGTTCATGTAGCAAAGACAAAAATTTGAGGGAGGCGGTGGCTCAATCGGTAGAGTTGGCCTGCAGTCCTAACGGATCCGGGTTCAAATCCCGCTGGGTCAGGGAACAGTTTAAGGGTTTCAATTTCATAAATATCAGACTTTATTGATCTACCAGAAGAACCGCCGACATGTCGTAAAAGTATCCCCGCTAATACCAATACACCAGTCCTGTATGAGACAGCCCTAGCATGTATTCAATATGGACGGTGGGTGTTAGCGCCAAAGTAGTGACATGTGGAGGTGTACGGTACGTAGGAGAACTACTGGGCCTTAAAAGCAGGCTGTGAAAGCCTATGCCCGGAGTCGGTCACATAATATATATATAGATATATATATATATATATATATATATATATATATATATATATATATATATATATATATATATATATATATATATATATAATTTAGATACCACATCCTTTATGATGTAAATGATGATGTTTCGCAATCTCAAACCTACGAGAATCTGTTCTGATCTACGCTGAATAAAATCATTCGGCCATAGGAAGAAAATGAAACAGGCGGCACATAAGTAAAGAAATAATAAAGAATGTTCCTATCCCTTTCACTAAGACAGGTCTTGCTTAAGCCCATTTACGGGACGACTTAATTTTTGTTTCCTTCCTGCAAACTCTGGAGGATTAAAGTAAAATTTTCGGGATGAACGCAAACAACAAAGAGGGTATTCAAGGATACATCTAAGCCACGCAGATCTGAAAATGCATCCAACCTGAATAAAATGAAGTAATAGGAATGATTTTTAAAAGGAATAATGGGGCGGAAGGATTAAGAGAAGAAACGAAGCAGTCATCAAAAATCACTTATGTTGAGGGATATACTACTGTATGTGTGTAAGGGATAGGAAAGATTAGTTCCGGAATCTCTCTCTCTCTCTCTCTCTCTCTCTCTCTCTCTCTCTCTCTCTCTCTCTCTCTATCTATCTATCTATCTATCTATCTCTCTCTCACACACACACACACACACACACACACACACACACACACACACACACACACACACACATATATCCTACCAATTTCTACGTTACAGTTAATATTTCAACCACGGAATATTCCCTTTAATCACTCACAGTCTTTTGACAAACATTTAATATGTACAGTACTACAGTATTGTGATGACACTGACCTTAATGCAGAAGAGAGTCTATTACAGAAGCTTTAAAATTACTACATGAAGGTGTGTTAATGGCCAAATTAGCATATGATTGTGAAAATAAGATAAGTTTTATTATACCAAATTAAAGGTAGTAGCAATGAAAATAAGTCTGTAAATTAATATGTTGGTAATTAATATGCGTTGGGTGAGTTGTGCTAATGGGATGAAAACGTTGATATTCATGAAAGTTGAATTAAAAAGTCAGAAAGACCAAATGATACAAGCGAGTGTGCTTAGAAGGAATTGTCACATTTTAAGATAAATATTATGATTAAGAATAATGATTTTGTGTGTCTGGGATGGCTTGGAGAGCAATGAGAAGGGTGGAAAAATATGATTAAGACAATCTGTGAACAATCGAAGTAATAAGGATTGTGTGGATGCAATAGCACTGTCGAATGATAGATATATGTGACCTGAATATGTATGGAAACGCACATGACAGGGTTTGCGGCCATGGAATCTGATGATGTACTTTTTCTTTTTTAAGTTTAATTTTGCTTCTCCAGACGATTTTAATTCATCTCTACAGGAGACAGATTCAGGTCTAATAAAACCCTTAGCTACAACAGAACTTTCCAAATCGAACAATATCGCCGGGAGAAAAAACGAATAATTAATTACAGTAAAAATCACCGAACAGAAGAAGTTTACATAGGATTTGACAGAACAGTGACTCTCACATGTATTATGAAGATAGTGAGGTGAGTGGCTGGATAGGCCTTTCAAAAAACACAGAATTTCGGAGGACTGAATGATGAGAGAATGGATATGCTGTCCATGTCACTGGGCCAAGGATTGGTTCTCTCACTTTCGAGCCTTCCTGCTTCTGTTTATCGGTCTCACGCGCAAAAGTGGGAATCAAGTTTCAACGATGATAGTGATGATGATGATATATTAATGAATGTTCTGAAAAAAAAAAAAACGCTAAAATAACAAAATTGCGCTATAATTCGATGTAAAACATTCAGTAATATTTATAACACCTAAAGAGCGGGCAGTGCCTGTTTTTCTTAAACATATTAAAGCTCTAAGGATAATCTCGTACCAATTCTTATTCTGCTTATAAATTTCTTTCCCATAAGGCTAGGATTTTGACTCCTCTGACCTGCATAGATAATAAAAGTAAAGTCTGGGGGTCCTCGCCTGTGTTGTGACGTATTGAATTAGATTGCATATTGCTATTTTTTTCACGAGTCTGCAGTCTCTCTCTCTCTCTCTCTCTCTCTCTCTCTCTCTCTCTCTCTCTCTCTCTCTCTCTCTCTCTCTCGCTAAGTAAAAAACATTAAGGTAGTGTTTGTACCTCATTTCATAGCTATCAGGATCGTATCCGCACCATTTGTAGTATTGATAAAGTTAGTTTGGATGAATGATAATGATGATGATGATGATGACCGAGATTACCAAATTACGGTAGTCTGCACGATCCCGCTTACCTTTCGTACCCTTATAATGACGCCTTGGCATGAGTAGCTGAGCCAGGCCAAACGTTTTAATTCCCGTTGCGTGACACTGATGACGCACATTACACAGGCAACACGAGATTCAGTGACGTGGCCAATTAGGAAAAAAAGGTGCATGTTTGTGTGTGTGTGTGTGTGTGTGTGTGTGTGTGTGAGAGAGAGAGAGAGAGAGAGAGAGAGAGAGAGAGAGACGGAGAAGAGCAACGAATTGTCTATGGCAATGAAAGACAGCAAGGTACTTGGGATGCTGCAGGGCAAGCTTGGCAAGTTGTAAGCTTCGATCAATCCCCGTGGAAACGAAGTGGATCTCCCACCGCGTAATTATCCAAGAAATTTCATAGAAAGCAAAATACAGAGAAATAAGAACGGCGTGAATGGGAATGGCACTGTATAGTCACTGTCTCACCTGGTCGAAGAGGCCATGTGTGACAGGTGGCGCTTGACCGTCAGCAAGCATCTGTCTGCAAGGCAGAGAACATCAAAATTGCAACGTGTAATTATTCGAGCCATGTATCAAGCTGCAAAACGGGCAGATGTGGAAAGGGGGAGAAATCATATGCAGACTGATATTCTGGGATTGAGTAAAGTGGCCAGGACATATTCACTTGCTCCTCCGATTGCCCTCAACAATTGTTGCAAGACTGGTTGAGATTCATTCAGTAGGTTTCAGTAATATTGCTGACAAACAAAAAGACAAAAAGACAGACAGCCAAGTCGAATCAAGTACTTAATCCCCTCGCTCAACGCACACACTTGTAGCAATAAGCTTGATGCAAATCTTTAGCTCCTACACTGTAATGACGTATTTATAATTTTACTCAGGCTACTGCCAGACGATTTTATTCATTTTAGGGAAGACGCCTGTTAAAGAATGTGTTGAAGTCTGTATGTAATCAGTCTCATTAGAAATGCTTCCCCCACGCTGAATTAAATTGTGTCGATACAGCAGACAGAACAAAAAATACATGGTCCGACTTAAATAGGGTTAACAAAATTACATAAATAAAAATCATATTGGTGTGATCGTGATGGGATGTCTGGGTTGTCGGTGGAGCTTACAGGGCAGGTTGAGGCTAATTGCCATTACCACACTAATTTCCCCGCAACTGCAGTCAAGCCGCCTTATGGCTATGTGGCAGGTAGGGCATAGCAATCCATGTCTTCTTTTTATAACCCATAATTTCGCATTCTTATATTTTTGTTAATGCAGAATTAATTATTGAAGTGATAAATGTACATAAATTATATTAGCCTTTCTAAACTCCACTCCACTTTAGTGAACATCACACATATAATAAAAAGATAGATGGAAATATAGAGAGACTAACAAAAAGAAAGACACAGATTGGTAGATCGAGAGAGTAAATGATTTTTACCCTCCACCTGACAAAGTCAGAGGAGGGTATTTTTGTCGCTGGTGCCCTTCCTTACAGCTGGGCGGCTGGCTGGGCATAGAGATGTCGTTTCCGGAGCAAATCTCAGAAAGTATTAACTTGAGTCATGAAATATCACATAGTTATGTGTCTTGTAGTGAACTGGTGCCTTTTCATAGGCAGAATGCCGTGTCTTAAGTATTTTTTTGAATTAACCGGCCGTTGGTGCGGCAGCGTATGTCATCCCTACAGTACAGTGATATTTCCATGCACATATCTTTTGTCTGGCAGCAGTGATACTGCCACCCACCCATGTAATATCTCGTTATCCTACACCGAGTTGATCCATGAGTACTCCCAGTTTCCTACTGATCACAGACGGGAGTGGACGGCAGGTAAGTGCTTCTGGGTATATACCCAAAAGTTCCAGTAATTTGGGGACAATTCCATGTCCCAAAGCAGAACAATCGAAAACGTGAAAATTTTGATAACTACCTATTTTTCTTATTGAAACAGGTCATTTCAAAGTGTTTTGTCACACCAACCATGAAAACAAGTGTATGTAGGTGTAGGATGATTACTAGGCCGTGGGGAGATAAAGAAGCCTGTGGGGAGTAGGCCCATAGGTACGGGGGTTGGAAATAACCAACTTTTCACATGAAAAGAAAGCACCCCAGTACGTTCTGTAACATCTACCACGAAAACAGGTTTGTATGTAGATGTGGGGAGATAACTAATGTGGGGTGTACCCCTACAAGGCCTTGGTGGTCCTTGGGGAGAAAATTTTCGGCAATAACCAAATTCTCTTGTGGAAACCCTCTATTTCAACGGGATTTGTCATACCAACCACGAAAACAGGTGTGTATGTAGGTGTGGGAAGGTAAAACAGGTGTGGTGAGTAGCCCTACAAGGCCTCATAGTCATTCAAAAACTATCACAGACATACTGTATATAAATGTTTATAACCACCAAGGACATCAAAATAAAGTTGAATAATGCTATAGATGCATTTTTCTGGGACAAGCGGTTCAAGGAAGGACGAACTTCCATCGAAGATGATGACAGTGAGAACTATGAGGTAAGGTAACTAACTTGTTTTCCTACAATATTCAAATTATTGGAACTTTGGGGTAGCACCTCATAAGTACCGTTACATGGTTATTTATGAATTAATATATTTTCTTTATGTAATTACACTGAATATGTTGATCTGTAAAGAAAGTACATTGGAAAGTGTTGTGTGTCAATGAAATATGTCAGATTTTGATAAAACACATGAGAGTATGTTAGTCTGTTAATTCAATACATGAAAAGTATAATTATGAAATAAAATTCATAATTTCTTGAGAAAATAATTTTGTTTTCTTGTCCAACTAGCATAATAAAATGGTTATCACTTTTAAATAAATTGTGCAAAACCACAAGTTGTTAAAAAAAAAAAAAAAAGTGGGAATAATACGAATAATAGCTTGGGGTGTATCATACCCCACCACACTAACGACGATAAATTTCGAGCCGCATCAATGGAAGGTTAATGAAACAGGAAAAAGGCTGAGAAATTTACATTCCGGAGCACAGTTCAGAAAGTATTAATTACAGTCATGAAATTTTCACACAGTTATGTGTTTTTTAACGAACTTGTGCCCTTTGAGAGCCAGAATGCTTGTCTTAAGCATTTTATTTAATAATGAAAAAGTAAAATAAAATATTCTCAGAGATTTCAATGCTCCCTGTGCAAGGAATCTGAAGGGACCAGGTTATGTTTACCGTGGATAAACTAGCGAAGTTTCTAAGTTTTAATGTCTATGTGTTATACAGTACAAGGAGGGGGGGGGAGGGCCGTTATGTGCTCGGTTAAATGTGCAGGGAGGGGGAGGGGTATGTGCTTCGTCAGACGGAGAGTTGCAACAGAGTAACGTTAATGATGGTGATGGTGGAGATGGTGATAATGATGATGGTGGTGGTAGTGATGATGGTGGTAGTGGTGATGAAGATGGTGGTAGTAGTGATGATGGTGGTGGTGGTGGTGCTGATGATGATGCTGGTGGCATCGATGATGGTGGTGGTAGTGATGATGTTAATGATGACGATGGTGGTAGTAATGATCGTGGTGGTGGTTGTGGTGATGATGATGATGGTGGTGATAGTGGTGGTGGTGGTGGTGATGGTGGTGGCAGTGATAATGGAGCTGGTGATGGTGGTGGTGGTGATGATGATGATGATAGTGGTGATAGTGATGATGATGATGATGATGATGATAATCGTGGTGGTGGTTGTGGTGATGATGATGATGGTGGTGGTGGTGAGGGTGGTGATGGTGGTGGCAGTGATAATGGAGCTGGTTGTGGTTGTGGTGATTATGATGATGACAGTGGTGATAGTGATGATGATGATGATGATGATCGTGGTGGTGGTGGTGGTGGTGGTAGTAATGATGGTGGTGGTGGTTGTCCTGATGATGATAATGATGGTGGTGGTAGTGATGATGGAGGTGGTTTTTTTACCTCCCATCACGCTTCCTTATTCCATATCACTGATTTTAAGTTTTAATGCCTTTGTGTTATGGGGGGGAGGGTGAGGGCCGTTATATGCTTGGCAAGGTGTGCATGGAGGTGGGGAGGGTTGTGCTTGGTCAGGTGGGGGGTTGCAGAAGCGTTGCGTTGCCTATGTTTGTGTATTAATATAGGCTATGTTCAGTAAATTATCTGCTATATTGGTTAAGGTCCTGACTGTGACTGTGGAGGAGGTGATGGGGCTTTGTACTCATATGACTGTGATGAAAGAGGTGTTTGTGATGCTATTTTTAATGCCACTTTCAGTGATGAAACTTGCGGTGTTCGTGTTTATATTCATGGTGATGGTGATGATGTTTGAAGTGATGGTCGTTTTGATGGTTCTGCTAGTGATGACAATGACGACGGTATTGGAATTGAAGGTGAAGATTTTGCTAATGATGTTGATGCTGACGATGAGGGAGATGGTGGTCATTTTGATGATGCTCATGGTGGTGGTGGTGGTGGTGATGGGACTTGTGATGGTGAGGGTTTTGATATTGTTGGTAATGGGGTGGCACTGAAGATGATGATGGGGAAGGCTCTGGTACTGATGCTGACAGTGTAGATAATTATGGTGGCGGTAATGATGATTAGTACTGTGGTACTGATGATCATTATGATGATGATGGAGATGATGATAGTGCAGGTGATTGTGGTAACTGTGATCCTGGTGACAGTGGTGATTGTGGTGATGTTGGTGGTGGTGATGATGATGATTAAGGTTCTGAAAGGTATAGTGATGGTGACAAAGAGAATTTGTTTGTTCCCCTTTCATCTCTGGAATCCGATGGCAGTGAAGAGTATTCAAAAACTGGTAGGTGGTGACTGTAGGGTAAAAATGGAGAAGGTATTTCAAGGGAGGCAGAGATAAATGATGCAGGGATTCGGAAGACGATGATGAAAAAAGGGAGTGTATGTGTGTGTGTGTGTGTGTGTGTGTGTGTGTGTGTGTGTGTGTGTGTGTGTGTGTGTGATAGAGACTGGAATAAAACGATTTCATTGTCTACACTTCTTCCATTACGAAATGTCTCCTTCATACTGAATAAAACCACCTGCCGTTAGAAAAATTGATTAAACATAATAGGCCATAAATACAAGGAGAAACATAGCCTTCCATAACAAAATATGAAGAAAACATAACCAGTCAAAAAAAAAAAAAAAAAAAAAAAAAGTGGTGCCAGGCACAACAAACCTCGCCTGACCACTCAAGGTCAAAGGTCATGGTGAAAAATGAAAGCCCACATGAGACTTCCTAAATCTTGATAATAGTAATTATCTCTATCTTCAACCAGTTTCAAGTTATAGTCCCGTGGATATCCGTGTTAAGTCTCTGCCCCACACTGCCACAAGCTCCAACAGAAGTAGTACAGTACAGGAAGGACGTTGCCCAGTGGGTTGTTCTTCCTATGGTCAGCCTTTACTGTAGGTGTACAGCGCACAAGATCAGCTGAGGCAAAAATAAATATTGTCTTCTTAAAGTTCGCGATCTTTATTTTCCAGATAATTCCACTTAATGCTTTCCAACTTCACTTCACTATTCTTACAGACACTGGAGCTATACAAACTTTATTAACTGCAGTTACACATAATGATTGACAACTCTATTTTCAAAAGTACCGATGATGTATAAACTTCAATAGACATTTTACTGTTTGCCAACACTTCCCTGTTTTCACAAGTACCGAAAACATACAAACTTCACTGCACTGACACTGCACTACACTCAAACTGAACTCAAAACCGACTGAACCCGAACTAGTCTCTTCCCCATCCTTATATAAGCATGCATTGTGCTAAAATGATCTACTTCTCCACAGTTCTGGTGTATTGAGCACAGTTACCAACTCGGAGACAACTAAAACATGCCAGAGCTCTCCCAAACTGCACAACACTCTACATTATTTAGCATACAAACTTAAATCAAATTACACAGTTTAATAAACAATCACATAAATAAAACATTATTTAGAAAAAGAGCATAAAAAGTGATGCATAACTTACGAAGTAACTACGCTCACAAACAACAGGCAAACTGGCAACTCTGACTCGTATCTGAACTAGCCTATGGTATGGGAAACGTCGAGAAACGTCTCGGCTACATAACTGGCAGCTCTCGCTTCTTAACACTACCCCCTCCCTAGTTCTTTGTTGTCCCAACAAAACTACACAATATATACCAACACGATAAATCCTAATGAAACATCTAACTATACACAAAATAATCCTTCAACTTACCAGGTCTCCTTCTATTCTGCTTCCGACGGCGTCATTGCTCCTACAGACAGTCCACTCCTCCAGGAAGGTCTTGGTCCTCTTCCCAAATCATTTCTTCTCTCAGGAAACTGTCACCATCCACTTGCACTTCAGCTCCATGGTCCTCAACATCCTCAGCTGCAGGAGAGCACGATTCCTTGGAGACGTCCCAGATGTACTCTCCTGGCCTATGGTACTGCCACAGATGATTCACGTGTACCATCTTTGGGCGAGATTTCATGCCTCCCTGAATCTGATACGTTATGTCTGATAGGCTTTCCAACAGTGTAAGACCCGTCCCATGGAATCTGCAGCATCGGTGACTGTTCCTTCTTTCACTGAGGATTGTATAACCATACTTGGTCACTCTCCTTGAAGCTCACCTCACTTGCCCTGGCATCATACTTGTACTTCATCACCTCTCCTGAAAACATGACAGCTCATTGCACTAGATGTTGCACTTCAGCCAGCCTTTCCTGAAGATGCTTTGCATAGCTGGAGGTGTCTGGAGGCAGCTCTTCACCAGGTGGTCTTCCCATTAACAAGTCAACAGGTAATCGTAACTCATGGCCCAACATTAATCTTCCAGGGGTGTAGCCGGTAGACTCCCAGGATGCAGACCGATATGCCACCAGGAACGCAGGTAATTTCTCTCCCAATCTGTTTCTCCCTCTATGCAGTACTTGGCCAGTTCTTGTCCCAGGGTCGAGTTGAATTTCTCCACGATCCCATATGACTGTGGCCTTAGTGGGGTCGTCCTGGTCTTCTTGATTCCCTATAACTTGCGGCACTCACGTTTCTACCCTGGTCTGAATGTAGCTCTTGAGGCATCCCCAAATGACAGAAAAACTGGTCTACTAACACCTGAGCAACAGCTGCAGCCTCTTGATCGGGGACAGCATAGGCTTCTGGCCAATTTTTGAAGTAGTCCATGGCAACACATATATATCGGTTTCCTCTTTCAGTGAGTGGCAGAGGTCCAGCAATCTCTACCACGACTCTCTCCATCGGTGCACCCACTTGGTACAGCTGGAGAGGGGTGCAGCCATATTTCTTGGGTCTCTTCTTGGCAAAGCATACATTACAGGCCTGACACCACTCTTCAACATCCTGACGCATGCCAATCCAGTAGACCCTCTGTCGCAGCCGGCTTAGAGTTTTCTTCACTCCCAGGTGCCCACTAGTGATCTGGCTATGGGACTCATCCAAGATCTCGGACCTCATCTTCTTCAGAACCACCAATTGCCAATTGCTGAGGCCATCAGGAGTATCCCACTGATGTCCAGTAGTCCGTTGTTCAAACGAAGAAGGTCCCACTGACTCCAGTAACTCTTGGTCGCAGGGTTTAACCTGGAAACTTCTTCCCAAGATGGTCGCACTGTACTCTGCTGCAGCCACTCTAGCACTAGTGGTAAATCTGCATCCTCCATCTGCATCCTCTTCAGGTCTCCTTCATTTGATTCTGGCCCTGTTAGTACAGTACAGCAGCATTTATTGCTAAGATTTCCATTCCTACTACACTGCATGGCATGTGTTCTTCCATCTTCTTGCACACTAGTCATCAAGGTTCTGCATTTCTTCAGTGGTGGGGCTTCTTGGGGAGAACCGGCTGGTTGTTGCCTCTCGTCACCAGCATTCACTAGTTTACCCTCATCCATCTCAGTTGGACACTCATAGCTGAAGTGTCCCACCTCACCACATGCCCAACACCCGTTTCTTGCAATCTAAGATTTCCTTGCACTGTTCCATTCTTGCTCCTTCTTCCATTTGTAACAATCCACCTTCTTGTGTCCCAGCTTCCTGCAGAACCAGCAACCTCCTCTAATCTTCTGTTCTTTCTTCCACTTCTTGCAATCCACTTTCCAATGTCCTGGCTTTTCACACTACCAGCACTTTCCTTTAAAACTGTCCACTTCCCATACCTGTGCCTTTCTTGCCTCGAATCCAGCACTATGACCTATCTGAAAAGTGGACGTACTGGACCTGACATTGGACTCAACTCTAGAGCCCTGGCTAGTGCTTCTTGCATACTTCTGGGTTATGCTTGCTTCACTTGCACTTTCAATTCTACTATCAAGAGCATCGACGAACTGGTCCCTCAGATAACAGGTTAGGTGCAGCTCCAGGGTATGCCTTATATGCCATACTCTTCAGGTCATAAGCCAGCTGCTGCAGAGATTCTCCTTGAGCCCGTACACGGCTCCAGAATCTTGCTTTGTAAACCTCAGTCTGGTACATGGTTCCATATCTGCGCTCCAGCACTTCTACTAGGGACTATTAGCTGTTCCTCTCCATTATTGACATGTGGCCCAGAATCTCAATTGCAGCACCCTTAAGGCTAGTATCATCCTCATTCTGATCCGCAAGTTACTCAAACTGTGCATGGTAAACTTCCCAAGATACTCTGCCATCAAATTCCTGAGGTTTCTTTTTAATTAGACACCCATTATAGCCATGCACTTCAATGGTTTGGGGCCTAAAAACTGGGGCATCGTAATTAAGGCCAGGACTTAAAATTTCTGCACTCTGATTATTCAACCCTGTAATGCTACCTTGCCAGGGATCCATTAAGATTCACCATATACTGTCCATTCCTTTCATATGCTCCCTGTACACTAACCTGAGGCTCAGCAGTGCAATATTTCTCTACAGCTTCATTTTTCTCACTAATTATCTTCACATAGTCAACTACATGCTTCAACTGGTTATCTACATGCTGTCTGGATTCTGTCACTATTTCCCCACTAACTGTCTTCAATTGGTCGTCTACATGTTTGCATTCGGTCACATTATTGCTTACCTCATACTTCTGCTGCCGTAGCTCAGCATATACCTCCTTCTTCAATTGTTCCTGTTCTTCCTTCATTCCCCCAATGAATGCATCAAGCTGTCCTTGCATACTCAGTTGTAATTCCCTCCATTGCTCCTGTAATGCCTCTTGAAGTAGTTCACTCTGTGCATGCAATTGTTCTTTAATTTCATTCCTGAGCTCTTTCTGTTCTTCACTTTGTGCTTGTAATTGTTCTTTTTCTTTATTTTGTGCCTGTAATTGTTCTTTTTGTTCTTCAAGTTGTGCCTCAAGCTGTTCACGCTGTGCCTCTAGTTGCTCAATCTGTGCCTTCATTTGTACACATTGTGCCTGTAATGCTTCACAATTGTCGCCAGGCACATTTCTTCCTCCTGCCCAGCTCGAGATCTTGTCTGCACACCTCCTGCTTCCATGTCGAAAGTTAGAGTCACTGGAGCCCTTAAAATATCCACACTCCTATCACCAGTATAACGTACAGTACCTGTCCCACAGTGCCACAGGGTCCAACAGCGGTAGTATAGTACAGGAAGGATGTTGCCCAGTGTGTTATTCTTCCTATGGTCAGCCTTTAGGTGAACATCACACAAAATCAGCTGAGGTACAAACTGTCTTCTTAAATTTCACGTCTTTATTTTCCAAATAATTCCACTTACTGCTTTCCAACTTCACTTTACTATTCTCACAGACACTGGAGCTATACAAACTTTCCTAACTAAATTTACACTTAATGCTTGACAACACTTCACTATTTTCACAAGTACCGATTATGTACAAACTTCGATAAACACTTCACTGTTTGCCAACACTTTGGTGTTTCCACAAGTACCGAAAATATACAAACTTCACTGCACTGACACTGCACTACATTCAAACTGAACAGAAAACCGACTGAACTCGAACTAGCCTCTTCCCCATCGTTATATAAGGTTGCATTGTGCTAGAATGATCTACTTCTCCACAGTTCTGGTGTATTCCAGAGAAAGAGAGCACAGTTATTAACTCGGACAACCAAAACATGCCAGAGCTCATCCACACTGCACAACACTCTAAATTATGTAGCATACAAACTAAAATCATATTACACAGTTTAACAATCACGTAAATAAAACATTATTGAGAAAAAGTGCATAAATATTAATGCATAACTTGCAAAACAACTATGCTTACAAACAGCGGGCAAACTGGCAGCTCTGACTCGTACCGGAACTAGCCTACAGTACAGGAAACGTCAAAAAACATCTCGGCTACCTAACTGGCAAATCTCGCATTTTAACATCTGTGACCTAGAGTTTTACCTTTCAAAGTCACTTAAGGTCAAAGGTCATTGTACTGATTACAAGCCGATATATGACTTCTTATACGTTGATAATAGTAAATATCAATCTTCAACCAGTTTTGAGTCATAGCGCCCTGAATATCTGTGACCTTGAGTTTGACCTTTCAAGACCACTCAAGGTCAAAGGTAATGGTGCTAAATGAAGGCCCATACTACGAGTTCCTGTATGTTCATAACAGTAGCCTAAATATCTCTTTCTGCAACAGGTTTCAAATCCTAGCCCTCTGAAAATCCGTGACCTTGATTTTGGCCTCCCAGGTTCACTCGATTAGCTCCAAATTTTAATCACTTTCTTTTGGGACCATTACCCACATATCCTGAAAGTTTCGTGTAATTTCATTCAGTCGTTCTTCTGTAATATTGATAACAGAGAAAGAAGCAAACGAACCAACAAACAAACCAACAAACTGGACCGAAAACAATACCTCGCCGGACTCCGTCCGGGCCAGGTAAAAATAAAGAACACGTAGCTGGTCAAAACAAAAGAGAAACAATCCGGTCATCACCCCTTTCCAAGGAAACACTCGCTTTAAGCATAGTAAAATCGTTTGGGGGCAGCAGGAAAACAATCTTTGGCGGTAAAGAAAGGGTTTGATGTTATGCAGTTGTGGTGAAACAAGCGTGAAGGCAACACAAATTATGTAGTGGTAGAGAATAGTGCACGGGGGGGGGGGGTAGAGAGGGAGGAGAAAAAGAGGATGGGAATGGGGGGAAGGGGAGAGAGGAGGAGTAAGAGAGAGAAGGGATAGAGGGATAGAGAGAGAGATGCGATGCGATTAATGATGGGACAGAAGAGGGAATGGGTGACAGGAAGGGACGGATGGAGGAGATGGAAAGAGGTGCATGGAGGATAAGAGAACGAGAGCCATGGAGGGAGGAACAGAGGAAAGAATGGGCGATGATGAGGAGGAAGGAGAATGGCAGGAGTGGGACGAAGGAGAAGGAAGGAACAGAAAGAGATTAAAAAAAAAAAAAAAGAGGAATGAGTTGAGATATAGAAGAAAGAAAGAGATAGGGTAGGCAAAATGGAAGTAGAATAAGGTGGGAAAGAGAAAGAGAGAGAGAGAGAGAGAGAAAGATGGAAGGGAAAGAGATGCAGGTATATACTAGAGGGAAAGGGATGCGAGAAGGACGGAATGGGGAGTTGATAGAATGATGGGAAGAATGACGGTAAAAGGTAGTATGGGGAAAAGGAGAGAGGCTGAGGGGGAGGGACTGTGGCAGATGATGGAAGAAGGAGGGAAGAGAGAAGAAGAGGAAAGAGCAAAACGGAGGGGTGGAAGAGAATGGAGAGAAAAGAAAGGAAAAGGAATGACGCAAAAGGTAAAAGGGAGAGAGAGAGAGAGAGAGAGAGAGAGAGAGAGAAAGAGATAGGGGTAGGAAAATAGGGAGAAGGGGATGACAGGGTAAGGAGAGGAGAGGAGGAAGAGGATGAGACGGGGAAGGGGATGAGAGGATAAGGGGATGAAAGGTGAAGGGGCTGAGAGGGGGAGGGTTGAGGGGTTTAATTTTTAACGTGACGGAGGTTTAGGTGATGCATGTAAGGTCACTGTGATGTTGGCCTTTGGTTAATTAAGTTGTGCTTTGACATGCACGCCTCACTCTTTACACACAACCTGTCACCAAACTCCCCCACCATATCACCAAATATAATACTGCTTTATGCATATTTTGTACATCGACAGGTGACTAAGTAAAAGATGACAGTACCCAAACATCTCATGTTTCAAATCATATGCTGAATAAAATTGTCTGGCGGTAATTATAACAGACGTAAAACATGGCATCGCATATTATTTGTTGAAGATTGTTCTAAATCCTTAGATTACGAAACCAAATAAATCGTCTGTCACCAGTAAAACACACACAGAAAGAAGTCATTGTTCTAAATTAAGTTAATGTTGTTTTAAATGCACAACATCCACTCTAAACAGTTTTTGACACTAATCGCCCTCATGATATCACAAAATTATTTAGTATATTCTTAGGTTGTGTATATCACCAGTGATTAAGTATATGTAAATGCATAATCTTTTTCATTCAAAGCATTCAGTAACATTTTTTTTTTCCGTCGTGCAAAGAGAAACGGCTGACCCATAGAAGAACTGGAACACTGCATTATAAAATACACATATACTGCATATATAAAGCCATCTGAATGTATTTGACTTTGGAAACAACTCTTGTAGTAAAGCTCGTACCGCTGAAGTTACTCTTGCTCACGTTTAATAATATACATCACCTTGGAGCAGGCTTATCGTAGTAAAGGGGTTGGTGGGTTTCCGTTCACCCTGGAATCCGATTATATCCTTTGTTTAAATCTTTTTTTCTCTTTAGAGTGGTTTAATTAATCTCTTTGCACCCCACGTCCCCATTATGGGACGGAATTGGGCTTTTTTCAAAATTTAATAAAGATGGGAAGCCCGGGGTAGGGACCTATGAGCTTCGCGAATATGAGTCGACAGGAGGAGGGTGGTATGCCTAGCACCAAACCAGCAAAATCCCTCGTGCAGGAACCCTGGGAGCTAAGGGGTTAAACACTGACATATCCACTAGTTTCTTTAACCCCTTTGCACCTCACATTCCCAGCAATGGACGGAACTGTTTTTTTTTTTTTTTAATTTAATAAAGAAGGGAAGCCCGGGGTAAGAACCTATGAGCTTCGCTACAATGAGCCGACAGGCAGAGAGTGGTATGCCTAGCACCGTTCCAGCAACATCCCTCGTGCAGGGACTCCGGGGGCTAAGGGGTTAACACTCTACTATACACCTTACCTACAACACCTAACAGACTTATACCCCTAAAGCTACTACTTGCATACTTATCAACCTTATTTTTATACAGCAGAACCACACAAGCACTATCCCAATCAATCGGCACTGTACCACTCACACAACACACATTCAGTGATCTTACTAACCACCCAACAATAGTTGCACCATCACCTTTCAGGCATTCCACAGCACACCCATCCATACTTGCAGCCCTTCCTGCTTTCATCTCCTTTACTGCCTCCTGCACTTCCTCCATTGTGATCAAAGAATCATTCAACTCTCCCATCACATATATTTCTTGCACCCTTTCATCTGCCACAGTTTCAGCCTCCCTTTCCTCCTCTACATTTAACAATCTTTCAAAGAACCTTGCCCATGTCTTCCTTACTGCATCCAGCTCAGTTAACATCCTTCCATCCTCTGCTTTTACTCATTCTTCCTCCCCGGACTCTCCCTTTTGCACCCTTTTCACCTCCTTCTAAAAAATTTTCTCAGTATTTTGAAAATTCTCAGACAACTGCCTATCCACCGCTCATCTGCTGTCACTTTAGCATCACGCACAGACCTTTTCGCCCTATTCCTCTTTTCCTTATACCTCTCATATGACATTTCATCCTTCCTCTGCAACCACACTTCATATGCATGTCTCTTCTCAGCCACAACCATACTAACTTCCTCACACCTCCATTCACTTCCCTTTCTTACACCACCACCCACTCGTCTCACACCACACACCTCATCTATTGCCCCACCACAGCACTATTAAACAACTGCCATTTCTCCTCCACAATGCTATTTTCTTGACCTTTTACTGTGTTCCACCCATCTTTCAACGTCTGATATTCTATCATTTTCTCTCTTTTACATGGACTCCACACCTAACTCTCCTAGCTCTCACCCACCTCATACCTACTCCCAACTTTCCCTCCACCAGGTAGTGGTCACACACCTCCACCCTCGCCTCTCAAAACTCTCACATCCAACATTCTTCCTCTTACATTCCTGAACACAACCACATAGTCCATCAAATCTCTATCAACAACCCTTCCATCCTACTGTCTCACCCATGTATACTTATAAATATCTTTCTTCTCAAACAAGGTATTTCCAATCACCATCTCTCGGTCAACACACGTCCCTATTATTCTTTCCCCATTTTCATTTATTCCAGGCACACCATGCATACCAACTATACCTTCAACTACTACATTTCCCACTCTAGCATTCAGATCTCTCATCATTACCACATTTACATTTGCTCCAAAACTCTGCAGACACACTCATTCCGGAAAGAGTCCCTCTCTTCTACATCCCTTTCAATACCAGGCCCATACGCACTCACAAATACCCACAACTCACGTCCAAATTTCTCTTTCACCAGCATCAACCTTGATGACACTTTCCATTCAGTCACACACTGCTGCACTTCTGGGCTTGTTAACAAGTCCACACCTTCTCTCGCCCTTCCTCTGTCAGCACTTGACATCCTTCCATTCACACTTCCAAACTGCGAGGAGTAGACTGTAGCACCAGTCGAGCAGGGCAGTACTCCCGAGGTGGATGGAAAGCTGATGACAGGGAGTGCTGGAGCTCCCGTTTCATCAGCCCTCAGGACTAGTTCCTGTCCATCCCCCTTTGCTGAACTTTTTCAATGTCTCAGTTACACAGAGAGTAGGCCAGCATGCTCTCCAGTACAAATTTCTCTAACTATCTACACCAAACTACATGCACAGTACACACTACACTTCCTATTAAAAATTCACTAAAATGGCGTCTCATCACCAAGCCTCGAATTCCTCAGGGGGGGGGGGACCATAAATGCCCCCACCATCCGCCCCTCTCCCGGTGACGACTCGAGGTGCCTGGAACCACTGACTCTCTTCTTCTTCATTTCTGCAACATTCGCGGCCTTTCCTTTAACTTTCGCTCTGTTGAGCACCACCTCTCCTCCTCTGAACCTCACCTTCTTTTTCTAACTGAGACTCAGCTGTCTGAGGCAACTGACAGCAAACCCTTTTCTGTATCCTCCTACTTTCTCTATACTCATTTCAAAGCCAAAGGTGGCTGTTGGGTATATATACGCAACGACTTAGCTTGCTCTCGTGTTCCTGAACTCGATTCTTCTGAATTCTCTACACTCTGGCTTCGGCTTTCCTGTCATTCTCTGACTAAATATATCTGTGCTGTTTACTTATCCCCTGATTCTACTGACTATCAAAAATTCTTCGACTATCTTACTTCTACGATGGAACGCATTCTATCCATTTCTCCTTTCTCTGAATATCTCCATTCTAGGAGATTTCAATGTTCACCACCACCTTTGGCTCTCCTCTCCTTTCACTGATCCACCTGGTGAACAAGCCTACATCTTTTCTATCCTTAATGACCTAGAGCAGCTTGTACAGCACCCTACCCGTATCCCTGACCGCCTTGGAGAGAGCTCCAACATACTTGACCTCTTCCTCAAAACTAATCCTTCTGCTTACTCTGTTAATCTTTTCTCTCCGTTGGGCTCCTCCGATCACAACCTTATTACCTTAACCTGTCCTATCACTCCGGTACGGCCTGTGGACCCTCCAGGGAAACGTCGTCTGTGGCATTTTGGAGCCGCGGACTGGGAGGCCCTCTGGCAGTACTTCTTTGATTTTCCCTGGAATGATTATTGCTTCCATGGCCGTGAGCCATCTGAGTGTGCCTTGCGCATTACTGAAGTTATTCTCTCGGGCATTGAAGCATACATTCTTTTCTCACATCCTTTGACTAACGCAAGAAAGCCTTGGTTTAATCACGCTTGTTCTAATGCTGTCCGCAACAAGGAGAGGGCCTACAAAAGGTACCGGAGCCAACCCACCCCTGAATCACATCATCTTTACGTTTCTGCCCGGAATTGTGCTAAGTCTGTTCTTCACTCTGCTAAAGATAATTTCATCCGTACTAAATGCTCCTAACTCTCCAACTCCAACTCTTCCTGCTCCTTCTGGCACCTTGCCAAAAACCTTTCTAACAACTTTACTTCATCATCCTCCCCTCCTTTTTTCTACTCTGATGGTTCTGTAGCTATTTCTTCTACTGATAAAGCAGATCTTTTCGCACAGACTTTCTCCTCCAATTCCACCTTAGACGATTCCGGTGCTGTTCCTCCATCGCTTCCCCCCTCTGACTTCCTCATGGGTGACATTAAAATTTCTTCAGCTGATGTATTTTCTGCCATCACTGGCCTCAGTACTAACAAGGCATATGGGCCTGTTGTTCTCAAGAACTGTGCTTCTGTGCTTACTCACCTGCCTAGGCAAACGCTTTCGCCTTTGTTTGTCAACTTGTACCTTTCCTTCTTGCTGGAAGTTTGCTCTCATTCAGCCAGTCCCAAAGAAGGGTGACCACTCCCAACCCTCCAACTATCGTCCAATTGCTTTAACGTCCTGTATTTCAAAAATTTTCAAGTCAATTCTCAATGGAAAAATTTTAAGGCATCTTTCCTATCACAATCTTCTTTCCGATCGTCAGTACGGGTTCCGTCAGGGACGCTCCACTGGCGATCTTCTCACCTACCTTTCAGACTCCTGGTCATCCTCCTTTCGGGACTTTGGCGAAAGCTTTGCCATTGCAATTGACATCTCAAAGGCTTTCGATCGAGTCTGGCATAAATCTTTAATTTCCAAACTTCCCTCCTACGGTTTCTATCCTTCTATCTGTGCCTTCATCGCTAGCTTCCTTTCTGGTCATTCTATAGCCGCTGTTGTAGACGGCCATCGTTCTTCTCCTAGATCTATCAACAGTGGTGTTCCTCAGGGCTCTGTCCTATCACCAACTCTCTTCCTTTTATTCATCAATGATCTTCTAAGCTGTACATATAACCCTATCCACTCATACGCTGATGACTCCACCCTTCACCTTTCCATTCGGTTCTTGCAACGCCATCTCAACAGTTACTTCAACAAACAAGGGATGAGGCTATGGCACACCTAATGTCTGACTTAGCTCGTATCTCTGATTGGGGTAAAAATATCATGGTTGTTTTTAATGCATCTAAGACTCAGTTCTTACACCCATCAACCCGACAAAATCTTCTACAGGTATACCCACTAATGTTTAATAATATTCAGCTTAATCCTGCACCATCCTTGAACATGCTTGGGATTTCATTTACTCGGGACTTATCTTGGAAAGATCATATTACATCTCTTGTAAAATCTGCTTCCAAGAAATTGGGTGTGCTAAGCCGACTCCGCTCTTTCTTTACCCCTGCACAATTGTTGACTCTATACAGGGGTTTTATCCACCCCTGTGTGAAGTACAACTCTCATGTGTGGGGAGGCTCTCCACATACAGCTCTTCTCAATAGGGTGGAGTCAAAGGCTTTTCGTCTCATTAAGTCTCCTCCTCTTACTGACTCCCTTCAACCTCTCTCTTCGCCGCACTGTTGCATCTTTATCTCTTTTCTTACGCTACTTTAATGGTCACTGCTCCTCTGAACTGTCTGCTTGCATTCCTCCACCTCTACGACGGGCGCGTAGCACCCGTCTGGCAGCAAACTCTCATCCCTTTTCTGTCCAGCTCTCTAATGCAAGAGTTAACCGTTACTCCCAGTCTTTCATTTATGCAACAGGTCAACTCTGGAACTGTCTCCCTCTGTCTGTATTTCCTGCTGCCTATGATCTCCAGTCTTTCAAACCCAGTGTGTCCAGGCATCTCCAAATGATCGGATCTTGAATTTGGCTCTCTATTGTATTTTGTTTTTCTCTTGGAGGGAACTGTTACTGCGGGCTCATGGCCTTTGGTTCCTTCTTCCTCGCAAAAAAAAAAAAAAACTTAGACTCACCTTTTCCATATGTGGAGCTTCTTGAAGAACTTAAATTATTTAGGCTAACAAAATGCAGGATAAGATGCGACCGTACTGAAGTTTTCAAAATAATGAAGGGATATGACACCTTAGACATGAAAAAATATTATGAAATAGACAGGTCGAGTCAGACCGGGAGTAATGGCTGCAAAATTATGGAAAAAGAGCTTCCAGTTCCATAAAGCATAATACTACTTCAACAGAGTGGTAAGTATCTGGAACAGATTACCGCCAGATACCGTGAGCAGCTTCTCAGTTAAGACATTTAGTAACAAAATAGACAAGTACTTGCACATGAGTCCTCAGTTGACTTTGCTTTTATCAGCTGTGCGTAAATTTATTCCCCTCCTATCTACAAGACATCTCATAAACTTAATAGACCCGTACATAGCGTCATGGCACATCAGTATATATTTATCAATGCAAATGCAGTAGTATAAGTACAGACAAAGATCTGCAAAGGTAGCCCTTATTTAGCGGTCACGACTTCAACTTTAGACCTGTGATGGGCTGTGGATCACCGAGGGGTCTCTGTTAAGTGAGCATCATCATTTTTTTTTTTTTTTTTTTTTTTTTTTTATGTACCAGGAGTCACTGCTTCAGGAGGTAACTTGTGTGCTTGTCCCACATGGGAAAGTTCCTTGTTTCAGTGAAGTGAACGCTTCTGGGGTTTGATTGACTGCTGCCTACCTTAATAAAGCCAAGCAAGGCTGCTGCACCACCCCTGAACGTCCACACTGTGTCTACAGACGTCCCATTACCTCATCATACCTGTACATATTGTCATGCTTTAGTTATTTATCAATTTGATTATTTATTTTACTTTCTTACTTTCTCGCTCAGGTTATTCAAACCGGTAGCTTATAGACAAAGTATTATAGAATGTAACTTTTCCTTTCCAGTCTTTCCTATGAAATTTCCATGTCAGTTCTTCCATGCTGCATGGTGGTCCTTCTCGCTTTTTCCTGCCAGTTTTAACTCGAGGGTTTGGAGGCGGAGGTAGCTTTCCTGCTTTGATGTCCTTATCCTTCGGCATGTAGAATTAGGTCTCGTAGTCATAGTCCAAAAAGCAGCCTCGAAAGAACCATAAGGTTTGTTGCTGTTTGCTTTCCTTTGTATTCCTTTGTATTCCTCCTCCTCTTTCCTCCCTCTTCCTCCTCCTCCTTCTCGTCTTTTTCTTCTTCCTCCTCCTACTTCCCCTCCCCCTCCTTTTCCTCTCACTCTCCCTCTTCCTCCTCCTCTTCTTCCTCTTCCTCCTTCTTCTCGTCATCCTCTTTCCCTTCTTTTTCCCTCCTGTTCCTTTCCCTCCTTCTCTTTTTCCTCCTCCTCTTCCTCTTTTTCTTCCTTCTCTTCCTCCTCGTCCTACTCTTCTACTTCTTCCTCTCCCTCCTCCTCCCTTTTCACTATCCTCCCTTCTTTTAGTCCTCTTTCTCTTTTACGTTTTAGCTGCATGGGGATCTTCTCTGCTGAATCAATTCCTCAACTACAGAGGGACTAAACTCCGTTTATCCAGGCATCGTGTGTCAGAATGTTACAAAGCTACAAGTAGCCTAAGAGTAGGAATTTACAGGACCGATTTTATCTTGACAACAAATATTCACTCTTTCGTAGTTTATTTCTCTTAGCTCAGTGGTAAAAAGAAAAGGAATACTCTACACCTTTCTCATAACACTTCCCCATAACTAGAGCCATATTCTAGTGTTGACCTAGTGCTACAGCTCAGTATTCAAGTGGGCGTGATGGTAATTTTTGTCCGGGCTAAAGTGAACACAGATTTAAATGGATCACTGTGTGGATAGGTAAAGTCGATATTCGTAAAGCTACAGCAGTATTGTTACTCAGGATATCTATGGATTAGCAGTGGGAAACTACTAATAAATAAAGCATTGTTTTAATTTACATTTTCTTATGTTCTATTGAAGACCAACTGTGACAGATTTTTAAAAATGAATGGAGGACGCCTGTCATCAGGTATATGGAATATTTAAATTTAACAAATGTGATGAAATTGGTAAGAGTTAGGAAGTACCTCCATAGGTTTATTAATAAGAAGTAGTGGCATGCGCACAGAGAACTATGAGATGGTATCAAAACATTGATCAAATGCATTCAAACGCCTCAATATGTCATGCAATACACAGGTCCGTATTCTCATCGGTTCAGGAAGCTCCCTAACACCTTTTCTAGCAATATAGTTAATAAACCATACATTCTTCTGTGTTATATACAGTAAATCCTTCCAATATCGTCATACTCTGCATAAATAACGTACAAAAGGATATTATCCTGCTATATACAAAAATACATCGCTAAGGATGAGATGTTAGGGAGCTTCCTTACCAGATGAGAATAGGTCACGTAAAGAAAGAAAACTGTAATGCAATACACGTTTGCCACTTAACAAACTGCAACAAAACCCTTGCCACTCGTCGCCTGCTGCAGAATATAGTATGATGGTGTGACTTCTCAGGGCGCCTTGGCTTTCTGCAGTCGCGTCCTTTCTTTTGTTTACATCTTTTGTTTGTGTTGGTTTCAGTGGGTTGTGAGGGTGTTACGTGGGACTGGACTCACTCTCTTTCTCTCTCTCTCTTTCTCTCTCTCTCTCTCTCTCTCTCTCTCTCTCTCTCTCTCTCTCTCTCACTCTGTCTCTCTCTCTCTCTCTCTCTCTCTCTCTCTCTCTCTCACACACACACACACACACACACCTGCTTTAATAAAGAATAAAATAATATATGCTCTGAAAACATCGTGACATTACCATATCCTTGGGTAATAGCTTTTACTTGGTCACTAAGCAGTCGTTCCCATTTGTAATTCAACTGAGGGAGGTTTTGATAGGCTGATTATATTGATGTAGTAAAAAAAGAAATTGCAGATTATTTAAGAAAATGGCTCATGATGGAAGGGCTCTCTCGCCAATCGGAATAAATAAATGAATCTAACATACAAGATAATTCCGTTCTATTTACAACTGTGATCAAAGAGTATAAAGATACATGACGTCTTAACATTATCTCTCGTTCTGTCTTTTGAGAGTTACATTGTTACGTGGTTCCATTTCTATTATCTTAAGCTGAACAGACAGGTATTCTGTAACATATATATATATATATATATATATATATATATATATATATATATATATATATATATATATATATATATATATATATATATATGAAGTTATTAGGGAACTGCTGCACACTGTAAGAGTCGGTACATAGGCAAAGACGATCAAAAAGAGATTGTAGTATGACGTACATGTCTAGTGCTGGATTTTGATCAACTGTCTAAATATTTTACCCAGCCTCTGTCTCTTCTCTTCTCTTCTCCTCTCCTCTCCTCTCCTCTTTTCCCTTCCCTTCTTTTCCCCTACCTTCCCCTCTCTTCTCTTCTCTTCTCTTCAGTTCCTTTCGCTTCCCGTCTCTTCTCTTCTCGTCCCTTCCATTTTTTCTCTTTCGCTCCCATGCTTACCTTTCGTCCCTTTACATGTGCATCCCTACATCCTGCCTCCCTTCCTCCCCCACCTCTCTTACACCACTGATTAATCTGGCGTCATCGGGTGTGGCGGGTCTTCGTGTGAGTGTGAAGTTCAGAGCGTGTAGGGCTTCTGGTCTGGGATGGGAATATAGCCATTTCGGTGCCAGTTTCCAAAGTGACCATTTGATTCTAATTAAGGCCAGGAGATTATTATTATTATTATTATTTTTTTACCAGAGGGAAACCACTGGCGGCCAAAGTTTAGATCTCTGTGAACTATATTCTAGGGTCTCTGAAAGAGGGACTTTTATTCAGATAAGGAAAATAAGTGGCAGCCGAAGAATTATGGTTGTTAGTTCACTGTTCATTCAGCCAATGAATTATGGTTGTTAGCTCACTGTTCATTATTGGTTCATTGTCACATATACTAGAAAATAATTTGGTTTTAAATATCGTTCCTTTATATTATACTCGTCCAGTTCCTAGATGGTTTCAGTCAGCTCTCGGGATCTCTCTCGCTGTTAAGAAGATAAAAACTAAACTATATCTTATTACTTGTGGAGGTAAGGCAGAACGGGTGAGAGGGTGGGGGTAGGGATCTCTCAAAGCTAAATCTGGTGGGAATTGCACTTCTTCTCACCTGTTCTCTCATACATTATTACTTCCAACATACATCTGTTTCACTGCATATCTACCTTCATGTTCATCTGCACTAAATAATCTGCCTAATTAACACCTGTTTCACTGAACATATGCTTCACTTTCATCTGTCCCTCTATACTTATTTAAAGAAAAATATATATTCACGCTTCATTATACACACTTACCATATTACACATCTGCTTTGCCACACATTCTCTTTCACACCTGAACTGCCACACACCTTTCCCATCACACACCTGCTTCACTAAATAACTGTGCAATTAGTTGACTACTATGACTAACATATTAACATTCCTGCTGCTTCAACACTTTTTTCAGATGATTCATTAACACAAGTGGAAATGTTGGGCGGGAGAGAGACACAGGTTAGACCAGGTGTTCCCAAAGTTGTCAATATAATCCACGGGGGTCGATGGGACTATGCAAGCTGTCGATAATGGAAGGGGGGGGGGGTCAAAAGTGGGTCTGTAATTAGCTATGGGTTAATAGAGGGTCGATGAATGAAAGACGGTCGACTGAGGATTAATCAGTCTACTGGGGCCGACATCTGAAATGGGTGTAAGAAATTTAAATTATATATATACAATATCACGCAATTGCGAATTATTCCAACTTGATTATGTATAATCAGTTTTTCTCATATATTTTAGATTAGTATTAATGAAAAAAATGATAATTTATTATTTATTAACCAGAATCACGTGACGTGACCACACTATTATATTGTCTCTTTCACATGGATGAATTATTTTTTTCTTTAGTCATTTGTATTAATTTCACTAATACTGGATAAACATATTAAATGTCTTTACTGTACACATGAGATCTTCATAACTCTTGTCCCGTCCATTTCCTGTATGTCTGTACCCCGCCCCTCTTACCTCCTACCCACCCCCTTGTCTCTCTCATCTCCCCTCTCCCAGGAAGGATATACGTACGTGTGGTATTCCTGTTCACTTCCCGTACTGAACGTACTCCCCACACCACATACGAACCCAGTCTCTGGACTATGGAGAGTCAGTACATTTTCAACACCGATATCGGCAGGAGTGGTGTCAGTAAAGTGATTGCTGTGCCTTTACTAACAAACATAATGGCAGCCGCTCATACCAAGGGGAAGTGCCGAAAATATTCACAAGAAAATACGAAATTTGGTTTCATCATTTCATTTACCAGTGAAACAATGTCTATGGGCGTAATATGTGAAAAGGCTTTCAGTAGTAATGCCATGAAACCTGCGAAGATGAAAGACCACCTTAAAAGACTTCACTCTGGTAAGGAATATAAAGATCTTGAATTTTTAAAGACACCGAAAGAAAATCGAGCAAATTTAAAGAAATTTTTCAAAGCATCTGTCAATGCTGATCATGAAGGAGGATTGAAGACATCATAGAGTATATCCCTCACCAAAGCAAAGAAAGGAAAAACGCATGCAGTTGATGACATCATAATTCCAGCAATTAAAGCGGTGACAGAAGCTGTTATGAAGAAAGAATCTCAGCCTGTCCTAAAATGTCTGTCATTAAGCGCCAGTACAATGCAACGACAAGCCATTAAATACAGTGCAACGACGAGCTGATAAGATAGCCGATGATGAAGAAAATTTTGATGTCACAGTTTCAACACTCCAAGTTTTCTCTCCACATCGATAAGTTAACTATCGGCAGTTCAAATATTCTTATGGCCTATGTGAGATATTGCAGCAAAAGTCAAAAGTGCATTGTTAAAGAATTTTGTTTGCCAAGTATCTTAAAGCTGATCCAAGAGGTGAGGCAATACTTCGGTGTTCGGAGGTGTATGTGGAGAAGCACAGTACGCCCATCGTTCGTTCGTTCGTTCGTTCGTTTACAGATTTCCTGTACCTATAGTGCAGGCCGGGCCATACATTAGCCCAGTCACTGGGGTTTGGCCTGACTTAAAAAATAGTAAGGGGGAAGACAGGGCCTGGGGATTGCCCAGCACACAAGCCCTGTCTTCTGGTTGGCTTTGTGGTGTGTGTGTGTGTGTGTGTGTGTGTGTGTACACCCATCGGCAATAATACTGCAATGGCTATTGACGGTGCACTGGCAATGGTCGGACGCTACAGAGGATTTGCCACTTTGCTCAAGGAAAAGATATCTATTCATTGTGTATTATACAGCCATCATCTTGTACCCAAGAAACTGAGTGATGAATTGCATGATGTCTTTGAAACTGTGTATCTGAGCAATTAATAAACCCAAAGCACATCCACTCAACTCGCGATTGTTTTCAATGCTATGTGAAAAGAATTATGAAACATTGAAGCAATTACTTCTGTACACAAAGGTAAGGTGGTTGTTTAGGGGTGACGGCTTGCAAAGATTTGTAGAAGTATAGATTTCAACTGTGCAGTTTCTAGCAGATGTAAACCCATCACTATGTGAAACGTTAAAAAAAGTGTAAAAATTCTCTGTTCTATTTGGCAGACCTATATTTAAAATTTAATAAAGCACAGAAATGTCTGCAGCGTAAAGATGTTGCGATTATTCATGCCTGTGCAACTTTATTAGGCTTCCAAGCCAAAATAGGCATATTGAAAGCTTCATTGGCACGTAAAAATTTTACGGCAGTTGGGAGAATATGAAAACATTTCAAATAGAGATCTTGTGATATACACAACGCACCTTGTAAAATTAAGGGAAGACTTTAAAGTGCGCTTTGTGGACCTTGAGAAAATGCACGTGCCTGACTAGACTCTTACACTTTTATATATGGAAACACAAAATGCAAATCATAGATTTGGTGGCTATTGCAGCAATGTAAATGCTGCTGCTGAGTACCCTCAACTTTGTGCAGTGGTCGAACCTTTTTTATATGCATTCCCGAATTCTTACATGGTTGAAGCTCGTTTTAGCCACGCAAATGCACTTCCAACAAAGCAGAGGAACAGTGTTAACCTGGCAGAGTGTCCTGACTTAAGACTAAAACTCATCAATCTCCAGTCAAATATCTGCCCTTGTTAACGCTCATCAGACGCATCCTTCTCATCAATGATATCAACAGTTTCAGTAAAAGGTATATTAAATAATTTACCTTTGATCTTTTAAATATCACATTTTTAAGGTCACAATATAATAATGATAATAATAATAATAATAATAATAATTATTATTATTATTATTATTACACTGGTCAACAAAACTTTAACTTTAGTGGACCTTTTAGTATCTTTTACGCTGAATTCGAATCTGTTTTTTGAATTTTTCTCTAAGACATGGTTTTGAAATGACAGAGCGATTAAATTTTACAATAAGAGTATATTACTCATTTATAAATAAGGCTGGTATTACAACTAAAAAAAAAAATTACCCCTATAATGTAGAAGTGTATGATTATTGTATATAATCGGCCTCAGGGACATCCCTCCTTAGTGTCCAGCAAAAATCTGCCAACGTAGAGGGGCTCCACTTTCCTTGGCACCGCTTTCCATGTCTAAAATGTCCTGGTGAATTCTTTCGCCGTGCTCATCACTGACTGCCCCGAGATTTTCTGGGAAAAAGTCTGAAGTGCGAGTCCAAAAAGTGGATTTTTAGATTCATATTGCACGCCAGAGCTTTACATGAAGTCAAAAGATCTTTTACAGCATCACGGTAGTTTTCTCATCTGCGATTTCCCAAAATATCTTTGCAAACACTCTTAAATGAGAGCTATGGTGCAGTTTTTTCAACTTCATTTAGCTCTTCATTGAACTTTTCATTTCGATGCGGTTCCCTGATCTGTGATCCTACAAAAATAACATCCTTGATTTTTGCATCACTGATTCTGGGGAATTTATTTCTCAAGTGTGTGAATCCATGGCCAGTTTTATCCATACCTTTGATGAGGTTCTTCATCAATCCGAGAGTGTGCAAACGCGGCAGATAAATTTTCTCAGGCTCAACAAGAGGAGGATTGATAACATCCTTCTTCCCTGGAGTAAGTGATGTTCATTTTGGCCACACTTTCTTTACATATGATTTTTCTTATCGTGGCTGTTCCACTCACAGAAGAAACAACAGAACTTCATTTAACCAAGAGCATTCCGAGTAAAAGTGCCATAACCTTTAGGTCACCCCATACATTCCACTTAAAGTTCCCATATTTATTTTTTCCAAAAGAACCTTCGTGTTATCATACGATTCCTCCATGTTGGTTGCAGGAGCCAGAGGAGCAGAGGGGAACTTATTTCCGTTGTGGAGTCGAACTGCTTTAAAGCATACTTTTGATGAGTTAATAAACAAGCGCCACTCATCTGTGATATATTCGTGGCCAAGTGCCTCCATAACAGAAGGAACATCATTGCAAAACACCAGACCACCTTATTCTTTGAAAATGTCATGGCGATCACGACAAAAACAAACTTTAGTTTCTTTCTGGGGAAGATTCCAGCCCCTTGACTTGGAACCCAAATGTTCGGCTTGCTCCTTGGACAAATTCAATTTGCGGATATCATTAAGATCTACTTGGCTCAGCAAATATGGTTCACTTGAAGAACAGCTTGCTTGAAGTTGATGGATCCGTACTGTTCTCTGCTTGGTCTACTATCTCATCACCACACTCATTGTCAGTTGGTGTCATGTTTCCTGAAGGCTCTGGCACAGGTAATTCCTGACTGTGAGGTACTGGCCTCATAGCAGATGTTAAATTAGGATATTAACAGTATGCTTGGATTCTGATGTTTTACCAATTATATTTGTCAGACAAAAGTAGTGATCTGAACCATGATCTTTGAGTTCTTTCCAAACCATAGGAATGGCAAGAGGCATATGGCGTGACCTTTTTGCCCATACTGTGAGAAGCCTGACACATGTGACACAACAAATATGGCGGGCCCAACTTTTATCCTGGTCACCTACTTTACAACCGAAGTAATGCTCGTAGCATTTTTTGGTGATGGATGTGAAAGAACATTTCTGCGATATGAATGTCAGTTCACAGCGGATGTAACAGAAAGAATTCCGACTATTTACACAGTTTCTCAACATTATAACGGTGGATGGGGTATCAGCACAACACTTGAATACACAAAAGCAAAATCTGTCAACAGAGTGGAAAAGACATTGTTTACACATTGAGTTCAAGCCTTCAACTGACAGAGAACTGCTGCTTAGGTGTTTGAATGTCCCAACATGCCCAGTCGTGTTTCTGCAGGCCCCTGGTGACTCATTTGTCTAGGTTTCTGCTTTCAAAAAGAAGCTATTGCTCTTCACAAACTATGATAATAGCTGTATTTGTTAAATTTTTGTTTCAAACACTCAGGAGAGCGCTCATACATAATATATTACACATAATGATATGCGAGTGTGCTGTATTTCCTGCTTCATATGATCTCCAGTCTTTCAAACGCAGTGTGTCCAGGCATCTCTCTCTGGTATTTTGTTTTTCTCTTCGAAGGAACAACAATTGCGGGCTCGTGGCCTTTGGTTCCTTCTTCCTCGCATAAAACACACACACACACACACACACACACACACACACACATATATATATATATATATATATATATATATATATATATATGTGTGTGTGGGGGGGGAGGGTGGTAGGTGGGGAAGCTCACCATCCATTCACTCGATGTTGTGTTGCTCTCAGGTGTCTGCGCTTTCCTCTCCTCCCTCTTTTCCTTCCTTCCTCTTCTGCCTTTCTTTTCTTCATGCTTTCCTCTTCCTTCTGCCTATCAGGACTCCATATTATAATTACAAATCATAATAGATAGATAGATAAATAGACAGATAGACAGCTCTATGCGAGCCTGGGAATGGGAAATGAGCTTGCAAATTACACTATATACAGTATTAACTATATACACTGACTTGTTGTTCACTTGTACCTATCGTGGGTAATATGTGTGTCAGCACTGTGTGGAAATCATTGTCTTCACGATTGTGTTGAAGATGTTCACTCTTGCTAACGTCATTTGTGTTGGCCATTTTTTTCTTTTTTTTTGTATGTATTGATTTTCTATAGTTTGTTTTTCTTCGCTTGTGTACGCTTTTTCCATGTTGTTCCTGGAAAGGATAAGACATTCAACCAAGCCCAGCTATTATATTACTGGCCTTCATTACGAAAAGATATAAACAATCATATAGACAGATGCGAATCATGTGCGAAACACAAAGGATACCCAATCACACCTGCACCGATGGGTAATTACCCTGTACCACATCAACCATGGGAGGTTGTCGCTGTTTATTCGTAGCAACGGATCATTTTTCCCGTTATGTCATTTTAGCTCCAATTAAAGATAAGACAGCAGAGACAGTGGCAAAGGCAATAACAGATAATGTAATATGTTGCTTTACTACCCCAAAGGTATTAATAAGTGATAATGGTGGAGAATTTAATTCTGAGATCTTACAAGAAATATGTAAACAATACATCAAAAAGGTTAACGTTTTGGCCTATCACCCAGCATCGAATGGGTTGGTAGAGAGACAAAATAAAAAGGTATTAGATGTGCTACGACACATTCTCAGTGAAAATTATGCAAGCTGGGATGATTGGATTCCCAGAGTAGAAGCCTCAATTAATGGGTCTATAAATAAATCCATCGGTGACACACCACATTTCATTATATATGGCACAGATAAAAAATTACCATATGAGCTCCTAGAAGGTGACAGCATGCCTTTATACAATTACGATGATTACTCTAAACTCCGTTTACGTGAATTCCAGGACATTCACAAAAGAGTCAAAAAACAATTAACGATGTCCAAGGAAGAAATGACGGAGGCATTTAACAAGAAGTCAAAAGATTCACCTATCAGCTTAGGAGACATTGTTTACGGTGTCATTCATACGAGAGACAATAAATTATCCCCAAAATTTGAGGGCCCATACAGAGTAATTAACATAAAAGCAAACAAAGTTTTAATTGTCACTTTCTAGTGGCGAGGAGAAACAAGTTTATATTGACCATTTAAAACGAGTTTCTAGGGAATTATCACATAATTATTCAGCCTCAGATACAACCGAACAGGCGAACGTACCTCAAGAAACCAAGCAAGAACACAACAATGATTACAAAAAGAAATTAAGGTCATATACCAAACAATCGAACATAGGTGCAACTGTTCCAATCAAATCTACAGTACATCATTTACGAGAATTAAATATCGATTTAAACTCCTTCTATAAATGAAATAACAATCAACCGTAACGCACATCATCACTATCATCGACCACAGCATTATAGGAAATTAATATATTTTTTTTTTCGGTAGGTTACGATGAAGGGACTTATGCTATGGATTCTCTTCTACATAGCAAGAGGATATGCGCACTTAGACCCCAAGCATATAGTACGACAAGGATGCCTCATAGCTCCAACGGCCACGACTACAATCGTTAAGGACGTCATGAGTACTGAAATAAGTCTAGATTACTTGTATGACTTACCTACTTATCTAGACAGACTTGGGACGCCGATGCGAACTCTGGACTTCATGATAGGAAATTATGTTTCACAAGCACATAACACCAAGGAAGTGAATGAAATGGTAAAGTTAGCGAAATGGAAACTAGAACAGGCGAAGTCAACTATGCTCGTCATGATCCAAGATCTCCCATCTTATGGAACGGAGGTACTGAGCGACAGGAACAACATCACACGTACTCGCCAAAAGCGCGGTTTGTTTGACCTGGGTGGCGCAGTTCTTGGGAACATCTTTGGATTGGCTACAGAGGATGACCTTAAAGAAATAAACAACAAATTTAATAAGATAGCTCAGGTACTAACATACCAAGATAAATTCATCACAGGACAGAACTCAGCAATGAAGACAATTGTGAAAAATCTGAAACAAGCAGAAAACATAGCTCTCGAGAGTGTAGATAAAATAAATGAATTGGAGGGAAACGTTTTTCCAACACTTCTCCATCATCACAGAACATATTGACACGATTCTACTACAATTAGAGAACAATAGAGATCGTTTCAGGGCACTTATGCAAGGAATTTCGAATGCTGGTGATGGCAAGATCACAATTGACTTACTCCCAGTTCATGAGCTACGTCAGATAGTTAGTCAAGGCATACATAAACATAAATTGAAGCCGTTGTTCCGCAGTAGGGAATTTATGCAATATTACCCGTGTTTAGAAGCAACACTAACACCAACATCAGTGGTAGTTCATGTACCATTCATCACTGAAGACCTGTTCACAGTATACCAAATACACCCCTTCCCCTATAAAAATAACAACACTTTGGTCATCATCAACATCAACACAGACACCGAACTCATCATGGCCTCCAAGAGACAGGACACTGTCACTTTCGCAAGTGAATCAACGATTGAACGAAAGTGCCGCACATCCTTACATGCTGTTCATCTTTGTTCTACGTACATTTTCACGTTTCAGCCTACTGATACAGTCCCTTGTGAAATGGCTATCATCAAAAATGACAATATTCATCATCATTGTAACTTCACTTTTGCTCCAGATAAACTTGTACACCATCAACGCATTGGACACTCACAGTTTTTTTATTTCCCTCATAACACATCAGTTTACATAGTCTGTCCAGATATACCACCATCTCATACATCAGCATCAGGATTATACATAGCGCCAGACTACTGTGCGGTATTTACACCAGCCATGTCTACTTTATCCACCATCAATCACTACGCCATTCTCAATCATACACACAAACATTTCCACCCACTGCCTGTTATGAACATAAACATGAGCACAAGTATTAAGCTGACTTCACCTAAGTTTGAAACTATGCAGCTGATCAATGAAACAATGAAGCCCTGGGAAGATTTGAGTTTGAGTATGTTCAACCCATATTATGTGTATAGCCCAGCACCTACTGTCTTTATAATCGTCTGCATTGTAGTTGCAGTACTGCTGTTCGCAATACATAGAATGCATGCAAGAATTGCTAATTTGGAGTCATTATTTAGTGGGGGGAGAGTTAACATCCAAGTTAACCACTCTGAATGAAGTGTATATATTTTGTATATAGTATTAATTATATATATATAAAAAAATACAAAGAAGAATGACCCATGTATGGAATACCAGTACCATTATCTTTAAATGAAATATTAATAACTCTTACCATAATCTTAATTTTAAACTATTTTTTTTCTTGCATGTATGCATTTCACTACAATAACCCAAGTACATACTGTATTACAGTTCAATAATTTACTTTAATGCATTTATTCAAATATGTATACAACTTCTTTAAAATGTAATATTACTGAATAATCACTATTTACTATGAATATTATATGTATACAATATTCATACAATTATGTTACTTTTACAATATTACGTATTTCACTTAATTAGCTTATATGTTCATTATAATGTGTATATAATATGTATTAATATGTTAGGACTATTAACTGTCGATGGTACGCCATTTTCGCGTGACCGAGCAGATATCAGGACTCCATATTATAATTACAAATCATAATAGATAGATAGATAAATAGATAGATAGACAGCTCTATGCGAGCCTGGGAATGGGAAATGAGCTTGCAAATTACACCGAGGAAAGCTGACGACAGTGGCCAGTAAGGAGATGATGCAGTTAGTTGTCAGCAATCCACCCGTGAACAAAGCCCTAGTGACCATACACACACATACACACATACTCACACACAGGCTTCTTAAACTTTCCATCCACAAGGAACACACGTGATACGTCTCCTGTTTCACCAGAATTTAGGAAAGAGAGCTCAGAAGGAGACAGGCGATAGAAGAGACAGGTCACAGGGAGAAGGGCTTGGCAACTTGAGAGAGAGACAGAGAGAGTGAGACAGAGAGATAGCTAGCGGGACTGTACTTTATACTCTGCTCTGTGTGAGAGACTTGTTAATATTTCCAAGACAAATAAAAATAGTCCCATACTATTCTTTACCTCTCCTGTCACTACATGACAAATGGGAAAGAAGATTATCCACTTACAAAGCTACTCCAGTATAATAACCGCTCGTCCACAAGTCTAATATATATATAACTCAACTACAAGTAACCACAAAGGAGTTACAAAGTCTTTTATGACATGCCTACGGGTGACTTTACACTCCCCTTTTGTCTCTCTTTCCTTCATTCTTTCCTGTTCCTTCTGCCTATGGGTGGCTCTACACTGAGTGACAAGCCAAATGTTTTCCTGTTAACCAGGAAACCATTTACTATGCTGGGTGGTAACCATATAACCAAATTATGGCGCCTGGTGGTTTAGTGGGTAATTGCAGCACTCCAATCGGATTGAGCCGGTGAAGGTTTATATCCAAGGGATGGTTGGGGTTATTGCTCACATAATGCCAATCAGGGATGAGTGAGGCTGGTCACTCTCATCTTAAATGTCAGGACCAACTTGCCTAGCCCTGGGCTCTTACGCTCCTCGTGGGACAACGTAGGATTGCATGTTGGATGGATGGAATATATATATATATATATATATATATATATATATATATATATTCACTCTTCTGTCTTTCCTTCATTCTTTGCTCTTCCTTCTGCCTGTGGGTGACTCTACACTGAGTGACAAGCCAAATGGTTTCCTGTACACCAGGAAACCATTTACTACGCTAGGTGGTAACCATATAACCAAATTATGGCGCCTGGTGCTTTAGCGGGTAATTATTGCGCTCTAATCGGATTGAACCAGTGAAGGCTTATATTCAAGGGATGGTTGGGGTTGATTGCTCATGTAATGCCACTCTGGGATGTGTGAGGTTGGTCACTTTCAACTTAAATGTCGGGACCAACTGCCTAGCCCCGGTCTCCTACGCCACTTATGTCGCAATGCAGGATTGGGTGATATATATATATATATATATATATATATATATATATATATATATATATATATATGGGTGACAGAGACACTCTGAGGATATATATATATATATATATATATATATATATATGAAGCATCTGTGGTACAGTGGTAGAGTGTGCTGATGATGATATATATATATATATATATATATATATATATATATATATATATCAGCATAATAATCAACAGCAGATGGAGTATCCACTGCAGGACCGGGCTATCCCGACTGAAGTCGGGGCGATACAGCCAATGTATCTCTACCAAGTGGCTTAGGCTGTCTAGTAGAGATTGTTTGTAGGGTGAGAAGTGCTTGTTAGTGTAATTGTAATGTTGGTGTGGCTTTGGATGTGTGTGTAGTCTGTGAACCAAGTGTAATCGGCCCACGCAAGCCGACTGGGTGCAAGCATACTTTACAGTAAGCGACATTGGTTCAACCACAGCACCCCGTGTGTCCGCCAATGCAGTACGTGGCTGGGTGAACACTCCCAAAGGTTATTACCATGGCTGGGCGAGAACCCTGGTCCACCCGTGTACAAAACGCACACTCTACCACTGTACCACAGAGGCTCCATATGTACCCCCTCCACAATATGTCTACCCCCGATGTATATATGTCCCCCCCCCCAATGCATACATGCCCCCACTAAATTTGCTAGGTCAGCATGCTCTCCCACGCCTGAGGACGGCGTTATTGCATCAGTTCTTAGCAGACATTCGACTCGGGCAGACTGTTTTACTGTGAGCTTGTAATAAACTCCTTATCTACCTGTTTGTACACGGAGTTTCTATCACCAAGGTACTGCAAGTTACATTTGGTAGCAGCAGTGTTTTGAACCATCACATTCTGACTGCCTCCTTGGATTTTTAGTGATACAACAAGATACACGACGTCTCGCATCTGCCAGCCTCGCCCTTCCTCCGTGCCTCTATACCTTGGCTATGCTTTTCGAGTGTACCATTTTTCTCGCCAGTGCTCACCTCTCAAACAACCGCACGTGTCACCGTCGCCGACCTACGCACCTGTTGCACCTGTTCCCAGCACCTGTTCCGGACTCATCATAGCTCCTGCCCCCACGGTGTCACTTATCACTGTCTGCCCGCTGTCTCCCCACCACCATTCTCTGCATTTGCAATTCACCAGCTCTACACCTGCCTTGCGCCGACATCTGCCTCACCACCCACCACCGGCCTCCACCGTCACCCGCATCTGGTCTGCAGTACGGAGCCTCCTAAGACCGCCATTCCCTGCCGGTGATTCATCGCGGCATCTCCTCTCCGCCCAGCTGTCTCTACCCCGCAGCCCAGCCCCGCCCAGCCCCACCCCGTCGCCCCGCCCCGCCCCGCCCCGCCCCAGCCCAGCTACGCCCAGCCACCCTGCACATCATACCTCTCGACACTCCCGTTTTTACTGTGTAACTATAGTATATCTTTCCTTTCTCTAGAGATTATCCTCGATTTTCTCTACAGATTGGTTATTGTAAATATTCCATCTCATTTCCATTGCCCCGTTTTCATCTTTACCTACGTTATTTATTATCCATCTCATCCTTCGCATTTTATTTAAACCATCCATGCCCACACCTTCATTCATTTTCACACCTAGTGTATTCCATTCTCTCATTGTTATTTATACATTTCCACCTCTGTATCCATCTTCATCCTTTCATCTTCCATTGCCGCATTAAATGTCATACTTTCCACGTCAACCGCTTACCGCCAGCCCTCTCGACCCGGAAACATCACCTGCTCATACCCCGTCTGCCGACACTAACACAATCACTCATTTACGAAGTGGCAAAGAGTACCACCGCCCTGTACCTGAGACTCCCGTTTCACTTCCCGCAGAATCACTTACTACCCGTCCTACCCTCGTAAATCCAGATACTTCCTCCTCTACTCTCCCTTCTTCTTCCTCTACTCCTTCCACTGTCGTTACTTCTCCTACCTCCCTTCATACCCCGTCTTCCTCACCCTTAACTGCCACTACCTTCTCTCTCTCCCACACCTCTCCTCCCGCCACTTCTGCACTTCCAGCCATGGCCAACCCTCCACAGTCTATCTATCTCGACGATGCCAATCGTCCCAAATTTACCGGCCAGGACCCAACTTGGTCTGTCTATGATTTCCTCAGAGAAGTCGAAACCGAAATAAATAATAGACAAATTACCGAGGAATCGCTCAAAGTAGCTTACCTCCTCGGTCGCTTGCATCACGGTAAATCAGACATCGGATCCGCGATCCGTGCAGGACATTTCGATAGCATTCGTACCTTTGCTGATTTTCGTACGGAACTCATCAGCCTTTGTTGCCAGCATTCAAATTCCGCATCTCTCATGGGATTCATTAATCTCCTAAACCAACTAGATGAGGACTTGCGCGTCCCAGCGCAATATGCCAAGCTCCGCGAAGCTGCCGCCGCCATGAAAGCAACTAGTAGCGAGATGCTCCAATTACTGATAGGCACGAAATGGTTAGAAGACAAGAATGGCGTTCCAATGCTTTCATTCACCAACTTTGCTGGCTTAATTGGTTACCTCAGATTCCTTCACTGGCTTACTCCTAAACAGCGAGATCTAGCCTTGGAAATCGGTTTCAATCCAGGAGATAAAATTATTCAGGTCACTAAAGCCATTCATGAAAGAACAGGTTCGAACTACACGCGTCAGGGCACCACCCAACCCTTGGCCTCCTCAGTCTGTCACACCTCCACTACTCCAAACCAATCTCGCTCCCGTCCCACCACACGCGGCAGACCTGCCACACATCGCTCTCCTACCGCAGGCCGTGATCAATCTAGCGCCCGACGGAACAGACCATCTTCGATTCTTTGCTGGTACTGTGGTCATCCTGGACATCGAGCATCCAGTTGTGACCGTACATACAGACGTCCTCACTCCCAAACCAGACAGCGTACGCCTTCCCGCTCACGTCGTCCACACTGCAAATACCACAAATCAAGCACGACTCACACCACTGAGGAATGTCGTTACCTCAACCGCCCACAGTCGGGGGAAACGCCGCGCCCGTATCGGACCAATATCACGTAGAACCAGTAACCCAACTCCCCATCCGCCATGTAGGTCCCATAACATCCTCGGGTTTAGTCATTCTCGGAAGCAGTCATGACATACCAACGTCATTCTTCTTGGACACAAGATCTATAGTAAATCTCATCTCCGAAAATTCCTTACAAATTATTCATCGCCATCACAACACGTCAGTTTCCTAGAACCACCAGACATTCGCCTATGTGGTGTTAACGGCTCAGAGTTTAAGGTTAAGGGAAGAGTCACCCTTGAAGTCAAACTCCACAGAGCCTTGCCCCCTATCCTCATTGAATTTCATGTCACTAATGACTTGCAGTATCCCGCAGATGCCCTTATTGGTTTCTCCACCATGTCACAACATTCCATTGCATTATTACCTGCTTGTGGTAGTATAGACATTTCTGGATTCCCGGTTTACACTATGGAATGTCCCCGTCCTGTTCTTACGATCAAATCAGTCCTTCAATTACCTCTGTCCCTATCACTACCAAAAAGTCCAACCCAGTCCAACCCACCACTATCATCATCTGAGAATACAGAGATCATTCCTTTAATGACTGCGAGCAAGGACATAAATTCCTCAATGTCCCCTGATACATCATCTCAGCCCTCGAACATGGCTCTTACATCCTCTCCCGACAACACTATCGCTGACTCAGACATGTCTCAGTTACCTACCTCACACAGTCTGCATGATCTTCTCCAACACGCAGAGACGAAACGTGCAGTAACGAATACGTGCACAATATTGTTACCGCATGAGTTCACCAAAGTTTCTGTTTGTGTTGCCGGTGCGAAAGGAGTGGATGTACTAACCCTACCTGAGACGTGTTGTGTGAATGGCTTGACTTATGAGTCAGCGTGGTGTACAGTCTTAGAGGACAGTTTATGCTACCTGTACTTGCTCAGTGTCACAAATGCTCCACTAAAACTTAAAAGTGGTGTAAAGATTGGAGACTTCCTAGTATACCCAGCGGGCGTAAAGGTGTGCCAGGATTCCTCAATTCCTACTATTCAGACTGATGATACGCCAATCGGTGTATGTACTATTAACTCTACGGGATCTGCGCCGACGCATTCACCCGATATGCTCTCACATCTCACTTGCACAGATTTCCCAGAACATACGCCTCAACTCCTCGACCTTCTGACCTCGTACAGAAACGTGGTTGCCTTACCCGGTGAACCGATGGGTAGAACAGACCTTGTCAAACATACGATTGAACTACTCCCAGGAACTCAGCCGATTTACATACCAGCGTATCGATTGCCTCACAGCCAGAGAAAGCAAACAGATCAAATGGTACAGAACATGTTAGACCAGGACATTATTGAACCCTCCGTCAGTCCATGGAATAGCCCACTTTTCTTAGTACCAAAGAAGGACGGCAACCTTAGACCAGTAGTCGACTATTGTAAGGTCAATTCTGTCACCGTTCCAGACCGTTTCCCGCTACCTGTCCTCACTGATTTGCTAGAATCCCTTGGTGAAAATAACGTAGTCTTTTCATCTTTAGACCTCTTCAGCGGGTACTGGCAGGTCGAAATGGAAGAGTCCTCTCGCCCAGTTACAGCCTTTATCACCCCTTCTGGACATTTTCAGTTTAAGAGACTCCCTTTTGGTCTGAGAAATGCTCCTTCCATGTTCATGTGACTTATCCATTCAGTCTTCAGCGGTATGATGGGACACTCTCTTTTTGCTTACCTAGATGATATCATTGTTGTGAGTAAATCCATCCCTGATCATTTTACCAAACTCCAGCAAGTCTTTGAACGCCTCCTGCTCGCAGGCCTGAAAATCAATCTCAGTAAATGTGACTTCCTGTGAAAGAAAATCAAATTCCTAGGCCATGTCGTAGATGCACAAGGCATTCATACTAATGAGGATAAAACTAAGGCGATCATTAACTTCCCAGAACCTACCACTACCGACGCTGTACGAAGTTTCCTGGGCCTCAGTGGCTATTATCGTCGCTTTATCCGCGATTACGCGAAGATCGCCGCTCCTCTGACCCACTTACTCAAGCAGAATGTGCCCTTTGTTTGGACTAACGACCAGTCACAGGCTTTCCAAAAGCTAAAGACAGCTCTTGTAAATGCCCCTATTCTAGCGTTCCCTGATTATACCACACCCTTCCTTCTCTGCACAGACGCCTCAGGCACTGGACTTGGTGCAGTTTTGATGCAACTCGATGAAGCATCAAGGAAGCGCGTAATAGCGTATGCTAGTCGCATCCTTACAACCGCTGAACGTAACTACAGTGTCACAGATCTCGAAGCACTAGCGGTAATCTGGTCCTTGAAACATTTCAGAGATATAGTCTATGGTTATCCAGTGCATATCCAAACAGACCACCTTCCACTATGTGATTTGTTCAAGAATCGCAACCTAACAGGTAGGTTAGCTAGATGGTCTGTCATCATCCAGGACTTTAATCCCACATTTCAATATGTACCAGGCAAGTTGAATGTAGTCGCAGACGCACTCTCACGTCACGTAGGAGCAGCTATAACATCACTGCAGCCTGAAGTAACTGAAAACACAACACTAACGTCAGACGTTGTTCGAAACTTTCAACGCCAAGACCCCATGTGGTCCAAAGTCATTTATTTCCTAGAATCTGGCGATGCCTCGACCTTACCTACTCTGCCAGTATCACTAGATGAGTTCATGCTAGATGATGATCTCTTGTACAGGAAAACACTGCTACGAGTAACAGGCAAAGATATGCCCAATCGCGAAGTACGCCAACTTGTCGTCCCCACTGCCCTGATACCAAAGATTCTTCATATTGTTCATAATACTCCTCAAATTTCCCATCCAGGTAAAGACCGATGCTTGCACCAAGCACGTCTCAAATACTATTGGCCAACCATGCGCCGCGATATCAATGCCCACTGTGACTCTTGCTTCTCCTGCCACCGCCACAAAGGATCAACCGGCTTACCAGCACCTCTCTTACAATACCCAATCCCGTCACGACCATGGGAAACTGTCTCAATCAATCTCTTAAAACTACCTCTAACAGAATCTGGCGCTGGGTACTTGTTCGTAGCGGTCGACCACTTCTCCCGCTACTGGGTCCTCGTCCCCCTCTCCGACAAGACCGCGAAGAGCGTTGCCCGTGCCTTTGTAGATCACGTAATTTGCCCATTCAGTACCCCTCATACCATTCTTACTGACAACGGTACAGAATTCAACAATAGCCTTCTCGGTGAATAAAACCCACACTTGTAGACGAAGTATATAATTACCAAACAGTTTCGGTGGACACTGCCACCATCTTCAGTGGTCAAGATAGTGAGAGGGAATGACATATTGACTATACAAGAGTTCCTTTTTATGCGTGTGTGTGTGTGTGGAAGGGGGGGTAAAGGTGGGGTGGGGTAGATTGTAAGCGGGGATAAACCCCAGGGGGGACATTACCGGGCAGGTCAGGTGTAATTCCTATCTGACCCTACCTGTGTCTTAGCAGGAAGGGACATTTCCACTAGGGACCTCATTATTGGATCTAGCTTGTACATACCTTCACTAAGGTTGAAATTCTCGTATTTCTGGATACACATGGCTTCAATAATCTTTCGTTTCCGAAAGTCATGACTTCTATACAATAGATGGCTACCTTGCCAGTCAATTCTGTGGTTGGCTTCACAAACATGGTTAAATATTGCATTATTTAAATTACATGTTCTTATGGCATACTTGTGTGTTTGGTAATTATATTCTTCGTCTACAAGTGTGGGTTTTATTCACCGTCTTTGATTATCACGCAAGAGTGATTCATCCAGCCAATAGCCTTCTCGATGAGATCTGTCGCCACTTTCATATCAGTAAGTGCAATGTCGTGCCTATCCGGCTTCCAATGGCCTTGTAGAACGCCACAACCGAAAAATCTTAGAGTGCCTCAGACATCTCGGCTCCCATAGTTCGTCCTGGGATAACTGGATTCCCCAAGTGGCATCCTCCATCAATAGTTCCATCAATGCATCCATTGCTGAATCTCCCTTCTTCGTCCTCTTTGGTTTTGACAAGGACCTCCCATACTCTCTCTTATCCTCAAAGCCAGAACCCATCTACAACATGGATGATTATGTTAAACTAAAATTGGCCAACTTCCAGACAATCCACCAGTATGTCCAATCCACTTTGGCTTCCTCTCAGGAGGACATGCTGCAGTGCCAACATAAGTCCGCCTCTCCTATCACTATCAGTGTAGGCGATCTTGTCTTTGCTCATTCCCATACGCGTTCCTCTAAGTTGGATGACAAATTTACAGGGCCCTACCGCGTCCTCACTCAACAAGGCAACAAATTTCACCTTCAGGACCTGTCCACTAAGGACACCAGACGGGTCCACGTCGATGACTTAAAGCGAGCACCCCGTGGCCTCATGTTGGAAGAGTCACTTACACAACCTCCTGCCCCCTCTTCCCCTCCTCCCATCCCTCAGTCTCCTTCATCTCCATCTCCACCTGCTCATTCATCAACCAATCAATATCGGTCCAAACTGCGCTCTGCCCATCAACCTCTTCACGACCTCCCCCATTAACTCTACCCTGATTTTCTAGGTACGATGTTAGCGATCTCCCTGCTGGCAATGCTGACCCTCCTGGGGTCTGGGTCAGGTCAGGACGATGGTGGAGTACGTCCCGGGGCCTTGGTCGGCTCGGGAGGCGAGGTAATGCTTATCGACGACATCGCCTCTTTGCGCTATGATCTTGCGCCCCTGGCCAACGTAGCCATTGCCCTACCTGCCTACGCGCACCAGCTCCACGGAATCAGGAACCATCTCACGGCCCTCATGGGGACACACAACCCGAATGAGTATCTCTATAACCTTTTCCTCCCATTCTCCTGGCAATTGCAATACATATGTAACAGATTCATTGAGCTCAATGACACATTTTCCATTCAGACACGCGTGGGTCGTTCTTGTATGAAACGAGGTCTCTTCGACTTCGGCGGTGAGATTCTGAGTGGCTTGTTTGGCGTTGCTACAGCCCGTGATATTTCTGGCTTCAAATCTGATCTCACTCATTTAGCTTCAGCCCTAGAATCACAACGCCGAGTCATTAAAATCCAACACACTATGTTACAGAAGCTCACAACCCAACTCAATGAAGTCACGTCCACTCTACACAATTTCACCGATATCTTACAACGCCACCTTTCAAATCTCAACGTTATCTCCCAGTTCTTCTACCTCAAACTCAACATGGATAATCTCCAACTGGCCGTTGACCCTCTCCTGTCTCAAGTCTCTACCTTGGTTCGTATCCTGGTCGATGCTATCAATGGACGTGTCACTGCCGACTTAGTACCTGTCTCAGCTCTCCGTTCTGTCCTAGAATGGGCTCCCTCCACCTTCGGTCTCTCCCCAGTCCTCCCTTACTCCTCCCTTGAATATTATTATCCTGTTCTCGAAGCCACTCTTCTCACTACATACGTCGTCGTCCATATTCCTCTCCGTTCTGCCATAACCTTTAACCTTTTCCACATCATTCCCTTCCCTTTCCGCCTCAACAACTCCTTGTTACAGGTATCTGTTCCTTCAGAATATTTCCTCCTCTCCCATGATCATCTTTCCGTTGCCTTCCTTTCTTCCACAGACCTCCAGCAATGTTCCTTCCTTACTCCGACCTCTCGTCTCTGTGCTGCCCACCTTTTTGCTATCTTCCCTAGCAGTGCTACACCCTGTGAGTCTGCTTTAGTTCGCAACCATTCCATCTACTCGGCCTGTTCTTTTGTCCCAGCTCCTGACCTCCCGGTCCACCATGCTCACCTCAACCATGTCCAGTATTTCTTCCTTGCTGTTCCCATCTCTGTCACAATCATGTGTCCTGGTTCTTCCGTTCGCTCCGTCCCCGCTAGTGGTCTCTACAAAGCACCTGACTATTGTACCGTCAAATCAGAGTCCGTCATCACTTACGCCACTCGCTATCACCAAGCTGTTCGTAAACACTCCAGTGACATCTTTCACCCAATCGACATGCCTTCAACCCTACCATCTGCCAACATTACCATCACCTCCCCTCACTTGCACATGCTCACCTTCCTCCATGACAGTGATTTCATTATGGATCAATTTTCCTGGCCTTCAGCCGTTCATGGGTTCATCCAACAGTTGTGTTTCCCCCTGTGGTTATCGCTTTTATAGGTTTTCTACTCATCATCTGTGCAGTGCGTTGTTGTGTCAGAAAAATGGAACGTCGACTCCAGGATATCAGAGTCGCTACAGGCATAGTACGCCCTACACACGACGTAGAAACTCCCCGTACTTAGTGCCCTCGCCTTCCGTGACTACCATTGCCATCTAACCATTACCCAAACTGTGAACAGCACTCTGCCTACTAGAAAATGATGGTATGTCTTTCATGGATTACTCAGTGACAGTGTATCCTACAGAACATCCACAAAAAAAAAAAAAAAAAAAAAATGAAGGAAGAACAACACTCGAACTCTCATATCTACTCCTTGTTTATCATGTATCTAACTATTATTGTGTAATTCCCATTATGTTTATATATACCTTCGACCCTTACTGGATTTGTACCTATTATTCCTTGTATATCTTATATGTATATATCCTTCTAATTCCCCCCCCTCAACATGGCCATGTCTCCCCTAATGCCCCTGTATCATACTTATCCTTTGTACAAACCTCCCCGGTCCTGCCTTCCTACTATAATCACCCACCATTTACCTCCTGGTGTCAGAAGACACCATCTCAGCTACCCGGGGGAGTAGTGTACCCCCTCCACAACATGTCTACCCCCGATGTATATATGTTCCCCGCCAATGCATACATGCCCCCACTAAAATTGCTAGGTCAGCATGCTCTCCCACGCCTGAAGACGGCGTTATTGCATCAGTTCTTAGCAGACATTCGACTCGGGCAGACTGTTTTACTGTGAGCTTGTAATAAACTCCTTATCTAGCTGTTTGTACACGGAGTTTCTATCACCAAGGTATTGCAAGTTACACACACACACACATATATATATATATATATATATATATATATATATATATATATATGGGTGACAGAGAAACTCTGAGGACCTATTTGGATTCAGCGTGCAAACACACTTAAAAAACAGATATAATTTTCCATTGGACAAAATCTTTGTTGACCAGTGTTATTATTATTATTATTATTATTATTATTACCTAAGCCAATGATGTAATGACTTAACTCATGTTGGTTTATTGGTCTGTTTGTCTGTCTGTTACCAGGAGTATTCAAAAAGTTATGAACGGATTATGATGAAATTCTATGGAATGGTGGGCCATGGGCCAAAAAAGAAATGGTTAAATTTGGGGGCGGATCCGGATCTGGATCCGGAGTATCTCGCAGACTATCACCAAAGGTTCTCAGTTATTTTAAACAATTTTAGTGGAAAGATGCCTGGAACCACTGTCTGTCTCTCTTCTTCATTTTTGCAATATTCGCGGCCTTTCCTCTAACTTTCGCTCTGTTGAGCACCACCTCTCTTTCTCTAAACCTCACTTTCTTTTTGTAACTGAGACTCAGCTGTCTGAGGCAACTGACAGCAAACCCTTTTCTGCATCCTCCTACTTTCTCTATACTCATTTCAAAGCCAAAGGTGGATCTTGCGTATATGTACGCAATGGCCCATCTTGTTCTCATGTTCCTGAAATCGATTCTTCTGAATTCTCTACACTCTGGCTTCAGCTTTCCTGTCATTCTCTGACTAAATATATCTGCACTGTTTACTGATCTCCTAATTCTATTGACTATCAAAAATTCTTTGACTATCTTCTACGATGGAACACATTCTATCCATTTCTCCTTTCTCTGAAATCTCCATTCTAGGAGATTTCAATTTTCACCACCACCTTTGGCTCTCCTCTCCTTTCACTGATCCACCTGGTGAACTAGCCTACACCTTTTCTATCCTTAATGACCTAGAGCAGCTTGTACAGCACCCTACCCGTATCCCTGACTGCCTTGGAGAGAGCTCCAACATACTTCACCTCCTCCTTACTATTAATCCTTCTGCTTACACTGTTAATCTATTCTCTCCGTTGGGCTCCTCCGATCACAACCTTATCACCTTAACCTGTCTTATCGCTCCGGTACAGCCTGTGGACCCTCCAAAGAAAAGTCGTCTGTGGCACTTTGGAGCTGAGGATTGGGAGGCCCTCATGCAGTACCCGGGAGCCATCTGAATGTGCCTTGCACATTACGGAGGTTATTCTTTCGGGCATGGAAGTATACATTCCTTTCTCATATCCTCTGACTAATGCAAGAAAGCCTTGGTTTAATCACGCTTGTTCTAATGCTGTCCGCAATAAGGAGAGGGCCTACAAAAGGTACCGGAGCCAACCCACCCCTGAATCACATCTTTTATACGATTCTGCCCGGAATCATGCTAAGTCTGTTCTTTGCACTGCTAAAAATAATTTCATCCATACTAAATGCTCTTAACTCTCCAACTCGAATTCTTCCTGCTCTTTCTGGCACCTAGCCAAAAACCTTTCTAACAACTTACCTCATCATCCTTCCCTCCTCTTTTCTACTCTGATGGCTCTGTAGCTATTTCTTCTACTGATAAAGCAGATCTCTTTGCTCAGACTTTCTCCTCGAATTCCACCTTAGACGATTCCGGTGCTGTTCCTCCATCTGACTTCCTCATGGCTGACATTAAAATTTCTTCAGCTGATGTTTTTTCTGCCATTGCTGGCCTCATTATTAATAATGCATATGGGCCTGATGCAGTCCCTCCTCTTGTTCTCAAGAACTGTGCTTCTGTGCTTACACCCTGCCTAGGCAAGCTCTTTCGCCTTTGTCTATCAACTTGTTCCTTTCCTTCTTGCTGGAAGTTTGCTCTCATTCAGCCAGTCCCAAAGATGGGTGACCATTCCCAACCCTCTAACTATCGTTCAATTGCTTTAACATCCTGTATCTCAAAAGTTTTTGGGTCAGTTCTTAATAGAAAAATTTTAAAGCATCTTTCCTGTCACAACCTTCTTTCTGATCGTCAGTATGGGTTCCGTCAGGGACGCTCCACTGGCGATCTTCTCAACTACCTTTCAGACTCCTGGTCATCCTCCTTTCGGGACTTTGGCGAAAGCTTTGCCATTGCAGTTGATATCTCTAAGGCTTTCGATCGAGTGTGGCATAAATCTTTAATATCCAAAACTGCCCTCTTACGGTTTCTATCCTTCTATCTGTGCCTTCATCTCTAGCTTCCTTTCTGGTCGTTCTACAGCCGCTGTTGTAGACGGCCATCGTTCTTCTCCTAGGTCTATCAATAGTGGTGTTCCTCAGGGCTCTGTCCTATCACCAACTCTCTTCCTTTTATTCATCAATGACCTTCTAAGCTGTACATCTAACCGTATCCACTCTTATGCTGATGACTCCACGCTTCACCTTTCCATTTGGTTCCCGCAACGTCCATCTTAGCAGTTACTTCAACAAACAAGGGATGAGGCTATGACATACCTGATGTCTGACTTGGCTTGTATCTCTGAGTGGGGTAAAAATAATGTTTTTTTTTTTTTTTTTAATGCATCAAAGACTCAGTTTTTACACCTATCGACCTGACAAAATCTTCCACAGTTATACCAACTAATGTTTAATAATATTCAGCTTAATCTTGCATCATCGTTGAACATGCTTGGGGTTTCATTTACTCAGGACTTATCTTGGAAAAATCATATTACATCTCTTGTAAAATCTCCTTCCAAGAGATTAGGTATGCTAAGCCGACTCCGTTCCTTCTTTACCCCTGCACAATTGTTGACTATACTGGGGTTTTATCCGCCCCTGTATGGAGTACAACACTCATGTGTGGGGAGTCTCCCCACATACAGCTCTTCTCAATAGGATGGAGTCAAAGGCTTTTCGTCTCATTAACTCTCCTCCTCTTACTGAATCCCTTCAACCTCTGTCTCTTCGTCGCACTGTTGCATCTTTATCTCATTATTATCACTACTTCAATGGTCACTGCTCCTCTGAACTGTCTGCATGCATTTCTCCACCTCTACGACGGGCACGTAGCACCCGTTTGGCAGCAAACTCTCATCCCTTATCTCTCCAACTCTCTAATGCAAGAGTTAACCGTTACTCCCAGTCCTTCATTTATGCAACAGGTCAACTCTGGAACTGTCTCCCTCTCTCTGTATTTCCTGCTTCCTATTATCTCCAGTCTTTCGAACGCAGTGAGTCCAGGCATCTCAAAATGATCGGATCTTGAATTTGGCTCTCTCTTGTATTTTGTTTTTCTCTTGGAAGGAACAAGAATTGCGGGCTCACAGCCTTTGGTTCCTTCTTCCTTCCATAAAAAAAAAGACCAAGATAGAAGTGATTAAACTTTGGGGTGGATCTGGCTTCGGATCTGGATCCTATATCCACGGATCCCGATCTGGACCCATTTTAATGGGAATGGCATTGGCGGAGACATGTTTTCTCTGATTGCTTTATAGTTTATTACCTCTGCAAAGGAGGTTATGTTTTACCCCGCGTTGGTTTGTTTGTCTGTCTGTTAGCTGGATTGCGCAAAAAGTGATGAACTGATTTTGATGAAATTTTGTAGAAGGGGAAGCCATAGGCAATGGAAGAAATGATTAAATTGGGGGGCGGATCCGGATCCGGAGTATCCCACACAATACCTCCAAAAGTTCTCAATGAAGTTCAATTAATTTTTGTGGATAGGTGGGCCATGGACCAAGATAGAATTTATTAAATTTGGGGGCGGATTTTGATCCGGAATAACTCTAAAACTTATGAAGGATTTTTATGAAATTTTGTGGAAGGGTGTGCCATGGGCTAAGGAAGAAAAGATTAAATTTGGGGGCGGATCCGGATCTGGATCTGGATCCTATATCCACGGATACTGATCCGGATCCTTTTTAATGGAAGTGGCATTGGGGTAGGTATGCGCTCTCTGAGTGTGTTCTAATTGTTTCATTATTATCATTCGTAATACTATTAAATAATAAAAGTGCTCTCATATAATAAATGCTTGGAGCTCTACGAACAATCTAAAACTGGAAGAAGGGATAAATGAGGTGAAAAGTTTTGGGACCCATGGGTTAGAGCTTGAATTTTTTATTTTCTCCAATGTGTCGGGATACATAGAACTCTGAAGATGAAATCTGTGTTGCCTGAAACGTCAGAAAAAAATAAAGAATTCAAGCTATAACCTGTCTCTCTCCTACCCAACATTTCCACTTTCTTCAGTTTGGGAGAGAGGTCTGTTTAGTTCGTGCACTTTAACTTGGCCCAGTTTTTCATTCCTTGGCAGCTTACTTCACGTAGTTCAGTGAATGAAGAAAGACACTACATCCATTTTGAAGTTCTCCTTCATGACTAGGACCCTGTTCTAGTGTTAATCTATTGATATAACTCTGCATTGGAGGGATGGTATCACAGCGATGCACAAAGATAATGTGATAGTGCTGCTGTGGAAGGACAAGCGCATCGTCAACATGATCTCCACCTTCCGCAGCGCAGACACCATCCCAAAGCGGGTTCGAGGGAAGACCAGGGCACGTGACGGGACGACCAGCTACGTCCAGAAGACCGTGGACAAGCCCGTTGTGGTGGATGACTACAATCGCCATATGGGCGGGGTAGACCACTTTGACCAGATTGTCCAATATTACCCACTGCAACACCGGACCGTCAAGTGGACCAAGAAGGTAACGTTCTACCTCATCCAGATGGCGATGTTTAACGCCTTCGCCCTGTAGAAGAAAACCGTACGGAGGCAGGTCACTCTGCTGGAGTTCCTGTAAGAAATAATCGACAAGCTCCTCTTCTTTGACGAAGCAGAGTGGCCTCCGTCAGGGCACGTCATCCACCATGCCCCTGATCTTCCAGCCCAACGGCCAGCAGGACTCCCAGCACCTGATGCAGCACCACCACAGCTGCCACCACTGGCTCCTGCGCCACCAAGAGGGGACCCGGACCAGCCCGGAGCACCACCTGCAGGAGGAGTCCCAGCACAGGAGCCACCACCACCATCACTTCAGCAACCAGCACAGGTGGAGAGGGAGCCATCACCACTTCCTGGTCCGTTGAGAGAACCCGCTGTCGCTGAGATGCCCGGGCCTGCAGCTGCACCTCCAGGACGACAGGACCAGGGTCACCCAGGACTCCAGCCCAGCAGGCGACGTCGCTTTGTAGACCACAGACTGCGGCTGGACAACACACTGGGGCACCATCGGGAGAGGATCCCTAACAGGAGGAGGCTGCGGTGCACCCTGTGTTCCCTAGGCAAGATGAGGAGGGACACAAGTCACATGTGTCCTGTTTGTGATGTGCCACTTTGTTTAGGGGATTGCTTTGAACGGTTCCATACTGAGCAAAGTATTCCCTAGTGGAGTGTACACACACACACACACACACACACACACACACACACACACACACACACAAAACACACACACTTACACACACACACACACACACACACACACACACATCAACACACACACACTTACACACACACACACACACACACACACACACACACACACACACACACACACACACACACACACACACACACACACCAACACACACACACTTACACACACACACACACACACACACACACACACACACACACACACACACACACACACACACACACACACACACACACACACACACACACACACACACTCACACACACTAACACACACACTAACACACACACTCACACACACACTCACACACACACACACACTAACATACTTACACACCGCTCGCTGGTGCAGTGGTAACGCTCTCGCTTGCCAACTGGTGGACGGGAGTTCGCGCCTCGCTCAGGTTGCGAAAAGTTTCACTGACGAAGTGGGTGGTTACTGTCCCCCTTGAGCAAGGGGACGGGGGTGTGCGTGTGTGAAGGTCACAGCCTTGCCCTTAGATCGGACTATATGAGCTCTCAGCTCCCTTCCGGGAGGGTAAAAGCTGACCATCACGACCATCAAGTGATCCTGACCGACCCGGTGAATTACACTCACACACACACTCACAGACACTCACACACACACTAACATACACTCACACACTCACACATACACTCGCACACACACTAACACACACACTCACACACTCACACTACATAACCCCTCATCTTCAAATCCCTGGTCAAAGTGGATCAACACCCCTGGAGGAAGTGAGTTCTGCAAATTTGGTTGATATATATGATAATGTAATACCATTACCTCTCCAATTTTCAGAGAAATAACCATTTTCTCCTACAGATTACACATATGAAAGAAAGTAAATCTCCACAGCAGTAATAATAGAAGTTATGTTTATGTGTAGTAGGTTATAACAATAGGAAAACATCCATGGAAGATGTAATAGTATGTACAGATAGGGGAAAAAAAAAATGGTAGCATAGTCTTCAGGCAAGTGTGCAAGGAAATTACAGTGTGTGTAAAAGTTGGTAGCGATCGGAAGAGTAACCTCACTTTGTCGGCCAATTACTCGAAAACTATTAGACTTTTCGAATTCCTGTTACAACCATCATCAATACCACAAAAATAAACGTATGATCAATACCTGAATGTAAGCTTTGGGTAGCGTTTTGGGGTGGAAAAGGCGAGATGAAATGTTTTTTTCACTCGCGGTTGTTATCAGTGACAAGCGCTCAGAGTAATCACCTAACTTTGTCGGCCAATTACTCGAAAACTATTAGACTTATCGATTTTCTGTAACAACCATGATCTATACCACTAAATTCTACGTATGATCAATACCAAAATGTAAGCATTATGTTACGTGTTGTGCGAGAAAAGGCGGTGGAAATGAGTGTCTCTTCCCGGCTGTTACCATTGAAAAATGCTCGTAGTAATACTCTCTGTTTCTCGGCCAATTACTCGGAAACTATTGGACGTATCGATTTCACGTTTGAACCATGATGAAGAGCAGTAAATTCTACATATGTACAATACATAACTATGTAATATTTCTGATAAGAATTCGTTGTTATGTAGACGGGAACATTGCGTACGCCTTGCGCGCATCACGAGAGTCAATCACGCACGGAGTGCCTAGTACTTTTTTTTCGATTTGCACGAGAACTATGAGGCGTTTGGGGTTTTTATTTGAGATGGAGAAAGCTGGATAATTGGGGCATATTACTATGTAATAAAAACATAAGGTGCCTGGGAAAACTTTGCTCTCAGAGGTCAGTGAAATTTTTCCGAAAATGGCTTTCAGTTTTTGGCCATTTTCTCGAAAAGTATACATCGTATCTCAACCGGATTGATTTCGTTAGAAAGCTGATGAAATTTTCTATAAAAACTTATTAGATCATTTTCCTGTATGATAGAAAACATTCAAACGGCGATGTTGGGAAGTGAAAACAGTTTACTCGACCATGCTTCCAGGGCTAATAACTTTTTTTGTTGGTGTTTTCCTGTGTTTTGGTCATGTTTATCAGATAGAACAAACATCGATGCATACCTGGAGATAGGTTTCATGGGAATACATGGATTTTTGGGTGGCGAAAATAAGGCAAGAATGTGTTTCAATCGCTCAAATTTGCCGCGCGCGCGCGCTCCCCGGCCGGGCGGCTTCGTAGTGAAAAATCGTGAGCCAGAAAACTTACTGAAACTTAGCGTGCGCGAGAGGGTTAATAAAGCGAACAGAGTATAGTGATAAGGTTAATGAAGGCAGTAACTAACTCCAGTTCATAATGATTCCGCTGATCTGAATACGTCCTCGGGTTGAATGGGTTAAGTGTTAAGAACCCGTTTTCTCGTCGGTTAAGGATGATCCCTAACACCTTTTCCAAAGCGATTTATTATGGTTATTGCATCTTACTGTCCTCTCTCTCTCTCTCTTGTGTTGCATAAATTATTCAAACATCGCCATACCGTGCATACAAAAAGTAGAAGAGGATATTAATAACCAAATAAATAGCTAAGGAAGAGGTGCTTGGGAGCCTCCTTCCCCAATGAGAATGTGGGCCCGGTCCATGGTAGCCTAGCCTTGATCCCCAACACCTTGATGAGGGTAATGTGAGAATAGCTTCTCTCTCTCTCTCTCTCTCTCTCTCTGAGAAGTAGCTTATTTTTCAGAATGACCGCGAAAAAATATGGAACATATTAAGCCCGTTTTTCTCCTGGCCACGTTTGAAGACTTTCATTACAGCTGTTGCAGACAGTGATGAAACTTGGGTAGGCGTGTTTTTCTGAGCAATGAGGATTCCTTGGGACTCTTTCTCACAATACGTCTCTGGTCTTCTTCCTGGTGCTTGTTTGTGTTGGAGGAATGTGGTGAATGTGGAGTTGTGTTGAATGACTGACCTTGGTGTGTATGTCTATCTATCTCTATGCGTAATACAGGATGGCCTCAAATAGCACTGTACTAGAAGCTCACATGGCAGTATCTTGTGTGCTGCGGCTCGGTCTGCTAGTGCGGGCGTGCTTGTGGCAGTGGGAGTACAAAATGATGAAGGGTGGATACTGATATAACTGAGCCGTCCCCACAACACACACAAAAATGTCCGACGGAGCAGAAGTGGAGTTATAAATGGACCACCTTGTATGTACCCATTAACAGCTGGAGTATAATAGTTTACAGCCAGTTCCCTGTTACTTCTCTCTCTCTCTCTCTCTCTCTCTCTCTCTCTCTCTCTGAACGGTAGGTGACTGATCTATGTTACTGATAACACGGATTAATTAAAATAACATTCCACCTCTGTGTTTGGGAGACTCAAAACTTCATGTACCACCTGACCATCTTGCAGGCAGACTTCCTCTATTGGACTAGTGTTAAATTTTGATTTATTATTTCTCCCTTTCAGGAAGATAATTTTCGTCCTCGTACTAGGGCTGGACGATTTTACCTTATGTAGGTAGGATGTTTGACTGTGACGAGGCTGGAGACAAATATCTTGGAATGTCTTCAGTATTATGCATTTTTGAAAAATAATTTCCATGCAGTCAGTTATATAACAGTAGTTAAGAAGGTGGAGGTCATGGCGCCTCCCTTCCTCAAACAGTTAGCATACAGTGATTACCGGTATCTAATTTAATGGCCCTTGAGGGGCCGAAAGGCAGAAATCATTCATAGACTAACCCTTCACTTTAATTATTACGAGATTAACACTAGAATGCAGCGCTAGTTACGAAGAAGTGCTGTGGAAAGGATACAAAACCACTATAGTAGTCTGACAGTGAGCTATAAGAAAGAGGCAGTAAAATGAAAATCCCCAATTTAAATTAAATAACCCATACCAAACTGACAGTTCAATACACGCCACTCATTGTGAAAGCCCTTATTATTATTATTATTATTATTATTATTATTATTATTACTATCATTATTATTATTATTATTACTAATATTACTATCATCATCACTATTATTATTAGCGTTATTGTTGTGTAGTTGTTGATTTTCACAAAAAGTTGGAAGCCATTTTTTCTTGGGTCCTTGAATATTGTGGAAGGTCATCCATCCCTCCCAGCCACAGCGCTGATGAGGAGCCTACACTTGTTGGCGCTGTGCACCTTGGGTGGAGCAGCTGCGATGTCCATCCAGAAGCCAAGTTCTTCAAATTTCCCTACACCTCGCCGTGAAGGATTCTGGCCCGACCGTGGTGAGGCGCTGTCTTCTGCGAGGGGGCGCCAGATCCCTACAAGGTGTATGTACTGTACTATACCTGTAGGAAGGCCCCGCAGTAGCAGTTGCTTACCTGTCACAGGTATGCTCGGCCTGACAGACCGGGATTAAGGAACAGCAACAACAGTAATAACAACAACCGGTCATTATTATTCATAAGCGTATATTTGTTGGCTGGGTGTCATTAACAGTCTTTAAAGTATTCCTATAAGCAGGTCCCCCTTAACTTCAAATCACCTGACGGGAGCAAGAATGAACAATAAATAAATAACTGTATTAAATTATTAAATGACGCGTGCTTTTGATCAGAAGAATGGTCGAAAAACATTAGCAAATTACATTATACCTATAATAAGAAAACAGTTACTGGGTGGCTGACATCTCGATATTTCCAGAAAAAAGAGCAACCTACGTGTCTCAGTATATGAAATATTGTTTGATGCAAGACCAAGAAAGGGAATATTGGAAGACGGAGAAAAATGGCCACTTTATTGGAAACCTAAGATGGCATCATATTCTTACTGTTGACATAGTCCTCATATTGAATTACTCTGAGACGAGGTTCCTCCAACGACTTACTCCCTTCAGTGGTGGGAAGTGTAGGTTATATACAGTACATCAGCAAAGAAGAAGAAAAGGAGGAAGAAGAAGACGATGAGGGAGAGAACCAAAGATGAACCAAAAAAATATAATGGAGGGAAAAATACATACCGTAACTACTGCCAGTTATATATACTAGGTCCATCCATCTACGGATCTCTCGATATTTTCTTGCCCCCTTTTACCAGGAGCAAAAATGATGATAAAATGGACGAACTACTAACCCCTTCCCCAGAGAAAAAAATCATAACATCGAAATCTCGTGTGGAGAAATACTCAAGAGGTTTTCTTTCCATCAGGCTTGGGGCCGTATTCTCATCGGTTAAGGAAGCTCCCTAACACCTTTTCCTTCATGACTTATTTCGTCTATTACCTCTTCCCCTGCTTCATCGAGTTACATAAATCATTGTAATATTGCCATACGCTGCATAAATAACGTACAAAAAGATATTACCCATCCATATCCAAAAATTAATCGCTAATGAAAAGCTGCCAGAAAGCCTGCTTAACCAATGAGAATACGGGCGATCTCAGCAGACCCTGGGTTATACAGGATTCCAGCCACCTCTGTCGGCGTGCTAAACTGACCCACTGACCCACCTCTGCCAAGGTAACAGTGTGGTGGCGTGACGTATGGGATATAAACCATTGACAGTACAAGTCTATGTTCTTACCCTGTCTGTCCGGTCAGGTCACTGTACGGGTAGGGTGAAGATCTTGACCTTTCTAGAGCAAAGACTTTCCTAACTTATTACTTACAAGTAAGATACGGCATGAATACTGTACATACATATATAAATAAACAGGTAGGCTATACAATTATTTATCTGTCTATATAGACTTATAATTGCTGATACAATTTTGTTAAGTGCACTTCTTCAGTCTAATCATTGGAAAACAGACAAGCACGCTTTCTCGCTTGCAAGCACGCGCGCGCTCGCACACCCACACACCCACACACACCCACACCCACACCCACACCCACACACACACACACACACACACACACTCTCTCTCTCTCTCTCTCTCTCTCTCTCTCTCTCTCTCTCTCTCTCTCTCTCTCTCTCTCTTTCTCTCAATGCTTTCCTAATGACACATCACTGTTCCCCTGACTTATTTCTCTTCATGCTTATTCCATTACGGCGGACGCGAACCATTCTTTCTAGCTACTCACTCTCACCCATTCTCGGGTTCTCTTTCATGCAAGAGTTAATCGGTACTCTCAGTCCTTCATGAACACAACAGGTCAACTTTGAAACAATCTTCCTCGATCTACCTTTCCCTTTGCCTACGATTTCCAGTCTTGCGACCTAGTGTGTCCAGGCATCTCAAAATGAAAGGATCTTGATTTTCTTTATCTTTTCGTTTAACACTTTTTGAAAGGACGCCATTTACATATTGTCCGTGTTTGAATTTTATTACAATAATTTATTGTTATCTTCAGTATTCTGTGAGGCAATTAAATGCGATAAAATCTCCATCTCCCTACATCCTCCTCTATGCCTTCCCATCTTCTTCCCTCCCCCATTCCAGACGCTTCCGGATATCGCAGCCAGAGTTTGCCAATAACGTGAGGGAGGAAGTGCCAGTGGCGGCGGAATAAGTAAAATCTCCAATATCTAAACTTGGCTATCAAGGATGAGGCACTCACACCACCATTCGCTTCATTGATATCCACAACACTGTGCTGGGTTGGGATGAGAAGTTCAGTCTCAAGCAATTAATAAAGTAGCCTACTTTCTGTCGGCTACATCGGAACACCCATCTTCTGACATGGTGTTTGACATGGGAAGTATTGTGATTACTCCAAGAAAGATTAGGAGAATAAATTAGACACACAAGGACCAGTATTCTCGTCGGTTAAGGAGACTCCCAAGCACCTCTTCCTCACCACGTTGCGTTTATATTCTCATGTATGATGTGCAATCCATGCGGGTATTTGACAGCATATACATATAAGGATACCGAGGGATAATATTCAAGATAGGACGTTCAGGAGGACGAGATAAAAAGGCTTTTAAGGTGACGAGGATAGGCGTTATAGTTACTCTATTGTTGAAGGCAAAAAACAGTGACGAACAGAAGTAACGAAAGGTTGAATTTTCAGACGCTATTAAAAATATTCTGTCTGAAAGGAAATACAGACTTATTTGAAGTAAGAGGTACAATAGGATTATTCCATTATGTTGCTAGTGTCGTATAATAATAAGTATCAATCAGATGCGTGAAATCTTGTGTCAGAACCGCAGAAGTGTAAGCACGTGTAAAGAAACTACTGACTACACACACACACACACACACACACACACACACACACACCAGGTCGAATTTTGACTTTACCCTGTGACCTTGACTTTTGACTAGATGTTCTCAAAACACGCCCTTCATCCTTGGCTTATCCTGAACCCTTCCACCAAGTTTGATCTAAATCAGACCTTGCCATATGATTTTGACCTTTGACCTATTGTTTTAATATACAAGGGGACTTTCCCTAAGCTGACCCTCACCCATTTTACCAAGTATGGTGAAAGTCGGTTCAAACTCAGCGAGAATACTATAGCTCTTCCATCGTAACTTGGTCCAAATTTTCGTCCTTTAGCAGCTTATGTCAAGTAGCCCAGTGGTAGAAAAATACAATACAACAACTCTACATTCTTACCATAGCACCACTTCGTGACTAGCATCTTATTCTAGTGTTAATCTTTTAGTATAACTCGAAATCAAGATGCTGAGATGGCAATTTTAGACCTAATTCATGGAAAGAAGGAAATATCCACCTAATTCCGAAGAATGGAAGCTCCTATGATCCATCTGATTACAGACCAATGGCTATCACGTTTTATCTTCGTAAAGTATTTGAGACTGTTAATAATAAGCACATTGTTAAACATCTTAAATAATACTCAGTTAACGACAACCATTATGTTTTTTGCCAAGAAAGAGCCGTTGTTGGTATACTCAATCTCTTGACTCATACCATCCATCAGTCAATTGGCCAGCATGGAGAAACCCATGTAGTAGCCACGATATTTCAAGAGCTTTCAGCAGAGTGTGGCACCGTTCCCTGCTATCCAAACTCCCTTGCTACGGCGTATCATTTTATTTTTTCTCCGATTTCCTCATATCTCAGCAGCAAACAAATAAAAGTAGATGATGTATATTCCATTATCCTCTCAGTTAATGCCGCCGTGCCATTAGGATCGGTCGTGGCTCCAACCCTGTTCCTAACACATACTAATGACCTCTTGTCTGTCATCCATAATCTCACAAGTGTAAAACACATTTTGAATGCAGCAGGATTAAGGATGGGAGGACCAAATGCAAAAAAACAAGAGGGGATGGGCATTGATGCCATTTCGCACTTCTCATCTTATACAACATGTACTGAGGCCAAGCACTACTCCTTAATTTCCTGTTGTTAGTAAAACTTTCCTCCTAAATGTTCTTAACTAGGAGGAAATTGAACAATCTAAGTCTCCTTCCAAAAGCAACAAGATTAAGAAGGCTTTCCTTTGCCACCTATTTTTAACACTGCTAACTTTAACTCTTGTATGTAAGAACTTGAGAAAAAGGAATTAAACTAAGTTTGAGTTGCAATTATTTTGAGTGGGGAACACTTTCTCAAAAGATGGATACAGGATTTATTTATTTATTTATTTATTTTTTTAATCTAAACGTACTCTTTGCCCATACCATTGCCCTATAATAATGGGGGAGTAGTGCTGGGCCTACGGACATGTTGTGTCACGTGACAGGTGCACAATGGTATGAATGCCCATCCACTCTTGTTTCTTTGCTTTTTGCTCCTCCCATCCCTACTGCAGTTGCATTTTCTGAAAATGTTTTTTACACTTGCTTGTGGTTTTATTTTTTCATGTAATTATTTATTAAGCGCAAATAATATATTGATTTATCAATTATATATATATATATAAGTAATCCGTCTAATATCCAAATGCCTAATATCTGAACATCCCCACTAACCGGACATAATCGTCCCGGGATCCAATATTCCCAAAATGGTCCGAAAACCGCAAAAAATTCGAAAAAAAAAAAAAAACGAATTTTTCCCGCCCGTAATTTGAACTTGGCGTGCGGGGCGCGGGACAGCTTTGTTGTGGCGCGTCATTCCTCCGACGTCCGATAGAGAACCCCTGCATCCTCCCCACTTTCCTCCTGTCTCTCGCCGCGAGTGCATGCTCGTCGTCATGGCTGCCTACATGCTCGCTTTTGTGTGGTGCCTTACCTGCTGCAGGCACTCCTGCTGCTCTCATGCCTCTTATTAGTGTGTGTGATGATGGCCCCGCCACCTGAGAAGAGGAAGAGAGTGGTGTTGACTCTGGAGAAGAAACGGGAGATATTGGAGAAAGTAGATGCGAGGTGGTCTTCTTCCCGCATCCTCCACAAGTTCAACCTGGCCCGATCTGCTTTGTTCGATATCAAGAGATCCCGAGACAAACTTATGCAGTACACGGCTGACTTCTTGTCGAGAAGCAAACGCAACGTGGAGAGGAAGGTGATGTTTACTCCCAAGTTTGCTGAAGTCGACCATTCCATGTTGATTTGGTATCGACAGCAACGTGCTGCTGGTGTGATGGTACGTGGTCGGAGCTGAAGGCTGCTGCTGAGAAGTTCACCAGGCTTCACGACGCCCTAGACTTCAAGGCATCTGAGGGTTGGCTCTTCGCGTTCAAGTTACGGCATGGCCTTACCAAACGTAAAGCTCTCATGATGAAGCTTTGGACGCTAACGAGGATGGAGTTGACGAGTTTCAGCACAAGGTGAAGGGCTTGATCGACAGGGAGGGCCTCACTCTTGGTCAAGTCTACAATGCTGATGAAACTGGTTTATTCTATCGCTCTTTGCCAATGAACACTCTAGCCGAGGAGACGGAGAAGCGTATACCTGGCCACAAGCTCTCCAAGCAACGGATATCTGCTTTGTGTTGTGCCAATGCTAACGGCATGCACCGGCTTAAGCCCGTTATTGTTGGCCGTGCAAAGCAGCCTCAGTGTCTTCGTGGGGTGATGGATGTCCTTCCTGTCGTCTGGTACCATTCTTTGAAGGCATGGTTTACAGTCCAGATCTTCAAAGACTGGTTCCACTGCCACTTCGTCAAGGAGGTCATACATTACCAGACGAAGACACTGGGAATCCCGTGCGACCAGGTAAAGGCCCTCCTCCTCCTTGACAATGCACCTGCCCACCCGTGCGACAAGGACTTAGTGGCTGAGAATGGCTGGATTAGGTGCATGTTTCTGCCACCTAATACGACTGCTCTCATCCAACCAATGGACCAAGGAGTGATCGTGGCAACAAAGCACCTATACCGAAGGAAGTTCCTGAACGTGGTGATGGTTGTTCTCGAGGACGAGGATGAGTGCAGGGAGGGACGGGACATGCGAGGCCAGCGGACATTGGAAAACCTTCGCCGCTACAACATCAAGTCTGCAATCTACAACTGGGCCAGTGCATGGAAGGAAGTCCCTGTCAAGACTCTAGAAAATGGTTGGTCTTGTCTGCTTCTCGGAACGTATGTGGAGTACGATTTCCTAGGTTTTGACGTGGATGACTTCCATGCACATCTAAGTACGCATGGCGACGATGTTGATGTGGACGATGTGCGTGAGTGGTTGGATGATAACAAGGGCGATCCTTGGTATCAGACATTGTCTGATATCGAGATCGCATCTTCAGCTGCAGGTGTCAGTACCCAGCTTGAAGATTCCGACGAGGACGGCGACAATGATGCGGACTCCTCTCAGCATGACACTACTCCAGCCATCCACAAGCTGAGTGCACTCCGGGAACACCTAGAGTTCGTTCTCGACTACCTGGAACACCCGGACTGCGACAGGGAGATGGGGCCCTTGGGACTTGTGGAGGACGTGCGTGCATTCAATCATCAGAATCGTCGTTCCTTGCGTCAATCAACAATTGACAGTTTTTTCAGGCCCGTGACCCCCGCTGTGCCCAGCCCTGGCTCCACTCCGTTGCCTCCCCAAGACAGGCCCTCATGCTCCGAGCCACAGCCCAGCACATCAGCCACGGTGGAGTCACCGCTCGCGGTGAGTTTGCGTCTATCTTCAGAGTCGTCTGCAGTGGGTATGCCATCACCACAACCCAGCGACGCACCCCTAGGTCACCTGCCAGTGATACTCTCGTACTCTGACAGTGATTAAACAGCAACAACTTCTCCACTAGACCACACGGGAATTTGCAGTGTTGTGCAGTGAAAAAAACAGTGCGTTGTGTTAAGGATTTATAGTTGTGAGTGAAAAGACAAATTTTGAACTAAATTTAACGTAAATAGACTTGTTTGTTTTTGCTTTTGAAAATGGTTAGAAGAGTGGGAAAAGTTAAAGTGCAGAGTGCAACACTTAGTAAGTTACAATGGAGCATAAGTTAGACAAGAGTGCGCACTGTGAAGAGAATGGACTTCTCAGTGCGATTGACTAAGTTCAGTGCAAGACTTCATGAACAGTGTACTGCAAGTGCTTCAGGAAATCCTTTTTACTGTCAGAGTCCGAGAGGAGGCGGTTACTCATCGAGATGGCCATGGACTTGCTGTAAGTAGGCAGAATGTTTCATACTGTACTTAATTCCATACTATACTTACCTCAAACACCTCATTTCACTCTTTAATGTCCTTTATTGGTGTGAATACAGTGTTAGGAGCTATGCATGTGCAGTAGGAAGTGTTTTTCTGAGTTAGGCTAGGTTAGGGTCCACAAGTACCAGTCCAGGAGCCAGGGACTTGTAACTACCCAGAATGTTGAATATTGTATGAATCTACCTCAAAAACCTCATTTTATGCTCCTTTTGCATTTATTTCAGTCTTTTATGTGCCTTATTCGTGTGATTTGGGTCTTAAATAGGTGCTATGCATGTCCAGAGGGAGTTGTATAGGTGTTTCTCTGAGTTAGGGTCATAAGTACAAGTCCATAAGCTGGGGCCTAATATACGGACAGGACCAGTATCCAAACCTGCCTATGGCTCTATTACGTCGGATATATATATATATATATATATATATATATATATATATATATATATATATATATATATATACAGAGAGAGAGAGAGAGAGAGAAAGAGAGATAGTATATATATATATATATATATATATATATATATATATATATATATATATTTGTATATATATATATATATATATATATATATATATATATATATTGTTACGGAACAGAGAAAGATAATGTACACTTTAAGTGAGAATACTAAAAATCACTACTGTCCCGTAAAGTTCCAGGTTCAAAACAAAAGAGTTAGGTAAAATTACAAGTAAAAGTTTAATGCTCAAACTAACAACGAAACATTCAGGACTCATAAGGATAATGTAATGGCAAAAAACAGGTTAAATATATGGTTAACTGCAATAGCCTCTATTAACACGAAATTAGCATGAGTAAATTTATCTAAGTCAGCCCTGATAAAATGAGAATACCAGATAATACTCAGTGAATGCAAGATATATTATTACAGATACAAAATATTATTAATAAGGGCTGACACCCAAAATAGATGAATCACAAAAACCTTACTAGGCCTAAGAATTAACACCTTACGCTACACAGTACAAGAAAAAATGCAATAACAGTTATACTCAAATTACACAGCTGCTAGATGGTTGGAGACTTCCTGAGCACTCACAATAATAATAACTGTACAGGGGAGGACAGAGATGTGAACAAAATGAGGAGTAGATCTAGGTGGCAATTAATGCAGAGACTGAGCTCATTATATAGGGGCTGGCAGAGCTTGATACAACTTGTAAGAAGGATGTGCAAATGAAGCCATGAGGACAAAGAGTTGACAATCCTGCTCTGAACAACAGAAAGAACGACTTACTCTACTATAAGGGAGGAGGGGGGGAGTGAGGTAGAACACGCTCGTGATCAAACATGCAGCATACTGTACGTTAGAATTACACAAAGGATGATTAAATCATAGGCTATGTAACAAATCCCCACAAAGAAAAAGAAATTTACAAAGGAAATTTCTTATTACTCTAAAACAATCTGTCTAAAGTCTAGATAAGCAATCTGCAATAACATTTTCTTTCCCCTTGACATGTTGTATGTCTAATGAATACTCCTGAAGAAGTAGACTCCATCTAGTCAATCTCTGATTTTTATCTTTAAACTTACTAAGGAATTTCAGTGGGTTATGATCGGTATAAATGACTATGGGGTCAAAACCAGAACACAAATAAAATGAAAAATGTTGTAAACCCAAAATCAAGGCCAAAAGCTCTTTCTCAATAGTTGAGTAGTTCTTTTGAGGTGGAGTGAACTTCTTACTGTAATAAGATACAGGATGTTCAATACCCTGATCATCCTCTTGCAGCAAAACAGCCCCAGCTCCTGTATCACTTGCATCAACAGCCATCTTAAAAGGCTTAGCAAAATTTGGAGTAGCGAGCACTGGCTGACTTAATAGGATAGCTTTAAGTTTGCTGAAAGAGGATTCACAGTTATCGGTCCAGACAAATTTAACTCCCTTTTTCAGTAGGTCTGTAAGTGGTGATACAAGAATTGAAAAGTTAAGAACAAATCTCCTGTAATAACCTACCATTCCCAAAAATCTCTGTAGCTCTTTCCTACTTTTAGGTCTGGGAAGATCACGTATAACCTGAACCTTAGCTGCTGCTGGTGCAACATGTCCATCACCAATTACATACCCAAGGTACTGAACTTTAGCTTGACCAAACTCACACTTTGATAAATTAGCTACAAGATTAGCCTGAACCAAACGCTCAAGAAATTTACTGACATGGCATAGGTGATCTTTCCAGTTGTCACTGAAGATTAATACATCATCAATATAAACAACACACCCTGCCAAACCCTCTGTTACAACATTCATGAGCTTCTGAAATGTGGCTGGTGCATTCTTCATACCATATGGCATTACAGAACATGCAAAAGTCTTTCCTAGTGTTACAAAACATGAGATCTCCCTAGCACGTTCAGTCATAGGTACTTGCCAGTATCCCTTTAACAAATCAAACTTACTTATGTACCTAGCCTTTCCGATCTTGTCTATGCAATCTTCCACGCGAGGGAGAGGGTAAGTGTCTGTTTTGGTTATCTGATTAACACGTCTGTAGTCGATGCAAAGCCGCTGTGACCCACCTGGCTTAAGGACTAGAGTGATAGGAGAACTCCACTCGCTCTGACAGGGCTCAATCATCTTGTGGTCCAACAGGTAGCCAAGCTCCTTCTCGATAAGAGGAACTTTCACTGGGTTCACACGGTAAGGAGGCAATTTAATTGGCTTTGCATCTCCAACATCGACATCATGCATCAACACAGTGGTTCTTCCTGGAGTGGCACGGAACACTTGCGGGTACTCCTGCAGTAATGCCGAAAACTCCTGCCTTTCCTCGGGAGCTAGATGAGAAAGCTTAGTCTGGAGATCATTCATGATATCAGGATTCTTCCCCAAACTATCACTCAGGCTCATGCTGCATGGGAGAACTTCACTTGCAGACTCGGGTGGAACAGCTACAGTGCAGACTGGGTTATTTTCGTCCCGCCTGTGATATAACTTTAGCATGTTGATGTGACAAAGTTGCTTGTTCTTTCTACGATCTGGTGTTGCGATGACATAGTTGACATCACTGAGTTTCTTCTCCACGAAATAAGGACCACTAAACTTGGCTTGAAGAGGTTGCCCATGCACCGGTAGCAGAATCAAAACCTGATCTCCTGGCTGAAAGTGACGTAACCTGGACTTCTTATCATACCAAGTTTTCATCTTCTCCTGTGAAGCTCCTAAATTCTCTCGCAACAGTTTTAAAGCAGTGGACAGCCGTTCTTTGAACTTCATCACATACTCCAGCAGGTTGACGTCATCTTCCTCCGACAGCCAGCATTCCTTGAGTAGCTTAAGGGGTCCTCTTACTTCATGGCCAAACAGTAGTTCAAAAGGTGAGAAGCCCAGTGATTCATTTGGAGATTCTCTTGCGGCAAATACAACGAATGGAAGACCTTTATCCCAGTCTTTCTGATGTTCCAAACAGTATTTGTTGAGCATTGATTTGAGTGTTTGATGATATCTCTCCAACGCTCCTTGGCTCTGGGGATTGTAAGCTGAAGACGTGATCTGGGTGATGCCCAACTCTTTCAGAGACTGCCTGAAAACATTTGACATGAAATTACGTCCCCGGTCTGACTGTACCTCCTTGGGCAGACCAAACTTTGTGAAGAACCCTAGCATTTCCTTAACTACGTTCTTTGCTGAGATATTTCTAAGTGGAATGGCTTCAGGATAACGAGTAGCCATATCAATCAGGGTCAACACAAGAAAATCCTGAAGAAGTCTTAGGAAGAGGGCCCACAATATCCACCAACACACGGGTGAAAGGCGCCTCAAAAGGAGGAATGGGAACTAGAGGTGCAACCTTTTCGGTCTGATTACACTTCCCAACAACTTCACAGGTGTGACAAGACTTACAATACCAGGAAACATCCCTGAAGATACCTGGCCAGTAGAAGTGTTTCAAAATGCGTGCCACAGTCTTCCTCACTCCAAGGTGTCCTGCCAAACTGGAATCATGAGCCACTCTAATGATATCCTGCCTACAAACACGAGGGATGACAACTTGATGTACAACCTCCCATTCACAGTCGGCTGATGCTGTTGGGGGTCTCCACTTCCTCATAAGTACTCCTGACTTTATATAATAACAAGTAGAAGCACCAGCTGACTCTTCCTCACTGCAAGCAGAGTTAGCTAGACCTTTCAACTCAGGGTCAGCAACCTGCAACTCAACCAACTCTTGACGAGACAAATTATCAACACTACGGGGTACTGCCTCATCTGGTGAGTGGTCCAAATTAGCAAGAAAAGTGTCAGCTAGGATAACATCATCATCATCATTATCCTCTAAGTCACCAGTAACTTTAGACTTAGCCCTAGTGACAGCACATGCAGGGAACACATCAGGGACATCACAATCCTGGGCCGCAGCAACTGGCTCACTAGACAACTGAGGAGCTGGACACACTTGACTTCCAGCAATGTCATTTCCAAGTAAGAAAGTTACGCCTGACATTGGGAGTGTCTCAACCAACCGAACCATAACGGAACCATTAACAAAACCAGACTCTAAATTCACTCTGCACAGAGGGACAGAGAAGTAATTATTCCCTACACCTTGTAAGATTACAGTTTCATCAGAGGAATTAACATTAGAGCCTAGAACACTGGTCAGCATAAGGGATTGGCAAGCACCTGTATCACGATATATTTTAACCGATTTCCTGTCATTACTGTCCAGAGGACTGACAAAACCTTCAGACAGGAAATTAGCACATGAACTCTTGAGAGTGTCACCCACGTTACTGCTCAAAAGAGGAGCTCCATCATGAGAATTTAATTTACCCCTCAAAGCAGGTTCAGTTAACTCAGTTAAAGAATTCTGGGAACTTTCAAGGGTGAACACTAGACCAATTGACTGAATATTTAAAGACTCCTTTTTGTTCACATCACGCTGTCTCCTGAAACATTTCTCCGTAGTATGACCAAGCTTACTACAAAAAGTACATTTACTTTTCTGAAATCTAGAGGTGAAGCTGCTATTTACTTCCTGAGAAACATCTCCTTTATTCTCTTTCCTGTTACCTGTACTCTGAGTAGAGGCAACGTACTTACTCTCAGCTTTTTCTTTTCTTTAGAATATCTCTTGTGAGTGAGAACATATTCATCAGCTAAAACTGCAGCATCAGACAAATTATCTATTCTTTTCTCATCAAGATATAGGCTTACATCTTTATTAATACACCTTTTGAAGTCCTCCAGCAAAATCATCTGCTTAAATTTGTCAAAATCAGAATCCACATTCTTAGAATTTAACCACTGCTCTAACAGATCTTCTTTGATTTTTGCATACTAAACATGGGATTGCTTATCTTACTTATAAGTTGTCCTAAATTTTACTCTATAGGCTTCAGGAACAAGCTCATAGGCCTTAAGAATCAAGCTCTTAACTACATCATAATTATCAGATTGATCCTGAGGCAAAGATACATAAGTTACTTGAGCTTTACCGGTGAGAACAGTTTGAAGGAGTACTGGCCAACACTTTTGGGGCCAATTAAAACCTGTAGCTACCCTCTCAAACAACTGAAAATACTTTGTTAAATCAGATTCATTAAAAGGAGGGACAAATTTAACATTTTTAGCCACATTAAAATCATCAGAGCTAGATGATCCAGTTCCACCTTGTTTCATGCGATAAGCATGGTCTGCCTGAATCCTAGCTATTTAAATTTGTGCCTGAGCCTGTGCCTTTGCCTCCTGAATACGAGCATTTCCCTGAAATTCAGCCTCCTGAATACAAGCCTGAGACTCCGCCTCCTTAGCCTGAGACTCAGCCTCCTTAGCACGAGCCTGAAACTCAGCTTCCTTAACACGAGCCACCTGCAGAGCTAGCTGTAACTTAGCTATTTCAATCTGCGTTTGCTCATTTGGAGGAGTTACATTAAACAAGCTCTTATTAATCATGCCAACAATTTGATCTTTAGAATGATGAGAGTGAACTGCAATTCCCAATTGTTGAGCAACAAGCTTAAGTTCATTCTTTGTTCTGTTTTCTACATCACACACTGTTTGCACATTTGACAAAAAATCTTTGGCTTCATCAAGTGTAGTAATAGTAGACATTATGAAAAAATCACAGTCACAAAATATCAAGCAATATCCTTATGATAATATCCTGAATATCCTGATAAGAGGTCGCCAAATTTATGTTACGGAACAGAGAAAGATAATGTACACTTTAAGTGAGAATATTAAAAATCACTACTGTCCCGTAAAGTTCCAGGTTCAAAACAAAAGAGTTAGGTAAAATTACAATTTAAAGATTAATGCTCAAACTAACAGCGAAACATTCAGGACTCATAAGGATAATGTAATGGCAAAAAACAGGTTAAATATATGGTTAACTGCAATAGCCTCTATTAACACGAATTTAGCATGAGTAAATTTATCTAAGTCAGCCCTGATAAAATGAGAATACCAGATAATACTCAGTGAATGCAAGGTATATTATTACAGATACAAAATATTATTAATAAGGGCTGACACCCAAAACACATGAATCACAAAAACCTTATTAGGCCTAAGAATTAACACCTTACGCTACACAGTACAAGAAAAAATGCAATAACAGTTATACTCAAATTACACAGCTGCTAGATGGTTGGAGACTTCCTGAGCACTCACAATAATAACAACTGTACAGGGGAGGACAGAGATGTGAACAAAATGAGGAGTAGATCTAGGTGGCAATTAATGCAGAGACTGAGCTCATTATATAGGGGCCGGCAGAGCTTGATAAAACTTGTAAGAAGGATGCGCAAATGAAGCCATGGGGACAAAGAGTTGACAATCCTGCTCTGAACAACAGAAAGAACGACTTACTCGACTATAAGGGAGGAGGGGGGGAGTGAGGTAGAACACGCTCGTGATCAAACATGCAGCATACTGTACGTTAGAATTACACAAAGGATGATGAAATCATAGGCTATGTAACAATATATATATATATATATATATATATATATATATATATATATAATATATATATATATCTATATCTATATATATATATTTTTATCTATCAAATGATTTTACGCAGCTAAGGGAGATGGTTCTGTGCAGGGGTTATGCTTCCCAATACCTCAGCTTCTAAGTTTTATTCCTAACAAATTCATTCATTTCGGCACTGATTCTTTTTATATTATTCTACAGTAGATAAACATTAGAATTTGAATAATTCCTTCAGTGCAAGGATTCTTCTTGTGCGTATTTTGCCTTTTTCATATTATTTAATGAAGCTCAGGAGAGATCTATAAAATTATTATTTATTGCTTTAATTGCTCTTTCCCTCCAAATGAATATTTTTATGATCTCACATAGTTAATTCGCTGATATTAACCTTTTTTGTTACACAGGGTGAAATACCATCTACCTCTTCCAGTGCCAATAAATTTATTATTTATTCCTGGATCCGGATCGGGACCCACCTTACATCAAGAATCAGCGCATTCATTACCTACTGCCCAACTCTGCTGCAGATTTCACTGATATCCGAGAACAACTTTTTGAGATATCTTGTACACAAACAGACACTGGTGAATACAACCTCCTCCCAGCACCTCTGGTGGAGGTAATAATAATTAAGCAAAGCACATCATGATGACTCATATTGTTGGGGATTTAATACTACTGACTCGGTCTATGAAAATAGAGGTGCAGCTGTTTTGAGTTAATTACGGGTGTAAAACACTCGGTAGTTAAATCTTTAATTTACTGTACATCTGACTTAGGCTACAGGTTCGAATATTTATATGCAGTACGTTTATAATCCAAAGTGCTAGTTCTGAATTTTACATATGACAGGTGCACATAACAGCCGTATAAACAAGAAATACAAACAAGACTGTGATATACTCAAGAGATACACAACAAAATGCACGAATAAGGTGCACAACAAGGTACACAAAGGTACAGAAACAAGGGTACACAAACAAATGTACATAAACAAAGGTACACAAACAAAGGTACACATCCTGAGATACTATCCTAATGCAAGTGGAGGAATAAGCTACATAAAAGGGACAATTTACTAATAGATGGATATTGCCAGATTCGTACATTACCTTCAGTGCCACTAATATTCCCATCTCCAAAAGTATTGAAATTCTTGGCGTCTCACTTAACAATGCCCTCAGCTGGACCTCTCATGTTAGATCACTTGCTAAAACCGCCTCAATGAAACTTGGATTATTGTACAGAGTCCATAACTTCTTCACTGATGAGCAGTTAGCTATAATTTATAAGAGTCATGTGCGCTCTGCACTCTCAGCTTGAATATTGCTCACCCTTGTGAAATGGATGTGGAGAGGTTGCATTAAAACAACTAGATAAAATTCAGAACAAAGCTGTTAGAATTATTAACAACCCTGCCAATACAAGTAAACTACCTCCCCTGCAAGTAAGAAGGAATGTTGCCTACCTTGCATTATTTTACAGATATTCTTTTGGCAAATGCTCAGACGAAGTTGCGTCCATGGTGCCACCTCTCCATGCTTTCCCTCATGCTACTCGGGCATCTGGTAGCGCTCATGACTGGAATGTCACTCAGCCATTTTGCAGAACTTCTGCCTATCAGAATTCTTTCATTCCCCGAACTGCATCTCTCTGGAACTCACTTCCCCAGAGTTGTTTCCCTCCAAATTTCAAACCAAAGCTATTCAAGTCTAATTGTTACAGATATTTTATGAACAGAGGACACCAGTAATCTGGTGTATGGATTTTTTTTCATTTGATTTTCCTTCCTCTGTTCTGTTATTTAAAAAGAAAAAAAAAAATACATACTACATGGCCTTAACTTTGTCAAGTCTTGGATCACCTCTACATCATGACTGGTCTGAGCCCAAGGAGAAGAGAGAAAGCAAGCTCCCTACCTACCTGCAATATATGGGCAGGTTTAAGGGGCAGAATTTAGCAGAACTCCACCTCTTCATGACTCAGCTACCACTACTCCCATTGTGACTCACAATGAGTCACAAACACCCGGGTCCAGCAAGAGGATGTCACCAGGAGTAATCCAACTTTAAGAGGTCGGTGCTTATCAAAAGATGAAGATGGGGAGGGAGAATGGAACTGTCATCCTGCCTTCCCCTCATCAACGTTTCTGGGCTGTCATCCAGAGTATATCTGCAGTGAGAGAGCTCAGGAGGAATGGGAAATCCAGATACAACCAGTTAACTCTGTGAAACAAAACCACATGGTAGTAGCCCCACGTGACACCTCGCTTCCTGAAAAAAGAAAAATCTGGGAGAAATTTTGCTTTACCTCTACAATCAAGCCCTTGACAGACAATCAGCGAGGACATTGGTTACCTCTTTGATATGAAGTATTTCTAAAGTATACTCTTGCAGGAGGAGGGCCCAATGGGTCAGCCTCGAATTTTTATATTAAATTTAGCCAGGAAATTAAGGGGGTGATGATCGGTGCAGACTTGGATTGGGGTGGACCCAGAGCCTACATACACAGAGAAATGTTGCAGGGCTAGTATGAGGGCAAGTAATTCCTTTTCTATGGTGGGGTAATTTTGTTGTGCCTGATTAAATTTTTCACTAAAGTAACACACTGGCATCTCTACACCAAGACAGTTATCTTGCAGCAACACTGCACTGGCCCTGACGCCACCAGCATCAACAGCTAATTTGAATGGCTTGCTGAAATTGGGGGCCTGAAGTACAGGCTGACTAGACAAAACTGCTTTTAGTTTAGAAAAAAAAACAACTTCACAATCTGACATCCACTCATACTGTACATTCTTCTGCAACAAGTCAGTTAAGAGTAAACTGAGAAATTGTAATGTCATTGTATTAGATGAGACTACTAGAATAAATGGGTTCTGGATAGAAGGTGCCCTATGCTGGGTAAATGACAAGGGTGAGGCTGTCATTTTAGCTAATGAAGATATGAAGATTAAACATGGAACCTGTATTTGTAGGTTAGAGATTTGCCCAGCCCCTATACGTGGAGTGGCAATAGCAAGAACATCAAGCAGAGTAAACTCATCAGACAGAGTGCATAAAGGAGCATTTGGTTTGCTCAGATAATCCTGATGTTGAAAATGATTAATTTGATTTACTACAGAAACATCAACAGACTGTCACATTACCTGGTGAAAACATAGGGTGTACAGATCGAATCCAACACCATATTAATGTAAAACAGGACACACAACCAATCTATATGCCAGCATTCAGTGTTGCACACTCACTAGCAAAGAAGTATGTGGATGAAATGTTAAGTCTGGACATCATTGAACCTTCAGTATCCCTATGGAATGCACCACTTTTCTTTGTATCCAAACAGTACGGGGAAATGCGGGCAGTTCTTGATGATTGCAGACTTTATCAGGAAACCACTCCCGACCGTTTTTCCATGCCATTGTTAAGTGATGTCCTGCACAACATTGGACCAGAAAATATGGTCTTTTCTACAATCGATTTATTAAGTGGCTATTAGCAAACTGGCCTAGATACAGAGTCCCACAAATACATTGCTTTCTCTACGGACAGTAGGCATTATCAGTAAAAAAGAATACCTATGGTATTAAGGATTCCGACGATTCATGAACAGTGTACTATTTGGAATATTAGATGATGGTATATCTGTCTAATTGGACGACATCCTAATTGCAACACCCACAATAGACGGACATCTACAGAAATTAGACCAGCTCCTACACAAGTTAGCCAAATGCTTGTTTAAAAATTAAGCTCTCTAAATGTAAATTTTGCTTTAAGGAAATTAAATTCTTAGGCCACAGACTAGATGTACAGGGGATCCACACCTCTGAGGACAAAATACAAGCAGTAAGGGATTTCCCTGAACCCACAAATGTGGATGAAGTTAGAAAATTTTTAGGTCTCTCCGGCTACTGCAGATCATTCATACAATAATTCTCTCATATAGCAGAACCATTATTCCACCTACGGAAAAAACAAGTGCATTTCAGTGGGGAGAGGAACAAAAAATAGCATTTGATGAATTAAAAGATAAACTTACATGTGCACCTTGCTTGGCCTGTCCTAGTGTCACAAAACCATTCATAATTTGCCCAGATGTCTCCCTCAAAGGTTTAGGTGCTGTACTGATGCAAGAGGATAAATGAGGTAAATACCAATCCACTGCGGTCGCAAGTAGACTGCAATAGCCTCTATTAACACGAAATTAGCATGAGTAAATTTATCTAAGTCAGCCCTGTTAAAATGAGATACCAGATAATACTCAGTGAATGCCAGATATATTATTACAGATACAAAATATTATTAATGATGGCTGACAATAAGAATCCTACAAAAATTACAAAAACCCTACTATGCCTAAGAATCAACCATATGCTACACAGTACAAGAAAAAATGCAACAACAGTTATACTCAAATTACACACAGCTGCTAGATGGCTGGAGACTTCCTGAGCACTCACAATAATAACAACTGTACAGGGGAGGACAGAGATGTGAACAAAATGAGGAGCAGATCTAAGTGGCAATAATGCAGAGACTGAGCTCATTATATAGGGGCCAGCAGAGCTTGATACAACTTGTAAGAAGGACGCGCAAATGAAGCCATAGGGGACAAAGAGCTGACAATCCTGCTCTGAACAACAGAAAGGACGACTTACTCTACTATAACGGTAGAAGGGGGGACTGAGGCAGAACATGCTCGTGATCAAACATGCAGCATACTGTGCGTTAAAGTTACACAAAGGATGATGAAATCATAGGCTATGTAACACCTCCCCACAAAGAAAAAGAAATTTACAAAGGAAATTTCTTATTACTCTAAAACAATCTGTCTAAAGTCTAGATAAGCAATCTGCAATAACATTTTCTTTCCCCTTGACATGTTGTATGTCTAATGAATACTCCTGAAGAAGTAGACTCCATCTTGTCAATCTCTGATTTTTATCTTTTAACTTACTAAGGAATTTCAGTGGGTTATGATCGGTATAAATGACTATGGGGTCAAAACCAGAACACAAATAAAATGAAAAATGCTGTAAACCCAAAATCAAGGCCAAAAGCTCCTTCTCAATAGCTGAGTAGTTCTTTTGAGGTGGAGTGAACTTCTTACTGTAGTAAGATACAGGGTGTTCAATACCCTGATCATCCTCTTGCAGCAAAACAGCCCTAGCTCCTCTATCACTTGCATCAACAGCCATCTTAAAAGGCTTAGCAAAATTTGGAGTAGCGAGCACTGGCTGACTTAATAGGATAGTTTTAAGTTTGTTGAAAGAGGATTCACAGTTATCGGTCCAGACAAATTTAACTCCCTTTTTCAGTAGGTCTGTAAGTGGTGATACAAGAATTGAAAAGTTAAGAACAAATCCCTTGTAATAACCTACCATTCCCAAAAATCTTTGTAGCTCTTTCCTACTTTTAGGTCTGGGAAGATCACTTATAACCTGAACCTTAGCTGCTGGTGGTGCAACATGTCCATCACCAATTACGTACCCAAGGTACTGAACTTTAGCTTGACCAAACTCACACTTTGATAAATTAGCTACAAGATTAGCCTGAACCAAACGCTCAAGAAATTTACTGACATGGCATAGGTGATCTTTCCAGTTGTCACTGAAGATTAATACATCATCAATATAAACAACACACCCTGCCAAACCCTCTGTTACAACATTCATGAGCTTCTGAAATGTGGCTGGTGCATTCTTCATACCATATGGCATTACAGAACATGCAAAAGTCTTTCCTAGTGTTACAAAACATGAGATCTCCCTAGCACGTTCAGTCATAGGTACTTGCCAGTATCCCTTTAACAAATCAAACTTACTTATGTACCTAGCCTTTCCGATCTTGTCTATGCAATCTTCCACGCGAGGGAGAGGGTAAGTGTCTGTTTTGGTTATCTGATTAACACGTCTGTAGTCGATGCAAAGCCGCTGTGACCCACCTGGCTTAAGGACTAGAGTGACAGGAGAACTCCACTCGCTCTGACAGGGCTCAATCATCTTGTGGTCCAACAGGTAGCCAAGCTCCTTCTCGATAAGAGGAACTTTCACTGGGTTCACACGGTAAGGAGACAATTTAATTGGCTTTGCATCTCCAACATCGACATCATGCATCAACACAGTGGTTCTTCCTGGAGTGGCACGGAACACTTGCGGGTACTCCTGCAGTAATGCCGAAAACTCCTGCCTTTCCTCGGGAGCTAGATGAGAAAGCTTAGTCTGGAGATCATTCATGATATCAGGATTCTTCCCCAAACTATCACTCAGGCTCATGCTGCATGGGAGAACTTCACTTGCAGACTCGGGTGGAACAGCTACAGTGCAGACTGGGTTATTTTCGTCCCGCCTGTGATATAACTTTAGCATGTTGATGTGACAAAGTTGCTTGTTCTTTCTACGATCTGGTGTTGCGATGACATAGTTGACATCACTGAGTTTCTTCTCCACGAAATAAGGACCACTAAACTTGGCTTGAAGAGGTTGCCCATGCACCGGTAGCAGAATCAAAACCTGATCTCCTGGCTGAAAGTGACGTAACCTGGACTTCTTATCATACCAAGTCTTCATCTTCTCCTGTGAAGCTCCTAAATTCTCTCGCAACAGTTTTAAAGCAGTGGACAGCCGTTCTTTGAACTTCATCACATACTCCAGCAGGTTGACGTCATCTTCCTCCGACAGCCAGCATTCCTTGAGTAGCTTAAGGGGTCCTCTTACTTCATGGCCAAACAGTAGTTCAAAAGGTGAGAAGCCCAGTGATTCATTTGGAGATTCTCTTGCGGCAAATACAACGAATGGAAGACCTTTGTCCCAGTCTTTCTGATGTTCCAAACAGAATTTGTTGAGCATCGATTTGAGTGTTTGATGATATCTCTCCAACGCTCCTTGGCTCTGGGGATTGTAAGCTGAAGACGTGATCTGGGTGATGCCCAACTCTTTCAGAGACTGCCTGAAAACATTTGACATGAAATTACGTCCCCGGTCTGACTGTACCTCCTTGGGCAGACCAAACTTTGTGAAGAACCCTAGCATTTCCTTAACTACGTTCTTTGCTGAGATATTTCTAAGTGGAATGGCTTCAGGATAACGAGTAGCCATATCAATCAGGGTCAACACAAGAAAATCCTGAAGAAGTCTTAGGAAGAGGGCCCACAATATCCACCAACACACGGGTGAAAGGCGCCTCAAAAGGAGGAATGGGAACTAGAGGTGCAACCTTTTCGGTCTGATTACACTTCCCAACAACTTCACAGGTGTGACAAGACTTACAATACCAGGAAACATCCCTGAAGATACCTGGCCAGTAGAAGTGTTTCAAAATGCGTGCCACAGTCTTCCTCACTCCAAGGTGTCCTGCCAAACTGGAATCATGAGCCACTCTAATGATATCCTGCCTACAAACACGAGGGATGACAACTTGATGTACAACCTCCCATTCACAGTCGGCTGATGCTGTTGGGGGTCTCCACTTCCTCATAAGTACTCCTGACTTTATATAATAACAAGTAGAAGCACCAGCTGACTCTTCCTCACTGCAAGCAGAGTTAGCTAGACCTTTCAACTCAGGGTCAGCAACCTGCAACTCAACCAACTCTTGACGAGACAAATTATCAACACTACGGGGTACTGCCTCATCTGGTGAGTGGTCCAAATTAGCAAGAAAAGTGTCAGCTAGGATAACATCATCATCATCATTATCCTCTAAGTCACCAGTAACTTTAGACTTAGCCCTAGTGACAGCACATGCAGGGAACACATCAGGGACATCACAATCCTGGGCCGCAGCAACTGGCTCACTAGACAACTGAGGAGCTGGACACACTTGACTTCCAGCAATGTCATTTCCAAGTAAGAAAGTTACGCCTGACATTGGGAGTGTCTCAACCAAACCAACCATAACGGAACTATTAACAAAACCAGACTCTAAATTCACTCTGCACAGAGGGACAGAGAAGTAATTATTCCCTACACCTTGTAAGATTACAGTTTCATCAGAGGAATTAACATTAGAGCCTAGAACACTGGTCAGCATAAGGGATTGGCAAGCACCTGTATCACGATATGTTTTAACCGATTTCCTGTCATTACTGTCCAGAGGACTGACAAAACCTTCAGACAGGAAATTAGCACATGAACTCTTGAGAGTGTCACCCACGTTACTGCTCAAAAGAGGAGCTCCATCATGAGAATTTAATTTACCCCTCAAAGCAGGTTCAGTTAACTCAGTTAAAGAATTCTGGGAACTCTCAAGGGTGGACACTAGACCAATTGACTGAATATTTAAAGACTCCTTTTTGTTCACATCACGCTGTCTCCTGAAACATTTCTCCGTAGTATGACCAAGCTTACTACAAAAAGTACATTTACTTTTCTGAAATCTAGAGGTGAAGCTGCTATTTACTTCCTGAGAAACATCTCCTTTATTCTCTTTCCTGTTACCTGTACTCTGAGTAGAGGCAACGTACTTACTCTCAGCTTTTTCTTTTCTTTAGAATATCTCTTGTGAGTGAGAACATATTCATCAGCTAAAACTGCAGCATCAGACAAATTATCTATTCTTTTCTCATCAAGATATAGGCTTACATCTTTATTAATACACCTTTTGAAGTCCTCCAGCAAAATCATCTGCTTAAATTTGTCAAAATCAGAATCCACATTCTTAGAATTTAACCACTGCTCTAACAGATCTTCTTTGATTTTTGCATACTAAACATGGGATTGCTTATCTTACTTATAAGTTGTCCTAAATTTTACTCTATAGGCTTCAGGAACAAGCTCATAGGCCTTAAGAATCAAGCTCTTAACTACATCATAATTATCAGATTGATCCTGAGGCAAAGATACATAAGTTACTTGAGCTTAACCGGTGAGAACAGTTTGAAGGAGTACTGGCCAACACTTTTGGGGCCAATTAAAACCTGTAGCTACCCTCTCAAACAACTGAAAATACTTTGTTAAATCAGATTCATTAAAAGGAGGGACAAGTTTAACATTTTTAGCCACATTAAAATCATCAGAGCTAGATGATCCAGTTCCACCTTGTTTCATGCGATAAGCATGGTCTGCCTGAATCCTAGCTATTTAAATTTGTGCCTGAGCCTGTGCCTTTGCCTCCTGAATACGAGCATTTCCCTGAAATTCAGCCTCCTGAATACAAGCCTGAGACTCCGCCTCCTTAGCCTGAGACTCAGCCTCCTTAGCACGAGCCTGAAACTCAGCTTCCTTAACACGAGCCACCTGCAGAGCTAGCTGTAACTTAGCTATTTCAATCTGCGTTTGCTCATTTGGGGGAGTTACATTAAACAAGCTGTTATTAATCATGCCAACAATTTGATCTTTAGAATGATGAGAGTGAACTGCAATTCCCAATTGTTGAGCAACAAGCTTAAGTTCATTCTTTGTTCTGTTTTCTACATCACACACTGTTTGCACATTTGACAAAAAATCTTTGGCTTCATCAAGTGTAGTAATAGTAGACATTATGAAAAAATCACAGTCACAAAATATCAAGCAATATCCTTATGATAATATCCTGAATATCCTGATAAGAGGTCGCCAAATTTATGTTACGGAACAGAGAAAGATAATATACACTTTAAGTGAGAATATTAAAAATCACTACTGTCCCGTAAAGTTCCAGGTTCAAAACAAAAGAGTTAGGTAAAATTACAATTTAAAGATTAATGCTCAAACTAACAGCGAAACATTCAGGACTCATAAGGATAATGTAATGGCAAAAAACAGGTTAAATATATGGTTAACTGCAATAGCCTCTATTAACACGAATTTAGCATGAGTAAATTTATCTAAGTCAGCCCTGATAAAATGAGAATACCAGATAATACTCAGTGAATGCAAGATATATTATTACAGATACAAAATATTATTAATAAGGGCTGACACCCAAAACACATGAATCACAAAAACCTTATTAGGCCTAAGAATTAACACCTTACGCTACACAGTACAAGAAAAAATGCAATAACAGTTATACTCAAATTACACAGCTGCTAGATGGTTGGAGACTTCCTGAGCACTCACAATAATAACAACTGTACAGGGGAGGACAGAGATGTGAACAAAATGAGGAGTAGATCTAGGTGGCAATTAATGCAGAGACTGAGCTCATTATATAGGGGCCGGTAGAGCTTGATAAAACTTGTAAGAAGGATGCGCAAATGAAGCCATGGGGACAAAGAGTTGACAATCCTGCTCTGAACAACAGAAAGAACGACTTACTCGACTATAAGGGAGGAGGGGGGGAGTGAGGTAGAACACGCTCGTGATCAAACATGCAGCATACTGTACGTTAGAATTACACAAAGGATGATGAAATCATAGGCTATGTAAATATATATATATATATATATATATATATATATATATATATATATATATATATATATATATATATATATATATATATATATATATATCTATCAAATGATTTTACGCAGCTAAGGGAGATGGTTCTGTGCAGGGGTTATGCTTCCCAACACCTCAGCTTCTAAGTTTTATTCCTAACAAATTCATTCATTTCGGCACTGATTCTTTTTATATTATTCTACAGTAGATAAACATTAGAATTTGAATAATTCCTTCAGTGCAAGGATTCTTCTTGTGCGTATTTTGCCTTTTTCATATTATTTAATGAAGCTCAGGAGAGATCTATAAAATTATTATTTATTGCTTTAATTGCTCTTTCCCTCCAAATGAATGTTTTTATGATCTCACATAGTTAATTCGCTGATATTAACCTTTTTTGTTACACAGGGTGAAATACCATCTACCTCTTCCAGTGCCAATAAATTTATTATTTATTCCTGGATCCGGATCGGGACCCACCTTACATCAAGAATCAGCGCATTCATTACCTACTGCCCAACTCTGCTGCAGATTTCACTGATATCCGAGAACAACTTTTTGAGATATCTTGTACACAAACAGACACTGGTGAATACAACCTCCTCCCAGCACCTCTGGTGGAGGTAATAATAATTAAGCAAAGCACATCATGATGACTCATATTGTTGGGGATTTAATACTACTGACTCGGTCTATGGAAATAGAGGTGCAGCTGTTTTGAGTTAATTACGGGTGTAAAACACTCGGTAGTTAAATCTTTAATTTACTGTACATCTGACTTAGGCTACAGGTTCGAATATTTATATGCAGTACGTTTATAATCCAAAGTGCTAGTTCTGAATTTTACATATGACAGGTGCACATAACAGCCGTATAAACAAGAAATACAAACAAGACTGTGATATACTCAAGAGATACACAACAAAATGCACGAATAAGGTGCACAACAAGGTACACAAAGGTACAGAAACAAGGGTACACAAACAAATGTACATAAACAAAGGTACACAAACAAAGGTACACATCCTGAGATACTATCCTAATGCAAGTGGAGGAATAAGCTACATAAAAGGGACAATTTACTAATAGATGGATATTGCCAGATTCGTACATTACCTTCAGTGCCACTAATATTCCCATCTCCAAAAGTATTGAAATTCTTGGCGTCTCACTTAACAATGCCCTCAGCTGGACCTCTCATGTTAGATCACTTGCTAAAACCGCCTCAATGAAACTTGGATTATTGTACAGAGTCCATAACTTCTTCACTGATGAGCAGTTAGCTATAATTTATAAGAGTCATGTGCGCTCTGCACTCTCAGCTTGAATATTGCTCACCCTTGTGAAATGGATGTGGAGAGGTTGCATTAAAACAACTAGATAAAATTCAGAACAAAGCTGTTAGAATTATTAACAACCCTGCCAATACAAGTAAACTACCTCCCCTGCAAGTAAGAAGGAATGTTGCCTACCTTGCATTATTTTACAGATATTCTTTTGGCAAATGCTCAGACGAAGTTGCGTCCATGTTGCCACCTCTCCATGCTTTCCCTCATGCTACTCGGGCATCTGGTAGCGCTCATGACTGGAATGTCACTCAGCCATTTTGCAGAACTTCTGCCTATCAGAATTCTTTCATTCCCCGAACTGCATCTCTCTGGAACTCACTTCCCCAGAGTTGTTTCCCTCCAAATTTCAAACCAAAGCTATTCAAGTCTAATTGTTACAGATATTTTATGAACAGAGGACACCAGTAATCTGGTGTATGGATTTTTTTTCATTTGATTTTCCTTCCTCTGTTCTGTTATTTAAAAAGAAAAAAAAATTACATACTACATGGCCTTAACTTTGTCAAGTCTTGGATCACCTCTACATCATGACTGGTCTGAGCCCAAGGAGAAGAGAGAAAGCAAGCTCCCTACCTACCTGCAATATATGGGCAGGTTTAAGGGGCAGAATTTAGCAGAACTCCACCTCTTCATGACTCAGCTACCACTACTCCCATTGTGACTCACAATGAGTCACAAACACCCGGGTCCAGCAAGAGGATGTCACCAGGAGTAATCCAACTTTAAGAGGTCGGTGCTTATCAAAAGATGAAGATGGGGAGGGAGAATGGAACTGTCATCCTGCCTTCCCCTCATCAACGTTTCTGGGCTGTCATCCAGAGTATATCTGCAGTGAGAGAGCTCAGGAGGAATGGGAAATCCAGATACAACCAGTTAACTCTGTGAAACAAAACCACATGGTAGTAGCCCCACGTGACACCTCGCTTCCTGAAAAAAGAAAAATCTGGGAGAAATTTTGCTTTACCTCTACAATCAAGCCCTTGACAGACAATCAGCGAGGACATTGGTTACCTCTTTGATATGAAGTATTTCTAAAGTATACTCTTGCAGGAGGAGGGCCCAATGGGTCAGCCTCGAATTTTTATATTAAATTTGGCCAGGAAATTAAGGGGGTGATGATCGGTGCAGACTTGGATTGGGGTGGACCCAGAGCCTACATACACAGAGAAATGTTGCAGGGCTAGTATGAGGGCAAGTAATTCCTTTTCTATGGTGGGGTAATTTTGTTGTGCCTGATTAAATTTTTCACTAAAGTAACACACTGGCATCTCTACACCAAGACAGTTATCTTGCAGCAACACTGCACTGGCCCTGACGCCACCAGCATCAACAGCTAATTTGAATGGCTTGCTGAAATCGGGGGCCTGAAGTACAGGCTGACTAGACAAAACTGCTTTTAGTTTAGAAAAAAAACAGCTTCACAATCTGACATCCACTCATACTGTACATTCTTCTGCAACAAGTCAGTTAAGAGTAAACTGAGAAATTGTAATGTCATTGTATTAGATGAGACTACTAGAATAAATGGGTTCTGGATAGAAGGTGCCCTATGCTGGGTAAATGACAAGGGTGAGGCTGTCATTTTAGCTAATGAAGATATGAAGATTAAACATGGAACCTGTATTTGTAGGTTAGAGATTTGCCCAGCCCCTATACGTGGAGTGGCAATAGCAAGAACATCAAGCAGAGTAAACTCATCAGACAGAGTGCATAAAGGAGCATTTGGTTTGCTCAGATAATCCTGATGTTGAAAATGATTAATTTGATTTACTACAGAAACATCAACAGACTGTCACATTACCTGGTGAAAACATAGGGTGTACAGATCGAATCCAACACCATATTAATGTAAAACAGGACACACAACCAATCTATATGCCAGCATTCAGTGTTGCACACTCACTAGCAAAGAAGTATGTGGATGAAATGTTAAGTCTGGACATCATTGAACCTTCAGTATCCCTATGGAATGCACCACTTTTCTTTGTATCCAAACAGTACGGGGAAATGCGGGCAGTTCTTGATGATTGCAGACTTTATCAGGAAACCACTCCCGACCGTTTTTCCATGCCATTGTTAAGTGATGTCCTGCACAACATTGGACCAGAAAATATGGTCTTTTCTACAATCGATTTATTAAGTGGCTATTAGCAAACTGGCCTAGATACAGAGTCCCACAAATACATTGCTTTCTCTACGGACAGTAGGCATTATCAGTAAAAAGAATACCTATGGTATTAAGGATTCCGACGATTCATGAACAGTGTACTATTTGGAATATTAGATGATGGTATATCTGTCTAATTGGACGACATCCTAATTGCAACACCCACAATAGACGGACATCTACAGAAATTAGACCAGCTCCTACACAAGTTAGCCAAATGCTTGTTTAAAAATTAAGCTCTCTAAATGTAAATTTTGCTTTAAGGAAATTAAATTCTTAGGCCACAGACTAGATGTACAGGGGATCCACACCTCTGAGGACAAAATACAAGCAGTAAGGGATTTCCCTGAACCCACAAATGTGGATGAAGTTAGAAAATTTTTAGGTCTCTCCGGCTACTGCAGATCATTCATACAATAATTCTCTCATATAGCAGAACCATTATTCCACCTACGGAAAAAACAAGTGCATTTCAGTGGGGAGAGGAACAAAAAATAGCATTTGATGAATTAAAAGATAAACTTACATGTGCACCTTGCTTGGCCTGTCCTAGTGTCACAAAACCATTCATAATTTGCCCAGATGTCTCCCTCAAAGGTTTAGGTGCTGTACTGATGCAAGAGGATAAATGAGGTAAATACCAATCCACTGCGCTCGCAAGTAGACAAACAAAAGAAGCAGAGCAAAAATTACTGTACGGCAGACTTAGAAGCCCTAGCGGTAATATTTGTGCTACAGAAATTTCGTGACCTTGTGTATGGATACGTAATTCATCTATACACTGATGACAAGCCTCTCTTGGGCATGTTCCAAAACTCCTCTCTGGGAGGAGAGCTCAATGGAAATGTAAAATCCAGAATTACAGTGTAAATATTCACTACATAAAGGGTAAAGTAAATCTGGCAGAGGATGCCTTATAGCGAAATCCGTCAGCCAATGTTGCTGCAATAAGTCCACGTGAATTTCTGTCCAACAATGGTGAAATGATCCCTACTGATCAAGAAATCTCACAGGCACAGAAACAGGACTCAGTATGGTCTAAAGAAATATATCGTCTGCAGTCAGGCGATCATGTACCATTACCCAAGTTACAGGTACCACTTAAACAATTCACGGTGGTAAACAATGCCTTATACAGCATAGGTAAATCCAGGACAACCAAAGCATAGAAAAAATATTAGGCAGTTAGTTATTCCTAGTACATTGATACCTCACATTTTAAGGATAATACACGACAGTCCACATGCAGGGCATCCTGGCAAGGATAGGACAGTCAGGCAGGCCCGGATGTCATATTATTGGCCATCGTCACGCAAAGACATATATAATCACATAGACAAATGTGAGTCATGTACAAGACACAAAGATTCCACGGTATCACCTGCACCTATATGAAATATCCTGTACGTAACCAACTATGGGACATTGTCACGGTTGATTTACTTAAATTACCCTTAACTACCAATCACAATCAATATCTTTTTGTTGCCACTGATAATTTCTCATGATATGTGATCTTAGTTCCAGTTAAGGATATAACAGCCTTAACAGTCGCATAGGTAATCATTGGTAGTGTTATCGCAGGTTCACCACACCAAAGATGCTAACAAGTGACAATGGTGATGAATTAAACTCTGAAATTTGCAAGAAATATGTAAACAATGCAATATAAAGAAGGTTAATGTCTTGGCCTACCATCCAACTTCCAATGGATAGGTGGAAAGACAGAATAAAATAATGTTAGATGTACTACTGCACATGTTCAATGAAAATTATGCAAACTGGGATCATTGGATCCCCAGAATTGAAGCATCACTTATTTGTGCAATTAACAGATCTATAGGAGATACACCTCATTTCATCATTTATGGGTCAGATAAACGTCTCCCTTACGAGACGTCAGAAGGCGAACAAATTCCCATATACAATTATGACGATTATCCTAAACTTCACTTACATGAATTTCAAGAAATACACACAAAGGTAAAGAAACAGGTAACGATGTCCAAGGAAGAAATGACTGAATCATTTAATAAGAAGGCAAAAGAATCAAACATCAGCATAGGTGATATTGTCTATGGCATCATTCACACTAGAGACAATAAACTGTCACCGAAACTTGAGGGCCCATACAGAGTAATTAAGAGAAAAACCAAGAAGAGGGTAATTAAGTCACTATTGAGAGACGAAGAAAAAGAAATTCATATTGATCACTTAAAAAAGGTCTCAAGAAATTTAGCTTGCAATTATAAAACACCGGACACGACCGAAAAGCCTAGTACACACGGTGAAAATAAGCCCGAAGCAGTTAACACATATCGGAATAAACTGCGGACACATACCAAACAGACAAAAAGGTACAACCAATGCAGCTCTCACCATAACAAGGCATTTACATGACTTAGGAATCGATTTAGACTCCTTTTATGGGTAATAAGATTAAACAGGTAGAGATACTTGTAGTATTCATTATCACTATCATCACCCTTAGTATACCTTGCCAACAACAGTGGATTAGCTGTCTAATACAATTGTTCTTTCGGTAGGTAAAGATGAGGCGAATTATTCCATGGATCACGTTCCTGTTGATATCAAGAGGATCACCTCACATACACCCTCAACATGTAATCAGACAAGGGTGCCTGATTGCCCCAACAGCCTCAATAGCAATTAGGACATAATAAGTACCGAAATTACCTTTGACATACTGCAAGACCTACCAATAATATTACAGAAAATATCAGGACCACTTACAATTCTTGAAGCGGTATTAACATGCCCTTCCTTACATGATCACCACACACAGGAAGTAGCTGAATTAAGTTAACTGACTGTAAGCTAGAACAGGTTAAGCACATAATGATTACCATGATCCATGACATCCCATCAAGTGGGAGTAACTAACTTAAGGCAGGAAACGACATCACAAATACACCTAACAGACGTGGTTTGTTCGACCTAGGTGGAGCAATCATAGGCAACTTTTTTGGATTGGCTACAGAAAATGATCTGGAGGAAGTAAATAATAAATTTAACAAAACTGCACAAATTCTCTCATATTAACATAAGTTGGCTGATACCCAGAACACCTTAATGCTGACGACTGTAAAGTACCTAAGGAAGGCAGAAGCATCAACTCTAGGAACTGTGAAGAAAGTATATACACTAGAAGGAGACAATACACTATTCCAAGATCTCTCAGTGATCATGGAACATATTGACATAATAATACTACAGTTTGACAATACTAGAGCTCATTATCAGTCTTTCATGAAAGGAATTGCTAATGCTGATAACGGAAGGACCACCATTAATTTATTATCCATTCACAATCTCTGTCAAATAATTAGTCAAGGCATACATAAGCATGGATTGAAACCTTTGTTTGAGGGAAGAAATCTGATGTTACATCATCCATATTTGGAAGCAACACTCACAGCAACATCAACTGTAGTTCATGTACCATTTGTAACAGATGATTTTTTCACAGTCTATCATATATACCGTTTTTCTTCTAAGTAAGGTGACTTAGTCACCATCGATATCAAAACAGAAGTAATCATGGTCTCCAAGAAACGAGACGCTGTCACTTTCACTACAGAAACAATTGAACACAATGCATTACATGCATTTCGCCTTTGTCTTGCGTATGTCTTCACATTTCAGGCAGCTGAGATAGTCCCTCATGAAATGGCTATTGTAAAAGATCACGACATCCCTCATCACTGCAATTTTACATTTGCTCCAGATAAACTCATCAGTCATCAAAGCATTGGACATTCACAGTTCTTCTACTTCACTCAAAATGCATTAGTTTTTGTGACTTGCCCAGACACACCTCCAGCCCATACACCAGCATCAGGTTTATACATCTCACCAGATTACTGGGCAGTTCTGACACCACTATCCACTTTGCCCACTTAAAACCATTATGCCATTCTCAACCACACACACACACAAGGTACTTCCAGCCATTACCTAGGATGAAATTAATTATAAGTGCATAAATGGACTTCACCCAGGTATAAAACCATGCAACTAATAAATCAGACACTAGAACCCTGGGAAGAATACAGTAGGATTATGTTCCAATATATACAGCCCAGCTCCAGTCATCTTTGTAATTTTCTCCATCATATTTGCTATATTACTTTTGGCCATGCACAGAATGCAAGCAAGGATTGCTAACCTGGAAGCATTGTTTAAGAACTGTTCTGTACAAGTGAGACAAACTGTGTAAATATTGTAAATATTGTATATACGTATTTTATATAAAATATAATATGGGTTACACGTAATATAGGCTTACTTTAATTACCGTATACTATTATGTCTCATTTATATATGAATATATACAGCAAGTCCTTCTCATATATATTGTATATTTGACTACAGTAGATTTGCTATTGTATTTTTTTAATATTGAAATTATATTTATGTATCTATTGTACATGTACAATTATATTTATGTATCTATTGTACATGTACAATTCTATTATGTTACAATTATATTACTACAATGCCTACAACTACTGTATAGTCACTACATTATCAAAATTACGTTACTTTTACAATATTATGTATTTCACTTAATTAGCTTACAAGATGATTGTATTGTGTATATAGCATGCATTAATTTGTTATGACAGTATTTACTGTCGTTGATATGACAACCTTGCGTGACCGAGCGATATGTAGACATTATATAGGCACTAGTATATATCTCATAACACAATGTACAGGATGTAGTGTCTGCTGGAGACATACACAGCTTCTCACTAGCAATGTCAATCCACATAATGTATATCCACAATCTTGTCGTCCCAGACCATCAAGAATGCTTAACATATGATGCACCTCAAACAATCTCTTTGTAGTCCAGACGACCAAGAATTTCTTGACATATTCAAACTCGTGGAGTAACCAGCCCTAGTTGGTCGGTCCATGTGAATGGAAATCTACTAGACACTACATCATACACACACATCCTCTCCTAGCTGTGCATAATGTCAGAGAGATTCCTTCAGGTCAGAAGGGGTTGGAGAGAAGGCCCGATAACACAAGGGTCAGCTAGGAGGTTTTGCTGTCATGCTACGTTACACTGTAAATCACTCTTCGATATTATTGTACAATAAAACTCCGTAACCCAAGAGTGCTCTAACTCACCTCGCTGATACACACACACACACACACACACACACACACACACACACACACACACACACACACCGGGGGGGGGGAGACCTACCTATTCACTGTAGCCGACGACACACCATTTAATAAGCAGAGGTAAGTTCGAGCCATACTACGTCTCACGACTTTATTCTGGCGGTGCTTTAGTGATCTACAACCAACCTTCCATTCTCCCTACAAGTACCTACGACCACGCTATCGAGACTCTTACCTAAATGTATGTTACTGTGTCTTTGTCGTTATCACTCATCAGTTGTTACTATTTCACTATACAAGAACATTTCTTTATATTTATCAATGGATGTATCACACATAACTTCAATTTTTTAGCTGATTTTACATATTTATATATTAATGATTCAGGCTTACAATGGTCTGTCTTTTGTTATCGTTTTATTATACATGTCTGCTGTACATCTCCACACTTTCTTTCACATGTTTTTACCTAATTGTGTTTTACTGAGTCAGGCTCACAATTCACAATACCCTGTATTTGTTACTCTTTCATTATTCAACCCTGTAAACATATGGATAGTCTTAAAATAAATGAATGGACTTTTCGAACTGGAGGAATTTTTCTACCAAGTATATCCCACAATAAAACACAGAAAAAAATATTCAAAGTCACTTGCTTCACTAGGTTATTAACATGGGCAACCCCCCCCCCCCCCAAAAAAAAAGGAAGTAAAGTAATTTCTCAGTTTCATAATATACCCATGTCTGAATTTATAAACGTTTTTGAAGTGTGTGTGTGTGTGTGTGTGTGTGTGTGTGTGTGTGTGTGTGTGTGTGTGTGTGTGTCTGGAAAGAAAGAACCAAAAGTTGAAAGCATGGGAGAACGCTGTTTTTTTCAGAAGCAAAAACTGAACAGTAGAAAACCAAGTTCAATATCCGTTGATTTTATAGTTTTTGGCTTTATATTTAAAAGATTTGTGGTCATAAGCAGAGGGAAATAGAGAATGAGGAAGATAGTTCTAACGCTGACCTATTGAATACATGGTCTGTTGGATGCCATTTTAAAACCTGTACGTTTACTTATACATCCGAGGAACACTTCACAACCAAACTACAGTGATTAGCAGCGTGAAAAATACAAATAAATAATTCATGAAAATATTTAACCATTTGACTATAAGAATAAATCATCAACCTGATGACGGCAGTTTCATCTGGCTAACTTATCATTCAGGCTAGGGAAAACCTCTTGTACTGAAGGAATTACTGAAAGACATCTGAAATGTACTGTTCAGAAAGTGTTTCCTATGGTAGTATAGATCGTCTGAAGTTATGAAGAATACAAGATATGCACGTCATCGAAGAGAATTCGTTAAGAGCTATGGAGAATTAATGCGTTTATCGAAAAAAATAAATTAGTTTCCTACTACAATCCCTGGCTTCTAACGTCCCGAAATAATAAAGCAAAATATAAAAGTCGAGCCCGAAAAGGATCTGAAAGTCAAAGTACAGGGGTCAGTGAGAGAAACGTAGCTACAAAGCCGAGGGCAGGAGGGTGTTAGTATGGGAGAGGCCGGAACTACAGGGGCAAAAATGACAATGAAAATTCAGGAGGGCGGCACTCAGTATGTGGGGGCAGGGGAGAGGGAGGTATCAGAGTGAGGGAGCATTCAAGAGTTATCAGTGGTGTGTAGAGAGTACAGGGAGTAGGAATGCATTCAAAACTGGAGTTTGAGAACGAGGTGTGACCTTGGTAATGGATCACTGTGGTTAGTGGATCATTCAGAGTGGCGGAATAATAGTTGTGGATTACCGTAGGTGAGGGAGCGTTGACAATGAGTAGCATTCAAGGTGCGGGAAAGAAGCATATTTATTTCATTCATTCATTGCCAGACGCCATGTATCCCAAACGGGGTGGCCAAGGGCTTAGAGTTAATTGTTTTACAGGGAGGGGCATTAATCCTCCACCAACCCCATCTGACACGTAGGGAGAACGTTATGCCAACAACATCTGGTGTTCTCAGGCGGTCACCCATCCAAGTACTAACCAGACCCAAAGTTGCTTAACTTCGCTCTTCTAAGTTATTAAATGTCACAGAGAGGTTAATGAGGCTTCCGAGTAGGCATAATGAGTGGGGTAACGTTTAGAGGTGTGGAGGGATTGAAAGGGAGAAGTTAAATGGGTGGAATGGCTTTGAAAGTTGGAAAGCATTGAGGGCAATAAAGTATTTGATGGAAGGGGGGAGCAGTGACCCCATTAGAGCTATGACATCTCTTATAGTTTATTTCTATTATTTTCAGATTATTTTAGTCATCTTTAGAGAAACTCCTTCCACCTGCAGTGAAGAGGTTAATATGCAAACAGCTGATGGATATACATATATCAGTTATCCTCTTTAAGAGGCTTCCGCTTCATTGAGAGAAATCATTTGGTAGTATCAAACACTTGACACATTATCGTACAGAAGGGGTTAACAAACAGCGTTTTTACTCTATTTCATACTCGAGGTCTCCCCAGTGTGAACATAACAGTCAGACGGGTCACATTATGAAAAACGGTAGTTTTTTTTTTTTTTTAATGCGAGGAAGAAGGAACCAAAGGCCATGAGCCCGCAGTAACAGTTCCCTCCAAGAGAAAAACAAAATACAATAGAGAGCCAAATTCAAGATCCGATCATTTTGAGATGCCTGGACACACTGCGTTTGAAAGACTGGAGATCATAGGCAGCAGGAAATACAGATAGAGGGAGACAGTTCCAGAGCTGACCTGTTGCATAAATGAAAGACTGGGAGTAACAGTTAACTCTTGCATTAGAGAGTTGGACAGAAAAGGGATGAGAGTTTGCTGCCAGACGGGTGCTACGCGCCCGTCGTAGAGGTGGAGGAATGCAAGCAGACAGTTCAGAGGAGCAGTGACCATTAAAGTAGCGATAGAAAAGAGATAAAGATGTAACGGTGCGGCGAAGAGACAGAGGTTGAAGGGAGTCAGTAAGAGGAGGAGAGTTAATGAGACGAAAAGCCTTTGACTCCACCCTATTGAGAAGAGCTGTATGTGGGGAGACTCCCCACACATGAGAGTTGTACTCCACACAGGGGCGGATAAAACCTCTGTATAGAGTCAACAATTGTGAAGGGGTAAAGAAAGAGCGGAGTCGGCTTAGCACACCCAATCTCTTGGAAGCAGATTTTACAAGAGATGTAATATGATCTTTCCAAGATAAGTCCTGAGTAAATGAAACCCCAAGCATGTTCAAGGATGATGCAGGATTAAGCTGAATATTATTAAACATTAATGGGTATACCTGTAGAAGATTTTGTCGGGTTGATAGGTGTAAGAACTGAGTCTTAGATGCATTAAAGACAACCATATTATTTTTACCCCAGTCAGAGATACGAGCCAAGTCAAACATTAGGTGTGCCATAGCCTCATCCCTTGTTTCTTGAAGTAACTGTTGAGATGGGCGTTGCGGGAACCGAATGGAAAGGTGAAGGGTGGAGTCATCAGCGTATGAGTGGATAGGGTTAGATGTACTGCTTAGAAGATCATTGATGAATAAAAGGAAGAGAGTTGGTGATAGGACAGAGCCCTGAGGAACACCACTGTTGATAGATCTAGGAGAAGAACGATGGCCGTCTACAACAGCGGCTATAGAACGACCAGAAAGGAAGCTAGTGATGAAGGAACAGATAGAAGGATAGAAACCTTAGGAGGGCAGTTTGGAAATTAAAGATTTATGCCAGACTCGATCAAAAGCCTTTGAGATGTCAAGTGCAATGGCAAAGCTTTCGCCAAAGTCCCGAAAGGAGGATGACCAGGAGTCTGAAAGGTAGGTGAGAAGATCGCCAGTGGAGCGTCCCTGACGGAACCCATACTGACGATCAGAAAGAAGGTTGTGATAGGAAAGATGCCTTAAAATTTTTCTATTAAGAATTGACTCGAAAACTTTTGAAATACAGGACGTTAAAGCAATTGGACGATAGTTGGAGGGTCACCCGTCTTTGGGACTGGCTGAATGAGAGCAAACTTCCAGCAAGAAGGAAAGGTACAAGTTGACAGACAAAGGCAAAAGAGTTTGCCTAGGCAGGGTGTAAGCACAGAAGCACAGTTCCTGAGAACAACAGGAGGGACCCCATCAGGCCCATATGCCTTGTTAGTACTGAGGCCAGTGATGGCAGAAAATACATCAACTGAAGAAATTTTAATGTCAGCCATGAGGAAGTCAGAGGGGAGAAGTGATGGAGGAACAGCACCGGAATCGTCTAAGGTGGAATTGGAGGAGAAAGTCTGTGCGAAGAGATCTGCTTTATCAGTAGAAGAAATAGCTACAGAACCATCAGAGTAGAAAAGAGGAGGGAAGGATGATGAGGTAAAGTTGTTAGAAAGATTTTTGGCAAGGTGCCAGAAGGAGCGGGAAGAATTCGAGTTGGAGAGTTGAGAGCATTTAGTATGGATGAAATTATTTTTAGTAGAGCGAAGAACAGACTTAGCACGATTCCGGGCAGAAACGTAAAGATGATGTGATTCAGGGGTGGGTTGGCTCCGGTACCTTTTGTAGGCCTTCTCCTTGTTGCGGACAGCATTAGAACAAGCGTGATTAAACCAAGGCTTACTTGCGTTAGTCAAAGGATATGAGAAAGGAATGTATGCTTCCATGCCCGAGAGAATAACCTCCGTAATGCGCAAGGCACACTCAGATGGCTCACGGCCATGGAAGCAAGAATCATTGCAGGGAAAATCAAAGAAGTACTGCCTGAGGGCCTCCCAGTTCGCGGCTCCAAAATGCCACAGACGACGTTTCCCTGGAGAGTCCACAGGCTGTACCGGAGTGATAGGACAGGTTAAGATAATAAGGTTGTGATCGGAGGAGCCCAACGGAGAGAAAAGATTAACAGAGTAAGCAGAAGGATTAGTTGTGAGGAAGAGGTCAAGTATGTTGGAGCTCTCTCCAAGGCGGTCAGGGATATGGGTAGGGTGCTGTACAAGCTGCTCTAGGTCATTAAGGATAGAAAAGATGTAGGCTTGTTCACCACGTGGATCCGTGCTGTCTTGCTGAGGAGGTGAGATATATAATGGGGTTACCGTTCACTTGTCCTTTCCTAACCTCCAATTCACACTCAATCTAGCATACCTGGACTCACCCAGACTCAACCATGCACACCCAAATCTGCCACCGCTCACTCAGACACACCAAGCAAGTCAGTATTCACTTAAATTTGCCCAAACTCAACCTGATGCATTCAAACACAGCCAAACTTATCCACATACACATAGCTGCACTCAGCTTCACTGACTCGCTATCACTCACTCAGACTCATCTAAACTCACCCAGTGTCAAAGAAATTCATTCGTCACCAAGACTCACCTTGTTGTTAGATAGGCCGTCTGTTGTACGAAATGACGCGAGTTCGATACCAGGCTGTAGCAGGTGTTACATAGCCTATGATTTCATCATCCTTTGTGTAATTTTAACGCACAGTATGCTGCATGTTTGATCACGAGCGTGTTCCGTCTCAGTCCCCCCTTCTACCGTTATAGTAGAGTAAGTCGTTCTTTCTGTTGTTCAGAGCAGGATTTTCAGCTCTTTGTCCCCTATGGCTTCATTTGCACGTCCTTCTTACAAGTTGTATCAAGCTCTGCTGGCCCCTATATAATGAGCTCAGTCTCTGCATTATTGCCACTTAGATCTACTCCTCATTTTGTTCACATCTCTGTCCTCCCCAGTACAGTTGTTATTATTGTGAGAGCTCAGGAAGTCTCCAACCATCTAGCAGCTGTGTGTAATTTGAGTATAACTGTTGTTGCATTTTTTCTTGTACTGTGTAGCATAAGGTTGATTCTTAGGCCTAGTAAGGTTTTTGTAACTTATGTAAGGTTCTTATTGTCAGCCATCATTAATAATATTTTGTATCTGTAATAATATATCTGGCATTCACTGAGTATTATCTGGTATCTCATTTTAACAGGGCTGACTTAGATAAATTTACTCATGCTAATTTCGTGTTAATAGAGGCTATTGCAGTTAACCATATATTTAACATGTTTTTGCCATTGCATTATTCTTATGAGTCCTGAATGTTTTATTGTTAGTTTGAGCATTAAACTTTAACTTGTAATTTTACCTAACTCTTTTGTTTTGAACCTGGAACTTTGCGGGACACTTTTCTCTGTTCCGTAACATAAATTTGGCGACCTCTCATCAGGATATTCAGGATATTATCATAAGGATATTGCTTGATATTTTGTGACTGTGATTTATTCCTGATGTCTTCTATTACTACGCTTGATGAAGCCAAAGATTTTTTGTCAAATGTGCAAACAGTGTGTGATGTAGAAAACAGAACAAAGAATGAACTTAAGCTTGTTGCTCAACAATTGGGAATTGCTGTTCGCTCTCATCATTCTAAAGATCAAATTGTTGACATGATTAATGAAAGCTTGTTTAATGTAACTCCTCCAAATGAGCAAACGCAGATTAAATTTGCTAAGTTACAGCTAGCCCTGCAGGAGGCTCAGGCTAAGGAGGCGGAGTCTCGTGCTAAGGAGGCTGAATTTCAGGACCGTTCTAAGGAGGCTGAGGCACAAGTTGAAATTGCTAGGATTCAGGCAGACCATGAGTATCGCATGAAACAAGGTGGATCTGGATCATCTAGCTCTGATGATTTTGATGTGGCTAAAAATGTTAAACTTGTCCCTCCTTTTAATGAATCTGATTTAACAAAGTATTTTCAGTTGTTTGAGAGGGTAGCTACAGGTTTTAATTGGCCCAAAAAGTATTGGCCAGTACTCCTTCAAACTGTTCTCACCGGTAAAGCTCAAGTAACTTATGCATCTTTGCCTCAGAATCAATGTGATAATTATGATGTAGTTAAGAGCTTGATTCTTAAGGCCTATGAGCTTGTTCCTGAAGCCTATAGAGTAAAATTTAGGACAACTTACAAGCAAGATAAGCAATCCCATGTTGAGTATGCAAAAATCAAAGAAGATCTGTTAGAGCAGTGGTTAAATTCTAAGAATGTGGATTCTGATTTTGACAAATTTAAGCAGATGATTTTGCTGGAGGACTTCAATAGGTGTATTAGTAAAGATGTAAGCCTATATCTTGATGAGAAAAGAATAGATAATTTATCTGATGCTGCAGTTTTAGCTGATGAATATGTTCTCACTCACAAGAGATATTCTAGAGAAAAAGGGAAAGCTGAGAGTAAGTACGTTGCCTCTACTCAGAGTACAGGTAACAGGAAAGAGAATAAAGATGATGTTTCTCAGGAAGTAAATACCAGCTTCACTTCTCGATTTCGGAAAAGTAAATGTACATATTGTAGTAACCTTGGTCATACTACGGAGAAATGTTTCAGGAGACAGCGTGATGTGAACAAAAAGGAGTCTTTAAATATTCAGTCAATTGGTCTACTGTCCACCCTTGAGAGTTCCCAGAATTCCTTAACTGAGTTAACTGAACCTGCTTTGAGGGGTAACTTAAATTTTCATGATGGAGCTCCTCTTTTGAGCAGTAATGTGGGTGACACTCTCAAGAGTTCATGTGCTAATTTCCTGCCTGATGATTTTGTCAGTCCTCTGGACAGTAATGACAGGAAATCAGTTAAAATATATCGTGATACAGGTGCTTGCCAATCCCTTATGCTGACCAGTGTTCTAGGCTCTAATGTTAATTCCTCTGATGAAACTGTAATCTTACAAGGTGTAGGGAATAATTACTTCTCTGTCCCTCTGTGCAGAGTGAATTTAGAGTCTGGTTTTGTTAATGGTTCCGTTATGGTTGGGTTGGTTGAGACACTCCCAATGTCAGGTGTAACTTTCTTACTTGGAAATGATATTGGTGGAAGTCAAGTGTGTCCAGCTCCTCAGTTGTCTAGTGAGCCAGTGGCTGCGACCCGGGATTGTGATGTCCCTGATGTGTTCCCTGCATGTGCTGTCACTAGGGCTAAGTCCAAAGTTACTGGTGATTTAGAGGATAATGATGATGATGATGTTATCCTAGCTGACACTTTTCTTGCTAATTTGGACCACTCACCAGATGAGGCAGCACCCTGTAGTGTTGATAATTTGTCTCGTCAAGAGTTAGTTGAATTGCAGGTTGCTGACCCTGAGTTGAAAGGTCTAGCTAACTCTGCTTACAGTGAAGAAGAGTCAGCCGGTGCTTCTACTTGTTATTATGTAAAGTCAGGAGTATTTATGAGGAAGTGGAGACCCCCAACAGCATCAGCCGACTGTGAATGGGGTGTTGTACATCAAGTTGTCATCCCTCGTGTTTGTAGGCAGGATATCATTAGAGTGGCTCATGATTCCAGTTTGGCAGGACACCTTGGAGTGAGGAAGACTGTGGCACGCATTTTGAAACACTTCTACTGGCCAGGTATCTTCAGGGATGTTTCCTGGTATTGTAAGTCTTGTCACACCTGTCAAGTTGTGGGGAAGTGTAATCAGACCGAAAAGGTTGCACCTCTAGTTCCCATTCCTCCTTTTGAGGCGCCATTCACCCGTGTGTTGGTGGATATTGTGGGCCCTCTTCCTAAGACTTCTTCAGGATTTTCTTATGTGTTGACCCGGATTGATATGGCTACTCGTTATCCTGAAGCCATTCCACTTAGAAATATCTCAGCAAAGAACTTGGTTAAGGAAATGCTAGGGTTCTTCACAAAGTTTGGTCTGCCCAAGGAGGTACAGTCAGACCGAGGAAGTAATTTCATGTCAAATGTTTTCAAGCAGTCTCTGAAAGAGTTGGGCATCACCCAGATCACATCTTCAGCTTACCATCCCCAGACCCAAGGAGCGTTGGAGAGATATCATCAAACACTCAAATCGATGCTCAAGAAATACTGTTTGGAACATCAGAAAGACTGGGATAAAGGTCTTCCATTTGTTGTATTTGCCGCAAGAGAATCTCCAAATGAATCACTGGGCTTCTCACCTTTTGAACTACTGTTTGGCCATGAAGTAAGGGGACCCCTTAAGCTACTCAAGGAATGCTGGCTGTCGGAGGAAGATGACGTCAACCTGCTGGAGTATGTGATGAAGTTCAAAGAACGGCTGTCCACTGCTTTACAGCTGGCGAGAGAGAATTTAGGAGCTGCTCAGGAGAAGATGAAGACTTGGTATGATATGAAGTCCAGGTTACGCCACTTTCAGCCAGGAGATCAGGTTTTGATTCTGCTACCAGTTCATGGGCAACCTCTTCAAGCCAAGTTTAGTGGTCCTTATTTCGTGGAGAAGAAACCCAGTGATGTCAACTATGTCATCGCCACACCAGATCGTAGAAAGAACAAGCAACTTTGTCACATCAACATGCTAAAGTTATATCACAGGCGGGACGAAAATAACCCAGTCTGCAATGTAGCTGTTCCTCCCGAGTCTGCAAGTGAAGCTCTCCCATGCAGTATGAGCCTGAGTGATAGTTTGGGGAAGAATCCTGATATCATGAATGATCTCCAGACTAAGCTTTCTCATCTACCTCCCGAGGAAAGGCAGGAGTTTTCGGCATTACTGCATGAGTACCCGCAAGTGTTCCGTGCCACTCCAGGAAGAACCACTGTGTTGATGCATGATGTCGATGTTGGAGACGCAAAGCCAATTAAATTGCTTCCTTACCGTGTGAACCCAGTGAAAGTTCCTCTCATCCAGAAGGAGCTTGGCTACCTGTTGGACCACAAGATGATTGAGCCCTGTCAGAGCGAGTGGAGTTCTCCTGTCACTCTGGTCCCTAAGCCGGGTGGGTCACAGCGGCTTTGCATCGACTACAGACGTGTTAATCAGATAACCAAAACAGACACTTACCCTCTCCCTCGTGTGGAAGATTGCATAGACAAGATCGGAAAGGCTAGGTACATAAGTAAGTTTGATTTGTTAAAGGGATACTGGCAAGTACCTATGACTGAACGTGCTAGGGAGATCTCATGTTTTGTAACACTAGGAAAGACTTTTGCATGTTCTGTAATGCCATATGGTATGAAGAATGCACCAGCCACATTTCAGAAGCTCATGAATGTTGTAACAGAGGGTTTGGCAGGGTGTGTTGTTTATATTGATGATGTGTTAATCTTCAGTGACAACTGGAAAGATTACCTATGCAATGTCAGTAAATTTCTTGAGCGTTTACTTCAGGCTAATCTTGTAGCTAATTTATTAAAGTGTGAGTTTGGTCAAGCTAAAGTTCAGTACCTTGGGTATGTAATTGGTGATGGACATGTTGCACCAGCAGCAGCTAAGGTTCAGGTTATAAGTGATCTTCCCAGACATAAAAGTAGGAAAGAGCTACAAAGATTTTTGGGAATGGTAGGTTATTACAGGAGATTTGTTCTTAACTTTTCAATTCTTGTATCACCACTTACAGACCTACTGAAAAAGGGAGTTAAATTTGTCTGGACCGATAACTGTGAATCCTCTTTCAACAAACTTAAAGCTATCCTATTAAGTCAGCCAGTGCTCGCTACTCCAAATTTTGCTAAGCCTTTTAAAATGGCTGTTGATGCAAGTGATACAGGAGCTGGGGCTGTTTTGCTGCAAGAGGATGATCAGGGTATTGAACACCCTGTATCTTATTACAGTAAGAAGTTCACTCCACCTCAAAGGAACTACTCAACTATTGAGAAAGAGCTTTTGGCCTTGATTTTGGGTTTACAGCATTTTTCATTTTATTTGTGTTCTGGTTTTGACCCCATAGTCATTTATACCGATCATAACCCACTGAAATTCCTTAGTAAGTTTAAAGATAAAAATCAGAGATTGACAAGATGGAGTCTACTTCTTCAGGAGTATTCATTAGACATACAACATGTCAAGGGGAAAGAAAATGTTATTGCAGATTGCTTATCTAGACTTTAGACAGATTGTTTTAGAGTAATAAGAAATTTCCTTTGTAAATTTCTTTTTCTTTGTGGGGAGGTGTTACATAGCCTATGATTTCATCATCCTTTGTGTAATTTTAACGCACAGTATGCTGCATGTTTGATCACGAGCGTGTTCCGTCTCAATCCCCCCTTCTACCGTTATAGTAGAGTAAGTCGTTCTTTCTGTTGTTCAGAGCAGGATTGTCAGCTCTTTGTCCCCTATGGCTTCATTTGCGTGTCCTTCTTACAAGTTGTATCAAGCTCTGCTGGCCCCTATATAATGAGCTCAGTTTCTGCATTATTGCCACTTAGATCTACTCCTCATTTTGTTCACATCTCTGTCCTCCCCTGTACAGTTATTATTATTGTGAGTGCTCAGGAAGTGTCCAACCATCTAGCAGCTGTGTGTAATTTGAGTATAACTGTTGTTGCATTTTTTTCTTGTCCTGTGTAGCATAAGGTTGATTCTTAGGCCTAGTAAGGTTTTTGTAATTTATGTAAGGTTCTTATTGTCAGCCATCAATAATAATATTTTGTATCTGTAATAATATATCTGGCATTCACTGAGTATTATCTGGTTTCTCATTTTAACAGGGCTGACTTAGATAAATTTACTCATGCTAATTTCGTGTTAATAGAGGCTATTGCAGTTAACCATATATTTAACATGTTTTTGCCATTACATTATCCTTATGAGTCCTGAATGTTTTGTTGTTAGTTTGAGCATTTAACTTTAACTTGTAATTTTACCTAACTCTTTTGTTTTGAACCTGGAACTTTGCGGGACAGTTTTCTCTGTTCCGTAACACAGGGAACAGTTTGATTGCCTAATTTCGTTAAAACAGATTTTGCCGAATTTTTCACAACACCCATTGGCACGCCATAAAAACATCACCACTAACACCAATGCACTAGTCCTCGATGAGACAGCTTTATCATGTATATATTAAATATGGACCTTGGGTATTAGTTCTTAAGCAGTGACATGAGGTTTGCGATATTAAGGAAGACTGATTGACATTAGTATATAGGTTAAATCTATGCCCGAGACGGACACATATATAACAACAAATTTTGACCTAACTAACTCAGTCTAACTAGTCTAATTCTAACTATCACAATCATAGCCAAACCAATCCAAATCACTCAGAATAACCCAGTCTAATTTAGTTTCACTCAGACCCACGCGTGGTCATCACGTACCGAAAACAACGTCATTTCTTTCACCTTCATTCCAACTCCGCACAAGCTAACCTATAAATGTTTGAAACTCACCCTGGCATACACAAAGTAACCGAAGACATTGTATGCGGTCTGTCTTACTCAATGTCTTTCCCATCGCGTTCGCCCCCCAGTCATCCATAAATGGTATGTGTCCAAGCATCTCGACATGAACGGAATTTTTGGATGGCTTTCTTTTAAGTATTTTAAAGGATTAAGTTATGCAGGCTCGAACTCTTGGGTTCTTTTTATGCATACAACAAAAAGAATTCACCAAAATTAATACAAACTTCCTTATACTCAACCAGACAGTAAATTTTCAGACTGCAAAGACTGCTTTGCTTATAAGTTTGGTAATGAATTTCCCCCCAAGGCTTACCAGTTAAGTCCAGGGATAAACCCTTACAGGAAAGTTAGTTATCCCCAGTGGAAGAGGCCTATTTAAAGCTTAAGAATGCTGTCTAGCAGTAGAAAAAAATCTTCTGCCTTGAAACCGGATTTTTTTTCTTTTAATCCCATTATAAAAAGGGTCTCCGCCAATCAGAACAAAATCATCTGGCTTCAGTAAGAATCAAACAATTGAATAATAAAAAAAAAAGTATCATCATCCTAAAGTGTTTCATGGAGATTGTTTCTACCTCCTATATCACGATGAATCCCTTCTGAGCTAATTAAAATCTTTAAAAGACACCATTACCTAATTGAAAAGAGACCAAACCACTATACCCACATCCAAACCCATTATTATTATCATTATTATTTATTTTTTTTGCCAGAACAAATGCAGATTCTTCTGTCCACACACTTCTCAGTGCCCTAATACTTTTGCCTCTCCACCTTTCCTAGTATAGCTCATTTCCGGTGCCACAGTTCCACTTACTGCCATGCCATTCCCCCGACTGATCTAAAACAGACGGGAACACCCATGCACTATATTTCATCTTAGGCCGAACTGTAGACCCTACTTTATGATTCTGACCGTTGATTGATTGTTCTAAAACTCAGACTACTTCCACTTTGTCTGACCCTCTACTCTTCTAGTAAATACGGTCGAAACTACATTTAAAAAAAAAAAAAAAAGTTTAAGTTGTTTTGTGACATTAAACCGTAATCCATCGTTTGGAAAATAAAGTCAATTCATCAATGGTGTTTTTTCAGGCGACACACAATAAAAATGATTTTAGTTAAGGTGCCAAACTTCTGACCTTATTCTATGGCCTTTACCTTTGATCGATTGTTATTGAAATGAAATTTTTAAATTGTTTCCTGCCTCTCATTTCTTCCACCAGGTATAGATGAAATCGGATCAAAACCACTTGAGTTGACTTTACCCGTGAGCTACGATTTGTAACCAATATTTGGTTTAACCCCCATCCACCAGGTAACGTCTATACACATCACAATTGGGATGCTACGTGGCCACCAGGTAGGGGCTATACACGGAAGTGTCTTCCCGCCACCATTTGAACCAGCTGCCATTTCATCCCGGCACCAAAGGGCAGGGAGGGAGTCCCTCCATAGCACACAGGGGAGAGTCAGTCTGTCCCGTGCTTTTACCAGGTGTGTAGTTATGTCTTCAGGTTCCTACTTGTCTGATTCAGTCTACGCCACCTGTAGCCAATTGCATCATCCACCCCTGCCATGCCTCTTTCCAAGAACAGTAGAAAAGGGCTCAGTGATAGTGCCATAAGGCATGCCTTGGGTGCAACAATGTCTAGTTTATCTAGTGGTGGAGAAGTTATTACGCTGACAGCAAAGCCATAGTCAATCCCACAGGCAGACACAAGAACATGTTCTGCTCTCGTGCCGAAAAGTTGTTCTCTTCCTCACGTCAGTACTCATCAGTGCAACGACCTACAGATCTGAGGATACTTTCATTCACAAGAGGAAGAGTTGAAGAGTAATGTGGTTTTTAATTTGTTTCCCTAATAGATATTAAGGTTTGAAAACAAGCAGATTCCGGGAAATTGTCCGTAACGAGGTGATGGCAGCATTAAAAATAGCCTGGCGTTTGAGGGTTACACTTAATCACCTGCTCATCTGATTATCTTTAATATTTCCCCCAAACTGGTGCAGTTTCATCCGTAACGTTGTGGACAGACAAATAAAGTAAAACGCATAGCCCCCACGTGCATAACCCCCAATAAAATTGTAGCCCCAACACCACTGAGACGTATTTGTCATTATATCCAGATAACTGTCAGACAATTTTGTTCAAGGTAAGGACCTCAGTAGTGGTGTTCACAAGCTCCCCCAACTTGTAAATCTTCATCTGAAAATTTAATATGAAAAATAAAAATGTGCTCAACTAAACTACTGTTTTGTAAGTTTTTCCTTTGTCACTTCGTTCATAAGTATAATTTTATTTACATATCTCCCCAATAAAATGAAAAAAAAAAAAAAAAACTTCATTATTATAAAGTTGAACGGAATCTCTGAACTAACAAAACTAACCATCCAAACATCGGGACAAGTATTCTTCATAGCTTAAAACTGATTACAGTTCTTACATTCCGAGTCATGTATGATATTAAAGTTTTAATCAAACAACATTTTCAGACATATATGTCTATATATAATACTAATATGAAGTCGTTTGGCTGCAAAATACTTATAAGAATCAGATGAAGATTGTATGCACCTGCCCACACCACGTTGTGTTGTTGTCTTCCATAGGAAACATAGGTACTTGGGATTTCAGTTAGCGGCCTCCTTTTCACATGATTTCAGCTTCATAAATTGCACCTTTTTTTGTAATGAATAGCCGGTGCATTCTCCTATGCATTTTCCAGAATGAAACATGAATTTCTTTAATAGCAAAGTGATAGCGTTTCAAATTAAACATGCAGGGGACTTCTAATAATATACAATGAATGCTAACTGACCTCCTGTCGTTTTATGAATTCTAGTAGCCTACTGTACTGTTCTGCAGCATTTTACTTTGTAAATCAAATATAGAAAACTGCTATACTAAGCAATAATTAAAGTATTGAAGAATTTATATACTCTTCATTACAATATATGATAGAAGGGATTCTAGAACATATATGGCTGTGGAAGCCATGAGTAGCTGACCGAGTTCCTAATCATGTTACCCAGCAATCACTGGCAACTCCTGAGTGTGTGAAGGGGTTATTGAAGTCTGTATGTAACCCGTATCATTTTTGATGCATCCATAACTGAGTTAAACTGTGAAAAGAAAGCAAAAAGGAAACAGAAAGCACATGATCAGATTTAAATGAGTTTAAAGAAAAAAAATCATGATGTGAGGGCGGCAGTGTGTTCAGTGTGGTTGTTCGGGCAGGCTGAGGCTAATTGCCATTACCACACTAATTCCCCCACAGTTGGAGTCACACCATCATATGGATGTGGAGAATGGAACCCATACCAGTACTGTCTAGTTTTTTTTATTCGTGTTATTTTATTCCGCTATTATAAAACAAGCAAATAAAGTGACAGAAGAATAAATAACGAATATATTACCATTTCTACTCTACACTTCAGTGTAGTGATCAGTCAATCAGGATAGGGCAAATGCTGCAGGGCACATAGCCTGACTCACCTTCTGACTCCACCCACGCCGGTCCCTCTGTGCAACCCTCCTGGCAACAACTCTTCCCCCTCTAAGTATCTCCTGACAGGAGTGATCGAGCTGCTCCAGCCTTGAGTTACGTGGCCTTGCTCAAAGATCATCCTGCGAGCAGGATTAGCCTCAGGAAAGCTGGCCACATGCCCATATAGCTGGAGGTGCCACTGACGGATTATATGGGTAATAGGCCTTGATTCAGTCTCATGAAGTAGTCACTCATTATGCACCCGGTTTTACCAGCAATATTCCATGATTCTGCAAAGACATGTGGTACCAAAGGAGTCAATTCGTCGCTTCAAGTCACTGCTTAGTGTCCATGTCTCACAGCCATAAAGTAAGACAGGGAGCACCAGCGCCTTCAAGATGCGAACTTTCATCCTTCTACACAAATCACGACAGCGCCAAATACCCAACTATGTGAATCCATAACCGTGAAGGCCAGGCCAGTTCGACGAGAGAGAGATCTGTCTGATCTACGGTTTTTATGGACTACACAACCAATATACAGGAAGTGAATCTTTCAAAGACTTCTATATCCACACCACATGCTTGGACAGACTGAACTGCTTCATCCAACAAGCCACAAATGCCTGGACCTTGGTCTTTGCCCAAGAGACCTTTAATCCCAGTGGCTTCGCATTCTTGTGAAAATCCTCAAGGGCACTCATTAGTGTCTCCGTTGACTCCTCTAGGATAACTGCGTCATCAGCAAAGTCAAGGTTGGTAACCCTGAAATAGCCAGTTGATATCCCACAGTGACTTTGACTCACAGGCCAGTGCAGTACCCAATCCATACATATGGTGAAAAGTGTGGGGGCAAGGACACATCCCTGTCTAACACCAGAGCTTACTAGGAAGAAGTCGCATGTTCCCCCCGCCCCTCTTCACTTGACAGTACTCTCATTAGCTGAGTACAAACCAGCAATCAGACGGATTAACCCTCTGGGGGTCTCACGGAGTTGCAGGAGTTCCCATAGTACCTCCTGAGTTACTGAGTCAAATGCCTTCTGGAGATCCACATAGGCTGCTAGCAGACCTTGTCGAAACTCAAGACGGGATTCTACAAGAACTCGAAGAGCTAGGATACAGTCAACAATAGACTTCTTGGGCGTGAATCTGAATTGCTCAGGCCTCTGTAGCTTTAGCAAATGGTCCCTTATATGCATCAAGAGAATGTGAGCAAGAACTTTGCCCGGCACACTGAGCACTGTAATACCACGGTAGTTGCCACAGTCACGCTGTTCTCCTTTTCCTTTCCAGATAGGTGTGACCAAACCTTTGTCCAGTCAGGAGGAACTGTACCGGTCTGCCAAACGGCTTCTATGACTGTGTGTAACCCCCTGATCATGGCTTCACCTCCAGCTTTGATCAGTTCTAATGGGATGTCTCAAACACCAGCTGTTCTACCACTTTTCAACCTAGCCACTGCCTTCTTGATTTGACCTAGAGAAGGCATGGTTTCATCAATTGGTGGAACAGCAGTCAATGGTTGTACACTAGCTGACGGAAGCTCTCCACCGGGAGGTTCAGTCATATATACCTGCTCAAAGTACTCAGCCCACCGAGCTCTATACTCACTTGTCCCCAACACGAGCCATCTGTCAGCTGTCCAAACGGAATTAACTTAAGAGTTGGGTCTCGTGTGGACTTCCTCATTGCTCGGTAGCCAGACTGAAGGTCATTTGCATGATAATGGCCCTCCAGTGATTTCCCTGACATACCTCTCTTTGTCCCTTCTCAGTGAGAATTGTGCCCATCGAAACAGAAGTCTGTGCTGTTCCCAACCTCCAGCCAGTCTGACAGCACGACTCTCCTCATTTGTGATCAGCGTCCCTTGTGAGATGAATCCCTTCCTTGGTCTCGGGTGGTCTCCAGTACACTCATCAACTACTGCCAGGGTAGCATTCCTAAAAGTATCTCACTGTTTAACAGGATCCTCAACAATACTGAGCGCTTTTACCCGATTTGAGACTGCCACTGCATACTCATATGCACACTCCCCATTCCTGAGTTTTTCAAGATGGAATTTTCTTTGATGGCACCTTGAGACCCTCTGCGTTTTGATTTGTGCCTTTAGAGTAGCAACAACAAGTCTGTGATCAGTAGCAAAGAAATCTGCACCCCTGAAAACCTTGCAGTTTTGAAGGATTCTCCAGCGAGTACTAACTAGAATGTGATTAATATCCTAAGCAACCCCTCCAGCATTGAGATACCAATTCCAGTGGTGAAGATTTGGCTGCTGGAATCAGGATCTAACAGTTCTTAACTTATGGGATTTTGTAAATTCCAGAAGGTCAGAACTATTGGATTTCTGGTTCCAGAACCATGGGGACCTACACAGTCCCTGAGACCTTCCCTGTCAGTGCCAGTTACTGCATTAAAGTCTCCCAAGACCAGGAGTGTATCCCGCATGGGGCACTGTTCCACAACAGAGTCAGTGTAACACTTCTTTCACGTGCCGAAAAAAGTTCAAGCATCCCAGTAGCCTAATCAGTGGAGCCATACCAAACAGATGGAACCAAAATATCCCGGTTAACATATGAATTGCTTCTGGCAGGTAAATATATAATTTGACAGGTAGAAAGACAGACTGACAGAGATAGTATATAAATAAACAGACAGGTAGGTATACAAACAGGCATAGATAATTGGATAAATATATAATTATGTATTTTTTTTTCATTTACTACACTAGTTACGGCTTTAGATGTGTTGTGGTTTTGTTAATTGATGAATGTTTTTCCCCCCAGAAGACTGTGACGTCAGTACCTGATGTGATACTCGTATTAGCTGTAGTGGAAGTGGTGGGGGTTTACCTGGTGAAGGTTGTGATACTGGTATTGGCGATGGTATTAGAGGTGTTAATGGTGCTTGTGATGGTGTGGGTTCTGCTGGTGACGAAGAGATGGGTTTTGTGTGCCGCTCTTTCACCTCTTGAGTCCGGTGGGTGAGGAGATGAATCCCAATATTGGTAGGTGATGGCTTTGGGGAAAAATAGATGAAGAACTGCACGGGATGCACAGGTAAATGATGCTGTGGCTCGGGAGAGAAAGATGAAAAAGCGGTGTGTGTGTGTGTGTGTGTGTGTGTGTGTGTGTGTGTGTGTGTGTGTGTGTGTATGTGTGTGTGTCTGTGTGTGTGTGTGTGTGTGTGTGTGTGTGTGTGTGTGTGTGTGTGTGTGTGTGTGTGTGTGTGTGTGTGTGTGTGTGTGTTAAAAATTGAATTAAAAGATGCCCTTGTTACAATTCCTTCAGCATAAAATGTCTCCCTCAAGCTTAATAAAATCACCTGGTTTCAAAAAATTTAATAAACATAATCAGTTATAAATCCCCCAAATAACCTTTTTTTGAATATATGAAGCAAACATAACCGGACATAACAGCAGTGAGAAAAACATAACCGGGAAAATTAAAAATACGGAAAGCCATAACGCCTTCACAAGGAAACAATCTCCCAGACATAAATAAAAATTTTTAGTGGCAGCAGGAAAGCAATGTGTGGTGGAAATGACTGAGTTCAAGGTTATGCTGCTGTTGTGTAACCCGAGTGATGCCAGCACAATTTATGCAGTGGTGTACGGAGGAGGGAGGGACATAGAGGTGGGAGACTTAGGGGATGGGAGTTGGGGGAGGAGGAGAGATGAGGAGTAAGAGAGAGAAGAGAAGGAAAGAAGGGTTGGAGGGAGGGATGGGATTAGAGAAGGGATAGAAGAGGGAATGGGTGGAAGGAAGGGGTGGATGGGGAAGTGGAAAAATGTGAAGAGAGGTAAGGAGAACGGGAGCTATGGAGAAACAAACAGAGGAAGAAATATTAGCTGAAGAGGGGGTGAACAATGGGAGGAAAGGGTGGGGGTAAGAGAAGGAAGGAAGAGGATTTGAAAATAGAGATGGATGAGTGAAGATAGTGAAGAAACAGAGGGGAGGCGGTGGCTGAATAGGTAGAGAGGTGGCCTGCAGTCCTAGTGGACCCAGGTTCGAATCCCGGCAGGAGCAGGGAACTGTTTATTGATCTGAATTTCATAAACAATTTGTCGACCAAATAAAAAGACCAGCCGAATAAAACTACCCCCGGTAATATCAATACACCAGTCCTGCACGAGACATCCCCACCATGTATTCAATACGAACTGTGGGTATTAGCCCCCAAATGGTGACATTTGGAGATGTATGGTGCGTAGGAAGACTACTGTGCATTCAGAACAGGCTGTGAAGCCTATGTCCAGAGTCAGACACATAAAAAAAGGAAGAAAGGGAGTAGAAAGAGGTGGGGAAGGGGAGGGGAGAGAGGGAGGGGGAAGAGATGCAGGCACGTGAGGAAAAGGAATGGGAGTAGAGGGGTAATAGGGGATGGAAGAAAGTGGGAATGGAGAGTTGACAGAATGGTGGAAAGAAAGAAAGTAGAAGGTGTAAGGGGAACAGGGAGAGAGGCAGAGGTGGAAGGGATGGAGGCAAATGATTGGGGGGGGGGGTGAAGAAGGAGGAAAGGAAGAGAGGAAAGAGAAACGGAAATGAAAGGAAGAGGGAGAGAGGAGAAAAAGGAGGAAAGAATGAAGGCGAACGGTGAAAGGGCAAGGCTGAAAGGGGGAGGGTCGAGGGGGTTGTTTTCAACGTGAGGGAGGGTTAAGTAATGCAAATTAGGTCACTGTGATGTTTGTCTTTGATTAATTACTGTGAGCTTCGATAAACACTCCTCACTCTCCAAACAATCCCAAGCACATATTTTCTCATATCACAAAATGTTTTATTATTTACTCAACGTTTTGTGCATAGAAAGGCAAATAAGTATGTGGCTCTTTAATTTATGCTAATAATTAGTGTGAAATTATGTTAAACATGTTCTTGCTTATTACTGGTTAACAAAGTTCCCAATGCGTAGACTACGAACAGTCTTACATAAACTGTAAATCCTTTGGCAGTTAGAACAGAAAACGAAAAGAAATCTTTGTTCTATGAGAGGCTAATAATCTTGTGTTTTATATGCCTAGCACCCACCCGGAACAAATTTTGTCACTAAACACCCTCACAATATCATTAAATGTTTTATTTTCTGAGGCCTGTGTATGTTAACAGTAAGCAAATGAAAATGTGCTAGCTTTATAATTCCAAGACTTCAGACATTTTTCATTTTATTTTTGACTTTCAAGGAAAGCGGCTGACCCATGCAAGTATTGGGACACTGTCTTATGCTCGTACATGTGTATTACGCCAAGAGATTTTGTTTCGCTTTGGAAAGAGCTCTCCTATTGAAGCTGCTAGCCTCTTCTGTACGATCAAGTCTATAATTTAACTCACTCAAGCCTGATAAAAAAAAAAAAATCATCTCATGGTAAGCTTTTCTTTTTTTCAGTGCATGGAAGAAGGAACCAAAGGCCAGAAGCCCGTGAGACTGCCCCCTCAAAAAAAAAAAAAAAAAAAAAAGGTAACAGAGAGCCAAATTCAAGATCTGTTCATTTCGAGATGCGTGAACACAGCGTTTTAAAGAGTGAAGGTCATAGACAGAAGGAAATACAGAGGGAGACAGTTCCTAGGTTGACCTGTTGCACACATGAAGGACTGGGAGAAACGGTTAACTCTTGCGTTAGAGAATTGGATAGAAAAGGGATGAGAATTTGTTGCTATACGGGTGCTACGCACCTGTCGTAGAGGTGGAGGGATGCAAGCAGACACTTCAGAGGAGCAGTGGCTATTGAAGTAGCGACAGAAAAGCGCTAAGGATGCAACAGAGGTTGAATGGAGCCAGTAAGAGGATGAGAGTTAATAAGACGAAAAGCCCTTGACTCCACCTTTTTGAGAAGAGCTGTATGTGGAAAGCCTTGCCACACGAGAGCTGTACTCTACACAAGGGTGAATAAAACCCGTGTATAAAGTCAAAACTGTGCAGACTTTGAGAAGGCACGGAGTTGGCTTAGCACACCTAATCTCTTGGAAGCAGATTTTATAGGAAAGGGTTCGAGCCAGAGCTGATCCTTGTGGCACACCGGCGTTAAGTGAATGGAAATTGGAATACATCATCTACTTTTATCTTTCTGTCGCTGAGATGAGGAAATCAGAGGAACAAAAGACGTTAGTCCATAGCAAGGGAGTTTGGATAGCAGGGAACGGAGTCACACTCTGTCAAAAGATTTAGAGATATCAAGGGCTACTACATGAAAAAAAAAAAAAAAAAAAAAAAAAACCGTCTATCACAAATTAAGCTGTTGGATTCAAGACTTTTAATTATGTGTTTATTTATTACAGTTTCAAATACTTTACCAAGAGAAGCCGTGATAGCTATTGATCTGTAATCAAGTGGGTCAGAGGAACTTCTTTTCTTCGGAATTGCGTGGACATTGGCTTCTTTCCAAGTGTTAGGGAATGAAGAAGTACCTATGCATAGTCTGAATAATGTAGCTAGAACAGAAGCAAGTTCTGGGGAGCACCTTTTCAAAACAATTGGAGGGCTTTCATCTGGGCCTGGAGCTTTGTTGGTTGGGAAATTGTCAAAGATGAATTTTATGTATCTAGTCTGTTTTTTAAGTGGAACAGTTTCGGGAGAGTCAAGTTGTAATACTAAGACGTTCAGGCTGACTTTGCCTAATGTAGAATTTCTGGCAAACAGGCAAGGATATTTGCTTCACCAAGCGGGTCGTATTTTGTAGTGATACCGTCTGGTAATTTTAATGGGGGAATGGGTGATGACTTGTTTCAGTTATTTTTAAAAGAACTGAGTGTTGACCAGAATATTCTATTGTCGTTAGGACTGTTCAGCAATTTGGATGCTTCATTATGAAGAAAGTTTGATTTAGCAAGATTTACGGTATTATTGCTTTTGCATGGTTTCTAGCCATTTTAAGTTCGATGAGTGACTCAATTGTTTTTTATTATAAGTAAGAGTTATATGCTGATGACTTTTGGGCCGTTGCTCTGGCACAATTGCTATCACGTATTTTGGGTGAGTCTGATCTTTTAGTGAACTGTTGACTTGGTTTGAACAATTCCATACCAGCTTGTATTAATGTAGGATTGAGTAGAATCGATATCACTAGAGAAGAAACACTGCTATGGAATGTCAGCAAGATAATTTCTGAATCCATCCCAGTCTGCCTTATCAAAGTGCCATGGGGTCACCCTGACAGGTTCAAAATGGAGAGGTTTGCGGGAGCCGACTAATGAGGCTTTGATGAGACTGATTGTGATCGGAGGATCCAAGTGGTGACAGCACTCCTATCCTGTATTGATCTGGATTATTCGTCAGGAATATGTCCAAAAGATAGGCGTTATGCTGATTACTCTCAATATATTTTACTGTACCCTCCATCTATCCATTTATGCAACCATCAGTTTATCTGTCCATCCACTCATTCATCCATGTCTCTCCAAGGCTGCAGCCACACCGAATGTGACGAGTGAGGCGACTTGAGCGGGAAGGGATGAGGCGACACGACAAAACACTCTGAATCCTATGTAGGTAGCAATGAGCGGGGAGGTTTGTCTCCCCGCTCACCCTCCACGCTCGTCGCTACTCGATGCAGCATGTTCTAAATTGTTGGCCATTGCCTGGCGCCAAGCCCACTCCCCAGGCATTTGCATCATCATTCAGTCATGCTGATATTGCGTGTTGGAGCGGTTGGGTTCTGGTAATTATGTCCACTGAACACCTTATTTGGAGCCGTGTACCACAGGAGAGCTGTGTGGGATCCAAACGATCCCCTCACAAAAATACTGGAGTGTTGAAGAAACAGTGGGAAGATAATTACCTGTGAATAACTGCATACAAATGGTAAATTATAATCGAGCATTAATTTATCATACGACTGCTTAAGTAACGTTTGTTCCACCGTTGTTATAAAGCCTATCAAAGATCATTAATGTCTAAAATTCATACTAGTATTTAGTGCTCTATTCCCTTTGTTACACCGTAGGCTTAAAACTAATAAACAGACAAGTGTATACACTACATATATATATATATATATATATATATATATATATATATATATATATATATATATATATATATATATATATATATATACATATATATATATATATATATATATATATATATATATATATATATATATATATATATATATATATACACGAACATCGACAATTTCATTATTTATCTACACATAAATATATGAAATATAATTAAGTAGATAGTGAACTGCCCAGCGGATATTTCACTACAGGCATGCTTCGGACTAGCTGTTGCCCGCGAGGTTGCCGCTTCCTCTTATATTTGGACAAGCATCGCGCTGACGCTCACCTCCACACGCACCACAAAGCTAGCCAGAAGACAGGGCGTGTGTACTGGGCAATCCCCAGGCCCTGCCTTCCCCCTACTATTTTTTAAGTCATCCTACACCCCACTGACTAGGCTAATGTATGGCCCGGCCTGCACCATAGGTGCAGGAAATCTTTAAACAACAACAACGCTCACCTCGCTGCTCATCGCTGGACGCTACCTCCCCGCTTGTCGCGTTCGGTGTGGCCGTAACCTAACCATTAATCCATCCATATCCCCACCTACTGATTCATCCATTCTTCCATTATTAACTACAAAATATTATCCATCCAGCTTTCCATCCAGTCCAGCCATCCACCAGTCCATTTATTCATGTAACTGTATTCATCCACCAGATTATTTATTCATCTACTTACATCTACCCTTTAACATCCATGCATCAGCCCATCTCTCCATCCACTCTCCTTCCATTAAATCACTCATCATTCCGTCCACTTATCGTCCCATACATCCTTTTACTTGTTATTCACTCTTGGACTGACTCATCTGTTCATTTATTCTTTCACCTATTCATCCACCGACCCAAACATCCAGTCATCCACACTTCACTTCAACCACCGATCCACATAACTACCCATTCACCAGCCCACCCACTTACTTATTCATTCTTATAAGTATTCTTTCACCAAGCTATTTATCTTTTCACTGTCCGCTCCACAACCTGCCATTGAACCACCTTCCAGTTCGTCTCATCACACAGTCATATATTAATCCAGCAATTAATCCATCCATATAACAATTATCCAGTTATCCAGTCACCCGTGTATCCTTCCATCTCCCCTCTCCCTGCCTCCATCCATGCATTCACCATAAATGCCGTCTACCCTTTCACCCGCTCATCCATTATTCCATCCCTCCATTAATCCATCCAACAATCCATTCATAAGAACGTCCGACTATGTATTTATGTACGAGTATTTTTCCACGCACATCTCAATCCACAGATTCACCCATCAACTTACCTGACCTTCCCCCACGACAGAGGCTCATCCATAATCACCATTATCATCCATCAATCTAAAAAATAAAGTTTATAGACTGGGCTATAAATCACTCTCCTTCCTCCCTTTCTCCGCTCCTCCTGGCCCTTCTGTCTCTCTCCACCTCTTTTCATCTCTCAACCACGTACATTTCTTCTCCCTTCCTTCACATACTTCCCTTTCCTGTCTGTATCATCCAGTATTCCTCCTGGCTCCCCCACTTCTCACAGTCCTATTTCTCTACTCCTCCCCTATCTAAAATCCCACCCTTTCCTTCTCTATAAATGTTGCATTCATTTCGATGTTAGCTTCTCAATTACCACGCAGTCCAACTCTCGTTTCCTAATTTATATCATTTCTACGTCGATTTTCTAACTTTCACTCAGTTCGACTCGGTTCTGAACTATCACTCGTACCGACACATATACAGTCCGACCCAATTTACAATCGCTGACACATTTCGACTACAATTTAACATGTTTCACTAATATTGATTCCTACCATCAACAAACAATCAACTAACCCTCATTCCTAACTGACATTAATTTTAATCAATAATCTCTCATCCATCTGCCTGCTACTCAAGCTCTTATTCATTTCGAAACCAACCTACATTCTCCAATTTCTGGGCTTCACGTTTTAGCCAAAGTTTTACAACTTCCATTCCTTTTCCCAATCAATTCAGTCCCAACTTTCTGTCATATAGTTCGATCTCCCTCCTTAGAGACTCTTCTCCATTTCGACCCGAACTTCCCAACTCTCCCCCATTTCGCTAGCAACTCAGTCTCTCTTCCGGGTCAATACCCCCCCCCCCCACCACCACCACCATTCATCCACCAGTCACCCACAACTCATCCACACGATCCTGCTTCTCTGAGACGATGACCACCGCTAATACCACACTTTGCACTGAATGTTAAAATCACCTGGTCGTCCTGATAACCTCTAGATTTCGTTCCTACTATCACAAAATGTAGGCAGGTAGGTCAGTGCGTGCGTGCGTGTGTGTGTGTGTGTGTGTGTGTGTGTGTGTGTGTGTGTGTGTGTGTGTGTGTGTGTGTGAGAGAGAGAGAGAAAGAGAGAGAGAGAGAGTGGGGAAACAACGAAGGAAAAAGACGTGAAAAGGGGAAGGGTTGGAGTAACAAGGCTAAAAGGCTTGGCGAGAACCAAGAAAATATATGACAGGAGAAGGAGGAGCCGAAAAGGTAGATGACAGAGAATGAGGGGGTAGGAAATGAAAGGTAGCAATGAGAATGGGTTAAAAGGAAAGGAAGATGAAATTGGAGGGAGGGAAGAGAGTGGAGATAAAACAGGAAGTGAGGGAAGAGATGAGGGAGCTGGGAAGGAATTGTGAAATTGGTAAAATCTAACAAACCCAGTTTGGAAACCTTTACCTAACTGAATAAACTTTCCAGGTACTTGAAAGAACATCTAAAACAACATGACGTTGTCGTACTGATGGAATCAAGCTGCATGAACTCTTCCCGATGTTGCAGAAATAAAGGAAATCAGATTGTGCCGTCATATGAAGAAGGAATTGTTAAGGCCAGTTGAGACTGTCTAATACATTAGTAAAATCAGCTATTTTAGCGTAAATAAAATCGTCAGTATTCAACAAGGAGAAAATAGGAATTTCGTCACTTAGTTGAAAGGCTTAAATCCTTCGCTCTCACGATGTGTATTTTTTTTTTTTCGTCTGTTTCAAGATAATAAATTAAACTTAGACGAAATTGAAAAAGACGTTTTTAAGTCCTCCACACCATCTTCACTGCTAAAAAACATTAAAATGTTGAATCAGTATTCAGATGGCATCCAGAATAAGAAAAAAAATCTCCGTTATAGATACTTTCACAAGCTAAATAATAATGTATTCATTTTGTCCAGAATGAATATGATGGCTTCCAAAATTACTGGCAGGAAACCCTACTCATTTTTTTCTTGGGGGGGGGGTGGCTTCAGTTTAGTTTCCGGTGTGGCTGGGTTGGTATGCAAATTTCCGAATAAAGTAATAATAATGACGACAACAATAGACTCGCCTGCTTTGATATATGGAATTTGAGATAGTAAACTGGTGGCAAAATGATGCTGATAATATTCATTAGCAGATAGAGTTAAAAGACATTTATAATGGTAACAGTAAAACATAAATTTCTCTGACTCCTCCTCCTCCTCCTTCTCCTGCTTACTACTGCTACTACTACTACTACTACTATGTCCTTCCTCCACCTCCTTCAACTACTATTACTACTAATACTACCAATACGCCACTTTCATTATTATTATTATTATTATTATTACTACTACTGATACACCAGTGGTACTACTATTACTACTACTGCTACTACTACTACTATTACTGCTGCTACACCATCCAGTCAGGCCGTCAGGAAAAAAGTAGAACAAAAATCTATATTGGAAAGAACAAGCACGGATATATTTATAAGGGAAGCAGAAGACGAACACCAATACGCCATGTGATTTCTATTCTACAAATCTGCAAAAGAAAGAGCATACACAGTGGCCGAATGTTCCCATAAATAAGTAAAGCATCTCGCTGTCATCGTCACACATTTCAACCTGGAAATAAACAACACCTAGTTTAAGCTTGTAGTTACAAAATTTACGTCTAGCCGAATTTTAAGCATATCAGTAGTGTTGCATTAACTATTGCTGCTGGCAGTATTTCTTTTTTTCCCCTTCGTGCATAATAATGTAATTTTCCCTATATTAGTGTCACGTCTCTTGCTTTTGAGTTTCACTTCATTAATTCTAGTCAAGGCATCATTCTCTATATCAAGGAAATTATCATACTTAACATCATCGAATCTGTTAGGAATTTTAAATACTTAAAATAAATCCCCTCTATTTTTTTTTTTTTTTTTTTTTTTTTTTAGAAACAGAAAGCATATTCAGTTTCTTTAGTAGCTCGGCGTGGAGTAAATGTTCAGAGATGGGATAATCTTTGTGCTTTTGCGTTGCACCTTTTCGAGTTTGTCTTCTTACTTGAGGTGAGGTTGCAAGAGAACATTAATTACGTTGTCAGTTACACACTAAACAAACATAGAAACTGACAGTGCGTGTTTCTCGAGTATACGGTTTTGTTTTACAAGTTATATCACTTCCCTTCCTGACCTCTCTCCCCACCCGCTTCCCAGTCATGCTCTGCCATCATCTGCGTTTTGTCGCTAATACTGAAAATCGTATGTCTGTAGGTAGAGTGTGGAAAGTAATCAATATAAAAGTGTCAAATGAGCTTCTTTTTCTCCGCCATCGCTTTGAAACGTTATCCATGACTTGAATATAAATGTTAATAACATAAATAAATCGTTACTGCGGTGGCTAGAAGACATTACTCGTCACCATTTATGTAAAACTTATATGACTATTGTTCTTACAGTAGCTATTCCAAATATACGTCCTCTCGACCCCCTCGCCGTCTCCTCCCCTCCCCTTCCACTGCCTCCATAACTCCTCCCCCCTCCTTTCCCCTCCTCTACCAGTACCCCTTGTTTCTCTCCCTCAACACTCCCTATTCCCTTCCCACGGTTTCATTAATTGACCCTGCTTCGTTTTACCTCCCTAACTAGATCGGTTACTCAGTACTTGAATACAGTTATTATTATTTACAGGAATTTAAGTAGGATTGTAGTAACATTATACAAACAAGACTCGTGCACGCTGTACTGCCAACTGTATTACACACAAGTAACCAGATTACATGTACAACAATATATCAGTGTTCAGTACCATCCCCCCCTTGCGGACTCCTTCCCTCCCCGCCTCCTTCCCCCTTTCTGTATCCCTTACTCCTTCATAATCTTATAACATTTTTACCTGTATCCCAGCTTGTAATATATCTAACCCTTACCCATGGTATTGTTTCTTACATTATCCATCACAACCTGCTTCCAAATTTTTTTCACAACTACACTTGGACGTATGAGATAAGCCTACTTGATTTATAATTTAAAGCAATATGCCATCGTAATGCTTTGATCTGAACTCCCTCAACACATGATTTTACAAGGTCAGAGAATGCAGCCGGCAAAAGTATCCATATCATTCCATCCCCATAGCTGCATAACATGGTCAGAGGAAAAGGTAACGGCATGGTTATCCGTCAGCGCCCTGAACATCTATTCCGCAACTGCCGATGTCATTGATACAGGAGTGAAACGACTCGGATGGATAGGAAGCGAACCTTTGCCATAATTAACTCTTTCACCGCGAGAATCTGATACTTCCACTTGCACCTGCATGGTGTCCGGGCTAACGGCAAGCATATTCTGCTAAGGAAACAATGTACTCATCCAGAGGGGTAAAATCCCCTTTCATCGTATATTGCGATGATTACGGTTGCCAAATGTATGGTAGGAGGATACAGCATTTGTGACTAGCATCTATTTTGCTATATTTAACCGTATCTGAAGAACTACAAATTATCACCAAGAATGCTGGCAAAACTTATTCAAAAAATATTTTCTGGATGCAAGTAGATCACTCTTGTGCAACACAACACAAGCGATGATTATTTTTCATTTTTCACTTTCTCTGGGGAAAAGATGGACGCTCGTGCTTCATATTTTATGTATGTTGGGACTGTAAAAATTAGGTGAAAGCAAGAGATTAATGGCTAGGGAGGTGGAGTAATAAAATGATAACTAAACTGATGCATTGACTGCCGTTCTTTGAGCAGTTAATGCCTTTTGACTGCCACTGTCACAGTCATTATCATAATATTACACACTATTAAAGAATACAGTCCAAAACCCAAACCCAAACGTCGTTATATTGTTCGGTTCCCGAGACAAAACTGAAGAAGGGAGAGAAAACAGACATTTGAAATGACATGGGAGAGAAGTCGGAGAGGGTCAATACCATAAAACCGTGGGGAGGGGTTCGGAGTGTTGCAGGCTAGAAACAAAGGGTACTGGTACAGGGGATGGAGGGAAGGGGTAGGAGTGATGGAGAGAGTGGAAGGGGGAGAGGAGGGGACGGCGAAGGGGTGGAGAGGAAGTGTATCTGGAACACTATAAGAACGATAGTTATATAAGTGTTATAAAAATGGTGACGAGGAATGTCTCCTAACCACCACAGTGACGATTTATTCATGTTACATTTATATTCAAGTCATGGATAACATTAATAGAGACGGCAGAGAAAAAGAAGCTCATATAACTATCTATCTATCCATCTATTGCCAGACGCCTTAATCCCGTACGGGGCGTCCACAAACAAAACGCCTCCACGTCGCCCTGTCCTCAGCCATTTCACTGTCCTGCTCCCAACTCACACCCCCCTCTCTCATATACCTCTCCACCCCATCCCTTCATCTCATCCTCGGCCTCCCCCTTTCTCTCCCCCTATCAACCTCACTCACATACACTCTTCTTATCAGTCTCTCACCCTCCATCCTCTCCACATGGCCAAACCACCTCAGTGTGTTCCTCCTAACGCTTCCTCTCACATCCACATCCACACCACAACGCTCCTTTATATCCTTCTTTGTCAGCCTGTCTCTCCATGTGACTCCACAGGCTCCTTTTAAATAACTCATTTCCACTGCTCTCACTCTTGACTTGCGTCCTTCCAACCAAGTCCAAGCTTCATTTCCATATGTTAGAGTTGGTATCACAATACTGTCATGTAGTAACATTTTCATTTCCATGCTCACTTCCCTGTTTCTTATCACTGCTTTCAAGGAACCAGCAACATTTCTTCCTTGTTGTACCCTTTCAAGCACTTCACCCTACAAACCTCCATCCTTACTCATCACACTCCCCAAGTACTTAAACGTACTCACATTTTCCATTTCCTCACCACCCAACCTCACTATACATTCACTGACTTCACCTCTCTCAAAAACCATCACTTTACTCTTCCCTACATTCACCTTTAGATTCTGATTCTTACACATTCTCCCAAACTCATCCACCAAGCCTTGCAGCTCCTCTTCGTCTACACTTAACAACAAGTATCATCTGCAAGCAACAGTACAGGGAATTTCCAAATACTGCCCTCTCTCACTAGGGCCACTCCAACATCCACTGCCCTACCTTGAATCTCTTGTATTACCCCATCCATGTACAGATTGAACAACCATGGAGACATGACACATCCCTGTTTCAACTCAACCTTCAAAGAGAAAAATTCACTCAGTTCACCATCCACAAGCCTTCGCACCATCATACATACTCTTCACAGCATTCAACAAATTCCCATCTACTCCATATATTCTTAATACTTTCCACAATCCTTGTCTATCCACCCTGTCTTATGCTTTCTCCAATTCCATGAAGGCCGCATACAACTTCTTTCCCTTCTCTAGAAACTTTTCCAATAAAGATCTAAGAATGAATATCTGATCTACACAACCCCTTCCCTTCCTAAAGCCTCCCTGTTCTTCTCCTACTAATTCCTCCGTTATTTCCCTAACTCTGTCAATAAGTATCCTACCATACACTTTTCCTATTACACTAAGAAGACAAATGCCCCTATGATTACCACACACTTCTTTTTCCCTTCTTCCTTTGTAGAAGGGAATAATTATACCTGACTTTCAATCCTCCAGGACTCTACCTTCCTCCCAGGCCAATCTGCACATCTTCCACAACCATGCTACTACTATCTCTCCCCCATGCTTCAGCATTTCACCACACGCTCCATCAATTCCTGGGGCTTTCCCCAATTTGACTTTCTTCGTTGTTTCCACAACTTCTATCCTACTGATTTCTTCCTGTCTTTTCACCTCCCTCCTTCTCCCAACCATTCCCCAGCCACTTATACTCGCATTACTTCCATTCTCTATGTTCAGCAATTCCTTAAAGTGTTCCCTCTATCTGCTCACTTTTTCTCCCTTCTCCACTTGTAACCTACCATTTTCATCTTTCACTCCCCTACTAACTTCACTGCCACCCTGTCTTACTCTCTTCACCTATTTACTGAACATTTTCTTACAGTCCCTCCACTTTACACTCAAATTCCTTCCAAAGTCCTCATCCACTCTCTTACTCTCTCTTACCAATCTTTCACCTCTCTCTTTCTTTCTACATATAACTCTCTCTTCCGCCTCTCAACTTCTTCCACGCCCCTATTTCTCATCCATTCATTGTATGCTTTCTTCCCTGTCTCACCTCTTCATTCCACCATGCTATTCCTTGCACCCCCATCCGTCTTCTCTTCACCCCACACACCACATCACATGCTGCACATATTTCTTCTGTGAATATCTTGCACACACCTTCCACGTCCCCCATCTGCTCCAATTCATATTATCTACCCAATCGTTCCTCCACTTCTCTCTTATATTCTGCCTTTTTCTCATCCTCTTGTAACCTTTCCACTCTCCTTGCAACTACTTCTTCCTCCTGTCCTTCCCTTCTTTTATTTCTCCATCTTACTTGGATCTTGATTCTGGCCACCACTAAGTAGTGGTCAGAAAATCCACTCCCCCAACCTGTATATACTCTTGCATCCATTACACATCTTCGCATCCTTTCATCCACACACACATAATCAATCATTGCCTTCCTTTCATTCAGTTCACCACCCACCCTTCTCATTACTCGCCATGTATACCTGTGTATCATTTTGTGCCTGGAGAGGGTATTGACTATCACCAGTCCCCTCCCTGCACAAATGTCCACTAACGCACTGCCATTCTCATCTATCTCAGCAGGCACACCCCACTCACCAACTATTCCATCCACCTTCACATTTCCTAGTTTACCATTCATATCACCAATCAAAAACATACTCTCAGTCCTTCCAAAGAATTATAACAATGTAAGATAACTTTTACCTGGCAGTGGTGTAGTGGTACGCTGCCTAGCTCTCACCTGAGAGTCCCAGGTTCGATTCCCGGCATATTGTTAATATATTTGGTGGAGGGAGAATTCCTTCCAAACTTTTCCATGCACACTTCCATACTTGTCCAGAACTCTTTTGTATTAATTAGTTTCCACACTGTACCTACAGACATACGATTTTCATCATTAGCGATAAAACGTGATGGCAGAGCATGACTGGGAAGAGGAGAGACGGGTGGAGAGAGAGGCCAGGAAGGGAAGTGATTTAATTGGTAAAACAAAACCTTATACTCGCGTAACACACACTGTCAGTTTCTATATTTGTTTAGTGTGTAACTGACATCGTAATTAGTGTTTTCTTGCAACCTCGCCTTAAGTACTGCAAACGTTCTATAATATTTCATACAATGCTTGCTGGCAACATCAGTCCAGTCCAAATAACCCTGTGCTTCTCAGTCCGCAACGAAGAATATTCATACACCAATGTCATACATTTCACGATAACGTTATTTTCCCTCCTGCTGCAAATTAATATTATTATTAAGGAATGTATCTTTATCTCGGAACACGTTTCTTTAATATTAGCCATTTAAATCATACCTGCCAACTCTACAGTATATCATACAGTGTTCCCAGATTAACAGGCTCATATCACGCACTAAGAGGGACAAACTTCTGCTGTCGACTGTACATGGTCTTTCTGGAGTAGAAAGAATGACTGAATTAGAACAAACAGAATTAAAATGTTCGCCTTTTTGACCCGCCAACGCTGGGTACCCCTGCTAATATACATATACATATATAAACATATATATATATATATATATATATATATATATATATATATATATATATATATATGTGTGTGTGTGTGTGTGTGTGTGTGTGTGTGTGGGGCTATTCACAGTAAGGGGTTGTCCCAAAGCTGAATAAAACCTAATGTAAATATGAAGAAATAATTTACAATATGTATTGAAATAAGATAGAAAAAACTCGTTGTTTTTAAGTCCGTCTCTGAAATGCATATCCTTGTCTATATTTATTAATGCCGTATGAAAATAATTGTATATTATTTACCACCTCATCATAACAGAAGGCAGTTAGTGTTTAACGACATGCAGGTAAGTACTCTCCTGCTGGAACAAATAACCCAATATATTTTGGTAAAGCATTACGATAGTTGCACTGAAATGCATACACTTACGTTGTGCAAACAGTGTTAGCCTCAACAATACGGCAATGGGGAAGAGGGGTAGAAATTGGGAAAAACTGGGACGGATGAAGAAAAGGAAAGTGGATGGAGGGGAGGACTGGAAAAGGGAAGAAGTCGGGAGAGGAAGAAGGAAGGAGAGGGACGGGGGATAAGAGAGGTGAAGGAAACATGGATGTAAGGAAGAGGCGTAAGATGTAGAGGGAAGGAAATGGGAAAGAAAGAAAATGAAAAAGGAAGAAAGGGAAGAAAAAGAAGGGGAATAGAGGAAATAGGGCAGGTGGATGGGATATGAGGAACAGGGGATGGAGAAAAGAGAGGGAGAAAGAGAAAAAAAAAAGGAATATTTAGGAGAATGGGGAGAGACTTGGCTGAATAGCGAGAGGTGGAAGGGAAGGCAGGAAAGAGGATCGAGTGGGGGACTATAATCTTCTCTGACCCTACCTCAGCAAGATGGAATATTTTTGGATTAAGTAAAGATAATACCATGACGTATGAAGATTTTTGGTGAAGGAGAGAGAGAGAGAGAGAGAGAGAGAGAGAGAGAGAGAGAGGGGGGGAGGGAAATTTTGTGTGTGTGTGTGTGTGTGTGTGTGTGTGTGTGTGTGTGTGTGTGTGTGTGTGTGTGTCTGTGTGAGGTGTATGCGTGTGTGTATGTGTGTGTGTGTGCGTGTGTGTTTGTGTGTCTACGCGTGTGTGTGGGGTGGGGGGAGGGTGTAAGGTGTGTGTGTGGGGGAGAAGGGTGTGATGTGTGTGTGTGTGTGTGTGTGTGTGTGTGTGTGTGTGTGTGTGTGTGTGTGTGTGTGTGAACGATGACAGTGAGCAGTGTTATCATGGAAGCAGGAAGCTCCTCACCACCTCTTCCTCTGCGATATATTTTGTATAGTGCACAATGTTATTATCTTGTATGCTATTTACCATTTCTTTATTTACAAAGCTTGTCTTCTTTCCTTCTATCCTCTTCTGTCTTTCTTTCCTTCATTCTTTCCTTGTTCTTCTGCCTACGGGCGACTTTACACTCCTTCTTCTGTCTTTCTTTCCTTCAGTCTTTCCTCTTCCTTCTGCCTGTGGTTGACTCTACACTGAGTGATAAGCCAAATGGTTTCCTGTACACCATGAAGCAATTTATTATGCTGGGTGGTAACTATATAACGAAATTTTGGCGCCTGGTGGTTAAGTGGGTAATTACGGTGCTCCAATCGGATTGAGCCGGTGAAGGTTTATATCTAAGGGATGGTTGGGATTGATTGCTCTTGTAATATCACTCACGGATGAGTGAGGCTGGTCACTCTTATCTTAAATGTCGGTACCAACTGCCTAGCCCCGGGATTCTACGCTCCTCATGGGGAAATGTAGGATTGGATGATGGATAGATGGATGTAATGTTAACAGAATTGATAATATTAATGTTACTAAATACTCCGGTAAAACATAGGCGTGTGTGAGAGTGAAGTGAAAAAAGTGATGTGTTACTGGCTTAGTGGTCGCTACCTCGATTTAGGCTGTTGCCTGGAGCTTCCTGGTAACTATAGTTGATATAACGTTATTCACTGGTTTCACCTACGGCCACACAGGCACGTTGTGGAAATACTGCCACTCGTTCCCTAATATCAGATGTAAATTCGTAGGATTTCACTGTACAGATGGCGAGTATCCGTGCACACGTGTCAGCTGACGTGTCGGGCTGCACAGGATCTGATCTTTGTTGGTGTGTCGCTGGTGGACTTTTGGACTACGGAAACTAGCCTTTTTACGTATTTCCATTGGTGAATGCATTTTAAAAATTATTTTGACTACGGTAGCCTAGTCTTAACCCCAACACATCTCAGAGAGCAATATTGGATCTGCAGTTTTACTGCATTAGAATAACAAGAACAATAGATCTTAGTGATACTAAATAACACAAAATGTCAACTGCCGTGATGAGTAAGGATGGAGGTTTGGAGGGTGAAGTGCTTGAAAGGGTACAGCAGGGAAGAAAGGTTGCTGGTTCTTTGAAAGCAGTGATAAGAAACAGGGAAGTGAACATGGAAGTGAAAAAGTTACTACATGACAGTATTGTGATACCAACTCTAACGTATGGAAGTGAAGCTTGGACGTTGTTGGAAGGACACAAGTCAAGAGTGAGAGCAGTGGAAATGAGTTATTTAAGATGAGCCTGTGGAGTCACATGGAGAGACAGGCTGACGAATGAGGATATAAAGGAGCGTTGTGGTGTTGTTGTGGATGTGATAGGAAGCGTTATGAGAAACATACTGAGGTGGTTTGGCCATGTGGAGAGGATGGAGGGTGAAAGACTGACGAAGAGAGTGTATGTGAGTGAGGTGGAGGGGGGAAGAGGGAGGGGGAGGCCGAGGATGAGATGGAGGGATGGGGTGGAGAGGTATATGAGAGAGGGGTGTGTGAGTTGGGAGCAGAGGAGTGAAATGGCGGGGGACAGGGCGACTTGGAGGCGATTTGTTTGTGGCCACCCCAAACGGGATTGAGGCGTCTGGCAATAGATAGATAGATAGATAGTCAACAGCCGATTCATTATAATAATGCAGCAAATGCACACTAATACGCCAAACAGGAAGCCGTTGCAATAATGTTGACAAAGTACCGTATCTGGAGAATCAGCTTATTGTTGTAATAAGCTTTGGCACGTCTCACTACCACTCACATTATATGAAGCTGTTTGGAAGCAGGTGAATAAATTAATATAGCTCCCTGACCATAGATTTTTATATGTAGTTATCTGTCCATCAACACTGCACCACGACTCAGGACTCAGCAGTAATAACATACTGAAGGGTGTGGCGAGAGAGAGAGAGAGAGAGAGAGAACCTACTAGCCAAGCGAACAACAGACAAGAAGCGATAGAGCTGAGAGGATAGAAACACGAACATGCATTGTAGAAATGATGAAAACAAACACTGAGAGTAGGGAGTAGAAAAAAGAGACGAGGAAATAAAAGAAAGAACAATGTATCTGTACAGAGAAAAGAAATGTAATTGATGGAGCAGACGAAAACAGACAGTGGGTGATGCAGGAGAAGAAGGAGGACCACAAGCAGGACCATTCAAGTTACTTACTCACCTTTCTTGATTCCAAGTCCCTGATGTTGAGATGAGGGATATTCTCAACCTTTCACTACAAAGCTACTTAATTATGGATATGTTTTCCTCATTCTTTCCTATTGATTATGACCTGTTTGTCATTTAAGCTCATTGTGTCTAGACATCTCGAACTGGACAGTTCATAATTATTACTTTCGTAAGTCTCTTTGGAAAGGATAACGTATATAGACTTCCGGCCTTGGGCTCGATTATTATTATTATTTTTTTTTTACATAGCAAATGATAAAAGATGAAGAAAGTAGGCAATTAATTCTGTGGCAGAAAAAAAAAAAAAGGAAGGAAATTAAACTACAGTCGAAGGAGTATAGCACAAGAAACCAGCAAAGCAGGCAAATGAATAACACACGGAACAGACATTATATACAGTTCGAAAGAAGAAGAGATATTGGAAGGAGAAAAAAGAAAGAAGCAAGGAATAAGTGCAGAAATAAGAAAAAAGACGAAAACAAAAGGAAGCAATAAATGGAAAGAAAAAGGAAAACAGGGGCAATCAGACAATCAAGCAACCCAGACAAAACTGACGCAGACGTCTATCTATCTATAGCCGGCTGCCATAATCCCGTAAGAGTTGGCCATTTGTCCTTGAGTTAGTTGTTTTACGGGGAGGGACATTAACTCCCCGCCAACCCGCTTGTTGACACGTAAGAAACAAGCATGGGTTTGTTATATAGTTACCACCCAGCATTGTAAATGCTTTCCTGGCTTACAGGAAACAATTAGCCTTGTCACTCAATGTAAAGCCACCCGAAATGGGAAGAAGAATTATAAAAGATGACACGAAAGATGGGAGAAACAGGAAGAGAGGAGGGCAGACACAGAAAACGAATCATAAGGGTGAAGGAAGAAGTAGGCGGCACTGCATCAAGTGAATGACTGATGGTCGCCACCACCTACCACATGCAGACGTACAAACCAGAATCACTAGGAAATCTTGGTACACGAGAGTATGTGATGGCAAACTATGGCTGTAAGTGGAAATGAGCCAGCGCCCAGATTGTCGCCGAGGTAACAACACACAATACTTATTATGATCTCGCTGTGTACAGATTTGGTCGGTTAGGCGTTGTATACATTTCGAATTTATTCATAAATGCAAGTACATATCAGTCATACAACGGTCTCAGGTTTCGTAAATTTACTTCAGGCTCCATACATTTATATCAAACCAATACATTCTTCCTCAACGTACTCAGTACAATAATACAGTGGTCTGGTTGTGTGAGTAATCAGATGTTTTCTGTTAACAGTTGGAGATTTGTACGAGATATTTACGTCTCGAACAGCATACATTTCATACATTCACGTCGGTCTTCGTACATTTAACCTCAGACTTCTTTCATCTTCTCCCAGTGGACACAACACCACGTGACTGTCGTCTCACTGTGTGGGTTTGGATGGTGGTCTCTTTTCCCTGTGATTTGTATGAGAGATGCACAGTTTCATAAATGAACCCCTGGGACCTCACATCCCCCACAGGGTTTGTATATATGCTCTCAGAAATTATACACACTTTCGCTTATCCGGTATACGTACAGTACCTCACTCTTCCAATATCTTTGTTTCAGTACACTCAATATATTCTGCACATATTTATCCATCAGTATCAGACATCCGTGAGTTTTCATACTCTCAGACCAACCTGATACACTTAAATGAAAACTCGTAATGTGTGGAAAATTGTCCAGTGCAATTAAACATATGCATAATTTATCACCTGTACAGAATTTTCTTCTCAGGATGTCGCTATTGGATAAAAGGAAGTGAAAAATCGGAACGTAAAGGCTTTGAAAAGTTGCATTAAAAAAACTATGCTAGATCAGAAAGGAGTAAATAGTTTACCGTTTGAAAAGTTTTCGCTCAAAGATTTTAAACCAAGAAAAAAATAATAAGGGTATTCGGAATTGAGGGAGAAAATTTAATGAAACGAAATTTCTTTAAGTATGTAAAGTAGAAAATTCACAAGATATATAGGCATAGACATATAATATTCCGACTGACGAGCTGAATTTCAGACATCAGTTCATTCTCATTACTTTTCAAGCAACTAACTTTTCATTGTTGCAACCTTCATTAAAATAATGATTATCTCCTTTAGACTTGTCATTTTAAAGAGGTGATATTCGTGTGGATTTTAAAAAAGAAAGTTAAGAGTTAGATCCTGCCTTGATTAACCTTAAGCTGCATGAAGTCGTCTGGCAACAGCAAGAATGTACTAAAAACATAGAATGAAGGCGTTACAAAATATAAAGCTTCCATACTGAAAGTATTTCTTTTCTTTCAGCCTCTTTAGACCAGTGTACCATTGATGACCTCAGTAAAACCATCTTTCAGTAGCCAAACACAGTGTGAGTGTGTGTGTGTGTGTGTGTGTGTGTCTTTATATATATATATATATATATATATATATATATATATATATATATATATATATATATATATATATATCGTTACATAGCCTATGATTTCATCATCCTTTGTGTAAGTCTAACGTACAGTATGCTGCATGTTTGATCACGAGCGTGTTCTACCTCACTCCCCCCTTCTACCCTTATAGTAGAGTAAGTCGTTCTTTCTGTTGTTCAGAGCAGGAGTGTCAACTCTTTCTCCCCTATGGCTTCATTTGTGCGTCCTTCTTACAAGTTGTATCAAGCTCTGCCGGCCCCTATATAATGAGCTCAGTCTCTGCATTAATTGCCACTTAGATCTACTCCTCATTTTGTTCACATCTCTGTCCTCCCCTGTACAGTTGTTATTATTGTGAGTGCTCAGGAAGTCTCCAACCATCTAGCAGCTGTGTAATTTGAGTATAAGTGTTATTACATTTTTTTCTTGTACTGTATAGCATGAGGTGTTGATTCGTGGGCCTGGTGAGGTTTTTGTGATTCATGTGTTTTAGGTGTCAGCCAGTGTTAATAATATTTTGTATCTGTAATAATATATCTTGCATTAACTGAGCATTATCCAGTTTTCTCATTTTTATCAGGGCTGACTTAGATAAATTTACACTTGCTAATTTCGTGTTAATAGAGGCTATTCCAGTTAACCATATATTTAACCTGTTTTTTGCCATTACATTAACCTTATGAGTCCTGAATGTTTTGTTGTTAGCTTGAGCATTAAACTTTAACTTGTAATTTTACCTAACTCTTTTGTTTTGAACCTGGAACTTTGCGGGACAGTTTTTCTCTGTTCCGTATATATATATATATATATATATATATATATATATATATATATATATATATATATATATATATATATATCAGTGAATGGGGACAAAACAATCTTGTCTCATTTAATGCTAGTAAAACTAAATATATACAATTGCCAGATTGCCAGATTCGTATATTACCTTCAGTGCTACTAATATTTCCATCTCCAAAGGTACTGAAATTACCGGTGTTTCACTTAACAATGCCTTCAGCTGGACTTCTCATGTTAGATCACTTTCTAAAACCGCCTCAAAGAAACTTGTATCATTGTACAGAGTCCGTAACTTCTTCATTAACGAGCAGTTAGCTATAATATATAAGAGTCATGTGCACTCGCAGCTTGAATATTGCTCACCCTTGTGGAATGGATGTGGACAGGTTGCATTAAAACAACTAGACAAAATTCAGAACAAAGCTATTAGAATTATTAATATCCCTGCCATTACAAAAAAACTACCTCCCCTACAGGTAAGGAATGTTGCCTCCCTTGCATTACTTTACAGATATTTTTATGGCAAATGCTCAGACGAAGTTGCGTCCATGGTGCCACCTCTCCATGCCTTCCCTCGTGCTACACGGGCATCTGGTAGTGCTCATGACTGGAATGTCACTCAGCCATATTGCAGAACTTCTGCCTATCAGAATTCTTTCATTCCCTGAACTGTATCTCTCTGGAACTCGCTTCCCCAGAGTTTTTTCCCTCCAAACTTCAACCTACAGCTGTTCAAGTCTGTTACAGATATTTTATGAACAGAGGAGGCGGTGGCTGAATCGGTAGAGAGGCGGCTTGCAGTCCTAATGGACCCAGGATCGAATCTCGACTGGGGCAGGGAACAGTTTAAGGATTTGAATTTCCTAAAAGCAGACTTTCCTGAACTACCAGATGACCCGCCGACATGTCGTAAAAGTACCCCCGCTAATACCAATACACCAGTCCTGTATGAGACAGCCCGAGCATGTATTCAATATGGACGGTGGGTGTTAGCGCCGAAGTGGTGACATGTGGAGGTGTAGGAGGACTACTGGGCCTTGGGATAGGCAACTGCCCCCAAGAAATAGGCCCTGAGCCTTTGCCCAGAGTCGGACACAAAAAAAAAAAAAAAAAAAAAAAAAATCTGGTGTATGGATTTTTTTTTTTCCTTCATTTGTTTTTCCTTTCTCTGTTCTGTTTTAGAGAGAGAGAGAGAGAGAGAGAGAGAGAGAGAGAGAGAGAGAGAGATTATACAGTAGTGAAGGAGTTAATGTACATTGCCCTAATTAGTTCAATCTGAAAGGTAGTTGCAAAAAGTCTGGCGGTAGAAAGTATAATAAGTAGAAATGAGAATTCCCATCCTTATTGTTATTATTATTATTATTATTATTATTATTATTATTATTATTATTATTATTATTATATTACTACGTAGGTTGCTACTATTGCTTTCGCTGGTATCATTATTATTCTCACCTCAGAGTCTGGCAACGATTCCAGGAGAACCGGAGACTGCACAAGGAATCTGATGGGCCATTGCTGAAAAAAAAAAAAAAAAAAAAAAATCCAGATCTCCACAATGGGGTGGAGGTCATTGTAAGAAAGAAACAGTAGCAGACACATGCATTCTTCGACACCCTTATGAGATCTCTTGTTGATGTTACACAAGAAGTTGCCGTAGGTTCTTCAGATCTTACTTATATTACACATACCTTACTACATGATGAAGCCTCTTTACTGTGGCTTCGCAGTAAACAACACATAACCAAGTATTATGATATCGGCCTCTGAGCCTCCCAACGATTCCGGAAGAACCGGAGACAGCGCAAGGAATCTATGCGGCCCAGGTTAAGTGTCCTGGCATGGTCCATTTCTGAGAGAAAAAAGAAATTCCATATATCCCGAATGAGGACAAGGTCACTAAGAAACGACAGGTGGGAACTAGTGACTGTCCGTAAGATAATTACATAGTTATAGTTCCTATTATTATTATTATTATTATTATTATTATTATTATTACTATTATTATTATTATTATTTTTTTATTATTATTGTTATTATTATTCCTGCCACTACTATTCCTACTCCTCCTCCTACTGCTACCGGTACTACTACTACTACTGCTACTTCTACTACTACTACTATTACTTCTGCTACTACTACTACTACTACTATTACTACTACTACTACTACTACTACTACTACTTCTGTTAATATTGCGTCGGAGAGCTGTCTGATCATTTCTTTATAACTCTTTGACGGCAAAATGTTCCACTTTGTGGAATAAAATCGGCTATAGAGTGCCACAGATAATATAATCATCCTGTTACTAAAACAGCTACAGTCCACCACCACCGAACCAAGGACGAGTAACGGTGGGACGAGTTACCAGATATCGATGCATAACGCTACAGTATTTCTTATCATGTTCCCATTGCAATTAGGGCAGAAGGCAGAGGTGGCAGCGCTTGACGGAGGTTTGAAAGTATCGTCTGGGCAAACACCGAAAGAGTGTGATATCAAATATTACTGGACATGATGAAGGGGAGAGGAGGAGGAAGAAAGAGACCCGAGCAAGAAAGTGAGGGTGGAAGGAAAGGTAAATGAAAGGGAAGGGTAAAGAAGGAATGGAAGACTGAGAAAGTGCATGAGCAGAAAGGACAGTTGGATGTGGCGAAGTGAAAAGCAGAGAGAGAAGGAAAAATATGAAAGACAGGAAAGGAGGACAAAAGGGTGGTATATGGATATGTTGCAGAAGTGGGAGAAAATGTATCGAGAGAGAGAGAGAGAGAGAGAGAGAGAGAGAGAGAGAGAGAGAGAGAGAGAATCGATTCAACTATCTGGGATAGGGAGAAGGAAAAACAGGAGAGAACAGAAGAAGGAAAGGGGAGGAAGAGGGTAGAAGAAAGGATAAATGGGAAGGTGGAAGGAAGAAGAAAGAGGAAGGAATGAGAGGTAGACGCTTGATGGGGGGGGGGAAGGAAAAATAATTCGAGGAGAAGGACGGAAAGGATAGGTGAAAAGGAGAGAGTTGAGGAGAAGAGGGTGGATACGAAGAAATGATAATAAGAAATAGAGGTCAGAAGGGAGAGAGCGAACAACACTGGAATTATTTTTAGCATTGTTTCTGGCGAATGGGGGAGAAGGAATAAGAAGAGGAGGAAGATGAAGAAAGGAGGGGGTGGAGAAGACGAAGTGGGATGGAAGAGATGAAGCAAGTAGGAACTGAGTAGATGAGAAGGAATAATTCTGGAAGATATAAGGAAGAGAGGGATTATGGGCAGGAAGAAGAGTCGTACATTAAAGAGAGGAGGAGAGGGGCGTAGAAGGCAGGGAAAGAAAGAAGGAAAGAGAGAACGAATGATGCGAGGAGAGAACGAAAAGATGGAAGGAGAGAAAGTGAAAGAAAAAGTAACTGAAAGGAGAGAGCAATAGGTATGTGACAATCGAGGAAGGAAAGAAAGGAGGATGGATGGATAGATAGATGGAGAGGAAGAGGATGAATGAGAGGAAATGTTAGACTGGAAGACGAGAAGACACAGAAAGTGGAGAGGAAGGAGGAGAAGACGAAGGAAATGGAGAGCTAATGACAGACAGAATGAGAGGATAGGAAAGGTGAGAATGGAGGAGAGGGGAAGTAGGGCGGAGAATGTGTGGAAGGGTGAGTTACTGTGGGAGGAAATAAAGAGATATGAAAAAAAAAAAAAGAGAGAGAGAAAACAGAAAAGAAGAAACAAGTGGTGAGAGGCACAACAAACCTCGCCTGACAGCAGTTATTTTATTGCTGTTAAGTACTGACTCGTTTCTGCCATTTAGTGTCAGTGTACAATTAAAGTCTATGGTAATGGCGCAAATGTTTTCAAGTTAAGCCTGTTGAAAGTCCGTGACCTTGAGTTAGACCTTTCAAGGTCACTCAAGGTCAAAGGCCATGCTGCCAAATGAAAACCCATATGAGACTTCCTGTATCTTGGTGACAGCAGATATCTCTACCTTCAACGAGTATCGAGTTATAGCCCCCTGAATATCCATGACCTTGAGTTTGACCTTTCAAAGTCACTTACGGCCAAAGGTCAAGGCAGCAGTCAAAAACCTATATGGGATTTCCTATATGTTGATAATAGTATACATCTCTATCTTCAACCAGTTTCGAGTTACAGTGCCCTGAATATCCATGACCTTGAGTTTGACCTTTCAAGGTCATTCAAGGTCAAAGATCTTGATGCCAAATGAAAGCCCATATTACGAGGTCCTGTATGTTCATAATAGTATATGTCTCTATCTTATCCGTTTTCAAGTTATAGCCATTTGAAAACCCGTGACCTTGATTTTGACCTTTCACTCTCACTCGATTACCTCCAAAGCTTAATCACATTCTTTGGGGACCAGTGCCCACATATCGTGAAAGTTTCATGTAATTTCTTTCAACCGTTTCTTCGCAATGTTCCTAACAAACAAAAAACAAACAAACAAACTCGACCAAAGACAATACCTCGTCGGACTCCGCCCTGGAAAGATGAAAAGGAACAGGGCAAGGTGCGACAGAAGAAGAGAAAGAAGAGCTGGTGAGGAGAGAATGAAAAAAGAGAGAAGGAAAAGGTGCATTAGAAGGATTGATGCTTAGGCAGGAGGGAGAAATAAGAAAAATGGATGGAATGGAGTTAAGAAGTAAAGGCAGAGACTGAGTAAGAATGAAAAAGCGATAATTAAGGTAGGAAGAATGGCAGCAAGAAGTGAAGCAATAACAGAATGAAGGAAGAAAGAAGAGGACAAAAGGAGAAAATGAATGTGGAGGATAAGTGGTAGAATGGGGAGAAACCAGGAGGTGAGGGGAGAGGAGAAAGAAGAGAGGGGCTGTCGAAGAGAAGGAAAGGCTGAGTAAAAAAACAAAGAATTATTGAAAAATATATGAGACGAGAAGAGAAGAAGAGGGTGGATGGTGAATGAAAGGAGGGAGGGAGAGAGAGAGAGAGAGAGAGAGAGAGAGAGAGAGAGAGAGAGAGAGGTGCATACGGAGTAGGATGACTGAGAGGGAATTGAGAAAAGGATACAGGCAAGGAACAAGAAAGGATGCATAAGAAGTAGGGGACAGAAGAGGAGAAAAAAATGCGAAAGTATAGATTAAAGAGGAAGAGATAATAACCAGAAGGAAAAGAAGTTGACAGACTCGGGTATGCAGGGGTAGCTGTGGAAGGATAGTATGACTGCGAGGGAAGAGTGGATAGCAAGAGGGAAAAATGAACTAAGGGCAAAGTTGTGTGACATTTGAAGAGAGAGAGAGAGAGAGAGAGAGAGGTGAACAAAGAACAAGGATGAAGTAGGCTACTTGGAAATTAAGAGAAACAAAAAGACAGATAGACAACGAGAAATATAAGACCAATAAAGAAGAAATCAAAACTAAGTGAAACCTATAAAATTAAGCACAATGAAAGGAGATTAAATAAAAACTTACGAAAAAAGCATCAGGAAAGAAACTTGAATAAACGTGAAAAAGAAAGAAAAGGAAGAAAACAGATTTTACTATAATTTTCTAACAGAACGAAGAAAAGAAGGGTTAAGTGAAGAAAGACAAGAAACAAAACACAAACAATAAAAGTAAACACAATAATCGCACCAAAGGGTATAAAAAGAAAATTAAACTAAAAAAAATTAGAGGAGTGGGAAGGAAAAGGGGAATAACAGAAGGGAGATAAAGGATGGAAGGAAAGCCAGTACCAATAACGGTGTGGCTAGAGGTGATAAATAAAGAGGGACGAGGAAAGGTTGGTAATAATGATGGCGTGAGAGGGGAGAGTAGGAGGAAGAGATCAGGTGAAAAAAGAGTGGATAAACGCAGAGACGGGAGGAAGAAAAAAGACGTATTATGCGTAAAAAAAATTAGAGGAGAGAGAGAGAGAGAGAGAGAGAGAGAGAGAGAAGGGAAACTGAGACAAGGACATGAAAAAGGTGGAATAGAACCAGGGAAATATAGATGGAATATATTCGATGTAGAAACCAAGGAACTAAGAAACTGCTAAATAAGAAGAAGAAATAAACGTTAGGTAAGGGACTGTGAGAGATAATATAATGCGATAATTAGGTGAAAGACAAATATTATTGTTTATGCACTATCATTTAATCCTTTACTCAAAAGGCCCATCAGAAATGCAGGAGCCATGGTCGCGGAAACTCAATCCCAAACTGAAAGGCGAGTGTGACCAATGGCTAGTCTTGAGTGGAATTAGGTGTGCTATATACCCCAGTCTGCCTTGTATGTATATCCTTATGGACGACAGCCAACTGCAGTGACTGAACCCACGAGACCACCAGGTGTCTGCTTAGTTACATGTTAACCACTCTCAAATTTTTCGCTTTTCACAGCTCCTGCTCTTGACTTGTGTCCTTCCACAAGGGTCCAAGCTTCATTTCCATACGTTAGAGTTGAGTTCACAAAACTGTCATGCAGACTTTTTTTTTTTTTTTTTTCAGTATTCACTTCCCTATTCCTTATCACTGTTTTTAGCGAATCAACAACTTCTCTTTCCTGCGGTACCATTTCATGCACATCATCCTCTAAAATTTAATCCTTACTCTATACCAAACGAAAATTTTGAATACCCTCACGGTCTCCATTTCCTGGCCATCCAGCCTCACTGTGCATTCTGTGACTTCATTCTCCTATAGACCAAAAGTTTACTCTTAGCAGCATTAACTTATATTAATTTTTAGATTTCGTTTCCTACATTTACTTCCATATTCATTCACCAAGTTTTGCAACTCCCATTTATCTTCTCTTAGCAATATATTATCAGCCAAAAACAGCTCAGGCAATTTCCAACGTCTCTCTCTCTCTCTCTCTCTCTCTCTCTCTCTCTCTCTCCCTCTCTCTCAGGACGTTCCAGCATATAATAGACTTTTGATGTCAGTAGCGCGGGTTTAATTCAGACACTGGTGGGAATAGTTTGCCAAGGCACAACGATATGTTATGAGTACACCCACAGTATCATATATTGGATTAGCCCTAACGAGACACACAAAGCATATTACTGCACCGATGTTTTGGTAGCTACCTTCCAGCATTCCAGAAAAAAAAAAAAAACAGGTATCCCGAAATTAACAGATTTTTCTTTATACATATATATATATACATACATATATACAGTATATATATATATATATATATATATATATATATATATATATATATATATATATATATATATATATATATATATATATATATATATTTTACATTCTTGGTAAGGGGAAGTTTCTGCATGCGTCATGTCTATATTATTTGTATTTCTTACTAAACATAAGTACTGGATATGTGAGGCGTCATCTGCTGGCGTGGAGTCGGATGCATAAAAACTACACAAGGCCTGTATGGATAAAAGGAAAGGACTTTAAGAAGAGCAGGTGCCTTAAAGTAAACAGGACAATAAACTCCAAGACGTAGAACCTGATATACAACCAGGGGGAAAGAGGTCTCTCTCTCTCTCTCTCTCTCTCTCTCTCTCTCTTCTTCTTCTTCTTCTTCTGTTTCTTCTTCTTCTTCTGTTTCTTCTTCTTTTATATATATTTTTTAGTTTTTAATTATGATATGCAATCATTTATTTTTTTGTTTACGTTTTTTTATTTGGTATTCTTATTTGATATTCATTCACTTTCTTACCTTCCTACACACCAGAAGTTTTATTCTCGCTTTTATCATTGTGTGTCTACTGTATACTGTAGTTTCACCGACCGTGTCCCCTATCCAATACTTAGCCTGATCTCTTATTTTCTAACGTCTTCCTTTTTGCTTCGTTTTCCCACGGTCTTTATTTTTTCCCCGTCTCGTTTTTTTTTCTTAGTTACATAATGTGATATGTTCACTCTCCCTTCCATCAGTTGGTTTTTCTCTCTCTCTCATTCCCTCTCCCTTCCTCTGTTTCTTTCTTTCTTTCTTTTTTTGGTCTTGTCACACACTGTACACTTCATTCCCTATACGTGATCTAGACTTCCATGATTCAGTGTGTCCTTCCATACTTTCCCTTCGATCGTCTGTCCTTCCCACACCTCTCATCCTTTATTTATCGTTTATTCCCAAATACAATACGTGTTTTATTTGTTATCATCGAGAATGCAGCTACAACTCATCTCGGTTTTTGATATCCATGCTTGATATCCAGAGCAAACTTTTTCTCTTTCCACGTCAACTAGGAGTAAATATGCTGTTTTTCAACTGTGAATACTAAGTCTGAGCAAGAGACTGACACTTGAATACGGTGCTGGTGAGGAAGATGTGCTATTGTACGGATGTAGAGCCGTAGTATTTTCGCATTATACCATACAGCAACAGGAAACACGTTGCTAAAGGGCCAAAAGATACTTCAAGTTATAGTGCATGAACTATAGATATCCTAATAAACGCTGGCACATCAACTGAATGAGAGGAGCAGTTTGGGACGTACTTTCCTGTTCCGTTTTTCCTTCTTTCTTCTTTCCATTCTTCTCATATTTCTTCTCTCGTCTTCCATCTCTCCTCTCTTCTTCCTCCCCTCCCTCTTCTTTCTTCTCTCTGCTCTTCCTCCATCTCCCCTGTCTCATTCCTTCTCTCTGATCTTCCTCCTTCTCCCCTCTCTCATTCCTTCTCTCCACTCTCAGTCCTTCTCTCCGTTTTTTCCCTTGTCTCCTTGTTCTTTCTTCTCTTGGTTTTTCTTCCTTTTCTCCTCCCTTCTTCTTTCTCTCCGCTCCTATTCCTTGTCTCTGCTCTTCCCCCTTCTCTCCGCTCATCTGCCTTCTCTCCGCTCTTCTTCCTTCTCTCCACACTTCCCATCTCCCCACTCTTCATCTTTCCCTCCTCCTTTCTTCCTTCTCTCCGCTCTTTCTCCCCTTATCCCGCCATCCCCACTAGTGGGAGGTGACAGGGAGAGACCACCGTGCCGTTTCGTTGGGTCTTACTATAACTGCTTTCCGACCAGCCTGTATTTAGTATTCCTCTTACCACATAGTACTATTATACGACTGTTTCATACCAAGAAATGGATATTAATGAGTGGGAGGGATAAGTAGGAAAGAGATAATGTTTTTTATATATTTAGACGCTGGAGAGGAACGTCTTCATGTGGTGGCATCGACATAAGTGGGCGGCTTCACTGTCCGTTTACACAAACATAACATACCTTATCTTCCTCTCTATCCATCGGAAGATGATGATGGACTTCAGGAAGAGGGCAGGTTCACTGCAGTCCACTGGGTTCGTGTTTCAGGTGTTGAACTACATCTGCTTTATTTCTATTCGTAGACCGAAACACTAGAGAAATAAAGTGCTGAAAACCTTTCTTGTTTTTCCATCAACCCATTATTTTCGACGGGAATATTGTGCTATGACTACTTCGTCCTACTAACGTCTCCTGTGTGTGTGTGTGTGTGTGTGTGTGTGTGTGTGTGTGTGTGTTTAGGGATATACGTGTTCTCTCTCTCTCTCTCTCTCTCTCTCTCTCTCTCTCTCTCTCTCTCTTTGTGTGTGTGTGTGTGTGTGTGTGTGTGTGTGTGTGTGTGTGTGTGTGTGTGTGAAATATTTAGAAAAATATAAAAACACTGAATGTATACTAAAAAAAAAAAAAAAAAAAAAACTCATCGTAGGGGAAGTACTGGGAGGTGCGAACGTGGTGTGTGTGATACAATGGGCGAGGTGGACACATTAGCAGATATAATTGACAAACGGCAGACGGAAAAACATGCAGAAGCCAGGTGAGATGTGGAATGCTGGGGGGAAAGGCACTTGAATATTATAAATTATCAAATTATATATAAGAACACACACACACACACACACACACACACACACACACACACACACACGAAACGGGAGAGATCTTTGTGTGGAGACATGATGGGAAGTAAACATTAAGATTGAGAGAAACATGAAGCCAATTCAAAAGAAAATGAAATGAAGAAACACATAAGAATGATGAGTGTTGTAACAGGGATGGTGGGGTGGTGTTGGGGAGGGGGTTGGAGAAAACTAGGAGGAAAACACACAGGAAAAGGAGGCCTCTTGAGCAAAGAAGATTGACATTCTTGGTGAACCGCTGTGAGTCCTGGATTCTAGACAGTAGAATGGGGGAGAAAAAATAAACGACTGGAAAATTAAGTTACTAGAATGTAAATAAGTACTGGAGTCTTCAGTGAGAAAACAGACTCTGAGTGGAGACGTGATGCCGGTGTTGCTGGTAGTGGTGGTGGTGGTGGTGCTGGTGCTGGTGCTGCTGGAAAGCAAATACAAACGAAGAGTGGTGATGGACTGAGGGGCTGATGGAAAAAAATGGGAAAAATGGTTATGTAAGGAGCTTGGGAATACATAAAAAAATAAAAAAAACAGAACTAGCTACGAGGTGAAGAGGAGGGACGGCATGGAATATGAAGATGAGCTTAGCAACCCAGGGACGAACAAAGCAAATAGAGATGCAAATAGCTTCTAGCGATTTGCCAGAGAAAGAAAACTACAAGGAGGAGAAAGGTGAAATGGAAACATAGATGAAGATGTCTGGGGAGAAGAGACGAAGTACAAGAATTAACTGAAAAGATGAAATGGTATTACAAGCAGCAAGGGAAATTATATGGAAATAGATAAAGAAGGTGTCATGAAAAAATATACAGATGGATGGAGAAGCTGCATGAATAAGATTTTAATGTTAAAGAAAATTGACTAAATGTGAACTTTTAACAAAGCAAGAGTAGATCCTATAATTTTGAATTTATAGTGTTCCTTTCAATTATCCTATACTAAATAACGGATCAACCAGCTTACCTAATGCTGTCCCTTCTTATTTCGTCCCACACAATAATTCTGTGTCGATTACTTCAGTGTGTGAAAGGTACCACTAACAAATTGAGCAATTTTGCCGGATGTATTTGCATCATGAAAAGCCAAAACGATTCGTTGCGTGTGTTGTATTCTGAAAATATATATTATTTGCGATGGCCTTCGACAAATTTAAAACACATACGTTCGACCAAGATCCCTAGTTATTTACCCCTTCAGAATGATGGTGTTTTTTCGTATACAGTTATGCTTCTCACCTCAGAAGATACTTTTCAGGCTAAAAGTTATTTGTGTTTCTTCTGTCTGTTCATCATGCGGAGATTTTATCTATACCTCATAAAATCTTCTAGAGGTAGAAATAATTAAAAAGACATGGTATATGTGTGTGTGTGTGTGTGTGTGTGTGTGTGTGTGTGTGTGTGTGTGTGTTGGACGAAAGTCTGGAAACGGAGAAGTTCAAGTAATTAGAGGGAAGACAAGATGGAAGTTACTCTGGGGTGACTTTCCAAACTCTACTTCAGGACTTAACTGCACAAGTTTACTTAACCTTTGACTCTCTCACTCCTCACACGACTTGTCCTCATACAACTTACCCTCAAACAACTCAGCTTTACACAACAAATTGTCCTTCCACAGAATGCCCTCACACAATTTGCTTTCACACAGCGTACGCTCACACAACTTTCCCTCACAAACTTACCTTCACATAAGTCAGTCTTACACAGCTCACCTTTACACAACTCACTCTCACATAGTTTACCCTCACACAACCCATTCTCACACAACTTACCCTAATACAACGTTCACCAATACAACTTGTCTTCACACAGTGTGCACCCACACAACGCGCTCACAACTTGCCCTCACATAACCAGCCATCTCACAGCCTAACCTCAAACAACTCATCCCCACACAACTCACTCTTACGTGATTCATCCTGACACAACTAACATAACCTCGTACAACTTATCCTCATTTTATACTCACACAATTTGCCTTCACATAACTTAGTCTCATACAAATGCACTTCCCTTTTGGTTCTTGTTCATCACCTATTTTCTGAAGATAAAAATAAGGTTTGGATAAATCGAACAACAATATTAATTCTTTCATCAAGGATCCGACCGTCTGTGGTAGCTAACTCCTCTTCAAGATGCCTTTCTTAGACTGAATTATACTTTTTTAATGAAAAAAGAATCAAATAATTGAATATAAAAAGCCATTATGGAATTAACAGAGGTAACGGATGACCTTTAAACTCAGTACGAGGGGCTTTCTTGTACTGAGTAATACTGGATGTAGTGCTGACTCCGTCTTCCTTCACTTTTATAATTTTTTGTCTGTGTCAGTCCTCCTCTTATCCCTATTTCTTTAATCTTTCATCTTACCTTTTCATCAATCTTCTTTCCACCTCATGTGGCTCTACATTGAACGAGCAACCTAGTACTTTCCTGTGACCCAGGAAACCGTTTAAACGCTGAATGGTAACCATATGGCTAAATAACGAAGCGATGCAGAGCCTGTCATGGTACCCCTTTTAACCGGTTGGAGAGACGCAACTGTGGCTTCCAGCCTGACTGGGTACATTATCTGGAACACCAGGCCCGGTATTCTCGCCGTGTGAGGAAGTTCCCTAACACTTTCTTTTACTTTTTTTTTTTTTTTGCTTATTACACCTTACTGTCCTCTTCTGTGTTACATAAATCCTTCCAGTGTCGCCACAGTCTGAGAAAATAATGTACAAAACGATATTAACCAGCTGTCTACAAAATAAATCGGTTGGGAAGTGTTGTTAGGGAGCTTCCTTAACCGACGAGAATACGTGTCCAGGTCTCAAGACGTCAGGTAAAATAGAGCAACGGACCGAGTTGTGGCCTATTACAGGAAATTGATATTACCTACTCCGCTGATCACCCTCATAACTTTACTGTCTTCCCTGCCAGGCTGAGCTCTTTATCACACTTTTCTTTTATTCACTGCTAACCCAAAATTCAGCCAAGGTTTATGGCAATGTCAATAGATAGCTAGATTGATATGTAAATCGATGCTAGTCAAACCAAATATATACAGTTCATTATTAAACAGATATTGTCAGATTCGTTTTTTACCTTCAATGCTACTAATATTCCCATCTCCAAAAGTATTGAAATTCTCGGTGTGTCATTTAACTATGCCCTCTGCTGGACTTCTTATGTCAGATCACTCGCTAAAACCTCCTCAGACAAACTTGGATTATTGTACAGAGTTCGTTACTTCTTCACCGACGAGCAGTTAGCTATAATCTATAAGAGTCATGTGCACTTTCAGCTAGAATATTGCTCGCCCTTGTGGAATGGATGTGGAGAGGTTGTACTAAAACAACTGGTCAAAAATTCGAAACAAAGTTGTTGGATTTATTAATAACCCTGCTATTACAAATAAACTACCTTCCCTACATGTAAAAAGGAATGTTGCCTCCCTTGCATTATTTTACAGATATTTTTATGGCAAATGCTCAGACGAAGTTGCGTCCACTGTGCCACTTCTCTTTGCCTTCCCTCGTGCTACACGGGCATCTGGTAGAGCTCATGACTGGAATGACCGCTAATGACCGAATTCAGAAATTTTTCACTTTAGAATAATCAGATTTCCAAGGTTATGTGTCTTATAGCGAACTGGTGCCTTTTGAAGAGCAAAACGCTGCCTTAAGTATTTTTTTCTTTTTTTAATAATGAAAAAGTAAAGAAAAAGTCTCAAGATTTCAATGTGGCCTATGCAAGGAATCTGAAGGGTCCAGGTTATGTGTCCTCAAGGCAGTGTCCTTAAGTCCACCTTTCAAAGAAAAGATTGGGGGGAGGGGGGCCGTTCTGCACTTGGTTAGGTAGGTGGGGAGTATGAGCTTGGTCAGATGGAGGGTTCCAACAGTGTAGCATTGCCTGTGTTTTTAATAAGGCCTTCTTAGCGAAAAAATTATAAATATTTTCTACTCATTCTTTCTCCACAACGTGTCGTGTACTTATTGATCATGACAAATGGTTGTAATCATTTCAGCAAGGAGTCTGGAAAGAATGTAGTAAAAACGGAACTTCACACGCAACGATATAGATTTACATATGACACTCCATATTCAGGTAGTTGACGTCGTCTTGTCTTTATTTCATTTTCTTTTTCATTTTTATCCTTTATCGAGAGAAGCTAATGTTTTGTTTGGGGGACTTCTTGTTGCAAAAAGAGGTTATGGACGTGTCTTCACATGTATCAGCTAGAAAACACACTCATTTTGAAAGCAAGGTGAGAGAGCATACCTCCGCCAATGCCAATAAAGTGAATGATTTGCTGCTGTAAATCCTCTATCCTCCCAGATAAATACTTTTACATTCCTTTATGGACAGTTAATTCTATGGTCATATTCTATCCTATTACACAAATCATCGAGTGTGCCAATATAATTTATGATTTATTCCTGCATCGGGATTTGGATCCATCTCAAAATCTAATAAACTCTTCCTTGACCCACTGCCCACATATCCACCAGATTTCATTTAAGTCCAGTGTCTACTTTTTGAGATAACATGTACTCAAACAAAGAGATAAGAGTGAATTCATAATCTTCATGCGATTTCGTTGGCGGAGGTAATAACTGTAACGTTACTGTAGTCCTTTTACCTTAAGTTGACACAGATTTTCGTCCTTTTGCTGCTTATTTCACATAACTCAGTGGCATATTATGACAATACTATGCATCTACCGCCTTTCCACAGCACTTCTTCTTGACTAGCAGAATATGACCCTACTGTACTGACGATCTAGTACCTTTCCTCAGCACTTCGTGATTAGCACCATATTCTAGTGTTAAATTATAAGTACAACTCTGCATTCAAGAGGGAGAGGGGGTAATTTTAGGACAAGTTAGAGTAAAAGGAGTATAGTGAAGCCCAGGAGTCCACCAGCAGCCCTCCTCTCGTCTCAAACGGTTCTTCATATTTATTTTGTGCTTCATGTTTTCTACCGAGAGCTTTTGGAGGAACCTCTTGAAGCGAAAATGATAAAAATTTCTAATATGAAGTCAGTGAATCATTATCACACCACAGCAAACTTGTCAAAACGTAACAAATTCTCGCCAAATTTTAACAGCAACAACGAAGCCAATTGGATTCTCGCTTCGTTCGTAAGTTCAGAATGCTAAAATTATTAGGAAAGTAGTAATCGGAAATGTAGCCAACTGTACTTTGATACTCTGCAATATAAAATTACAAGTATTACTCAGTACTCCACCAGCATCCCTCCTTTCGTCTCCATCGCCTCTTCATACCCCCTGCAACGAGTCACACCATAAAATAGAAAAAAATCTGAGCATTGGACGCATCAGTAAGCAGCAAAGACGAAAAAAACGTCTGATCTCTCTCCACGCAACTTACCCCTCCCATTTCCTCTCATTTTATATTATTTATTGTTATTATTCACTATCATTATCATTATACTTCTCTTTTCCTACTCACAGGTAGAGAGAGAGAGAGAGAGAGAGAGAGAGAGAGAGAAGAGAGAGAGAGAAAAAATAGAAACACTAATCAACAACATGTAAAGTAATGTGGGCCTCACATTCATTCACTCACTATTCAATCGACTGGAATCCCAACCCTACCTCACAGGCATATCATTCCACACACCCACATGCACTTCACAATTGCCAGTAAAACAGGCATACCCTCAAGTAAAAAGAAAGGGGGTGCGGGATACCAAACAGTTTTTCATGCTCTCCTCCTCACAAATTCCACCCATCCAGTTCAATCCTCAGTTCGCCAGTCTTATCAACCTCAATTCCTCGCTTTAAAGCACACTGATTTACCACATCTGTCCACCCTCTTGGCCTACCAAGCCTCCCCCACCTTGAAATTCACTCACACATACCCTTTTCATTACACTGTTTAAGCACACTCATTTGATTAATTTATTACATTTTATCAATACTTTCGAGAAGTGGCCTGGTAATGCCTTTTATTTATTTATTTGTAGTATGAGGAAGACTTGTATTACAGTGAAAATGGTACAATTGGCATTACTTTTTTCCTTTAATATGATCAATTTTCATAGAGTTTCTCGATACCTCCTGACAATTTTATTTATAAATTTATTTATATATTTTGTTTGTGACTGAAAATTCATAGTGGAGGGTTTTAATTTCACAATGGCATTTTTCTAAGGCCTTATTAGTGTCGTTTTACTTACAAGCTTTGTTTACTCACCCTCTATCAACCTGTGTCAGCAGCCCCTCCTGCCAATTCAAGTCTCACTGCTTCATATCGTCTTCCATTTTTTCCTTGCACATCGTGCTGTTGGCCGTCTCCCCATTCCCCTGTCATTTGTGCTTCATAAAACTGTTAATCTTTCTTTGTTTCCAGGCGTTTCGTTTTCCCTATGTCCTGGAGACTGGACAGATTTGCTGGTACAGCCAAATTATGTATGTGTTTTAGCTAATAGCAATTAGATTTCTTGACCATCATGATCATCATGGTCATCGTCACCACCACCCCCGCCGCCGCCAATAATTACCTAAATCTGGAGTAAGGCAGCATAAAAAAAAAAATAAAGGAAGAGAAAGTTTTAAATTGGAGGAACTGACAACAGCATTCCCAGTCAACAGTAAAACATTCACACATTCAAGTACAAAACGTCTCTCTCTCTCTGTTTGTCTGTCTGTCTGTCTGTCTGTCTGTCTGTCTGTCTGTCTCTCTCTCTCTCTCTCAGTTTTATTGCTAAGTTAGGTCCGTTATGGTTAGATTAGGTTTCTTTAAGTTTGGGAAATATTTCAGAAGCCCGGCCTATTTAAAAATATTTTCATAATTTCCATATCAAACTTTTAATCTCGCGCCCACATCAACAATTTTCATTAAGTAAACCTTTTTCATTTGGCTCCTCAGGTCTTTGAAACCAGGCCATAAGTTTTCTAATTAATCTCCCTGCTTGTACACCACGCCGTCACAAATTTCAAACTCATTAATCACCACTCCGTTAATTTTTACCTCCCCACCTATCTCCATCATCATCACTCTCTGACCAGCACCGTGGTCCACCCGCTGAGGTTAGGATTAGCGCATGGGTCACTGTGACGGGAAAACTGGATCAGGGACTCATATTACATGGATGTGGTGATGGTGGGTGATGGAAGTTGGATGATGGAGGGGGTGATGATATTAGGGTTACTTTATATTAATATTTAACCCATTGACTCCCAGGGTTCCTGTGTGAGGGATTTTGCTGGAAAGATAGTAACCGTACTTTCTTCCGCCTATCAGCTTATAGTTGCGAAGCCCATAGGTCCCTACCCCGGGGTTCCCTCCTTTACTAACTTATGAAAATGCCCACTTCCGTCCAATAATGAGGACGCTGGGTGCAAACGGTTTAATTGTGCACAGACGCTAAATGACAGAAACGAGTCAGTATTTAACAACAATAAAATAAATGCTGTCGGTCGAAGTTTGTTGTGCCTGGCACTGCTTATTTTACTCTTTGAACAGTATTACTCAGCTTACGAAAGGCCCTTGTTATGAAATATTTATATATCGTCGTGATATTGCAGTAACATAGTACTACTACAATAGGTTCATATGTTGAATATCCTTCAGTAAGATAGTGTTGATGTTGTCCTTGCTATCACCAAACGATTTTATTAATCTTGGGAGAGATCCATCGAGTTCAGGATTTTGAACAAATCTAATTCAAGCTTTTTAACCTTTGGACGTACTTGTATTTAAATCAGCACTTTTTTTTCCTTCATTCTTCCAAACACTTCTCAGTTTAGGGCCACTCCCTTATTTCTTCACTAATTCGCGTCAAATATGAGACATTTGTTCCTCCAGCAAACATCCTCCGACACATTTTGTTTATTCAGTAATAATATATACAGACATATGGTGTCAAAGGTCAAACAACGAGCTAAAACTGAGGGAAACAATTTCCACAGAAGCACTGTATGTCAGTGCGCCGTAGCTATGTGGAGACTATCCCGCACGATTTTATTCCGCTTAGGATAAAATTAGCCAAGGGTTAGCGTCCTTTGTGCCTCGACTTGTGGTATAAACTGAAAAAGAGCAAAACCTTGAACACTGACGGACCAACAGTTGACTACCAAGGACCGGATACTACACATTTTGTGGAGGGTGACATGGAATGTAAGAGGTGTAAATGAGTGAGAGGAAAGACAGGGAGTTTATGCAGGTGCTTGAGAATGGATGGCGGTAGATACACAAAAAGACAAATTTTGAAGTGAATTTGGCCTTATTTAACCCCTTTGTTACCAAAGGACTTTTTCTAAGTTAGATACAACCCTCTTGTTGCAGCTTCATTAAATGGAAAAAATACGTTATCGGAGTGAATCGGTTAAACCTTCAGCAGGGTGATCTGTCTTTATAGCTTACTGTAGCAGCTGTCTGAACATTTTACTCATCTCAGCAGAGACATGTAGTGACGCGGTTAACCCCTTCATCCCGATAACGATATTTGCATTATAATTCTGCTACTACCAATCAGGGTTATTCAGCTCAGTGGACACTTGTTGTAGTGGATGGGTTAATAAAATAATAATGGTCTGGAGATCACAAGAAGAAAATGAACAATATGTCACTGAGCAGGAGCTCAACAGTGTACAGTAGGTACAGTTGACCACATATCAACCTGGGACAGTGTCCGTTGGATGCGAAGGTCTGCCAACACCATCTGACTTTCATGCATTGCATTTACTTGGTCATTTAGTCTAATATTTAACAGCCTTAGTAATTTACATTAATGCCACCAAAAAACATATGAATTCTTCAAGCCTGTCAAGTGCACCGGATGCCAGACATCATCCATATGCTCATGCTGTCACGGATTAAAAAAACTGTAGACTCTCATTATTTTGTCGTACAATTTTCATGCATCAAATTGTCTTAACATCCTCTTGGTCCAGTGACAGACTCGCCTGAATGTAATCATGACTTTATCTCGAAAAGATTTCTAGAGTTGCCCCAGCCGTGAGTCAATATTAAAACCATGCGGCCCTTAAAATCAAGTATATAAAAACGTCTGGAACAAGGCACAAAAAAGGACGCAACAGAGAGAGAGTTAATGGTCTTAATTGGTGGCAAATAACGAAGCGCCAAGGTATGATATTTTCAGGGAATAAACGTGGCCCCATTTTAAAATTATCTTACTATCAGTCGATGATTTTTTGGTGTAGGGGAGATTTCTGGTAGTGACTGGGTAAGTAATGGTTAGGTCTTATTATTCTATTAAGGAAAAATCTAAGTAAAACACTCCAGAGATAACAAGAATATGGTAAAAACGACTTCATGCTATGTGTATTAAAACAATAAACTGAAACCCTTAAAAGAGCTTTCCTGAGTGAAGGCTTTAAAAATGTATTATTGTAAAAGCTGAAGAACAAATCACAATTTAAGTACGTGTCGTTCCTAACTTAATAACCTAACGGTCGTAACTGCCACCAATGATATATATTCAGGGAATAAGCTTTACCCAGTCAAAATGTTCTCATGTATGAAAGCCTGACGCACCGTAGGAGGCCAACATATACGTACACTTAATTACCATGCACTGCAATCTCAGCAACATAATCTTTTCAGTTCGAGAAGGCTTATTGGGTTATATGCTTCTTCTTCTTCATATATCTATCTATCTATCTGTCTATATAGGCTATATATTCTTGCAGTTATAAAAAAGGTGTCATAAAAAAAGGACTTTGTAGTTACTTGTAGAGAAGTTATCTATTATATTAGACTTGTGGACGAGCGGTTGTTATACTTGAGTTGTTTGTAAGTAGATAATCTTGGTTCCCATTTGTCATGCAATGACAGGAGAGGTAAAGAATAGTATGGGACTATTTTTATTTGTCTTGGAAATATTAACAAAATCTCTCACACACGAGTGAAGTATAAGTAGAGTCCCACTAGCTACCTCCCTGTCTCACTCTCTCTCTCTCTCTCTCCATGTTGCTAAGCCCTTCTCCCTACTACCTGCCTGTTCTATGGCTAGCTTCCTTCTGACTCTGCTTCCTAAATTCTGGTGTAGCAGGGGTCGTGTCACGTGTGTTACACTGTGGTTGGAAAGTTCTAGAAGCCTGTGTGTGAGTATGTGTGTATGTGTGTGGTCACGAGGCGCTGTCGTGTGCCTATAAAACATTCCTTGAGTTAAGAGTGTGTAAGCATGTTTACCATTGCTCGATTCTTGCAGACACAATACCTTCTCAGCATCTGACTTCCTGCTTCTATCTGTCTCTCTATCTATCTATTTATCTATTATGATTTGTAATTATAATATGGAGACCTGACATTGCTCGGCTGTGCAGCTGAAAGTCCTCCGACAGCAATTATCATTGACATATGCTAATCTATTAGTACATAATATTGATTATAATATTGTGTACATATAACATTCATAGTAAATAGCAATTATTCAGTAATATTACATTTTAAATAAGTTGTATACATATTTGAATAAATGCAATGGTTGTTGTACGACATTTTATAAGGTGTGTATGTATAACAGACATACGCATATAATTGTGCAATGGTAATACTGCTAGGTTATACATTACATATTGAGTTATCCCTTTAGTAATGTCTAATATTTCACCTAACTTGTAAGATGATTCTGGTAATACAGAATTGTGGTAATACATAATTGTAACATTGTGAATTGTTACATGATTGTATTGTAATTGTTACATTGTAGTAACATTGTAGTAATACATAATTGTAATATTTTATGAATTGTTACATAATATTGTGGTAATGCATAATTGTGTTGGCCTTATAATTGTAGTTACATTTTGTTAATGCAACTGTTACATAATTGTTACATATTGTTTGTAGTTACATAATTGTAGTTAAAGTTATATAAATTTACATCTTGTTAATGCAACTGTTACATAATTGTTACATATTGTTTGTAGTTACATGATTGTAGTTAAAGTTACATAAAAGTTACATCTTGTTAATGTAACTGTTACATAATTGTTACATATTGTCTGTAGTTACATAACTGTAGCAAGTGTAACATAATGCAATCGTTTGTCATTACATAATTGTTACATATTGTTTGTAGTTACATAATTGTAATAACTGCAGTCCTGACATTGAATCTGGTCATGCTGCGGTCGATGATAGTGATGATGTGCCATGCCACTTGCTTGTGGAGACAACAATTTGCTTTTTTGTTTGTAGTTTATGTGGTATTTTGGCATTTGTAGTAACACTTACACTTACTTTCATTTGTTTGTTATGTGGTCTTACTCTATTTCTTTTTCTTTCTCTTTTTTTTTTTTTTGTATGAATTGATTTTCTATAGTTTGTTTTTCTTCGTTTGTTTACGCATTTTCTGTGTTGTTCATGGTTACATAATTGCTGGCTAATTTCCTAGGGACCCTTTTTTAAGGTTTAGTTTATATTGCACAGATATTACTGAAAATGATATTATATAGTCCCATATTTTGTTGTTTTATATAAAAAATATATATACATTATATACAGTATTAACTATATACACTGACTTGTTCTTCGCTTGTACCTATCGTGGGCAATATATGTGCCAGCATTGTGTGGAAATCTTTGTCTTCACGATTGTGTTGAAGATGTTCATTCTTGCTAACGTCTTTTTTGTTGGCCATTTTTTTTTTCCTTGTAACTTAATTTGTCTGTTTCCACAAGGTAGCTTTAATTAATAAATGTTTAATACAGTTCTTTTAATCGCACATTGAGTAACTGTGATGGTATATTTTTTTTATTACTTTGTAGATGTAATAATGTATAGCTGTATGTATGCAACACGTATGTTATGTAGGTATAAATGGTAACACTCGTTGGTGGTAAATAATTGCTATAATAAATGAATGAATATATACAGTGTAGAATATTTATTGTTGGTGCAAGTATTTAATGATTGAATTATGAAGATAATTGAAGTAGGTATATGTATTTAAGTTGTAACTATATAGCATGTTGCAGAAGTTTTCTGTCTCTCACTGTGTTTTGTATAAATGAAGTAACTGTGTAACTCACTAATTTTTACCGTGGTGGAAATGTTGTGAGTGGTGTTGCACGTGGTGATAGCGTTGTTCTTCACGGGTTGATTGACGTGTTGTGGGGTGTCAGACACACGGCTTGTCGTCGTCTCAGCACACGTATGGTGACGTCGACTTCCCACACTGGTAGCTGTGGTGAGTAAATGAGTAGCGATGAGTAACTTGAGTGAAGATGAGTGAGTAAGATGGGTTGTGAATATGGACTTGGTATTTGCTTCGTCGTCTTGACCTCTTGACTCCTGCGTCAGCGGTGGAGGTTAGGTGGATGTAGCAGAGAGAGGAGGGTGAGGTCTGGTGGTTGTGAGGTGTGAGTTGTGTCTCATTCTTCGTTTGTTTGTTTTGTTTTTCTTTCTCGATGTTTTCTAGGTCCTTTTCTCTTGTGATTTACTCGTTGTGGGATGAAGACTGTCGATCGTTACTTGTAGGTGCGTGTAGATTATACAGACGACTCGTGGAGTTGTTACTTGTAGTTGATTGTAGATGGTTGTAGTTCGTTTGTTCGTCGTAGAAATTGCAAGACTGTTTGTATCAATACTTTGTTAAACTACTTGCAAGGCGTCCTGTAACCTCTTCACCTCTACATCAGCATGATGATCGGGGAGACGGAGGGGGCTGGTTGGAGAGAATACTGTCAGGAGCTGGTTGTGAGTTGTTGGTTGTGAGAGTTTTTTTTTTTTTTTTCAACCTTGATATTTTGTAGGAATTCACTGTTGATTCGTAGACGAGGTTCGTATACGTTCGCTGCTACCAAATGTCACAAAAAGGACTTCGTAGTTACTTGTAGAGAAGTTATATATATATATATATTGAACTTGTGGACGAGCGGTTGTTATAAGTGAGTAGATTTGTAAGTAGATAATCTTCGTTCCCATTTGTCATGCAATGACAGGAGAGGTAAAGAATAGTATGGGACTATTTTTATTTGTCTTGGAAATATTAAAAAAGTCTCTCACACACGAGTGAGTATATGTAGAGTCCCGCTAGCTACCTCCCTGTCTCGCTCTCTCTCTCTCTTCCAAGTTGCTAAGCCTTTCTCCCCACTACTTGCCGATTCTATGGCCTCTCTCCTTCTGAGCTCTCTTTCCTAAATTCTGATGAAACAGGGGTCGTGTCACGTGTGCTACACTGTGGTTGGAGAGTTCTAGAAGCCTGTGTGTGAGTATGTGTGCATGTGTGTGTATGGTCACGAGACGCTGTCGTGTGCCTATAAAGCATTCCTTGAGTTAAGAGTGTGTAAGCATGTTTAGCATTGCTCGATTCTTGCAGACACAATACCTTCTCAGCATCTGACTTCCTGCTTCTATCTGTCTCTCTATCTATCTATTTATCTATTTATCTATTATGATTTGTAATTATAATATGGAGACCTGACAAAGAAACAATTCTCAGGCTCTAAGTAATGCTGAATGTGACACTGATCAGCTGCATGACAGACAAACAAAAGTGCTAAGAGAATCAGTGGAGGTATTAGGAAAACCCAGAGGCGTCCATAGGATTTTTTGTAAGGGGGTGCAAAATAAAAGAAATTATACATATATGTGCTGTTATATCAAAATACACACACTCCAAATAGGCATAGACATATACTTAAATGAGTTACATGATTTACATCAAATGCATAGTCACAGAATGCATGAATCGATTCAAATCACTCAGTCATCCTTGAACAAGAACCGCAACCGCCGAATTCCAAGGGCGGGCAAATGCCCCCCCTTGCCCCCCCTCCGGAATCCCATGGGAAAACCAAATACAACCAAAGACAAGAAGTATTCAGAAAAGACACTCGAGCTTATGAAAAAAGAAATGAAATAAAATAAAAACAAAGAAAGATGAAATAGAATGACCGGAATTAAATAAGCTTATCAACAAGAGACAAAGAGAAGAAAAAAAAAAAACATGGATCAGAAAAAAAAACATCAACAAAGGAAAAAGTCTGAAACAGGTCCGAAGTAAAATGGCACTAGGAAAGCAACAACTTACATCACTGAAATAAAAAAACGGTGAAGTCATTAAATGCAGAGATAAGATGAAGAAGAGCGTTGAAGAATTTTTCAAAGAACTCTATACATCAAAGACTGTAGTACCAATAGCTAACTTTTCAGTTGACACAAGCGAAATACTTGAGGTAACACCAGACGAAGTAAATATTTCTCTTAAAAATACGAAAAGAGGGAAAGCTCCGGGAGAAGATGGAATAGTAGCAGATTTACTGTTGGAAGCAGGAGCAGAAGTACAAAATAGGCTTCCTCACTTACTCAGAGTATAAAAAAGAAGAAAATTCCCAAAACATGGTGTAATTCAATAATTTTTTTACTTAACAAAAAAGGTGACTCAAAAAATCTTAGTAACTATCGACCCATTAGCTTATTATCAGTCATTTACAAACTCTTCATTAAAGTCCTTAAGAACAGAATAACAACAATTTTGAAAAAAAAAAAAAACTAATCTCGTGAACAGGCAGGAATCCGAAGAGTGCATTCGACTACTGATCATCTGACACATAATGAATCAGCTAATTGAGAAAATTAAAAAATTTAGTAAACAACTGTGCATAGGTTTTGTTAATTACGAAAAGGCTTTCGACACAGTGGAGCACATTGCAATCATAAATTCATTGCGAGAACGAGGAGTGACTTAGAACATTGTAAAATTGCTCAAAAACATATATAAAGAGGGAACTGCTTAAGTTAAATGACGTAAGGATTAAGAGAAAATTATGATAGAGAAGGACATGCATCAGGGAGATAGTTTCGTTAACATTATTTACAGCATGCCTAGAATGTGTTTTCAGAAAGCTAGACTGGGAAAACAAAAGATTGAACATAGATGGAGAAAAGCTAAATCATTTAAGATCTGCAGATGAGATTGTCCTTATCTCAGAAACAACAGAGACATTGCAAGAAATGTTAAATGACCTGAACAGAGAAAGTCTCAAAGTCGGACTAAAGATGAACCGGAGTAAAACTAAAGTAATGTTAATCCTCAAAAATCAAAGAGCCTCATCAGAATAAGGGGAGAAATTCTTGAAGAAGTCGAGGAGTACGATTACTTGGAACAAATACTAAAATTAACGAAAAATAATGATAGTGAAATATAAAGACGCATTACAATTGGATGGAAAGCTTTCGGTAAACATAGACACATTATGAAAAGTAGCTTGCCAGTTTGCATGAAACGAAAGTATATAATGAATGTGTAATTCCAGCTATGACGTATGGTTGTGAGACCTGGAAACTGACAAAATCGATGGAAAATAAATTAATCCGTTCTCAGAGAGAAATGAATAGGTCAGTGTTGGGAATATCTTTAAAAGACAGGAAAAGATCAATCTGGGAGAGACAGCAGACTAAAGTCAAAGATGTTATACAAATTATAAAAGAACAGAAATGGAGGTGGGCAGGCCATGTAGCAAGAATAAGGGATAATCGATGGAGCAAGAGGTTGACTGACTGGACATAAAGAGATTGTAAGCGTTGCAGAAAAAGGCCAGACAGGAGGCGGAGGGATGAGACAGAGAAATTTGCAGGGAAAACGTGGCAAAGATTGGCTCAGTCAAGGAATTCGTGGAGAAGGTTGGGGGAGGCCTTTGTTCAGCAGTGGACTTGTAATGGCTGATGCTGCATTATGTGAGCAATAACCCCAACCATCCCTTGGGAATAAACCTGCACCGGCTCAATCCGATTGGAGCGCTGCAATTACCCACTAAGCCACCAGGCGCCATAATTTGGTTATATGGCTAGAACCCAGCGTAGTAAATTGTTTCCTGGTGTACAGGAAACCATTCGGCTTGTCACTCAGTGTTAAATCACCCATCGGCAGAAAGAACAGGAAGGAATGAAGGAAAGAAAGACAAAAGAGGGAGTGTAAAGTCACTCGTAGGCAGAATGACAAGGAAAGAATGAAGTTAAGAACGACTGAAGAGGAAGGAAGGAAAGGAAGGACGAGAGGAAAGGGCAAACACCCGAGAGAAGCACTATATCGAGTGAGTGAATGATGAGCGCCCCCCTCTACCACTTTATATATCGTTATATATATATATATATATATATATATATATATATATATATATATATATATAGATAGATAGATAGATAGATAGATAGATAGATAGATAGATAGATATAGATAGATATAGATAGATAGATAGATAGATATAGATAGATAGATAGTTACTGTAGATAGATCGATAGATAGAGATAATAGATATCTTTATATGTATTTGTTTGCTCGTTTAGTGGCGGCTTTCTGATCTACAGGCGTATGCAACAACCTCAGTTTAATTTATTCTTTGTAATAAAATTTTCCTAAACTTAGGGGAATCATTTAATAACTTCAAGAGCTACATCAAGAGTGCATCATATCAGGGTACGCGCTCATGTACAAATACCTGAATTCGCGGCCACCGTAACAAAAAGGTGTTGCGTGAGAGATGTGTCTCAGCAAACATAGACTGGAATGGTGGTACCGCTGCGTTACTGCACCTAATTCCTTTCAATTATCTTTTATTATCTGAAGAATATTTCTCGACTGCACGAAGAAACTGGACCCTACAAAGTCTTTCACAAGCTAGTTAACAATTTCATTTTCTATATCCTTTAATTTCAGAAATTTTTGTATAGTTCACGGTAGTTTACCGTTTGTACTTTCTTCTGTTATTTCACAAGCGAAAATTGCTTTGATATTCCTCAGTTTCTTCTTGGTGTTGGTACCAACGCTTGTCATCATGTCCTGACGGCTATATTACTGGATCAGTTGGCCTAAAACGTACTATGCATTTATTCCACATAGGCCTGGCTTGACCAGACGCCTTTCTTCGATTTAGTCGTTCTATTATGTTCTTTAGAATTATTTCATAAGGTAAAAAAAAAAAAAAAAAAAAAAAAAACGGGAAACAATCCATCAAGAGGTAGGTGTGGATCCACCAAGAAAGAGATGGTGGAAGCGGCCGATTGCAGAACTATCATGGCGATAAATGCGCGTGTTCTGTCCTGCTTCAAATGTAGTAATGGTAATGAGAGAATTCAACTGAAGCGTGCCCTCTAGCGAATTGCACATGTATGAAAAATATTGGATCTTCTATTTAACTTAAAAGGAATAATGTATCAAGGATCAAAATTGCTAAAACGCAGTCCATTGCTCTTTCTTTCTTTCTTTTTTTTTTTTTTCCATTTTATATAATTATGACTTTATCCTGGGAATGTCACTTTTGTTGCATTTTTCACGCTACCAGTATATTTTATACTTCTTGGAGGGACATTCTAGTAATGAAAAGGTTAATGAAGGTTATATCACACCATACCAGTTAGAAACGTTACTCCTGAACCAAGTGAAATAATTTCGAAATAACAAGAATTGATAAAAAGATGAGTTAACCACTCACTCAGACTTTTTGGAGGTAGCAAGTGTACCATGAAATCAACTATATACCTTTAAGTGCACAATCTTTTGTCCTGCTGCAACTGGTACATTTAATAACATTTTTTAAAACGTATATTTACAAGGATTCGCTGAAACGTGGTTGGTTAACGACATGTTCTGCACGCATTATCGAAATCATAACCCCGGTGGTCATACAAGATAAGGTACATGGAACAAAGGTAATTGCAAGAGTTATGTAACCTACTGAAAACTATATTATTGCGGAAGAGGCAAGTTTATGGTGAAGCATGGGTTGTGGGGCAGGACCTCTTGATTACAGTAATGGATTTTTACCTCGCAGGAACGTAGTCCGACGAGGTATTGTTTTTGGTTGGGTTTGTTTGTTTGTCGGCAACATTATGGAAAAACGGCTGAATGAAATTACATGAAACTATCGGGATATGTGGACACTGGTCCAAAAGAAAGTGACTGAATATTGGAGGTAATCGAGTGATCTTGAAAGCTCAAATTCCAGGTCACGGATTTACAGGGGGCTAGAACTTGAAAATGGTTGAAGATATATTTACTATTAGGAACATGCAGAAACTCGTAATATGGGCTTTCATTTGGCACCAAGACCTATGACCTTGAATGACCTTGAAAGGTCAAACTTAAAGCCACAGATATTCAAGGGGCTATAACTCGAAACTCGTTGATGATAGAGGACTAGTACCAAAATATAGGAAGTCTCATATGGACTTTCATTTGCCAGGATGACCTTTGACCTTGAGAGACCTTGATAAATCAAATGCAAAATCACAGATTTTCGGTGGGCGTAACTTAAAAACATTTGCACCATTACCTTAGACTTTAACTGTGCACTGACACTAAATGGCAGAAACGAGCCAGTATTTAACTGCAATAAAATAACTGCTGTCGGGCAAGGTTTGTTGTGCCTGGCACCACTCGCGTTTTTTTTTTTTTTTTTCAATAATTAGTTTGTGTTTTTGTTTAATGTAATTCTTTTCCTAAGCTCTGTCTCCTTCCATCTCGTTTATTTCGTTTGCCCTTTCCTTTCCTTCTGTTTCTTCCTCCCAATCGTTAGTTGATACTTCTTTTCGTTCTTCTTATATCTCTGTTACTGTTTTTCTTCTTTCCTTTTCTTCATTTCATCTGCTCCTCTTTTCCTTTCTTTTCAACACTTTGTTCTATTACTGTTTCCGTTCCCTCCTCTCTTTCTATTTTTCCTTCTCATTCCCTTCTCTGTTTTCTCCAGTACATTACAGCATCGCAAACACATTACAGATAGGAAGCGAGATGAAATAAGGCTGACATCATTAGTACTAACATCTGTCATCATTTTCATCATCATCATCATTATCGTACATACCGTTATCATTACATCTGACTTTAAACATCCCACTCACCATCATTAACATCATCATTATCATCACCTCTGCTATCACCAGCACCTCCACAGCTAGGAACATAAGATAAAAATCACAATCATATTACAGCACCACAAGCTACAAGAGAAGTTGGAGGCGAGATGGAGAAAGGTGGAGCGAACTAGGATTTCACTACAGGTGTGCAAGTTTGGACCTTTCTTGGTTTCCGTTTCCTTTTCTTTCTGTCTATTTACCTTTATCGCGTTCTTTGTCAGTTTTTAGCTTAATTAGTTCCTTGTCGTCTCTTTTTTTCTGTTGATGTTTTTTCTTCCTTTCTTTGTTTCTGCTTCCCTTTCTTTCTACTTTTGCTTTTTTTCCCTTTTCTTGTCCTTGCTTTCACCTTTCTGTTCATTTATTTTAATCCTTTTCCTTTTTACCGTTATGTATTATTTCCTCATTCGTCTTCTATAAATTTCATTCAATTTTATTCTCCATTATATTTAAACATCAGAAGCTACATGAGAAGCAGTAGACGAGATGAAGTAAGGTGGAGCGGCCTAGGTCTCTATTACAGGTGTGCTGAGCTTAAACCTTTGCCCATTCCTCCCTTACTTTTCGTTCATTCTCCTATTTTTTTTCTCTCTCTCTCTTTTTCTTCCTTGTTGCTGAAACCTCCATTTTTTTTTTTTTCCCCAGACATTCTGTCCCTGTTTCTGTGTGTGTGTGTGTGTGTGTGTGTGTGTGTGTGTGTGTGTGTGTGTGTGTGTGTGTGTGTGTATTTTCTCCTTCCCTTTGGATTCTCATTTCACTATTCATTCCTTTTCCTGTTCTTTGACTCCTTTCTTTTCCCATGTCTCCAAGTCATTTGGCTCTCCATTCTCCCATTCTCCATTTTTCATTTCTTTTCCTCGTTTCGATTCTTTTTTACTCTTGCTTTTCGTATCGTATTTTCTTATCTGTCTTTTACAGATAAAAACGAAAAGATCACTTATCATAATAGCAAACGACTTAAAAAACTGTAAACAGTGTACATCAGTGAGTAGTTGCACAAACAAAATGCTCTGCTTCATTGCAGGGAACTTGGGTTGCAAAATACTCACAATATTATCTAAGCTTTATACATCACTTAGAATACTGAGTACAGTATCTGTCACCTAGCATTATTAGTTTGAGAGAGAGAGAGAGAGAGAGAGAGAGAGAGCACAACGATGAGCCACTAAATTGACCCAATTGTGCGAAATTTGAAAGCGAAAAACAGCTTAAGCAACAGAATATATTTTGTTGGAAAAACGTCAGCTTCGAGAGGATGTAATTCAAGTTTTTGGCATTCTTAAGAAATTAGATGACATTAGTTATAAAGGTTTGCTCGGAAAAGCAGAAATGATTCATTCATTCATCATCATCCAATCCTAAATTGCCCCATAAAGAGCGTAGGAGCCCGGGGCTAGACAAGCTGGTCCTGACATTTAAGGTGCGAGTGACCAGCCTCACTCATCCTTGAGTGGCATTATGTGAGGAATAAACCCCAACCATCCCTTGGATAGAAACCTTCACCGGCTCAGTCCGATTGGAGCGTCGTAGTTACTCACTAAACCACCAGGCGCCAAAAACTTGGTTACATAGTTACCACCCAGCGTAGTATATGGTTTCCTTGTGTACAGGAAACCACTTGGCTTGTCACTCAGTGCAGTGTTACCCACAGGCAGAAGGAAGAGGAAAGAATAAAGGAAAGAATGACAGAAGAGGGAGTGTAAAGTCACCCGTAGGCAGAAGGAGGAGGAAAGAATGAAGGAAAGAAAGACAGAAGAGGATGGAAGGAAAGAAGGATGGAGGAGAGGAAAGGGCAGACATCCGAAGCAGCACTACATCGAGTGAGTGGATAGTGGAAATGGTACTGGAACTAAATATAGTGGGATAAATAACATTAAGAGATACAACACTTTTAGAGGGAAAAATTATTTTAACATGTGCGTATTGGAATATGTGAATAAACTACCACCAAGAGTGGTTAGTACAAGAACAATAGATACAATACAGGACTGGGAGATAAATATTTGGAGGCTATAGGCAATAACTAATTGAGTGTGTTTATTTCCAGGCTGACGTGTATCCTGACGATTATGAGACGATTATAGTACAGCAAGCCTTCGTTCATCGCGATACTCCACTTTGCCGGCTCTGAGTTTCCTCGGTGAGTAAACGATCGTTGAATAAAGTAGTTTAAACTGTATTAATTTGGGTGTAATGAAAAATGGCAAGGCATATCAAAATACACTTTAAACAATCATATTCTAATGTCCGGTGATGTTTTGTGTCATTACAAAGGGTTTTTAGGCCATTACAAAGTTAAATATTATTACTGTGGCAGACCTTTTAAAAAGAGTTTTATTACTTATCGGAAACTCTTTTCTCGTGGGTGTCTATGTAATGTAACCCTCGCAAAGACAAGGCCTTACCTTACTTCATTATGACAACATTATGGCATTGTGGACGTTACTATTTTATCAACTGTACATTAGACACTGCGTACACCATGGTATTTCGTTTTTTGTCTTGCCGATAAAAATTTGTTCTTTCCAAGTTACTGCTTTAACGGTGTGTGTAGTGAGGCAGGGAGACCCTTTAAACTCTATATTTTCTCATTTTCCCCAGCAGATAACCTGGATACAGGGCAATTAGGCCTTTGGTTATCAAAACTTTTTTATGTCCTTGCGGTACAGTCATACCTATAATCACCATCATCATCATCATCGTCATCATTTTAACTACCAGAACCACCACAATTAGCTACATTAGATCAAAGTCACCACAGTATTGCATCATTAAAAGCTTTGAGAGAGACAGGAGACGAGATGGGGTAAGGTGGAACGACCTGGGACATTCTACGGGTGTACCGAGTTCAACCCTTTGTCGTTCGTGTCTCCTTTTCTTCCTTCTTTTCTCTTTCACCATCTTTTTATTTATCTTCGTTTTCTACCCCCCACTACTTATTTTTCTTGTCTTCTTTTTTTTTTTTATTATAGTTCAACACCACAAGCTGCAAGAGAGGTCTCTGCAACGGAAGCAGAGAGGCCGACTCTTGCTGCTGTCACCTTTTTTCATCCTCCTCCTCCTCATCATTATAATCATGCTTTTTTTCCCCCAAAACATAAATGGGATGGGCACTGTGATATATCTGGAACTTAAAAGGGAAAGGGAAAACCTGTAGATGTGATTTTATAATAGCAACCCAACTGCATAGAGCATTTATTCATTCACTGTTCCTGCAGTTCATCGCGTGCGCGCGCACACACACACACACACACACACACACACACACACACACTGATGCCTGTTATTCAGTAACGCCTTTTCCCAAACCATACTAACACCACATAACTGTTATTCAGTGACTCATTAACTAAGCAGTCTTAACATACCCATTATTGTAATTGTTAAGTCATGGTATTCACAAAACACAAACACCCAGACAACTACTGTTCAGTGGTTCACATTATTCACAAAACACTGACATTGACACCCACACAAGCTCACGTATATTCTGCCTCTCAACACAAGAATAAAACCTCTGTCACCTCTCATTTGTCAGGAATATGGTATAGTTCATGGTTCTGTTTGTGTGCAGTTGCGGATAAAGATATTGATCCGCATTAATCATAGTAAATACTGACAAAGAACAATAGCTATTGAAACCAACTGATGTGACCTCTGAAGCCTAACAAGCATTTCAGAATACTATGTAAGCTTTTCATAACTATTCGACTAAAAAGTGGAGTGATGTTATCTGCAAATGAACAGCCGGAAAAAAAAAAAAAAATAAGTTGTGACTTCTTAAGAAGAATAATTAATTATCATATGATATGCGTATGATAAGAAAGACTGGAGATTTATCACAAGCAGTCAGTATGTGTTATCCTTGTGAAAGCAAATGTACCAGCATTGTGCATTACTGCCGGGCTTATTCTAGTATCTGTTGTTTACGTTGTCATAATTGTTTCGTGCCGAGTTCTCACCGATACTTTTATGATCTACAGTACCAGGTATTGCTCTTCATTACTAAAATATCAGTTCTGAATACTATACCCTGTTCACTTTAACATGGCCTAAAGCCCCAGTCACACAATCACGATAATCATCACGATAGCGCTACTAATAGCGGTTGTAGCGTTACCGTGACGCTTCCTCGTGGTCTTTCGTGACGTATCGTGATGGTTTTAGCACATTCTTGGGCCGTCACGAAAAGTTTGTGCTTGCACAAAAAAATCAGGAAACTCGACGAATTTTTTACCCAATGTAGCACTGTCGTGACGTTATCGTGATGTTATAGGTCTACCATGACGCTATTGTGATCGACGTTGGTCTGTCGTGACGTAATCGTAATGGAAAAACCGTTCCAACGACGTCACGACAGCGCTATGACCGTCATGACAACGTCACTACAGACTCAAGTTTGCGTCACGATACAGCTAATAATTCGGCGTCACGTTAACGCTACGTGTACGGCGCATGCGTCATGACAGACCTTAAAATACGTCACGATAGCGTCATGACAGAGCTAGTTAGTTGTGATCATAATCCAATAGATATTGATATATAGATATAGATAGATAGACAGATATATAGATATTATATATATATATATATATATATATATATATATATATATATATATATATATATATATATATATATATATATATATATATGTACTATATAATAATATATACTATATAATTTTGTCCAGAGATATTTTGTTTCTTCTGTCAAAGATTAACGTACGGCACATGTTCATCTGATAGGAATTATTTCCGCCTGTGGGCGACACTTGTGACGCTATCGTGACACCTTCATGACCCCGTCGTGACTGTCATGCTCATCGTGGCTTTGTCATGACGGGAAAATGGCCGTTAAAAAAAAAAAAAAATCCAATCATGACGTTGTCGTTGAGCTGTCGTGATTCGATCGTGACGATCTTAAGACCGTCATGACACAAACTTAGCGCCGTCGTAATGGTGTCGTTCAGCTATTGTGACAGACGAAAATCGTGATCAGATATCACGCAGCGCCAATAATTTGATTAGTTGCGCTATCGTCATGATTATCGTGACTGTGTGACCGGAGCTTTAGTTTGCCCTCCCACCATCTTGAATGCGAGCAATAGCACAGTCATTATAACACTTCACACACACACACACACACACTCACACACACACGCACACACACACACACACACACACACAGTCATTATAACACCTCACACACACACACACACACACACACACACACACACACACACACACACACACACAAAACCATTATAACACAACACCTTCACATGCATCACTCTTTCAGACACCACTTCCTAATTCGTACTCCACTGGCGATCTTCTCACCTACACTTCAGACTCCTGGTCATCCTCCTTTCGGGACTTTGGCGAAAGCTTTGCCATTGCACTTGATATCTTAAAGGCTTTTGATCGATTCTGGCATAAATCTTTAATTTTCAAACTGCCCTCTTACTGTTTCTATCCTTCTATCTGTACCTTCATCTATAGCTTCCTTTCTGGTCGTTCTATAGCTATTGTAAACGGTCATCGTTCTTCTCCTAGATTAATCAACAGTGGTGGTCGTCAGGGCTCTATCCTATCACCAACTCTCTTTCTTTTGTTCATCAGTGATCTTCTAAGCTGTACATCTAATCCTGTCCACTCGTACGCTGATGATTCCACCCCTCCCCTTTCCATTTGGTTTCTGCAACGTCCATCTCAGCAGTTACTTCAACAAACAAGGGATGAGGCTATGGCACACCTAATGTCTGACTTGGGTCATAACTCTGACTGGGGTAATAATAATCTTGTAGTTTTAATGCATCAAAGACTCAGTTTTTACACCTATCAACCCACCAAAATCTTCCACAGGAGTACCCACTAATGTTTAATAATATTCAGCTTAATCCTGCATCGTCCTTGAACATGCTTAGGGTTTCATTCACACGGGACTTATCTTGGAAAGATCATATTGCATTTCTTGTAAAATCTCGTTCCAAGAGATTAGGTGTGCTAAGCCGACTCCGTGCCTTCTTTACCCCTACACAGTTTTTGACTTTATATACGGGTTTTACTCGCCCCTTTTTAGAGTACAACCCTCATGTGTGGTCAGGCTCCCCATATACAGCTCTTCTCAATAGGGTGGAGTCAAAGGTTATTCGCCTCATTAACTCTCCTCTTCTTACTGGCTCCCTTCAAGCTCTGTCTCTTCGCCGTACTGTTGCCTCTTTATCTCTTTTCTATCGCTGCTTCAATGGTCACTGCTCCTCTGAAGTGTCTGCTTGCATCCCTCCACCTCTACGACGGGCACGTAGTGTCTAGGAACAAACTCTCATCCCTCTTCTGTCCAACTCTCTAGTGCAAGAGTTAACCGTTGCTCCCAGTCCTTCATTTATGAAACAGGTCAACTCTGGAACTGTCTCCCTCTGTCTGTATTTTCTACTTCCTATGATCTCCAGTCTTTCAAACGCAGTGTGTCCAGGCATCGCGAAATGAATGGATCTTGAATTTGGCTCTCTTCTGTATTGTTTTTGTTTTTTCTTGGAAGGAACGATTTTGCGGGCTCAACCTTTGGTTCCTTCTTCCTCGAATTACAAAAAAAAAAAAAAAATGAAATAAAAAATCCGCCGAATCCAGACTATTAAGGATTTTATGTGCAGTACATGTTTATTTCTCTCTCTCTCTCTCTCTCTCTCTCTCTCTCTCTCTCTCTACCCGAGGAAAATGGAACATTTTCATTACCATACGAATCGATTAGAGAACTGAGTGGTAATGCAGGTAAACGCAAGGAAATACCAGTTAGAGACAGGGAAGGAAATTTATTGACCAAAGATGGAGATATTAAAAATAGATGGAAAGAGCATTTTGAGACAATCCTTAATAGACCAATACCACCAGAAGAGGATATACCGTCTGCTCAGGAAGATTTAAATATAGAAACAGGAGAGTTGAGGCTTGCAGAAGTGGAGAAAGCAGTAAAACAGTTAAAGAATAATAAGGCACCAGGGGAGGATGGTTTATTTCCGGAAATGTTTAAAGTGGAGGGGGATAGATTAATAATGATCTTGACCAAGCTATTCAATAAGATATGGGTGACGGGGTTACTACCATCAGTTTGGAAGAATGGTGTAATTGTTAAAGTTCCGAAGAAGGGAGACCTGAGTGAATGTGGTAATTGGAGGGGAATCTCCTTGTCACCGATAGCTTTGAAAGTTTTCAGTAGAGTGTTGTTAAATAGGTTGGAGCCGGTGGTTGGAGGGTATTCTGAGGGATGAACAGGCTGGTTTTAGAAAGGGACGTGGTTGCAATGATCAGATCTTTATAGTTAGGCATTTGATGCAGCAAGTTAATGAAATGAGAGTACCGTTAAGTCTTTGTTTTGTTGATTTTGAAAAGGCTTTTGATAGTGTTTCGAGAGAGTCTATGGGGAAGATCATGAGACATTATGGAATACCAGAGGAGTTTGTGAGGGTCATTATGAACATGCATGAGGACACATTTTGTAAAGTGATGGTTGATAGTTGTCTGAGTGATTCGTTTGAAGTCAAGTCCGGAGTAATTCAAGGTGGTGTTCTATCGCCTTTACTATTTATATTGGTCATTGATTACATTATGAAACGTGTTGGAACAGAAACCGGTGCAGGTATACTTTGGGGAGAGAACAGGAAACTTTTGGATTTAGATTATGCAGATGATATAGTTTTGATTTGTGATGGGCCAGAAGAGATGCAGAGAGTGTTGGACTGTTTGGTGAGTGAAGGTCGCAAGGTGGGTTTGGTTATTAATTGTGGAAAAACTGAAATAATCAATATGAATATGGAAAATGCGCAGGAATGTGTAATTGGAGGTATGGCTGTAAAGCAAGTTGATAGGTTTAAATATTTAGGTACTTATTTAGCCAAGGATGGTTCTTTGAACTTTGAATTCGAGGAAAGGTTAAAGAAGGCTAATCAGGCAATGGGAATGCTTAAAAATATTTGGGATAATAACATTTTCTCTGTGCATACAAAAATCAAACTTTATAAGGTAATGGTTAGGAGTATCTTAATTTATGGACACGAGTCTTGGTACAGCACAGTGACTATGGAAAATAAATTCTTGGTGTTTGAAAATAAAGCACTTAGAAGAATATTAGGAGTTAAGTGGTGGGAAAGGATACCTTATAGTAGAATTAGAGAAATAACGGGAGTGCAGCCGATCGATGAATATGTTAGATTCTCACGATGGAAGTGGCTAGGACATGTGTATAGGAGACAGGGAATAGTACGAGGTACACCAGGGTGGGTGGCACCTGGTAGGAGAGGTAGAGGAAGGCCAAAAGAGACGTGGGTGAGGACAATGAGACGGGAAGCTGGAGATGAGTGTTGGGGAGATCTTGAGGAGTTAGCACAAGATAGGATGTGGTGGTGTGAGTTCATCGAGGCCCTATGCATCCCCGAGGGTGCCACAGGAGATGATTGATTGATTGATTGATTCATTACCATACCAGACTTGCACGTTGGAACTGTGTGGCTGGCCATGCACCAGTCGCGGCTCCGAAAATTACGGAAAACGTTTATTATTATTATTATTATTATTATTATTATTATTTAGTTCCTTTCAAGGTTTAAGGGTTACAGCTGTAAGCAAGTCCTTTAAAAAGAACAGTAATATGAGATAATAATGTAAATTGTCACATTATTTTTTTTTGCTTTAAGACACAGTGTGTAACAGCTGAAAGTAAAAACATTCGTAGTGAAAATACCATCAGAAAAAGTGACAATCATCTCCCTCCATAAAGACTACAGCACTTTCCCCGGAGTATGTCCACTATATCACTAAAAGCTCGGAACCTGTAATGTTTGATGTGTGGCCTATTCGACTCCCTGTGTTTAAAGTTCGGCCTTCCTTCTAACACATTCTCTCCTCCTCTCCAGATTCTACCGTTGTGTTTTTCTTCTTGCTTTCGATTTTCTGTTTAACTTTGTAAGGTTTTCTTGCGTATGTTGTTACTCATCATAATAGCTATTTATGCCTCTGTTTCTTCCTGGTGGTCCTTCTTCTTCAGTCTGTCTGACCTCCGTCAACTAAAGCTGGAGGAGGTTATGCATCCGCCATTGTTTGTCCACAAGATATCTTAAAAGGTTATTGGTGGATTTCGTAGAAATTATGTGGATACGTGGGTCATGAGTGAAGAAGTGTTGATTAAATTTTGATGGAAATCTGCGTTCAAGTCTCGGTTCAAAACTGCTTATTGTTTTTTTTTTTTTTTTTATGGGGATTATATAGAAATTTGTGGATATATGAGTTATGGGCCAAGGAAGAGTTGTTTAAATTTTGGTTGTGATCTGACTTGTCTGGTATAAGAGCTGACGGAAGTGTCATCTCTGAGTGTTGTCAACTTGTTACATATTGCGTCACTGTTCTATTGTGTTACTTGTCTGCACATTTTCCTAGCACTTTCCCTTTCCCGTCCCTTTTTTTACTTCCATTACAGGACACACCATTTTTTTCTTCATCTTGTAGTATTTTAAAATTGTATTCAATCAACTTTCGTATTTCGATTATCTTCTGTCCACTGAAGGGCACTTCATCTCTTTTTTGTGCCTTTATCTTTGCCCTTCATATCTTGTGAGGTGACGGTCATGTGCTCAGAGTATTCTCAAGACACGGCTAGAAGATTTTTGATCATGTAAAGCCACCAGGACGTTGACAAGTGACATACTCTTTAATATTCAGGTCTTCAGTAACCTAGCCTTGGGCCTCCTCACCTCTAAATGAGCAATAGACAGTTAGATTTTACTTTAATCGTCTTATATCCATCCCTTTCTACCGTGTATTACCACCACATCCTCTCACGCGAAACATTATCCCTTTACTAGTCAAGAGTCCTATTTCACAGCTAACCGCTCCAACTAACATTGACCGAATTAGGTGTCCGGGCAACACGGATCAGATACAAAGTTGTCATAGCTACTCGCGTGCAGATATTACGTTCGATGATGCCAGTTGCTGAAAAGGACGGCAAACGGATCTAGACTTGGTTGGCCACCCGTGCGTACGGACAGAGGTCGTTTATTTTAAGGCTGGGGACTCAGGGTTTGCCTAATCATGAGTTGCTTTTTATATATACTTTTAAATGCTGGAGGTTATACTTGTGGTGTTACGTTCACACACACACACACACACACACACACACACACACACACACACACACACGGTGAGTGCTGAGATGGGTAGTTAAGTCCCTACACACTAACCGTGTTATGCGCTGGTAATCACCTTACTGTGCTGTTCCCGAGAGATCCGCAAAATCGCGTTACTAAAGTGAAGGACGAAAATCCCGAGAACTGGAGGACTTTGATGCATGGTCGTGGAGTGTGCAGACGTGTTTCTCTGGCTCTCCTCTAGCTGCAGGGTTGCCTCACCGGCTTTAGCATTGTTTTCTCCGCCACTAGGGCGTTTTTCAATAAAGTTAGGTTAGCTAGTACTAATTCTCCTCCCAGCCCTTTAGAGATATAGTAAGTGTCTATATCTGTTTCCTGAGATTGCCTTTGCTTACTCACCTCTGGAGTGTACCCCCCACTGATCGCTCTGGGGTGTGAGTTATACACGGGCGCGTCCTCCCGAGAGTGGTTTGAGAGGGTAATCTCAGACTAGGTGTATCTTTCCCAGGTACCTTGTCCCTTGCTTGTTTTTCTCCTTCTTCCCACTTCCCCCGTGAGGGGGAAGTGGTTGCTATGACGGACGCCCCTGCTGCCTCCCCCCCCCTTCAGGGGGGGAGGTGGTCCTGACGAATGTAACGACCGGACTGACCACCCCCAGATTGACGGACGCCAAACTCGTGCCCCACTTGACGTTCCTGTTGACAATGCCACGTTCGTCATTATCCATGCTCTAGGTTCGACTCCCCTGTCCAGTCTCAATCCCTTCCTTATCAAGAAGGTGATTGACCACTGTGCAGGAGAAGTCGAACAAGTGAAAAAACTTGCTAACGGAGATCTCCTGGTAAAAACTGTTAACTCGTCACAAGTGAGAGATTTGCTGAAACTGCGTAAATTCCACTGTTACGATGTCGAAGCCAAAATCCCAGTCTCCATGAATTCTTGCAAGGGTGTTGTCACTTGCAGGGATCTCATGGTGATGAGCGAGGACGAAATCGTACAAGAATTGGCGCAGCAAGATGTAATTGAAGCTAAATTCATAACTCGTTATTCAGAAGGCATAAGGACGAAGACAGCAACTATTATCTTGACATTTGCCAAAATTTCTCTTCCTAGTCAAGTCAAAGTTGGTTATGAAATCATTCACGTTCGACCATACATCCCTAACCCTTTCCGTTGTTTGAAATGCCAGTTGTATGGGCATGGTTCGAAGACTTGTCGGGCTTCCCAGCCAGTGTGTGGCAAGTGTGCAAGCCAGGGTCATGATGCGGAACATTGTACATCTGAGACGGTCTGTTGCTTTCACTGCAAGGGCGCTCACTCCACTTCCTCTAGGGATTGTCCCAAGTGGAAGGAGGAGAAGGAAGTCTGCACAGTGAAGGCAACTGAGGGCATTTCCTATTACGAAGCTAGGAAAAAGGTGAAGGAGTTGCATGCAACTCCCACGCCGAATAGGTCCTATGCTTCGGCGGTAATGTCCCGTCCTGTGATGTGCTCTGTAGAGACCCAGACTGACCCTGTCTTTCTCCCTCCTGCCACTCACAGTACATCTCCATCTCGACCTCCTGTCCGTTCCAACTCTCTCACTGACATCCCTAAGGCATCAACTTACTCTCAGGCTGCTGCTGCCTCTTCATCGGTACGGCCTAAAACGAAGCCTGACAAGTCTAGTAAAAGTAACATGACCACCCTCGCGAAACAGTCACGTCCTCATGTCCTTCCGGTTCCTACTCCAGCGAGGGAGAGAAAGGTTAGCTCTTCCTCGGGGGAGGCTGGGAACCTAGTTATTGATGACAATATGGAGGTTTCCATTAACAAGCACCGGGATAGGTCCCCCGGTAGTCGCTCGCCTGCCGGCGGGAGACAAAAAAAGACAAAGCACACTGGCCCCCAACGAAAATCTTAAACCGTCGCTTTCACTGTATTACAGTGGAATTGTAGAGGTATTGGGAATAAGTTACACAATATAGCAATCTTGCTTTCTATACACAAGCCAGACGTTGTTTGTTTACAGGAGACGCGCCTGGAGGATCACCCTGATCCTCCACAGTTCAGACACTATCACTCGTATAGAAGATATGAAGGTCACGGAGTTGCCATATACACACACATAAATCACACCCACAAACGGAAGTGATTCTAAATTCTACTCTGGAAGCTGTCGCGTGCAGAGTAAAATTTAATAACACGTATCTGTCTATTTGCTCTCTGTACTGTCCTCCACATGGCCCCATTGATAGTGATGCTTTAAATTCACTAGTTGAACATCTCCCTGGGAATAAGTTAGTGTTGGGCGATTTTAACGCCCATCACTATCAATGGGGTAGCTTGAGGATCGATGGTCGTGGGGAGCAAGTAGCCGACCTAATACTACAGTCCAGCCTCTGTCTTCTGAACGATGGTAGAGCGACTCGTGTAGATGATCGTACTGGTAACTTTTCGGCCATTGACTTATCTTTGGCCTTCCCTGGTATACATCAAGATCTCTCATGGGACCCTTACGACGACTCCTTGGGAAGTGATCATTTACCCATCTGTCTTTCTTATACACGCGACATCATTTCGGACCCTCCACCTCCAAAATTTAACTATAAGAAAGCAGATTGGGGATCCTTCTCAAGGATCGCCAATTTAGATATATCTGGGGAGACCATAGATGTTAAGGTCGAAAATATAACTACTTCCATATTACACGCAGCTGAGGCTGCTATTCCCAAGACTTCTACAGTTCATGCGAAGCATAGAGCACATTGGTGGACGCCGGATTGCCGACAAGCATTAAGAAAACGCAATAGGAGATACAGGATTTTTGATAGTCAGCCCACTGAGAAAAATTTTATTGCATACAAACAGGCACGGGCTGAGGCAAGGAGAATAATAAGAAGGGCCAAACGTGACTCCTGGCGGTCCTTTGTGTCCACGGTGACTCGGACAACACCATTACGTAAAGTCTGGTCCACCATAAGAATATTAAATAATAAAGGCCCATATTTCCCCATTACCACCTTGCAAATAAATAATAACATATATGACGAGCCCGTGGACGTTGCTAACATCCTCGCCAGGAGTTTTTCTCATGTAAGTAGCTCAGCCAATTATGACCCGCGTTTCCAACATCATAAACGCACGGCTGAGCTACAGATATTAGACTTTGCCACAGAAGACGTAAACTCCCCGTACAACCAAGAGTTTACGCTAGATGAACTGCTCCTTGCCCTTAAATCCTGTAAAGACACCAGCCCTGGACCAGACACCATCACGTACGGTATGATCCAGCATCTTAATCAGGACAACCTGATTAAGATGTTAGCATTGTACAATGAGATTTGGGCGTCTCGAACGTTCCCAAACTCATGGCACTTTGCGCACGTCATACCGATACCCAAAGAGGCTGGCCGTCTTATGAATCCCACTTCATTTCGTCCTATTGTGTTGACTTCTTGTCTATGTAAGGTCATGGAACGAATGGTTAACAATAGGCTTCTTTTTGTTTTAGAGTCGAAGAATTTGTTAAATGATCAACAATGTGGCTTCCGTAAATACAGAAGTTCACTAGATCATTTAATGAATTTGGAGCATTGTATTGCAGAGGCATTTGCCAATAAAGAATTCATGATAGGGGTGTTCCTGGACATCCATAAAGCCTATGACATGCCCTGGCGACACGGTGTACTAATGAAGCTCTATGCTTATGGTTTAAGAGGAAATTTGCCTGTTTTTATTTCAAATTTCTTAAGGGACAGAACTTTCTCTGTCAAATTGCCCCGTAACGTAACATCGGATATATATATCCAGGAAAACGGGGTGCCACAGGGAAGTGTGCTTAGTCCTACTTTATTTAGTATTATGATCAATGATATTCTGTCATCAGCTCCCATCCCGAGGAATCTTAAATACTCACTCTATGCTGACGATTGTGCAATATGGCACTCTTCCCGTAATGCACAATTTTCGGCCGGGCGGATTCAAGCAGCCCTTGACTCCGTCCACCAATGGGCCTTGCAGTGGGGATTTAAGTTTTCCGTACGTAAGTGTGCCGCTATAGTTTTCACTAATCGTAACGTACCTAATTTGTGCTTAACTTTGGATAATCAGGCGGTACCTTTTCAAAATTCTGTAAAATTTTTAGGAATACATTTTGATCGTAGAATGAATTTTAAACTTCACGTTAATACTTTGCTTGCTCGTTGTGATAAACCGTTAAATGTCCTCAAGTACCTAGCGGGTACTACCTGGGGTGCCGACAGAAAATCTTTATTAATGGTGTATAAGTCCCTTATTCGATCGAAGCTAGACTATGGCGCACAGGTGTATGGCTCGGCATCCGATGCCACTCTGAAAGGATTGGATGTGTTGCAGAATAAATGTTTGTGAATGTGTCTTGGAGCTGTCCGGTGTACCCGTGTAGCTCGTATGGAAGTGGAGGCGAATGTGCCTCCCCTCCGTATTCGCCGTGACCACCTGGCCTTGTCCTATGGTGTAAGGACATTTAGGAAATGTAATATCGGCAATGTGGCCTGTACCCCCCTGCGTCAATACCACCACCTTCTGCGGGGGGTGCGTCGGCCACTTGCCGCTCGCCTCCACTTACTGACTCAGGAGCTTGATGTGGACCTCAGTGACTGTGACAAGTTGGTGCTTAAAAATATAGCGCCTTGGGAGCCACCCGGCTTTACAGTCGATGTCACATGGCTCCCAGCACCAAAGGCCAAGGCGCCGGAGGCGGAGGTCCACCACTTGTTTCGTAAGATCATTGTTCGTCACTTGGGGTCCCATCAATTGTACACCGACGGCTCCAAGTCGAGTGACTGTGTGGGTGCAAGTGTGTGGTCGCCTGAATGTGCCCTCAGGTATCGGTTGCCGACTCATACATCTGTGTTTACTTCAGAACTTTTTGCTATTGACAAAGCCATAGACTATGCTCTCAATTCTAGACATGACTCATTTGTCATATTTTCTGATTCAAAATCAGCCCTTCAGGCAATTGCATCTTGTATTACGGACTCTCACGAGATCCAGGGCCGCATCGTTAATAAGTTGCATTCATGCAACAAGTCATTCACGCTGATCTGGGTGCCTGGTCATTGTCGTATCTACGGCAATGAGCAGGCTGACTTACTTGCAAAGTCGGCTGTAGAGCTCGAGGAGACTTGGGACGTTCCTCGTGATCTGCGGTCGAGTCTCTCTCTTGGAAAGAAATCAATAAATCTTCTGTGGCAAGGTCAGTGGACCAGACTAAATATTCCAACTTGTAAGCCGTACCTAGGCGACTGGGACACTGCCAACCGTCCCAGTCGCCTAGAAGAAAAAGTGTTGGCACGGTTACGGCTCAATGCCACCGTTTTAACCCACATAAAACCATATATGGAAAGACGCTTCCCACCGCACTGTGACATCTGTGATGCGGTGTTATCTATCAGTCATATCATCCTGCGCTGTCGGCGATTTATTCGTGAACGTGCTTCACTTATTAATTACTGCGGCGCAGCAGACGTCCCCTTCACCCTTTCCACCATCCTGGGTGATGGGGACATTGTTATGACTGATAAATTGATGGCTTTCTTGAGAGAGACCGGACTGATCAGGGTGATGTGACTTTTTTACTGTGTGGTTATGGTTTTTATCAACGGTAAATATGTATATATTGTAATATTAATTAGGGTTGACAGTTGACATATTTTAAATAGTTCCTCCTCCCACTGATCTATTTCTAATATAGATGTCCCCTACATTAAGTCAAGTTCCTCGCCTGACAGTCACCAGCTGATGAGTGCAAGTGTGCAATATAGGAAGGTATTGGGCACTTGCAGTCGATGGTGGTCTGCTGGGCGAGGTTCTTCACTTTTTGTACAAATTATGTAAATACATTATATTATCTTGCTTAAGTTATTCTAATTAGGGCCGACAGCTGACATATATGGAAATGTTCCTGACTCGTCTGGTTCCCTTTCATATATTGATGTCCCTTATATTAGGTTGTGCCTTGACTGACAGTCACCAGGTGATGAGTGCAGGTATGTCATGTAGAAAAGCATTACATATCTGCAGTCGATGGTGATCTCTTGGTCGAGGCTTTTTTTTTTTTTTTTTTTTACCATTAGTGTAGGTCTAGTTATTTGTCTCTTAGGATTTAGTATAGGTTAGTGATTTGTCTGTTAGGTGGTTAGTTTTAGGGTCTTTAGATTAGGTATTTTTGATTATAAGTCATATAAGGTTAAAAATATTAAAAAAATAAATAAAAATAATAAAAATAAAACTACAAAAAAATAATAAAATAAAAATTATTATATATATATGTACGTGTGCATGAAAGTGTGTATGTTCATATGCATGGATGTGTGTATGTATGTAAGTATGTATATATATATGTTCGTATATATATGTGTATATATGTCAATATATATACATATATATATATTGCCTTAATGACCAGGGGCTCCGGCCCCAATGGTCGATAGGCAAAAAAAAAAAAAAAAAAAAAAAAAAAAAAAACCCGAGAACTACTTCGTTATTCAAGCAGCTGATCACTTGTGGTGATTTACCAGACCAGGATTGTTAGTGTGTGTTTGTGCTGAGTGTTATTGGTGTTTATGTTATATTGTGATAGTTGTTCTTCCATTCTTTGTCAGGCTGTTCAGATATTCTGTGTGTGTGTGTGTGTGTGTGTGTGTGTGTGTGTGTGATTTATTCAAATAAATAATCAGGTTATTTTGTGCTGTTTTAGCCTGTCAGTGTTCTTTCCTCGGCTTCATTCTATTATTCTCAGGCTATATCGCTCAGACACAGCTCAAAAACAGGCGAAAAGAGAACAAAATACTGCATAAGCGCTTAAAAATATGGAGGCCTTAGTCTTGCCTAACAATACGAAACATCAAAGTAAGGCGTCAAGTCAATACCAGTAGTTGTCGGTATTTATTGGATATCCTTTACCTTCAAAGCAATGTTGCCAGTGTTTCATTTTTGATATGTTCTCATCAATTATGTAATATTATGTGTCCGTATTTTTTTGTGTGTGAAACATATGTTGCTCATTATTCGCCAGATATATATTCAAACATATTCATAAACTGTTGCAAGATAGAAGACTTCCTGAAACATTTGTTATAATCCACTCACAGGTGTCATTTATACCTAACCGTAATCTAATAAGAGTACCGGTATTTCCCTTGTACGTATGCATCTGGTATTAAAAAAGGCTACCCCTATGTTACAATGCTGTTGACTCCAATGGGGCAACTATGTTACTGTTTATAAAATACTGGTAACAAATATTAGTTCGATGCTAAAATGTGGACAATGAAACAAAAGCGTTGTGTGCAGTTTTATGTGCTTCTGTAATGAAATTTATCGTCAAAACTAGAATAATGTACATTGTTAAAGTGTGATGGTATCTGCTGTTAATTTTCTTATGCATATCACTGTTACAGACCGATAAAAATTATACATTCCCAACCTTTTAAGTGACGTCCCTTTTGCTTTACAATCCTGTGTCTCAAAAGTTTTCGAGTCTATTCTTATCAGAAAAATTATAAAGCATCTTTCCTATCACAAACTTCTTTCTGATCACCAGTATGGGTTCCGTCAGGGACGCTCCACTGGTGATCTTCTCACCTACCTTTCAGACTCCTGGTCATCCACCTTTTGGGACTGTGGCGAATGCTTTGCCATTGCATTTGACATCTTAAAGGCTTTTGATCGATTCTGGGATAAGGGCAACCCAAACCTATATTAACCAAAAGACAATGTAGTCAAGTAGAATGTATAGAGCGCGAAAAAGACTAAATTTATCCTAAATGATAATCATCCGGGAAGGGGAGTCCTTGGACGGCCGCTGTTACTGTCATAGAGTTTTTCGTGGATCTTCAAAGGGTTACTTTCCAATCGGTTCCTCTGTAAGTAAATGAGCAAGTGTATAATTCAGTGACTGCCATCAGTTCTTGTAGGCCGGCTGCTGGGAGGATACGGCAATTATAACATAGTACTTTATGAGGTAATGAAGAGAGTTTATAACTCGTCTCTCCAAGGGTAAATAGATTTGTCTTGGGAAAGAAACAAACTAGGTGTCATCATAATGAAGGGATTTCAATGCTTTATTTTTGCTACCAAGTGGCAGTTTTATTTATCTTAAGATATATGTTGTGAGTCATATACTTAGCTACATCCTTTATTTACTCATTTACTGACAGAGGTCTCCAAAAAGCTGAATAAAATCGTTTGCTGACTGTAAGAATAAGAAAAAAAAAAAAATCCATCAGACTGAAGCAATTACTTCCTTTGGTGCGATTAGTGCAGCTGGGAATATAAGTACGGTTAGCACAAAAGTTCTTTGTTTTACTACGGGAAATACTAGTAGTAAAATGATTAGACGAACACCAAAATATTTTGTTTATTAGAGAAAAATACGAGTACTGAAAGGGTTAACTTTTATATCGTATTGTCAGAACATACGTTAAGTAATATACTCCTACTTAAGCCACTTCACACATATACTGTATATACAGTATATATATATATATATATATATATATATATATATATATATATATATATATATATATATATATTGTTTGTACTAGTGTATATATAGCGTTAAACGTTGAAAAGTTACTATAAGTCGCGGTGAGAGACTCTGAGGTTGTTATTATCGTGCTCTGGAAACCTACCATTCAAAAAAAGTGCGTCTGATTTCTTGTATAATATGAGACGCATGTGATTCGTGTATAATATGTTCGTGTATAATAATATTCGTGTATAATATATTCGTGCATAATAATATGATTCGTGTATAATATGACATGGAATCGGATGCACTTTTGAATGGTAGGTTGACAGGGTACGATAATGACAACCTCAGAGTCGTGCACCGCAACTATAGTACTACAAAACTTACTCATATTCATAGGAATTAGCCGATGTAAATACTGGCCAAGTAGTAGAGCATACTTCTATCCAATTATTTATTTATCCATCCATCCATCTCATTTTTCTGAACTTCCAATTCTTCTTTTATATATTGATCTAGCGGACTATTTATCTGCCTATGGCTAAATATTTGATGAATGTCTATTTCTCTCTCTCTCTCTCTCTCTCTCTCTCTCTCTCTCATTGTCTCCTTCCCTTCTCCTTCATCTTCCAGTACCATCCCCAGTTTTTGCTTTCCCTCTTACTACATTGCCTTTCTTGACTAATCCCGCATCCTTAATTTCTCTTAATGTGTTTGCTCAGTTCCCCTGAGAGAGAGAGAGAGAGAGAGAGAGAGAGAGAGAGAGAGAGAGAGAGAGAGAGAGAGAGAGAGAGAGAGAGAGAGAGGTCGAAGGGAGTCAGCTGAGTTAAGGAGACGAAAGGTTATAACTCAGCCCACTATGTATTAAACTTATAAAGTGTGTGTAATCCGCATACTTTGGTCTGACGTGAATCTGACATGGATAAGGTCCATGAAACACAAAACAAAGCCTTAAGTACAGCATGCATCAAAATCATAATCATAGATCACTTTCATCAAGATACAAAAATATTTTCGAAGATCATGTGAATACGAGAGACACACAGTTCATTGCTTCAGTTCAATATCCATCACCGCCATCCAAAAATAAACAAACGAACAACTGCCCAACATTACACAGAGTATCTCGGCAACATACCCCCTTCTTCACCCAGCAATACAAATCACAGATCATCGAACACTAGAATTCACATACCCCCTTCTTCGCTCAGCAATATAAATCACAGATCATCCAACACCAGAAATCACATATCTGCTTCTCCACCCAACACTACAAATCACAGACACATACAGTGCATAAACACATAGCCATTACCCACCACAGCCACCCAAATCCTTCAGCTAAACAGCATCCTTCGTGAACCACCACAAGACATACACGCCTCAGAAAATAGCCTTCCCTACCCAGGGAGACACGAGCACAACTATACTCCATTTTTTTTTTTTTTTTTTTGTTGAGGCGGAGATGCACTTGACAGGTTGGTGATGACTGGCTGAATGCAACATGTCCGCATAACATCCATATATTTCAAATAATTACCAGGTAAAGTCACATTACTGGGTAATTATTTGAAACACAACGATGTTATTCGGACATGTCACATTGTCAACCATCACCAACCTCACAAGTGCATCTGCTATTTAAAAAAAAAAAAAAAAAAAAAACAGTATAGTCAGACTGCGATGTGGTCACCACCGTTCCCTGCTACGGTACCGACACAAAATATAACTCACAAACAAGTTACTTTGCCCACACTGCAAGGCAGACCCCCACACCACGACACATTTATTCACCACATGCACAACACTATCGGAACAGTCTTTCAATATAACCTCAACCAAAGACCTGTGGAAAAGACCGGTGGAAACTTCTGTTTTCCACTGGGATCGCAATGAGATGAGTTTGGAGTTGCAACAACAACTACAACATACAAACCTGCGCCCACTTTCAAAGTCGAATTTACTTTTTCACCACCTTATCAAGATCAATTCTCTCTTCACGACCATACCAACTATATACCGGTATGTTATCAAAAAGCTTCCTCAAACCAACAATTTCTCAAACTATAATATTCATTATTCAACCTACTTAACGCAAACCACACACACATCCCAAAACAGTCCCATTTCCAATGCCCTTACTCTATAACTTTCGCCCTTATGCATACAAAGAGTTTCAAGTGATTACACACCCACACCCACACCCAGACGCAGAAACAGACACACCCACGCCAGACACATTCACATCAAGGATCTGCACACAAACAGACACACCCACACCAAGGATACGCACACACACACACACACACACACACACACACACACACACACACACACACACACACACACACACACACAGTGTGGACAATGCATCACAACCGAAATCTGATATTTTGTGAAACACCATGAGAAAGGTTAGCAAACATTGGCTGGGAAAGACGGAACACTGTATCTTGAATGTAAATCACGAATTTACTAGGCATAATGAATATTCAAGTGTGAGGTGTGTGGACGTGGGAAAAGCAACAGAAGAAGCGAAGTGAACATCGGGCACCGTGCGTGACGCCGCCCACTGGCTCTGGCAGCTACATGTAATTGAGGATGTGGTGTAGGTGATATCTGGCCACGGAAATACTGCTTAATATTTTTTTTACTATATTTACACCTGTTGCAGATACTTTATATTAGTCACCCACACCACGTCAAAAATTTTGTAAAATGGGAACGTTGATTATATACTCAAGATGCAATTTCGCCACCCTCCCAAAAGCTGACGCTCAAAAAGGTTGCAACCCCCCCCTCTCACCCCAGTACTACGCCACTGTATATAACGATTTTCACTGGAATCTTCCACAGGGACCGACAACTGGTTTTAGTTTCTATTAGCAATGGAATATGATGGGGAGCTATTGTTCACTGATTTCGCCTTTGAGCAGAGGATAGCCAAAACACCTCGGCTACCCCTCCCCCCTCCCAGAGAGAGAGAGAGAGAGAGAGAGAGACCGACGGTTATGTAGGGGAAACATCATGTAAGCTACCTCATCTTAATATATAGGATTTCCATATTTCCTCAGACTCCACCAATCGTCTTCAAATAGTTTTGAGTATGAATATGAGTTTTAGCTGTTCAGATATATCTTAAAAGATTGAATATCTTGACTGCATACAGATTATGTTTGGCTACTTGAATTTTCCTTGAAGCGGTGGAATTGTTCACAGATATTGAGCTAAGATGGTTAGCTGATATACTGTCTGTGTCTAGGGATTAAGACATGTGATAACTCACTAGCTCGCATAATCACACTGATTCATAGCCGACCTTCTTATATTCTGTTATGTGCTTTTCTGCTATTAGTTTTGTATTATATTTCTAAGGCAGGTGAGTATAAACATACCTTCATCATTTAATCAGCAGTAAGACTGATATCTACGAGTATGAAAATATAATTTTCATTTCATTGAACAATCGGTGAGCGAATGACACTGCTTTGGGAGGTTCGAAGCTGTAACCTGTCGCCCGGGAAGGAGGGGCCGAGACTAGCGCCTTCCACATTAAGTGTAGTACGAACTTCTGAACGGAGCTGTTCATCATCATGATCATCACCATGTTCATCACCATCATCATCATTATCGCTATTATCCTGTCATCTGTTGCTCCATCAGAAATGTAGTGTTCTGTGGCTGGATTCTGCCTTCCAGACGGTTAGGCGGGTATCTTTCACTCCGATGTGGCATTGTGTGAGCGACATACACAGATTGTTCATTGTCTAGAAATCATCATTGGCCACATCCAATCAGAACACCTTAACTCTCTGGATCACGAGGTATCTATTAACAGAAGATAAAGAGCACATCAACAGAAGCCCATAAAAAACAAAAGTAAAAAAAAAAAATACAAGTTAATAATGTTAAAAATGTACTTATTCAAACACACACACACACACACACACACACACACACACACACACACAAGCACCGGCTAGAGACACAATAATAAAAAACCTCCGTGCAATAATCACACACAAAAAAGTATTAGTATATAAATCTATTCAGAAGGCAAGAAACTAAAACTAAATAAAAAAAAAAAAAAACACAAGACACACAAACATACTAGTATACCAAAACATGCAAATAGGACTCCCAAGACGAGTTACACACAAAGCACAAACAAAAACGCCAACACACGAACGCGTAAACACACAAAAGTAGTGGAGGGTCATTTGCATAACAGCATGGAGCCCAGTGCACGCAGACGTCATTTTGTGGATTACCAAGATAATCTTCAGTGTGTGGGTGTGTGGAGAGAGAGAGAGAGAGAGAGAGAGAGAGAGAGAGAGAGAGAGAGAGAGAGAGAGAGAGAGAGAGAGAATAATATTCGGAATGGATAGGTAGAGTACCATGAACATCACAAGGCACAAACTAAAAGAAATTTCAGGTAATGAAGTAAACACAAATATAGAGATAATATGTGACGTGAAAGAAGCCATTACAAAAAAATATATGATAGTTGAAATGGAGAACATAAAAAAACACACCCACATCCGCATCATCATTCATCAGACCAACCCTGGAGTATGCATCAGTAGTCTGGAATCCTCGTCTCAAAAAACACAGAGATTAGATAGAAAAAGTACAAAGGACAGCTACAAGATGGGTACCAAGCTTCAGGGATCTAAGCTATGAAGAAAGACTAGAAAAACTGAATCTACCAACACTACAGGTGAAAAGGAAATTAGGTGACATGATTATGCTCTATAAATGCATCTCAGGGAAAGAGAAAATAGACGTAAATGAATATATAACCTATGGGGAAGCATCAGGAAAAGGACATTGCAAAAAAACTATATAGAAAGAGATGCGGTAAAGACGTAAGGATATCCAGTTTCCCAAATAGGGCAATTGATCGGTGGAATGTACTACCGAATGAAACAGTGTTAGCTAAAACTATTCATAAATTAAAGGATATGTATCATAAAAATAGTTTAATACACGGGACAGTACGAACCTGACTCATTCCTGTAAATATACAATGAGGTAAGAACAATTAGGTAAGAGCATACCAACGCATATACACAGAAAAAAAAATGAAACAAAAATGAAGTATTAACAGTATACCCAAGAACGTATACACACACACACACACACACACACACAAAATGTTTCCTATTACGCTGTTACACCCTTCACAAGCACAGCACCAACTGCACAGTAACGCCATTGTGACAGACTCAACGTATTTCCTTTCAAGACGATAAATCTATTTATTTTTTAATTCTCGTTAACATCTGAAATTCATTATAAATACATAGCTCAGGAGAAACAGACTTCGAATTAGAGGGCGTTGGATATTGCCCTCATTATGCCTCCCAGAGGTCTCACACTAACAAGAGCGTCTGGAGGAACTGTAGTATGATTATATTAACCATGATGCTATCGCACTGAAGATTATCCGCGACTTTGAAGAACATCCTGTACGTACACATCCGGACAGAAATTTGTGATACAGGGTAATCTGCCACTAGAGGTCAGGTTAATCGCACACGTCTACCCCCCCCCCAACTCCCCCTCCTTACCCCCACAAAAACACTGATTCATTAGGCTGATGGATCGGAGATATGAAACTTCGCTCACTCTCACGTCTTCCCGCATTTAATGTTACTTTCATTTATCTTACTATTGGGTGTATTATCAAGTGCATAGATCCATCTACAGTTCCATGAGAAGTGATTATATCGAAGTTTTAGCAGATTACAGTACAATGACCCTAACTTATAGAGTTTGGCTTCCAAATATTTACCCAACGTTTTCTAAGCGATAGACCAAAATCCAGTTAACAGTTAAAAAGTTATTTGGCCACATAACTCCCTCTCCTGCCTTGTCATCAGGACAGCCACATATACACCCACCTACTCATCCACCTACCTACTCAACCCATCCAACATATCCCACCGACCTCTCCCCGGCCACCCACCCAGCCCACCGATCCCTGCTATCCATCCTGCTAACCCACGAATACCATACACGATGCTCACCCAACAATGCAACTCAACACATTCACTCATTCTCTTCACCCTGAACCTATCCAGCCACCCAACCCGACTACCCACTTAGATCATCCCGACCACGCAATCGTCTCAGCCGCCCTGGCTACCAACGGTGCCCGCTCACCCTGGCGACAGATCCCAACAACCTATCTTGCCCAGCGACCTCTACCACCCACCCTCTCCACTCACAAATTCCACCCACCCTGCTCACCCAACAATGCCATCCATCTCATCCATCCACACAATCCTCCCACCTCTCCCTGAAGAGTCCCCACCCACCTCACCCTGCCCATCCACTCATTCTGTCCACCCACTCCTCCCACCGACCCACCAGCCCATCCACAGGCCCAACCACCCTTCTTACCCAACCCCATTCACTCCGCCAACCCATTCAACCATTTGGACCCGACTTAAACATCAAACTCATCCCAACCTAACCTACCGACCCCTTCCCGACCACCCACATTTCCAGCCACCTACCCACCCAGCCCACCAAACACATCCACTCACTAACCCATTTACCCCTACAACCCACCCAGAACCACTCCACACACCACATCCAACAACTATCTCCCCCCCCCCTCTCCACCATTACCCCTGTCCACCCACCCTGGCGATTCACCGAACTACCACACCCACCAACTCAACCTCATCAACTCCACCCACCCAACCAACTGACTAACAGAGAGAGAGAGAGAGAGAGAGAGAGAGAGAGACTGACACGGTAAATGCGCGTCCACATGTGTGCTCTTCTTTCCTGTCTCTCTCTGAACCTTATTTTTCCCCTTTCTCATTCATCTCGAGGGGTTCATTGCCAGCTAGTTGGCCTTCACCTCTCTCTCTCTCTCTCTCTCTCTCTCTCTCTCTCTCTCTCTCACACACACACACACACACACACACACACACACACACACACACACATATATATATATATGTGTGTGTGTGTGTGTGTGTGTGTGAGAGAGAGAGAGAGATGAGGGCGAACTAGCAATGAACCCCTCGAGATGAGTAAGAAAGGGGGGAAAATAAGATTCAGGGAGAGGCAGGAAGACAAGGACTACGGAGTGAAGGGTGTCAGATAAACGCAAAGCGAGCACATGAATAAATTACTACAGGAGTAGGAGGAGGAAGAGTAGGAACAGCTGACGGCGCTAGCCATGAGCGCCTTGATTATGGGAGAGTATTAGGGATCCGGCAATTGCCTGAGCTGAGATACGACCGAGTAGGAGAAAGTGTGGGCGAAGATTGGCGTGAAATTAGATGGGCTTGACGGTAAGTGTGCACCTCACCCTTGATGGACTAGCACGATTTTGCACTTTTGTTAACAGGGGAACGGCAGAGTGCGGCAGGGTAAGGCGGGGGAGGGGATGGGGAGAAGACCGAGTTTAAGGAGGATTTGGATGTTTTAGGAAGTGTGTGTGTGTGTGTGTGTGTCGTCTGGTAGATTTCCACTCGTGTCCGGTAATCCCTATTCACGTGGGCTAGAGCTGGTTACGCACGCGTCTAGATGTTATCAAATACTTGTGTGTCTGGGCCACGGGTCGTTGGTGGTCGGACATTCCTAAAGGGTATATATATCTCTGCAAGACACTGTGTTACTACACCAACTAGTGTTTACATATCAATGACTGTTTTGATGGCCTTAACTATTACATATTTTGCTATGACATTTTAATGCCTATAAATTAATGCCTATATATTGCTCGATCACGCCAAACTCTCGTACCTACGACATGACAATCAACTCGTCAGATAGTTAAGTTAATTACATGTTTTAATAGTGTAAAAAGTAACATAATACTAGTAATATTGTAATAACATCTGTAATAATACTGTAGTGATATAACTGTATTATAATTGTAGTAACATTGTAATAATATGATTGTAACATACCTGTAGTTATTGTAGTAATACAGCTAACATAATTGTAGTCATTGTAGTAACTGTAACTTAACTGTAGTAATATTGCAAAAATTTAATTGTATCATAATTGTAATATTGTAGTAATCGTAACATAATAGTAGTAATACTGTAGTAATATTATCGTATTATAATAGCAATACAGTGGCAGGTCAACAGTAGTCAGTCGTATAATGAATCTGCCATATGTGACATACTTTCTATCTGTTTATATGAGACATAGTATAGTATGATTATGTAACACAAAATAGATACATGTACATTGGCTTACGTATGTCCCACAGTTTAAAATCAAAATTATACATGTATCCCCATATTTTGTTATTTTACATATAAAATGTATATACAATATTCACAGTATGTACAATATTTACTCAGTTGTTTTCATTTGTACCTCAAATCTCTTGATACAGAACACATTATCAAATATTATTATATACTTGCTTTCTCTACCATCTTCTTAATATACCACCAGAGTGTAACTATGGGCTGAATGTCTGCGCCTTCCCGTGTCTAGTTCTTTGTTTACTCTGCCCTCTGTCTATTCTCTCTTTTTGCTTAGCTGCCAACTCTTTGGTGCATTGCCTGTATTATGTCTGCTCTTGCATCCTTGTCGTATTTTCCACTACATTCTGTATCTGCAGTCTTTATGTATCATCTGCCCTCTTTTCCATTATGTCTGTCTGTCCACGTATCTGTTTACTATCTAGTCTATCTTCTATATAATGTCTAAAATAAAGTCTGTCCGTATATATCTCCAGTTTGATGTGATTTACTGAATACCTAAAAGTGTTGAATCATCTGTCTATCCCACGCCCTCCATTTACTTGTTGCTTTCTGCTTGTTTGTCACAATATCTGTCTGTCTGTCTTCTCTCTCGTCTAGCGTAGGAGAGTCCCATGGCAGTGAATGGGTTAATGAAGGCTGCATCTACTGCATCATATTCGTAAAGCATATCCTAAGCTGATTAAAATCGTGTCAAGGGAGCAAGAAAAACAGTATTCATACGTCACCGTAGGATATGGGTTAAGTAAATTACCGTCTGGTAAGTAGCAAGAATGAGACAAAAACATCTTCCTACCTTGAGTTCAATGATGGATTTTATTATCTTGTTCTTACTACAGAAAGACAATTGCATTCACTTTATAGGAAATGAGATAGTGAAGGAAGTAGAAGCGTTCTTCATTATCTCCCTGTGTGTGTGTGTGTGTGTGTGTGTGTGTGTGTGTGTGTGTGTGTGTGTGTGTGTGTGTTAATATGAATTTATGTGCTTGCAGGGCTTGTATAAGTACGTGCAGGAGTGGTGGTTGTTACTGGATATTAGCAGCACAAATATTCTGGCAGGAAACAACATTTTCACAAACTTCCTCTCTTCCCTCACGCAAACATCCTCAATACATAACCTGTGCGAGTAGGGATCAGCGGTCAAGCTTTCTTTTTTAAGCGTTTCGTAACTGTATCTACGTCATTCTGCCTCCCTTAGGATACGATAGGGGATCGGCACCCAGGGGTCCAAGTCAGAGTAATTATGCAAGACCATAATTTTTGAAACCTATGACCATGAAGTTTTACAATGTTTTACCTTTATCTAGCCCAGGTTTTAGGCAAGGTTGACCTCTGAGGGCTTTCCCTTACGAGGGTGGGGAGGAGCAGCAGCCGGGAATACCGGTCAAAGTCATTATGCACGGCTATAATTTTTACCTAGAGCATAAAATTTTCCATATTGGTAGCCATCCTACCCCGCCATGTTTTAGGTAAGGTGGCATCCCCGAGGGCTGTACCCCCTCGGGGAAGTAGCGGCCACCTGTGGTGCTGGCCAATGCAGTTATACTGGGTCATAGTCTCTTACACAGGGACATGAATTCTGCGTACTGGTAGACGTTTACTTCGGCCACGTTTTAGAAACTGTGTAATGATCGAAGGTCGCTCCACACAAGGGAGGGGGTGGCCCTCAGGGTTCCAGAATAAGCCGTTAAGCAGGGCCAGTTCTTATCTTGGAGGATATGATATTGTGCATAGTAGTGGAATTTATTATTTTTTGCGTCAAGTTTTAGGCAGGGTGGGACCTCTGGAAGCCATCCTCCACGGTCGTGGGGTGGGCAAGGGGAACAACGCCATACATCTACATTTTTTATCTAGAAACACACATCTTCCTTATCCTTTATCATTCTTTTTCTTTGCCTGCCCTCCTCCCTTCCTATATCTCCCATCTTTCCTGTCACTTCTTATTGCTTTTCTTTCCTTTACAGGTGGCTTTACATTGAGTGACAAGCCAAATGGTTTCCTGTAAGCCAAGAAACCATTTACAACGCTGGGTGGTAACCATATAACCAACCCATACGTGCTCCCTACGTGTCAACAAGTGGGTTGGTGGAGGGTTAGTGCCCCTCCCCATAAAACCAATAACTCAAAGTCAAATGGCCACCTCTTAAGAGATTATGGCGTCTGGCAATAGATAGATAGATAGACTTAATATTGCACAGTCGTAGACCTATATTTAGACCAGAGCTTAGACAGGGTCAGTCCCACAGTGTTGGCTCCTCTCCCACCAATGTTACTTCTTTCCCTTTACAATATTGCAGGGGTGGGTGCGGCAGTCAAAGGTGACCTTTGTCTTCTTACTACAAAGGCTCCTACTAAAAGTAACTAATAAAAATAACAGTAACAATGAAAAACTTTATTAATATGCGCCGAGACATGGATCAGCAGCCTGCTTCGGAAACAGTTCTTTGCACTGGCGTAATCTTAATTCGGACATGACCTAGTAATGATCATTAGCAACCAGCCTTCAAAAACAATTAAGTTTCCAGGATGAGCCTTGCCAAATGACTGTTGAAACAAATGAACACATCGACACACGGACTGAAAACAGGCGAAAGTAGAAACAAACTGCTAACCAACTATGGGGGCGCTAAAAAGATATCATTCTGCTTAATAGTTTAATAGAGAATTTTCCTTCCCTACTATTTTAACGGTTCGTTACTGAAAAGTTATTAATTTTTCTACTGGCAGCATGAATAAAAAGAAAATGACATCAGCATACTAATATTAGAGCACATTCTTGAGAGCCTGCGAAGAGTATAGAAGCAAAACCGTCTTCTGGAGAGCATGGAGAACGAGAGGTTGACTGAAGATTGTATATGAGTAAGGTGGAGGGTGGGAGATGAAGAAGGAGGCCGAGAAGGAGATGGACAGGTATATGGGAGAGGACACTGTGAGTTGCAGGGAGTTCAGCCTAATGGCAGAGGACGGGGTGACATGGAGACGATCTGCATGCGGTGTTACCTGATTAAGACTTATGGTTATAGATTAAGAGATAATTTCTTACCTTTTCACAGAGCGAGGAAGACTCTTCATAAACAGACTAAAGTGATGTGGGGCCAGCCAGACTGCAATAGGAAAAGAAGCCAGCGACATGGAAGCATGTTAATGGAGATAGTTTCTCACCCTTTCACCATCAGACGTTGACAGCAAGCTAAATAAGCTGCTTTGACCGCATAAAAGAACAAAGTAAGAACTAGCTCAAAAGTCCTCATAGACCACAGAGTCGCTGCCTCCGAAGTTGGGTCTTGACCGTGACCTTAACTTTTGATGGATGTGCACTACGCAGGATTCACTTCTTTCCATCCCCACACACAATGTATGTGTTGAGTGTTATCCAAATCACAGCTGCCATTCATAAGATAACGCCACGCCCTGAATTTTTGCTTCGACCTTGACCTTATCATTTGATCAAGAGACACTTTTATCTAATTACTTCTTCCCAAACTCACATAAAATACATTTGCCAATTTTGCTACGATCGAATCAAGCATTTGTGATATATTTGGTTAACATGCATAAATAAAGGCATACGTAACACGAACAAACTCTATCACGGTAGGTATGGCTTCGGCATCATACAAAAAAAAAAAAAATGTCACCGAACCAAAAGGATGTTAAGATAGATCCTCCCTCGTTTACTAGAAGATAACTTCCATCAATTGCATTAATTCGTATGGATCCAAAGAAACAGACTAAGAGCGACGTCGTGGTACTGTTGTGGAGAGACTATCAGTGTCAAAGAAACAGACTAAGAGCGACGTCGTGGTACTGTTGTGGAGAGACTGTCAGTGTCAAAGAAACAGACTAAGAGCGACATCGTGGTACTGTTGTGGAGAGACTATCAGAGTCAAAGAAACAGACTATAAGCGACGTCGTGGTACTGTTCTGGAGAGACTGTCAGAGTCAAAGAAACAGACTAATACCGACGTCGTGGTACTGTTCTGGAGAGACTGTCAATGCCAAAGAAACACACTAAGAGCGACGTCGTGGTACTGTTGTGGAGAGACGTCAGAGTCAAAGAAACAGACTAAGAGCGACGTCGTGGTACTATTGTGGAGAGACTATCAGAGTGTAAAACTAATGTCCCTCTCACCAATCTTATGCCATGGCTAGGTAAGTTTTTGCAGCCAACTCTTCAACCCATTCTGGCCGAGAAAGTCATTGTCACTCGAAATTGTGCGTAACCGATAATGATACAGTGTATACATTTTGGAGAGCCGTAAAATGGCAGTAGAAATGAAGCCCTCCAGTGCGGTGACGTCTATTAAAAATTTATTTTTCCTTTCCCCCGGATAATATACAACTATAAGGAAATTTTTCAAACTGGTGGGGTTAGCTGTGTCTTTCATTAACTTCTTCATAAGACAAGTCTCCCAAAGGACAAATATAATTGTCAGATGGTACACCTGGAGTATAGTGTAATTCGAGTCATCATAATGAAATGATTAAGAAGATTTTGTTTATTTATTTACTACGAGAGGTTCCCCAAGATTAACAACATCCTTTGACAGTGAAAATATAATATAAAGAAATCATCGTTGTGAAGTGGAAAAGATGCTGAGAGTGTCAGGGGAGAGTAAATGCTCCTCCGTGGCGAGGTAATTTTACAGTCTGTTCTTTAAAATGCAAGGCCCCGCTCCTCAACCACCAACAAAGACATCTGCTGGGGATAGTACTAGAACCAATCAAGATAGCAGGCTCGCGCGTGCGTGCGTGCCTGTTTATGTGTGGGGGGGTGTATGAGAGAGAGAGAGAGAGAGAGAGAGAGAGAGAGAGAGAGAGAGAAGTGGCTGAGTCATAAAATTGGTGTTCCTCAAATGAAAGTTGTAAGCACAGGTGTAGTGGACTGGGGTGCCATGGTAAACACAAAAGTTGGAGATCATTGTTGCTGATGCTGAGTGCAAGAACTGAAGGTGCAGAACTGTAAGAGTCTTGCAGAGTTGCTGGGTTTGAGAGAAGGTGCTTGGATATGATAACGGTATAGAGTAAGTGCTTTAGGTTAACTGAAAAGCAATGAAATTAAAACGTTGCTGCATTTCATAAGGAAATATGAAGTACAGGTACAGAAACAGGGAATCAGTATTAAAGCTTAATCCCCCCTCCCTCCCCCGCTCTCTCTCTCTCTCTCTCTCTCTCTCTCTCTCTCTCTCTCTCTCATTAATAATTTCCTCAGAGTCATCTTCGTTCTGAAACACAGCGTGGTTATTGGAATTCTTTGTCAGCGTTTCTCACAGCAGGAGTGGGAATGGCAACATAATTTAGTCATTCACGTCTCGTAACTAAGAAGGTTTTTGAGGCAAGAATAAAATGGCAAGATTCTGTACCTGACTTTTTCTGTCTTTACCTTTGCTCTATTGCTTCTGCAAAAACTAGACTCCTTGTTTCGTACTTCGTGTAAAAACGAAAGACGAGGCAAAATTCTCTACTCCCTATCATGTCCATCCTATCAGAACAAGAGAAAAAGGAAAACATTATACTGTCCTTCCAATGTCCTTCCTGTAAGAACAGTATGCGCGAGGAAGATGCCGTACTCTCCTTCCTTTGTCCTTCCTGTAAAAACAATATGCACGGGGAAGTTGCTGTATCCTCCTTTCCCAGTCCTTCCTGTAAAATCAATAAGTGCGAGGAAGATGCTGTACTCTCCTAGTCCTTTCTGTAATATCAATACGCACAGGGAAGGTGCCGTACTCTCCTTTCCTTGCCTTGCCTTGGTGCCGCACTCTCCTTTCCATGCCTTGCCTTTAAAAACAATATGCACCGGGAAGGTGCCATACTCTCCTTCTCTGCTGTTTCTACAAAAACTAAGATATTTTGTTTATGCTGGAAATATAACAAACAGGAAAACATCTTGCACTCTTCCATCCCTGTGTTTTCTCTGAAAATAAATGTAGTCACCACAGGGATTTCCTTCACAGTTTGATTTTGAATCAACGCCCTGAAGGTGATCATTTTGTTTGCTTACCTTTTTATGTTTCTCTTCTTTGTATTTTATCCTTCCTTTCAGTTTCCAGTGTTCATTTCTGTTTTCCGCTTCAAAGATTTTATCACTGTCCTCATTCACGAAAGCTTGTCTTCTATCATTGCATTGGTTATATATATATATATATATATATATATATATATATATATATATATATATATATATATATATATATATATATATATATATATATATATATGCGTTTCGTACACGGGTGAACCAGGGTTCGCCCCCCGCCAGGGTAATAAACTTTGGGAGTGTTCACCCGGTCACGTACTGCGTTGGCGGACACAAGGGGTGTTGTGGTTGAACCAGTGTCGCTTACTATAAAGTATGCTTGCACCCAGTCGGCTTGCGCGGGCCAATTACACTTGGTTCACAAACTACACACACATCCAAAGCCACTCCAACACTACAATTACACTTACAAGCACTTCTCACCCTACATACAATCTCTACGAGACAGCCTAAGCCACTTTTTTTTTTTTTTTTTTATAAATAACAGAACGGAGGAAGGAAAAACAAATGGGTAAAAAAAAAATAATCCATACACCAGATTACTGGTGTCCTCTGTTCATAAAATATCTGTAACAGTTAGACTTGAATAGTTGTGGGTTGAAATTTGGAGGAAAAGAACTCTGGGGAAGCGAGTTCCAGAGTGATGCAGTTCGGGGAATGAAAGAATTCTGATAGGCAGAAGTTCTGCAATATGGTTGAGTGACATTCCAGTCATGAGCGCTACCATAATGCCTGTGTAGTAGAGATACATTGGCTGTAACGTCGGTCGGGATAGACCGGTCCTGCAGTGGATACTCAAACGGCTGATGATATATATATATATATATATATATATATATATATATATATATATATATATATTTTTCCAGAAGTTTGTTATGCACACCCCCCTAATTTGTTCCACTCGTGAAAACATGCCAGCAAGACGAAATTCATTCGTGTTCTTTAATCATAACTGTCCCCTCACACTATGTGTTACTATTGCTGAATGGCTACTCTCTACCTTATACTAATTATCCAGAACCAATTGGACCGCCGCATTCTTTTCCTGGCTTGCAGACACCACATGATGGAACTGGTAATCACCTCAGTCTTTGACCTGTTCTTCAGGACTTCTGCCCCCGATACTACACTGTTCACTTGCTTCAAATCCCAATGGGAGTTCATCGACCAGAAGCAGGTTTCTCTGTTAGACGGCGATGGCCCAAGCGACATCGTTTCGGAGTGGGTGGCATTGAAAAAGAGCAGATTTTTCTCTATATTGAAGAACAGCTTGAAGTTGGCCACCGAAGAGACAATTTCCGGGAGTTCCTGATCCTCGCTCTGGCCTTCCTCAATGGTCATGGCAAACGAGATTTCTGATACAATCGTCCTGGAGCATACAGTACCACTGGGCCAGGTAGATGGCCAAAGGGATTTACTGTCTTAATATGTTCATCTTCTGAAGCCAATTCCACCTGACTGCTAACGAGGCCCAGTCACTAAGCAGGATAAACGTATTTGCTGTCACCATCTACCTCCAGAAGTGGTTCGAGGCTCCATTGACGGCGGACGCGCCTGTCAGTTACCTGGAGCTGTTGGAGGACCTAGAGCGGTACAAGACGATGGATCATGATGTACGTACCTCCGCGCTGACGAGATGCCTGGGCCATCTCTGGTACTTAAGCGAAGATTTAGCCAGACTCCTTATGCTCTCCAAAACCACTGATGCAGAGATGGCCATGCTCCAAAACCTGCACAAGAAGACCGAAAACTCCAAAGATCTGCGTTGGCTGGAGGGAAAGAGGGCCTTGACCATGAGCAAGTCACGAAAAGGACTCAAAACCTTTTTCATTGCCTGAAGCTGCCAGTTCAAAAAAAAAAAAAACAGATCTTGATGGATGTACACCATCGTTGAAGTCTGTGAACGACATGGCAGAACGGGTGGTGAAACTAGCAGAAGATTTCAATGAGGACCTGACAAAAAACGAGGAGGAATGGCAGCTCGTGTACTAAGTCGTCGAATACCACCGCCAGCAGTTCCCCTCAGCAGACAGAAAAATCTTCTGTCGCCCGAAATGAAATGTGCCATTAGAAAGAATTTCCATTTCATTTCATAAATTTGCTTTTAGAATTTCCATTTCCTTTAATTTAGTCATTAGAAAGAATTTACACTTCATTCTTTCATTCTAGAATGATTAATGTTGAGCATTTCCGTTTGTTCATATAGGGTCGAATAAACAAGGTCGATGGGGGGATCCTTCCCCTCCTAATAGGTCAATAAAATTTTGCCCATTTTTTCTTTCCTTAAGTGTAATTAACTAAAGGGGTGTGCGATTTGATTCTTGCAAATTTTTATTTTCACATATGAGGCTGGGACACCCTAATATATATATATATATATATATATATATATATATATATATATATATATATATATATATATATATATATATATATATATATATATATATATATAATATATATATATATATATATATATATATATATATATATATATATATGGGGGTGTGTGTATGAGAGAGAGAGAGAGAGAGAGAGAGAGAGAGAGAGAACGTCATTCAACCATATTGCAGAACTTCTGCCTATCAGAATTCTTTCATTCCCCGAACTGCATTTCTCTGGAACTCGCTTCCCCAGTGTTGTTTCCCTCCAAACTTCAACCTACAGCTGTTCAAGTCCAACTGTTACAGATATTTTATGAATGGAGGAACCAGTAATCTGGTGTACGGATTATTTTTTTTTTTTATTCATTTGTTTTTCCTTCCTCTGTTATATTAAAAAAAAGAAATGTCCCTGTCGTATCGTCTCTCGCATTTGTCATAGCTTCTCTCTCTCTCTCTCTCTCTCTCTCTCTCTCTCTCTCTCTCTCTCAATCATGTTCGTCCTCCTGACTCTATGCTTGACTTGCGTTTTGTCATTATGCTCAGACTTTTTGTATAGTATATTTTCTCGCTTTTGTCACTGTTCACGCTTGCTCCATTTGCCATACGTTTAATGCTTAATTGTCACTCCTTCGGTCTTTCTCTGTCAATTTCTGTACATTATTATGTATGACCTTTGTGTGTTATCTGGTTTCTTTCCTTTTTTGACATTCAGTAGCTTCTCGACACTCGCTCACTCACTCGCTGGTTTACTAATCTTTACTTTCTTACTCTTATCTCACTCTCTCTCTCTCTCTCTCTCTCTCTCTCTCTCTCTCTCTCTCTCTCTCTCTCTCTCATGAATCATGAGACTATGTGCCATTTTCCTTGTCTTGCTCTTGTCATAGCTCGCACCCGATAACACTCTCTCGCGTTTACTCATCTTTACCCACACTCGTACTCCTGGTACTTCACCATTACTTCTAATTCGGTTCGCATATTATAATGAAATTTATACTTTGTCCCTGCATGCTTCTTTTGATTGTTATTTCCATAGCTCAACCTTGTTCACACATTCTCATTTTATTTCCATTTTTATTCTCGCTCCTGATGTTATGTTACTAATACTGAATGTGTGAAGGTGTAAGCAACTTCAGTGTGTGAAGGTGTAAGCAACTTCAGTGTGTGAAGGTGTAAGCAACTTCAGTGTGTGAAGGTGTAAGCAACTTCAGTGTGTGAAGGTGTAAGCAAACTGGGTGTGTGAATGTGTAAACAAACTGAGTGCGTGAAAGTGTTAGCAAACTGAGTGTGGGAAGGATTAAGCAAACTGAGTGTGTGCAGGTGTAAGCAAAGTAAGTGTGTGAAGGATTAAGCAAACTGAGTGTGTGAAGGTGTAAGCATTACGGAGGTTATTCTCTCGGGCATGGAAGCATTCATTCCTTTCTCATATCCTCTGACTAATGCAAGAAAGCCTTGGTTTAATCACGCTTGTTCTAATGCTGTCCGCAACAAGGAGAGGGCCTATAAAAGGTACCAGAGCCAACCCACCCCTGAATCACATCTTTTGTACGTATCTGCCCGGAATCGTGCTAAGTCTGCTCTTCGCTTTGCTAAAAATAATTTCATCCGTAGGCTCTCAACTCTCCAACTCGAATTCTTCCTGCTCCTTCTGACACCTTTCCAAAAACCTTTCTAACAACATTACCTCATCATCCTTCCCTCCCCTTTTCTACTCTGATGGCTCTGTAGCTATTTCTTCTACTGATAAAGCAGATTCTGGTGCTGTTCCTCCATCACTTTCCCCCTCTGACTTCCTCATGGCTGACATTAAAATTTCTTCAGCTGATGTATTTTCTGCCATCACCGGCCTCAGTACTAAGAAGGCATATGAGCCTGATGGAGTCCCTCCTGTTGTTCTCAAGTACTGTGCTTCTGTGCTTACACCCTGCCTAGGCAAACTCTTTCGCCTTTGTCTATCAACTTATACCTTTCCTTCTTGCTGGAAGTTTGCTCTCATTCAGCCAGTCCCAAAGAAGGGTGACCATTCCCAACCCTCTAACTATCGTCCAATTGCTTTAACATCCTGTAACTAAAAAGTTTTCGAGTCGGTTCTTAATAGCAAAATTTTTAAACATCTTTCCTATCACAACCTTCTTTCTGATCGTCAGTATGGGTTCCGTCAGGGACACTACACTGGCGATCTTCTCATCTACCTTTCAGACTCCTGGCCATCCTCCTTTCGGGACTTTGGCGAAAGCTTTGCCATTGCACTTGACATCTCAAAGGCTTTCGATCGAGTTTGGCATAAATCTTTAATTTCCAAACTGCCCTCTTACGGTTTCTATCCTTCTATCTGTGTCTTCATCTCTAGCTCCCTTTCTGGTCGTTCTATAGCCACTGTTGTAGACGACCATCGTTCTTCTCCTAGATCTATCAACAGTGGTGTTCCTCAGGGCTCTGTCCTATCACCAACTCTCCTCCTTTTATTCATCAATGACCTTCTAAGCTGTACATCTAACCCTATCCACTCATATGCTGATGACTCCACCCTTCACCTATCCATTTGGTTCCCGCAACGTCTATCTTAGCAGTTACTTCAACAAACAAGGGACGAGGCTATGGCACACCTAATGTCTGACTTGGCTAGTATCTCTGACTGGGGTGAAAATTATCTGGTTGTTTTTAATGCATCAATGACTCAGTTTTTACACCTATCAACCCGACAAAGTATTCCGCAGGTATACCCACTAATGTTTAATAATATTCAGCTTAATCCTGCATCATCCTTGAACATGCTTGGGGTTTCATTTACTCGGGACTTATCTTGGAAACATCATATTACATCTCTTGTATAATCTGCTTCCAAGAGATTAGGTGTGCTAAGCCGACTCCGTTCCTTCTTTACCCCTGCACAATTGTTGACTCTATACAGGGGTTTTATCCGCCCCTGTGTGGAGTACAAGTCTCGTGTGTGGGGAGGCTCCCAACATACAGCTCTTCTCAACAGGGTGGAGTCAAAGACTTTTCGTCTCATTGACTCTCCTCCTCTTACTGACTCCTTTCATCCTCTGTCCCTTCGTCGCACTGTTGCATCTTTATCTCTTTTCTATCGCTACTTCAATGGTCACTTCTCCTCTGAACTGTCTGCATGCATTCCTCTTCCTCTACGACGGGCGCGTAGCACCCGTCTGGCAGCAAACTCTCATCCCTTTTCTGTCCAACTCTCTAATGCAAGAGTTAACCGTTACTCCCAGTCTTTCATTTATGCAACAGGTCAACTCTGGAACTGTCTCCCTCTGTCTGTATTTCCTGCTTCTTATGATCTCCAGTCTTTCAAACGCAATGTTTCCAGGGATCTCGAAATGATCGGATCTTGAATTTGGGTCTCTCCTCTATTTTGTTTCTCTCTTGGAAGGAACAATAATTGCGGGCTCGCGGCCTTTGGTTCCTTCTTCCTCGCATTAAAAAAAAAAAAAAGCAAACTGAGTGTGTGAAGGTGTAAGGAAACTTGGTGTGTGAAGGTGTAAGGAAACTGAGTGTGCGAAGGATTAAGCAAACTGGGTGTGTGAAGGATTAAGCAAAGTCAGTGTGTGAAGGTGTAAGCAAACTGAGTGTGTGAATGCGGAAGCAAACTGGGTGTGTGAAGGTGTAAACAAACTGAGTGTGTGAAGGTGTAAGCAAACTGAGTGTGCGAAGGAGCAAGCAAACTGAGTGTGTGAGTGTGTAAGCAAACTGAGTGTGTGAAGGGTTATGCAAACTGTGTGTGTGAAGGTGTAAGCAAACTGAGTGTGTGAAGGTGTAAAGAAACTGAGTGTGCAAAGGTGTAAGCAAAATGAGGGTGTGAAGGTGTAAGCAAACTGGGTGTGTGAAGATGTAAGCAAACAGAGTGTGTGAAGGTGTAAGCAAACTGAGTGTGCAAAGGTGTAAGCAAATTGAGGGTGTGAAGGTGTAAGCAAACTGGGTGTGTGAAGGTGTAAGCAAACTGGGTGTATGAAGGCGTAAGCAAACAGAGTGTGCGAAGGAGGAAGCAAACTGAGTGTGTGAAGGTGTAAGCAAACTGAGTGTGTGAAGGTGTAAGCAAACTGGGTGTGCGAAGGTGTAAATAATATAAATTTGTAGTCGCATTTACGGAACACGTGTTGTTTTGTTGTTGTTGTTGTTGTTGAGCACTCCCTGTCTTTCTGGCAGTGCAGGAAAGAAATAGGTGGGTAGAAAGGAGTGCTAGGGACAGGCGGGCATGTTGGTAGGTGGCGAGGTAGGGCGTTGGAAAACTACCCTAGAGTGAAGATTGGCACCGTAGGTTGGTTGTATGGGCGTGGCACTGCGTTGGCAAACTATCCTACAGTGAAGATAGGGGCTGTATGATGATGTATGGGAATGGCAGGGCTTTAGGAAACTACATTACAATGAAGATAAGCAATGTAGGTTGGTTGTCTGGCCATGGCAGGGCTTTGACAATCTACCCCACAGTGAAGAAATGCACTGTAGGCTGGTTTTGTGGGCATGGTTGTTCATCATTCATTCATTCATTGCCAGACGCCATGTATCCCAAACGGGGTGGCCAACGGCTTAGAGTTAATTGTTTTACAGGGAGGGGCACTAATCCTCCACCAACCCCACTTGACACGTAGGGATGCCAACAGCATCTGGTGTTCCCAGGCGGTCACCCATCCAACTACTAACCAGATCCAACGCATGGTTGTGATTCATATAAATACCTTCTGCATGCTCAGCAACATGAAAGTAAGTATGCGTCGGTGTTATACATCTATTGTTTCATGAAGAACATCAAACGACGTAGTGTTTGCAGACACACTACGGATCATTGAATTTTTCACCTAGCAGGCTAAAATCGCTTGATGGAAGTTAGCTTACGAAAAATCATCGTCATATTCAAACGGGCTAAAAGCTCAAGGAATCCATGCAATTTACACCACACAGTTCTTGTTGTGGCCCCAAGCTTATCTGAACGTGAACTTAATGGGTTGCAGTCTGACGCTGACCCTCCCATGCAGTCCATCATCCTCCTTTCGGGGAAGGAGTTGAGGAACGATTGCATAACCAACCAACGGAACCCCTCGCTCATATTGATGGTATCGCTTGAATCCGTCCCTCTCCAGCATTACTACACAGAGTAAAATCCTATAGTGGTATCACGAATAGAAAAGTATAATACCTCAAGATCATATTCCGGACTGGTGAATGAATATTTAATGCACACAGAAGAAAAAAATGGTCGTTGTATGAACAAAATGAAAAGACGTTTGATGGAAATATGAAGGCCTCATGCATCGTACATCGCTCTGAAGAAAATCCTCAGGTGGTAGCGAAAAAAAAAAAAAAAAAAAAAAAAAAAAAGCTAATTGTATTCAAGATACGTAAGAACTCGACTTATCAATGCATACTACATCATGCAAAATATGATTATCCAGTGTTAAGAACACAATGGCTGTATTCAAATGTGTGGATACATTTTGCTCCGTGCTATGTAAAAGTGCCCGGGGGTAGATAGAAAGATAACGGACAAGTTTTTCAAGGACACTAGAAATTTAAGAGACCAGTGCAGTTCACACCGTGCTATAAAGCACACACACACGACTTTAAGATATTCCCGATGTCTTGTCCAGCTTTTGCTCATCCAGAATTTTTACTGACATAAATCTTTGCTGAACTCCTGGGTCGGCCTTTCCCTTCACCCAGACAAAATGTGTCCATCACCTTCGCCGCCTATGAATTACAAGGGAGTGCGTCGGATCCTCTTGGACTTAGGAATCTTTCTGGCATCATTTTTTCTGCGATATATCATGTACTATGGTTTGTTTGTGTTCATATAACGAAGCTGCCAATCACAAGGGAGTGGTAGTGTCCTCTTGGGCTGAGGAGATTCTCTAACATCTTTTCTTCAGCTATACACGTATAGCACTATAGCTTGTTTATGTTCACGTAACGAAGCTGCCATTCCCACAAGTTCAGTATTATCTCATGATTAAATTAAACTGGATATTTCTTAGTTATATGGCAGGAATGACTGCATGCTTACTTGTCGGTTGAACCCTCGAATACGTTAGGTACATTAGGTATTCAGCTTAACTGAATAAGTCTGCTAATCTTCACCACGTTAGGACAAAGAAGTTGTAATGGACTTATAAGTAGGTTATTCAATGTTTACGGCTGTGGACAACAAAAGGCTGACATTACTTTGATAAACATCCTTCAATAATCTTTATTACACCCACTCCCGACGAGTGGGTGTTATGCTTTGCTCATCATGTGTGTGTGTGTGTGTGTGTGTGTGTGTGTGTGTGTGTGTGTGTTTGCAAAGTAGCTCAGTTTTATAATCAGATTTCAACCAAACTTTGAGGAAGCACTGAGGGTCAGCCAAGAGGCTGACCTGCTGCCTTATATAACAAGTTGAAAGTCAAGATCACAGGGCTGGGTCAGATTTTGACCTACCAAGGTCAACAAAAGCAGTTTTTACCAGAGTTGGACCAAAGTCAGTCGAAAGGCTGATTGAAAGGAAAAAATAGGGCAATTCGATCTTGATAATAACGCTTCAAAGGTCAAGGCCACAGGCTTAGGCCAAAGTACGACCCGTGCGTGTGTGTCCACAGTATAACTAAAACAGGTTTGACTTGATATAAACCATGCCTTGTGTAATGGTAGAGAATCCACCACCGGGTTAATTTAATGTTTTTGAGAACAATAGTTCAAAAGTCAAGGTCATCGGAGAAGGTCGGCTATTTTTTTTTTTTTTTCTGATTTAGACTAAACTTTACTGAAGGGCGAAGAGTAAGGCAAGAGTGCAAATATTCGATTTAGAAAGCAAGGGTCATGGCAACAGGAGAAGGCCAGATGTCAAGGTCATAAAGCAAGCTCAAAGCAAATACCTTCGATTAGATTTAGACCAAATTCGGTGAAAGTGTTAAGGGTTAGGCAAAAATTAGGTGATTCGATCATAAGAATAGTTGGTCGAAAGTGAAGGTCATTGAAGATTGTCAAATGTTCGGCTCCTGGACCAAATGATGATCGTGGGTGAATGTCCCTTCTTGGGGTCATTATAGCCATTACACTCACTAATTCTGCCATATGTATAGCTGTCATAATAACCTCATAATAACCACAACCAGCAACACTATTATCGCCAGTAAAACGTGCATTGTGAGCGCGTGACGAGCAAGCGGGCGCAATGTTATTACAATTTCCCTCTGATATATCAGTAGCAGGACGAAAGTAAGAAACAGGGTGTTTCCCCTAGATGATTTCTACCTGGATGATTTTCGACTACTGCATAACTTTAGATTCGCTAATTGAGTATTGTGGGGCACATATTATGACACACACAAAAAGAAGAAAAACGAAGTTCTTAATATAGGTCAGGGTTTATTTGAGCAACATAGGTTTCAATGGTATGTGAGTACCGGTGTAAAGTGAGGCACTGTAACATTCATCACATATTCAGTGATAAATTCTACAGTCTCTGTTGCCAACCATCTGCGTCGACGAAACTGAAACGATAAAGACTTGGTTATTGACGAGATGATTAAAGTCAGAAATGGGGTGTTTTCCCTTCGTAATATACCATCAAAACATAGCAAAAACGTTAATGTAAAATTGTGGGCGGAAATTTCGAAATTTAATTGCCAGAGCTGATGCCTAGTACCACAGTGTTATGGAGGAATTTTTTTTTTTCTTTCATAATTGGGGCACTCACCGATTAGAGCCGAACACTCCCTTGGAAAACCCAAGATTTCAATGGGTTCCTACAGCTCTATGGGTGAGTTTCTAGTTTATAACAACATTATTTGAATGACTCTAACATATGCAGAAAGAATTTCAACTCTCCTTCACCAAGGAGTACAGTTACTGGCTTGTGCTTAGCGTGACAGTTGGGCCGGGTCGCTCATTTCCAAACTTAAATGACAGAAAATATCACTCGCTCGTAATAACCACCACCATCACTATGGCCCCAGTCACACTGCAGGTACGACTTATCGCAAACCACCCGCTACCTACAAGTCGTGGGTTGTTTTGGTGAAGTTTACGACTGGTCTTCATGTGTCTCGATCTAGCCGCAGGCCACCATGGCGACCAAAAACTCGTTGCGAGGTTTTTCGTGCTGCATGAAAAACCTCCCCACGACCACTGATGTCGTGGCATGGAAGCCGCCCGGTGGGCGGCTGGACTGCATCTGGCTGGCTTACGGACTGCAACTGGTCGGCGACACCTGATTTTTAAGCGGTGGTTGCCATCCAGACGGAGGCCGGTTGCCACCCACTCTGTGCGGTGGCAGTCTGCACTCCGTCAAGGCGACAGCTGGACTGCGGCAGCCGCCGCCCACAAGCACTCTGTCTGGGGTGGTGGTTGAAGTCTGGCCGCCATCCAGCCGTCGACTGTCGAGTGACAGGTGGTGGGCTGGACCGAGACCAGCTGCTGGCCAATCCATGGCTGGTATCAGTCTAGTGGTCGCGGTCTAAACTGCAACAGGATGCGGACCGGCCGTTTGTCGGCTGCCTGCCGGCGACCGGCCGGTGTCTTGACCTGTGTGTACCTGGCCATGGTCGCCGTTCGGCCGCCCACTGGACGGACGCTGGACGGACACTGGACGACCACCGGTAGGCGATCGGTGGCACGACTGCTTGAAGACCTCCGTGGTCGGGGACTGGTTTCGTGATTTTCAGGTTTGCGACAAGTCGTACCTGCAGTGTGACTGGGGCTTAAAACAATTACCAAATTCATTAATACATTTCATTGAAAAGGGGTTGTTCAACTGCACACATACCTATTCAGATGTGCGTTTGCAGTTACCAGGACGGTAATACATCAACATTGGTGCCAGTTGGCTTTGTTACGAAGGAGGTACTTATCAGCAGTCAGGAACCAGGTCAGTTATATATCAACATTGGTGCCAGTTGGCCTTGTTACGCAGGAGGTACTTATCAGCAGTCAGGAACCAAGTCAGTTATATATCGGCATTGGTGCCAGTTGGTCTTGTTCCGCAGGAGGTACTTATCAGCAGTCAGGAACCAGGTCAGTTATATATCGGCACTGGTGCCAGTTGGTCTTGTTATGCAGGAGGTACTTATCAGCAGCAGGATGTCAGACCGAACACATCTATATTAATTCTCAGTCACCAAGACTCACTTTTAGCAGAAGAAAACTGTTTGGTGTTACCTGGAATACAGTTGCTCCGACGTTGATATGCGAGTGCCATTCCTCACACACACACACACACACACACACACACACACACACACGCTCTCTCTCTCTCTCTCTCTCTCTCTCTCTCATTTCTTTTCCAAGGTAGCATGTGATAATTTTTTTTTTTTTTCCGACTTGGGGAAACCATAAATAAGTTAATGGCCCCCATGCAAAGTTTATGGCAAAAACGGTTCCCTCTATTTCCTCCACAACCGTCAACTTCTACCCCTACCTTGGCTCCCTTTCTCCCTCTCACTTCTTTTTGTCCCTTCCATCTTACATCCTTTTTTCTCCTAAAATTACTGTGATCACCATTCCTTTTCTATACTATGCCATTCATTCCTTCTCTGCTTACATTATAACTGCACATTTAATTCCTTTACAACGATGATGTATTTGCTACCATCAGGCGATTTTAGACCAGCATAGTGAAAAAGTTAGAGGTAGTCTACATTAACCACTTGTGTACTTTGTCTGGTATATTCTGTTATTATTACTACTAAACCATTTCTTTCATTTCAACCAGGGACAGATCCCTTCATATCGAAGGGGCTAATCTACTTGTATACTGCAGTACCACAGTTACAGGGACCAGAAGTCGATGGGAAAATTTTTATTATTCATTCTACTTAGGAAAGTCCGGTCTCGCTGAAGAGGTTAATGAATGGTGTATATAACTCCTCCAGTTCGAAAAATCCCTGATAAGCTTGATAAAATTATATGGAATCACTAAGAACAAATCGGTAAAATGCGTCATGTCAGTGATGCAGTAAAAGGGTAAGCTGTGCGTGGCGTGTTTAGCAACTTCCATGCTGTATGGCAGTAAATCATAGACATGGAGGATGAAAAAGTAAATTACTCAAGTATACTGTGGATAATTATAATCCGGTGGTTAGCCTTCATTTACGTTTGCAGGAGTGCAGTTTGGAAGTGAATCATAGACGGGGAGGATGAAAACTTATAGCCTATATGTTAAATTGTTGGTGTGATTATATATAATCCAGTGGGTTGTCTTGCTTCAAGGCCAACAGAAGTTCTGTAATCACTATTTGTCTTGTATTCATTCCTTTCCACGAGAATTTCTCATGTCCCTTTAGTTCCTGTTATTACCTCTGCCAACGAAGTTGGAGGAGGTTATGTATTTACCTATGTTTGTCTGTCTGTCCGTTTGTCCAGACGATATCTTCAATATTTCACAATGAGTTTCAATGAAATTTTGTGAAATTCTGGGCCATGGGCCAAGAAAAAATTGATTTACTTTTGAGTGGGTCCGGATCCGGATCCGGCTTATCCCGCACAATATCTCCAAAAGTTCTCAGTGAATTTCAATGAAATTTTGTGATTGGGTGGACCACGGGCAGAGAAAGAATTGATTAAATTTTAGGGGGATCCGGATCCTATGTATCGCGCACAATATCTCTAAAAGTTCTAATTGAATAACTAATAAAATTTTGTGGAAGAGTGGGCCATGGGTCAAAGAACAATTGATTAAATATGGGGGAGGATCCGGATCCTATGTATTCCACACAATATCTTCTCTGATCCGGATCCTATTTGATGGCAATGGCATGAATGCATGCTAGTCTGTATGTCTCATTTCACTACAGTTATGTGCATTTCCTATGGTCTCTGGTTTCTTCTTTCACTTCCATGCAAACCAGCTCATGTCCACAACGCCTCTTTATGCTTCCTTCATCAAATGTTTCTAACTCCTCTGTCGCTTTACCACGATATCTACACATCCAGCTTTTCTTACTATATCCACACCATCATTCCTACCACATCCAAACCACCATTCCCTCCACATCCATCTAACCATTCCCTCAATATCCATCTAACAATTCCCTCCACATCCATCTAACAATTCCCTCCACATCCACCTAACCATTCCCTCCACATCCACCTAACCATTCCCTTCACATCCACCTCACTATTCCCACTACATTCACACCAACAATCCCACCACACGGATAAAACCATTTGCACTATATCTACACCACAAGTCTCACCACATCCACACCGTAATTCCCATCACATCCGCACCACCATTCCCACCACATCCACACCACCTTCCCGCCACATTCACACCACCATTCCCACTATATCCACACCGTCAATCATACTATATCCACACTACCATTCCCACCGCATCCACACCACCATTTCCTCAGCATCCACACAATTAGTCCCTACAGATACACACCACCATTCTCATTATACACACCACCATCCCCACCACACCTATACCACTACTCCGTCAACATCCACGCCACCATTCCCACCACATCCACACTACTATTCCTACCACATCCACACCACCATTCCCACCACATCCACACCACCATTCCTACCACACTCCCACCACCATTCCCACCACATCCACATCACTATTCCCACCACATCCACACCACCATTCCCACAACATCCACACCATCTTTGCTACGACATCAGTACCACCGTTCTCACAACATCCACACCATCATTCCGACCACATCCACACCATCATTTCTACCACATCCACACCACCATTCCTACTATATCCACACCACCATTTCTACCATATCCACACCATCATTCTTAGCACCTCCTCACCTCCATTTCTGCCACAGCCACACCACCATGCCTACAACATCCATACCTTCATTCCCTCCACATCCACACCACCATCTCTTCCTCTACGCTCACCATCTCCAGCCACTCACAACTCCACTATATTCTCTCTCTCTAACACCGTTCTTATCCTCTCACATTCAAGTTCCATTCTCTTCCTACCATTTCCATTAAGCAAATCCCCGCCACCCCACTCTCTCTCCCCCCATCGCCTCTCTGCCCTACATATACTTCCCCTCCACCTGCTCCTTAACACTCTCAGCCTCCTATGACTCACTCTCAGTTGAACACAATCGTCTGGCTTCACCTGGAATAGAATGATTACTCTCTCTCTCTCTCTCTCTCTCTCTCTCTCTCTCTCTCTCTCTCTCTCTCTCTCACTACCATTCATTTAATTCCTTTCATCCACTCTGTAACAGTCTAAGGTTCCTGTGACTGACTCCAGAATAAAACCTTTAGACGTTAGTGACATTAAGGTGCCAGAATTATTCCAATATAAAAGGGCTTTATGGTGAGAGTATTAACTTTAAGATATTCATCTAACGCTCGCTCAGCTGAATAAAATCGTTTGGGGTTATATATGGAAAGAAAATACGCAATTTAACCTGTAAGGTGAAAAGTGAGTTGGAACTTTTTCTAATTAATATGATTGGTGTGGGGGGCATACGAACCATGTTTCCCGAGGTTGTGCAAAAATATCTGTTTAGTACGACAAATTTTACTTTCCATTACCTTTGCTGCTGCACAAGAAAAACACTAAAATCGCAGTAACTCGGTAAGTAACTGGTGGGAATTAAATTAGGCTTTGCACCCAGGTTTGCAGGGATGGAAAATGAAATAGATATTTTGTGAATCAAATGATCCATCTCTCTTCCAGTTCCCCAACATCTACCACAATAGGTCTCCACACCTACAGAACCACCCAAGCACCTTCGCTATGATGCCCATTTGTCCTCCCATTATTCCTGCATCTGTATCATTCTTGTCGATCATTCTGCTACCTCCACAATTACCACAGTTTACCTTGCATCCATCTGCCATCCACCTCAATATCTCACTGCTCCTAGAACCACGTCATCACTTTCCCTACAACCATCCACCACCCCTCTGTTGCGTGGATTCCCCCATACCGTGGGCACGCAACACTCTCTTGTCCATACACACTTCCTGCTTTTCATTCCAATTCTCCCATTTGAATATTTAGTTGTTATTCCCAACCCTCCAAATATAGATCTGATCAATATTGTTACTATGTTAATTATACATCTGATCATTTCGGAAAGCTCTCTACAGTCTGTCTTTCTCTCTGTTAACACTCTCCATTCTTTCAAATACATTGTATCAGGGCGTCTCTCAAACTGAAATTATCTTGACTTATGCCTTCCTTTGTTCATTTTTCTTCATCTATTTTTCTTTATCATAATCAAAATTGTTCTCTTTGTCATGAAGAGTCTCCTCCATTTCATCTCAGTTTCACCTTTCTCATTTCCTGACTATAACGGTCTCACATTTAATCCTTTTCCTACTTTTATTTTTAGTGTACTCACCCCCTTCTCTTCCACCTCATCTTTAAAGCTTCGATTTCTTTTCGTATTTCTCCACACACACACACACACACACACACACACACACACACACACACACAGGAAGCTAATCTAGACTGACCTGACAGCCGCCAGGTCAAACAAAATCAATCAGGGCAACAAGAAGCAATTAATTGGTTTTCAGGGCGACCAACTTTATCAAGGTGGCCAGAGGAGAGAAATCCATTCAGTGGTATCAGAGGCTCAGTTCCTGACACGGCCATAACCCAACATTCTCTCCCCTCCCTCCATCCGTCCTTTCCTTCCTTGCTTCCTCGCTGAACCGCTGACTACACAGGTGATTATTTGTCAGGGGTGCGCCCAGTGAGAGGGCTCATGAAACTTCCAAGGGAGGATGCTGATGGTCATTGGAAAATACTAATACGAGCTGTGGGAAGAAAAAAAAAATAGAGGTTGTCCACCTCCCCAGGCACACGTTGTGTGTGTGTGGGGGGGGGAGGGGGTGGCATTAGTGAATTCCGGTAAAGTAATGACATTTTCTTAACAGTCAACCATCAGTGTTCATAGCACTGAATTTTATAAAAGTTGGCGGAAGGATGTTGTATGTGATGTAAAAAGCAGATTTTTAAAGACAAACTGCTTATTGTTATTATTAATCATCATACTAAGTAAATTTTTGACAGACTGCAATATTACTCACTGCAGAGTGTTTGTACCGCAGCAACTGTTAGCATAAATTTATAAAGTTACATAATGACTAAGTTTTGCTTCCACCACACAACAACCTTCCCGGCAGCGCAACATCACTTTCCATTTCACTATTATATCATCCTGCACACCAGCACCTCACTGCTTTCCTTCACCACGTCACTGCTTACATAAACTTTTCCTTTCTCCGTGGATTACGTTCTTAACAGCATTAATAGCTTTTCCATAATTCATTTCACCATCACATCAACTCCCACCCGCTGCCTGCCACACAATCACATTTTCATCACTTCGCTTCTAGCATCTATGAATACACTTTACGCAGCCGAACATCACCATTGTATCACACTGTATGATATCACTCCTTTCATAATATTAATGCTTTCGGTAGGATGACAGATTTGATATTGAATTCCTGCTGTCTTGAGGCGTTTACATTTAGTTTAGGGGAAACTTTGCGTTTAGTGAGGATGATCGGTAGAATTTCATTATATTTCTTTAGTATAATGAAACTGCTGATTTTACCGAGCCGTAAAGGAGACCCAGTAGAGGTATAAACATTCTCGAATTACTACATCAAGTCTCCCATCACCCAATATCCCCTTTCATCACCAAATCAGTAACAAAGAAGAGTGAATAAACAATGATAATATCTGACATGGTTGTGATGCATAACAGTGAGGGTCGATTTGCAAACTCTCCACTCATAAAAACCAAGAATCTCCACAAACACCCAGTGAATTTCTTAAACTATAAACTTTGTTAAATTTATGTTCCTCGCTTTGTAAGGCTCTCTGGCCTGCATTTTATGTATTTTAACTATTCTTTCGATAGATAAACACTCAGCACTGGAGAGAAATCCTGTATCAAATGGATCAGACACAATCCCCAGTAACACTTTCAGTGCGATTATGTGTATTATATATCTTTCTATCCGTTTGCGGACAACTATATTTTCTCACTCAATGGAGAACTTTAGTCTCTGCGAAGTGGACCAATTCAGCACGAAGACGTCTTTCCTCAGCTGGAAAAATCGTTTGACGATATCAAGAATAAAATGAGACGGGTGTGACAGTTTGAAAATAGTTAATAGTTTCGCCGTAGATCGCACTTTTAAGTAAATTCTTTCTGACACAGAGAGGGCGGACTGCCGTAATGTGACGGTGCGGCCCTTGTTGAAACCAGCAGGTGAAACAATAGTGTGGCTGAGCTGCTGAACCAGGAGCATGTCACAAATACACAACTATGGCAACCCATCACCACCAAGATCATATAAAGCACGATCTAAAATATCGCAGAATGAATTTATTTTATTGGACAACCAGTGGAAACGTACGTTATTTATACATTTAGACTACTTTCCGTCCTAGCTATTACTCTATTAGATATCAAAATAACTTTAACATCATAGCGAAGGATGAGTTAAGAAAAGAATCCTTTGGAAAGCGTCACTTACAGGTTCTCACCACCATTCCTCCCGTCAGGTGCACCGCCCTGGGACACCCGCTGCCCTCTCACCATCCCCCCTTTCAGGTGCACTGCCTTGCTCCCACACCACACCTTCCTTCTGTCTTACATTTATTCTCTCCTGCCTACTCGGTCACAGTTCGCTTTTCGCTCATACATTCTCTTTCTCCCTCCCTCCCTCCCTCTCTCTCTCTCTCTCTCTCTCTCTCTCTAGGTAAGTGGTGGGTACCATCATTCACTCACTTGATGCAGTGCTGCCTACAATTGCTCGCATGCGGCTGATGAGTCTGCTCGTCTTGACAGACTGGGGTTGTTCTACTGCTACTGATACTATTAAACTCTTTTTCCGTTTCACTGACGCTGATTCTCTCTCTCGCCTATTAGCTCCCTCACTGTTCCCATTTTGTCACGACCACTCAAATTCACGTCTTCCCTCTTCCTTTTACTCACCTCACTCATCCCCCGTCCCCCCCGCCCCACACATTCTCACAAAAGCAATCGCAAACAGGTGCAAACACGCACGCAAGCATGAACGCACACATACACTCTCTTCCTGCGTATCGATCCATCTACATACAAGCTATCTACATATTTATCAGTCCATCTACCTAACAACGTTGCATTTCTCATTGTGTTGTCGCTGACGTCGCCTCTTGTTCTAACTTTGCGTGACCTTCCCCGTGCTTGTGCTGCTCATTCATGGAAGAGCTAAACGGGTTTCATTTCTTCTTGCACACAGCCTGTTAAAAATGGAACTGTATTTTTCAGTCAGTTTTTCCTTCTGTGTTTTAAACTTGAACCAAACACAATGGACCCATATACTGTACAAGAAACCGAACAGACCCCAAACTGGGTTAGTTGTTTATCCGACCGTTTTTGCAAGTAATAATATTTGCAGACTTCATTGTTTTATTTATTTATTATTTTTAATATCGAAAAAATTTACGAGAAATAGGTAATAGCTGCTTGTAATGTTTAGTTACAGTAGTGCAGAAAATATATAACTTTCCTCAGCAAGAGAGGGACATGAAATTTGTGAAATTAGGTACGCTGTATCACAGTATAATTAAAGAAGCAATAAGGGACATCAGTGGAGTTTATCTTACGTTCTCACAGACTCGCTGCAGAAAATACAACACAAAATTTGGCACCTTGGTAAAGAATAAAGCGTTTCAAACTCTTATAATAACATTTACCATGATAGTAAGGGATGTGCAGTAGTGGCACGATAAAAGAAATTGTCACTTTAGTATACAATAGAAGACAATGGTTATGTCGTGAAATTTAGTAAAAACATCTGCTGAAAAGCTCAAGTTTTGGTGAACGCTGCTTTGTGTCATAAGTTTGGTTGGTATCATTGACATGAGTTTCTATTTGCTCCAGGTGACATGTCTGTGGATGCGGGCATATGTTTTGCAACAAATCGAAAGGTATCTTTATATATTTTTTTCCCTACCATTACTTTGACTTGATATATATGGAGCTTTTCCAATCTGAGGACGTTGTTACTGTCTTGTCAGCAACACTGTAATTCAATTACCCAAAGAACGGTGCTGAAATGTGTTCTTCTTTATTAAATTACTTTCTAAATTAGCTTAAGTTGATAATTACTAGCTGTGATTGTCAGTTGCTGTCAGTATTATCAAATTTGTCCAAACTATTTAACGTCTTACAAATGAGTCACTGTATAATGATAACCGAATGTGTTATGATGAGTGGCTGGAGATCAAACACATAACCAAGAATACCGAAGTCAACGCACAAAGGGGATCCTGGTCGTTTCCGCCGTAAGTTATTTAGGCAGTAACGTCCAAACTGGCAAACGGCTGAATCGCCTAATGGCCTAAACAGCCTAAATAACCAAGCTTCATCAAAATGACATTGCTGAAGGTAGGTTAGGTTAGTTTAAGTTAGGGCCTAAATGACTGACGGCCGAAACGACCAGGACCCCGCAATTGTTTGCTTCATTCTTGGTGCAGTTCGTCTTATATGGTGCAGTCACTACTTGCAGGTGCTGCCTTCCATCCTGTTAGTATTTCCTGGTCCCGTATTGGTGTGGTAACACAGGGGTATCTGAACGATAACCTTCTCCGTTGTGCCTTCCTGCCGAAATCGCCTAACCCACTATCCTACGATTCTGTTTACACCGAATGTTTCCATTATCTTTTCGGGAATTTTTCCCCATAAATAAATGAAGATCATGCCATTTCCCATCTTCCAAGTGCTTGGATGCATGTTGCTTACCCTCTCCATACCAAGGTATATACTATCCCTGCTTGACGTTTTGTGGTAAGATGAAAGATGAAATGGCCAGGCGATCATCGCCTGACCGTATATGGTTTGCATTTAGTCCCTGAGACGCAGTGATTCTTGCGAATGGATGTTAAGGCATTGAAATTTCCTGGGTTCATTTGTACCGTCATCTCATCACCAACAGATTTGAAGCCTGAGGAAGTCAGGCTAGCCAACCACGAATATATTACTGCCGTAGAGCTCTCATTATGTTTCACGTGTTACACTTAATTTTCGGACAAAACAGCGACACGACTTTAGTCATTGATTGTACACAGAGCATAATCATACTTAACCTTATATCGTCCTTCCTACTCCTTCCTGTGTCTTCTCTAGCAAAGAAGCAAAAGCATGAAAATATAAAGACCTGTAGAGCCATTAAAAAAGAAAAAAAAGAGTACCTGATAAAACCTGGAACACGCCAATAATTACTGAACTTCGAAACACCTGTGAATATGACTTTTCATCTACAATGTAACACATGGCATCTGCTTATGAGGGCAAAGTTCATATCAACCATTACATAGTTTAGTCTAAAGTTTCATATTGCTTCTTGAAATATCATGTGAGGGTAAGTTGTTGATTCAGAGGTAAATGTGTGTGTGTGTGTGTGTGTGTGTGTGTGTGTGTGTGTGTGTGTGTGTGTGTGTGTGTGCGTGCGTGTGTGTGTGTGTGTGTAAAATGGTTGGATGGTCGTTACTTCACGCAGCTAGAAAAGGAAGAATACCTAAAGGCAGAATCATCAAAGTATAATTTTAATTTTGTGAATGACAAAATTTCCACACGGTAAATAGCTCAATAATTTCTCTTTTTGTCAGTGTGTTGTCTTTATATTGTTTGCCCATATATATTTTTCTTCTTTCCGTAAGAGCTGTCCAGTGTCCCATCATTCGTGCCCATTGATTCCCCTGCATCATCCCACACCCCAATAACTGGGCTCGTCCTCCCATGTAATGCACTCTCTCACCCGCTACTACCACCATTGCATTAAAATTCCGTATCTTCGTCGTTTCCTCTTCTGCTTTGACTGTTAGTTCTGTTGACCGTTTTCGTAAAAGTGTATACGTTTCCCTGATCAATATGATTTCGTCCTCTTTAGCATTGGTGCTACAGCAAGACAGTGATATTAGCTTGGGGGAAACCTCGTATCTAGTGGCTTACATTGTTGTTTTGCCTCTTTAGTGTCCCAAAACTTTTGTACAATGATCTTTCTCTTCGTTCCTTCTCAACAGCCTTCCTGCGACGGCACTTCCTTTAGTTTTCAAGAACGCCTTGTGGAAGTGACAAATCTCAGCTGTTTCATTCTTGCTACCTCCAAACTGCTTTAAAGCATGGGTGGTCTTTCGTTGCTAAAACATTCCAAAATTATTTTGCGCTTGAGTTTTTCATCATCGGTGCTGTGTTATTGATCATTTTCCTTTCTACATTCAGCGACGGTTGTTAGTTTTTATGGTTTGTCATATTCATCACCTTACGACTGAGCGCTTTTCCTTGGACCTGCAATCACTGCTTAGTGTTTCTGTAAATGTTGTGTTTCTGTTAGTAACGATCTCCATTAAAATCTTCCAGATAGTCGTATAAAGCTTTTTTCACGGCATTCATTCTGCCACCAGACGATGCTATACTACATCGGAAAGCTCTCTCGTGGTGAATATTAAAAAGCACGTGTCTCTAATTCCAGAATCAGATCTACAAAAAAATATTTTTACGTTCATCACATAAAAGTCTCAAAAACAGGCAGTACAAGCATCACTTAACAACTGCCACAACCCCTACCACAACCACCAACACGCCTCACCCTAGTAGTCAATACCTGAGGTGAGGAGAGGAAGCGGACAGAAAAGGATATTTTTAGGTCTTGAAGCAGGGCTTGCCTCTCAGCGGGTGATGCCTTTTGACTGCGAAGGCCACGTGGGGGAACCACAGTCCGCTGACTTTCATCACTCTTCTCTCACTCTTTCTCGCTGGTTGTTGCTTTTGGTCCCTTTGTTACAGTGGCATATTTTGAAAAAGTACTTTATGATTTCCATCATACGTTTTTGTTAAGCACAGAATAGGCCTTTTTAACAAATGGGTTAAATCTCTGTTGGTTCTAGTTCCTGGGTGTTCAACATAGGAAAAGATGCTTGTGCACTTACAAGAAAAAGACCAACGCACACAATTCCACGTTACATGTAACTGCAGGTGAGAGAACTGAAAGATGTATCACTTCATTTCACTCTGAGTAAAATACTGCTTGGTCACCGTTTATTCTGTCATTTAAAGACTGAAAGAAGCATGCTGTGCAAGAGTCATATTCACGTCTACACACTTAACTACCAATTTACTCGTAGTGCAGTTGGAATTATTGGTTGTACTGGTTTCCAACAGGTAACAATAACAATGTCACAGATATGTTACGAGACTCGAGCTGTGCTTTATATTAATATACTGCACATGGTCATTAACTCTCACAGCAGTTACTCATCGCTGACAAGTGGATGAGTAATACCCCACCGGGATAACATTGCCAGAAAAATGACGGTTATACTAATGCCAATCTGGCCACTGTCTTCTGCATACTAAGGTGTGTGTGTGTGTGTGTGTGTGTGTACCAGATTACAAGAAACATGACATGAATAATAATTATATGGTTTGGAGCGTCGCTGGTGCAAGTACCTGAAACATTGTTAGAGGGAGGGATACACAGACGCTTTATTTATATACCTGACACCTGCACTGTGCCGGTTATTTTCTTGATGAGGAAAATCAATCTAGGGACAGCAGGTTGTTGCTGCTGTTGTGTAACTCCGGTATATCTGGTCGAGTAGACCCGTCCGTCACAGGTAAGTAACTGCCCCTTTTGGGGCGTATAACAGGTACAATGCAGTACATACACAATGTAGGGAACCACCGCCCCCGTGTGGTAGACAGAGGTGCAGGGAAATATGAGGAGTTTTGGATCGCCGGTGGACGAAGCAGCTGCTCCACCCAGGGTGCACAGCGCCGCCAACTGTAGGCTCCTCGTCGGGGCCGGGGACAGAAGCTATAAACTCCAGACAGTGTCATCTTACTAAAACAATGTCTCGAAAAATATTCTCATACCGTTAGTGGGCGGGGCTTGTCCTAGGCCACATAAAATCACCGAGGGAGAAATTACTGTATCAAGAAAAAGACCTTCGCGCCACAGGTGTGGAACGTGTCCGAACAAACAAGGCTTTATTTTTGGTCTTTTTCAAATACATTTGGCGCTTTCTCGAAAAATAATAATGGCATCATTGGACGGCAGTTTATATGGCAGTACGATATGCCATGGCTGGCCTAACAGCTGGGAGAGGGAGGAAAAAATAGCTTAGGTGTTTTGTTCGTGGCCAGTGGAAATGTCTGTCTGACTGTCAGTCTGTCTGTCTGTCTGTCTGTCTCCAAGCATTTGCTTCACCTTACAGTCACTACTATTGTCCCGTTTAGCTTTGTGACGCCGATTAATATTGTATACTTGCTACTGATAGACAAATTATTTAGATGAAACACCTAGCTGAGAAGGGACAAAAAAATAAATAAATAAATAAATAAACTCTTAAGACAATGTCTGCTTTATTTGATTATTGTTACCGAAAAACTTTAATATAGCTCGCAGAAACCTTTCTTAGTCCAACTATTACCTTGCCTTGAGTGATAACATTCTCTCTCACTGCTTTCCCTATGGTTAAAGATGGTGGGGCGAGGATACAACCGTAGGGAAAGAGACATATAGTAATGAGGAAGGATGATGTGAGGAAAGCAAAACAAGAGGGTGTAGGAAACGAGTAGACCAGTAAGAAGTAATATTTTAATCCATTTCCTACAAGAAGTCCTTAGCTCAATAAAAACTCAGGATACAATAAATAACTTGGCTTAATTAAAAATCGTCAGAAAATAAGACAAACTTAAAATAAAACGAAAATATAAAAATGCAGACTAGCTATGCTACGGGAGGAAGTTAAGGTCGGGACTGCAGCAGACGGCCCGTTCATGGGTTAAATGAAGATGGATGGTGAATGCTGAAGAGCGGTGTGGAATGAGCAGCAGGCGGGAGGTCAAGGAGAACGGTGAGAGTGTGTGGCAGCGTCAGGGTGTGTGGAAGTGTGAGGGTGTGTGGCAGAGTGAGAGTGTGCGGCAGAGTGAGGGTGTGTGGCAGAGTGAGGGTGTGTGGTTGAGTGAGGGTGCATGGCAGAGTGTGTGGTAGAGTGAGGGTGTGTGGAAGTGTGAGGGTGTGTGGGAGAGTGAGAGTGTGTGACAGTGTGAGGGTGTGTGGCAGAGTGAGAGTGTGTGGTCGAGTGAGGGTACATGGGAGAGTGAGAGTGTGTGGCAGAGTGAGGGTGTGTGGATGAGTGAAATTGTGTGACAGAGTGAGGGTGTGTAGTAGAGTAAGAGTGTGTGGTAGAGTGAGTGTGTGGCAGAGTGAGGGTGTGTGGCAGAGTGAAAGTGTGTGACGGAGTGAGGGTGTGTATAGTAGAGTAAGAGTGTGTGGCAGAGTGAGAGTGTGTGGCACAGCGAGAGGTGTAAGGGAACAAAGAAAAGTAAGGAAGTGTTCGTAGACCAAGGAATGGCATGGGGAAGGAAGATTGTGTAAAAAATGTGGGTGAGACTGGAGAGATTGATGGTAGAGCGGGGAACAGGGGAAAACTGCAGAGGATTGCGAAAACTCCAGTGCGTAGGAAAACAGTGACGGATATGTTGTAACAATGGGAGAGTGTGGGAGGTGTAAGAATAGTAATAAACGCTTGTAAACAGTAGATTATATAGGGATACAGCAATAGCAGGCTGTGAAGCCTATGCCCAGAGTCGGACACATAAAAAAAAAAAAAAAAAAAAAAAAAAATGCTGTGAGAGCTGAGTAAGTGTGGACGGTCACGTGCCAACAAAGACAAGATTATGGGTGTAAACGGAGATGAATGTGAATAATTGACATCTTTTCTCCCTAGCACCTAGCACGTTTATATGAAAATATCATCTTATGGAGTTTCCAAGATACATTTTTTTTTTTTTTTTTGCTCAGCTGCCGTAATGTACATGCAGCATAATTTCCCTCGTCTTCATGTAAAGGGAAATTTTGCAATATTTATTAGGGTCATGATAAAAATGAAGTGCTCATAAGGTTTTAAGTCTACATCTCCACAGAGGTCTAATATGGATACAGTATAGATTTAGCGACTAATAGTGTTAATGGTAAATATTCCTCTTGTAAGCTAAAAGGAGCCGACTAGCAGAAGCCAAAGCTAGGTAAAATGTGGCTTTCATACTGATGAATTTATCTGGGTTTGTTTCATACACAGCAAAATTTAAATAATGTGTGATTTATTGTAAAATACACTGTCTAGTCATGAGTAGCAACTTCTTCCATTTCATCCCTCCAATTATTATGTGGCGCTGTGAATAGCTGCCTTAAAGGAATAAATATCATCACAAACTGAGCCTTAGAGTCTACTGTAAGTGTGTGTGTGATGAAATGATAGTCAAATACTGCCTTACGCGTGATGTCCTGTGTACTGCCATCACATTACCTTTGTACCCGCGATATGAACTTTGGAAGTATTGATGCATTAGTCAGTACCTGTGCTGCTTAAACACACACACACACACACACACACACACACACACACACACACACACACACACACACACACACACACACATATCCCGAGGATAATTACTGTATAGCATACGTTTTATCAAGCTGCAGCTGAGATGAAAATACATAATTGCTTCATGTTAACCTGAGTACAGTATTTTTGTGCAACAACTAGACGACACAAAGTTTGTGCAAGTAGGCACTGGCTTTAGTGTGTGTGTGTGGGGGGGGGGGGTCCTTACCATCATTTCCCTCTATCCTTCGTTCCCCTTTCATCACGTTTCGTCACTCTCCATCAGTTGCTCAAATGTCCAGCATTTCTCTTTCCACTTCCAAGTCGATGTCTTTCCTTAATTTTGTTATGCTTGTAACTCTTAATGTCTCTCTCTCTCTCTCTCTCTCTCTCTCTCTCTCTCTCTCTCTCTCTCTCCACTTGGCGTACCTTATTTCCGTACCCTAATCAAATAAAGCCTCAACTAATTTCTCCCAAGATTTCACAAAATAATCCTGAAAATTGAGACAAGAAAAAGAAATCCACACGGCGACCCGAAAATAACCATCCAGTGGCAATCTTTACCTGGATTTAGTAGGAAAAAAATATATACATATATGATGGCACCTGAAATATGTCAGTGATTTAGTAGTCTGGGCCCCAGGTGGAAAAACGTCATATTCTGCTGTACACACTAAAATCTCACACAGACGACTGGTCAAAGAGTAGGGAGAGTTTAACGAAAGGAAGTGAGATCCATCAGCGGCTGGGGCAAATAAATGCAGGAAGCGACCCAGATGAAAAGCGGGGAATAAATGAAATGAAACAATGAAAAGAGGTGGCGTGAGATGCGAATAACTCTCTTTGTACATTGTTTTTTAATAAATTACTGTTGTGTTCAGACGAAATTATTCAGCACGAGATAGACTTTTTTTTTTTTTTTTTTTATCAGGAAGAGTTTAATATAAAATTAACTGACTTCTTTAACGCGGAGGTCACAGTCTGAATAACAGACTTCTGGTATTAGCAGCAATATATATATATATATATATATATATATATATATATATATATATATATATATATATATATATATATATATATATCCAGAAAACGAAAGACAGATAGATACATAGGTAGATAGATATACGTGTTGCACCATTTTGGAAGGATGAAAAGGGCTGTTTATATCACCTTTCGTTGCAGGACGGTTACCCTGAGTTGAATAAACATAATGTCCGATGCCAACAACAAAATGTAGGGAGAAATTTATTACATACCATAAAGAACCTGAATATTTAGGGAGCGATATGTTAACCCCTACACCGCGGGCTTGTTTACCAATGATTTGCGTGTCCCGTGGGGTTATTCGGGCTCCGACAGACTCTCAAAAAATATTTGCCAAAAATCAGTTATTAGTCCTAGAATAATAAAATTACATATGCTTATGGCACATACATTCAGCTTTCTCCTGGAATTATTGTTGAGCCTTCGTCGGTTACCGTAGGACTTGTGGAGACCTCTGAAGTAGGGTAACGAAGTCTCCACTTTACACTTCCCGACAACCCGTAATATGATTACCACAGCCAGATACAAACACTATAAACACTATTCTACAATTTTCAAGTAGTTTGGGATCCATACTCCAAAAAAAAAACACTGTGAAAGCAATGGAAATTACGAGCGCATCTGATCGTCGCACTTGCGCTAGTTCGCTCTAGGCACTCTGTCATTTATTATTCATAAAACCCCTCACACTTTATATTTCTATTACTATATCACACTTATATATATCTGGAGTCTTTCTCCATAAGTTTCCTTCAGTCGTATTAGTTTATTGTCACTGAAGTCATTCAATTTTTCATTCAGTAAAATACGTAGAGAGCCACGGATTCACTTTCACTGTTATAACATAAATTATTTGTACTCATATTCTTATATTACTAATTATTTACATTACTATTTACATTTTCTATTCTATTTTCAATATTTACCCTGCTATTTTACTTACACTATGTTATTCACTGTCACTTTCAGTAAGATAAAACTATAGTACACTGTTCAATCATATGAACTGAACATCCATTGCTTTCACCTGCTATTTACACATTATTTCCAAATCATTCTGCTTCCACACTTGCACTGTTAGAACTGCTTCCGGCTGTGGTAATCGAAGAAGCAGGTAACACAGAGGGGAACCTGGCACTCAGCGCACTGCCAAGAGGTGCATTTATGCTCAGGTGTGCGGCGGGTGGTATGCGCACATACCTGACACCTGCGAATCGCAGCCTTCCTTTTCCCTGTGGCAGGCATAAGCTCAAGTCTGTGCCGATCCATATACGCCCTCTGCTCAAGTCGGTCGGGAAGTGTTACTGGATGGCGCCTTGGAGTTGCTGCTGTCACCCTACCATATCTTTCCAGCAGCTGCTGGACACAAGTCCTGGCGAACAACCTCAGGGAGAAGGACTAGGGTGGCTTGACCTTCATCTTGTACAGGATGAAGGCGTTCAGCATCGTCATATCTATCAGATGCAGAAAAACTTTCCTGTACCACCTAGTATTCTTCCTGAGGCAGTCGATCTCACCAATCATCATGTCGGACTTGTCCACCAGCCGCATGTTGATATTATAGTCCAACACAGCATCAGGTTTCATCACAGGTTCGCCTGTCCTACGGTCGACCTTCCCACTGTCTCTCATCTCCCCCTTATGTACGGTGGTGAGCATGCGCACGACCCTCTTGTCATGCCACCGTATTGCCAGCATCTTCTCACACTTGCGTAGGTGCCCGTCTCCTCGCTGCAAGGTTCCCGCCTCTGGAAATTTGGGGAAGTGGGCACGATTACTTTTCACAGTGCTGCAGGAGCCAATGCCGTGCTCAGAAAGGTATTTGGCAAGTTTCGGTGCTGCATAGTAGTTGTCTGTATACAGCACATGATTCCCACCAAAATACTTTTCTAGGAGCACTTTCACTACACAGCCTGAGAAGCCAAGGGGGTGTGTTTTATCCAGATCGACAGTGCTGGCTGAATATATGACGAAGTCAAGGATGTACCCCGTCTTACAGTTGCACAGTACAAAGAACTTAATTCCAAAGCGATGGCGTTTGCTTGGAATGTACTGAACAAACCGAAGACGTCCTCTGAACAAAACCAAGGATTCATCAATGACAACCTTCTGAAAGGGGTGGAAGAATGACATAAACTTATCCTTCATTCTGCTCAGAATCTCCCGGATCTTCCAGAGTGGGTCGGTTTGGGAAGGTACATCGTTGTCGGCAAAGTGCAGGTTTCCCATGATGTTCTGGAAGCGATCTCTGGCAATGTACTTATTGAAGGTGGGTGAGGGTAGTAAGGGGTCCATGGACCAGTATTCTTCCAACTCATGCTTCTTGGAGTGTGGCATGAGAAGCATGAGGGCAAAGAACACATACAGCCCCTGCACTCCCAGCATGGACCACTGTTGCATCTTGGCTGCACCTGTACCACTTGCAGCACGTTGTGATTCATACCTGTTGGTTTCATCACATATGTGCTGCATGACTTCGTCATCTAGGAAGGCCAAAAGGTAGTCGACACACTCAGCATTTTCGTCCATAGTGAAGGCAGGAGAACTCCTGAGGAGCTCTCATCAAAAACTAGATTTTCTTGCACAAAATCTGACCCTTCCATCCACGCGAAGGCGTCCAGGATTCCCTGTCATGGCGGTGTAGGGGAGGTGGTGGTGGTGGTGGTGGAGGTTGGCTGTGAGGGAGGTTTATCTCGGTCAAGATCACTCGCACTGACCCTAGGTTGCCGTACAGCACTAGCAGCCCTTACCCTACTAGCTACACTACTTTTCACTCTCCTTGATTTACCTCTACCTCTACGGCCTGCCTTCACTGTTGATGCTGGTGGTGACTCCGACGACGAAGACTCCTGAGATAACTCAGCCGATGATGATGAAGAAATGAGTGAAGTGGGGCTTGGGGAACGGGGAGGTGAATGCACTCGTGACTCATGGTGGGCTGGGTCACGTGGGGGCATTGTTCTGGGGCTAACACGCCGCCTTTTCACTCCCTTCCCAAATTCCTGTCCTTGCTGCACTAAAGGCTCCTTTCCCTTGGAGCTAGACACTGATTCACTTACTGTAGCACTCATTGTTGCTGTTTCTGGCCGATAACCTCACCCGGCTCATCACACGATTCACCCGAATCGTCATAGTCACTGTCCATCATAATCATGGACAATTCTGCCAGTTCACGTGCCACTGCAGAGTCACTAAGGCCTTTCCTGCTTGCCTCACTACTTTTCTTAGGAGTAGAGGTCACGGGGCCCTTTGCAATGGGCGCAGAAGCAGCAGGAATGGTGGGGCGCGAGTGCAACATCGTTTCTCTACAGCGGACGACAAGGAACTAAATGCTGCGGCTTATCTGAGAAGGGAAGGGTTGACAATGACACTTTAGGCTGACTGCTGCTAACTTACAGGCAAATTTTTTATAGGTAGAAAATCTCGGCAATACATAAAGAAATAGGTAGTTCCAGGTGAATGTAAATGTCAGTTAGGATTCTCCCTTCCTTTCTGATATATATTTTTATTACAGACATCGATTACAAGGCATATCTCAAAGGGGAAATTACCGTGGTAATGTAGCGAATGAATGCACGTGAGGTTTTGTCAGGTGATAATTAGCCAATTTCTGGTGTATACCACTATCACTTACCTGTTTTTTTTTTTGTATATATTATTTTGTATAAGTATAGGGCATAGGGCTTATTTCAATGGATGAAATCTGTGGAAAAATCCAGGGGAAATTTGCGTAGCACAGCTCGGCGTGGGAGGTGAGAGGACAGGGTAATAGAAGGCAGGTAGGGAGGGGAGTCACGAAGGGGGTAAAATCGCTAAATTGTCAACAATGGATGGGAGTACAGATGAGATTTGGAGTGCTGACTAGTGTAGGACATTGGCAGTACTGATAGATGATACAAGCCACCACTTGAGAGTCCAGGATAATTCAAAATAACACAGAATCACAAAAGTGACGCCCCATGGTATGATCCATTGTGGCCAAGCGTCACGAAAGTGACGCCCCGCGGTTAAGGGGTTAAACAAGAAATAAAAAGAAAATGTATTTGATGATTAAAAGGACAAAAGAGGGAAACAAAAACTAGAAAATTGAAACTGTCTGACTAGAGAACTGTGTCCTTAAGGAAAATCATAACATCTAGATTGTTCTTTTTCTATACAGATGATTTAATTCTACCGACGAGACTTTCTTATCAACGCCTTCATTACCATACTGCAAAAATTAGACGTATAAAGACAGCATCATATGAATATTTAAAGGTCTAATGGAGATCACTGTATTTCAATGTTTGGCCGTCGCGAGAAGTCTCCTCTAAACTGAATAATGTCATTAAATGATTTGGAGAATTAAATCAGAAAAAAAAGACGCCATCTGACAGAAGGATTTAATTTACAGAGTGGATGAAAATGATTGTAGAAATTATAGAAAAGTCTATTAAATTATTTTGTTGGCATGACAAAAAAATGAAAATGTAAGGCCAATTTCTGCTAAGTAAGGGTGTGGTTAATGAGAGGAATGCGATGACTGGGGTTTTCGAATAAAGACCTTTTCACTGATTTGATGTAGCACGCAAGCAGGAGGGGGAGAAAGAGAAAAGGGAAAGGAAATGAAGGGGAGAGGAAGAATAGGGTAACATAAAATGGAAGTGGGAAAAAGGAGGAGGGAGAAAAGAAGGAGAGAGAGAAAGAAATAATGGAAGGAGAGGGAAAACGAAGAGAGGAGGGGAGAGAAAGGAGGCGCTGAAAGAGAAAGGGTAAGGAAAAAAGAGGGAGGAAGAGGGGAGAGATGATGGGAAAAGACAGAAAGGAGAGGAAAGGGGGGACGGAAAGGGACGAATGTGACAGCGAGAAAAGAACGTAGGAGAAGGAAGTGGAATTTTTTTTTTTTTTTTTTTTTGTGTCCGACTCTGGGCATAGGCTTCACAGCCTGCTATCAAGGCCCAGCAGTCCTCCTACATATCATACACCTCTACATGTCACCACTTCGGCGCTAACACCCACCGTCCATATTGAATACATGCTAGGGCTGTCTCATACAGGACTGGTGTATTGGTATTAGCGGGGGTATTTTTACGACATGTCGGCGGGTATTCTGGTAGATCAGTAAAGCCTGATTTAATGAAATTCAAATCCTTAAACTGTTCCCTGCCCCAGCCGGGATTCGAACCTGGGTCCGTTGGGACTGCAGGCCACCTCTCTACCGATTGAGAAGGAAGATACGGAGAATGGAGAGGAAAGAATGGAGAGGATGGATTGAACAATAGGAAGAAGAAGGGGGATGGAAAATAGTGAGCAGGGAGAGGAAGATAGGAGGAAGTGGGGGGAGAGGGAGGAAGAGAAAGAAAAGGCAAAAAGGTGAGCGGGGAGGGGTTGTGGTATTTGTCTACAGTATATCTATGTATGCATGTAGGTCGTGTGTGTGTGTGTGTGTGTGTGTGTGTGTGTGTGTGTGTGTGTGTGTGTGTAGTATTGAATGAGTATGCATACATCTATGAACGAGTTTTCTTGGATTCGTTTCTCATACTCTTCTACTATCATGTCGTCTGGAATGGAAAAATTGTGCAGTGTGTATGTATGTATTTTAGAAACCAGATTTATAGCATAGGCAATAGTCCCTCAGTGATTCTTTCAATATAAGTAACGGCCATGACAAACTTAAGGCTTATGAAGATTATCTTTAGCTCTTAGTTACCCGCAAAGAAATTCACAACCGGATAGAAAAAATTCACATGACACGAGTAAATAAAATGCAGATAACATTCTTGCAGCACCAGGCAGTCCTGTTGCCCAATCATTCCCCACCGTCTTACACGGCACATGCAAAAGAAGTCTGTTCCTGTTACCAGTGTCATCCCTCATACAACCTCCAGCTTCACATGGTGTAGCCGTGCCGCCCTCCCCCAGCACGCGCCACCAATGTTACCTTTGCCTCTCACTACTTCTTGCCAGCTCCGCCCATATTTATTTCTCCGCATATAATCACGCTTTTCTTTTCTGACCTGATGTGTTGAATATCATAACAATAACATCCTCTACTAAAGCAGAATTACTAGACAGCACACAGAGAGCGTGTACTTCTGCCAACATCTATACCAGACAACTCAGATCACCAGAAAAAAAAAAAAAAAAAATCTTGGCCCATGATCCACACATCCACAAAATTTTACTGAAAGCGATATATATATATATATATATATATATATATATATATATATATATATATATATATATATATATATATATGTATATACCTGTACTGTATATATATCATCATCATCAGCAGCAGCAGCCATTACAAGTCCACTGCTGAACAAAGGCTTCCCCCAACCTTTTCGATGAATTCCTTGACTGAGCCAATCTTTGCCACGTTTTCCCTGCAAATTTCTCTATCTCATCCCTCCACCTCCTGTCTGGCCTTTTTCTGCTACACTTGCAATCTCTTGGTGTTCAGTCAGTCAACCTCTTGTTCCATCGATTATCCCTTATTCTTGATACATGGCCTGCCCACCTCCATTTCCGTTCTTTTATAATTTCTATAATATCTTTGACTTTAGTCTGCTGTCTCACCCAAGTTGATCTTTTCCTGTCTATTAATGATATTCCCAACATTGACCTTTCCATTGCTCTCTGACAACGAATTAATTTTCCATTGATTTTGTCAGTTTGTGATATATATATATATATATATATATATATATATATATATATATATATATATATATATATATATATATATATTTATATATATATGTCACCAGTCGGCGTGATTAAGTATTTGAATAAACTCGTGACATTAACTTTGGTGGGAAACTGCGAACTCTAGTGGAATCCCAGTATTTATCACTCAGTCAACCACCACGTATTCACCCGATCAGGAGTGTTTTCAAAACAATTTTTCACTGTCATAAATGATTGTCTTTGTGCGCGACTTTAGCACCTCCGCTGAGTACTTTGTTATGGGTGTGTTTCGCTCATTCTAGCCGTTAGCCCGTGCGGCTCGACACTTGCCTCTCTCTCACGATTTGAAGTCAGTCAAGATTTGTGCGCCATGGAAGCAGGTAGTGTGTGTGGCAGTGTCCTTCCTCAGCAACGACACCCAGTTCTCGCCACCACCGTTGAATTCCAGAGGCTCAGCGTGTGCAGTGTCCTTCCTCAGTAACGACGCCCAGTGATCCGCTTTGTCCACTTTTCTGACCAGTATTTCTTTTCATTTTCCTAGGTTTAAGAGTTAGCTTTTGAGTGGGCGAGTGAGTGTGATCTCCTTATTTTGAATTCATTTTGAAATGTAACGTAAATTTATTTCTTTGTAATCAATAAATTTAACAGTTCTTTTTCTTGAGCTTAATATAATGTAAACTCATGTTTTATCTCTCCATAAGCTTATTCTAGTTGCAGCTCCTAGCTTGCATAAATGCTTTGCTATTCATAACTGGTACTTAGGCCAGTCCTTTTGTATTAACTCAAATCCGTTGTGCCATTTAGGAGTTAATTGCATCAGCAAGAACTTATTTATCATTAACAGCATTAGTTATTGATTGTCAGGGGTAGAGTCACTTTCTCCAGAGGCCAACAGTACTAACAAACAGCATTTGTGAGTAATTAGTCTCTGCTGTGTACTGTTGAGAAAGTTTATAAATTCTCATCCTTAGAGAATTGGCGATGTAAGCCGGCATAAAGTAATCACTGCTTGATTTTAACAAGAAAATTCTTTGTCCCTGTTCTCAGTATTATTGAATAATATTCGTTAATATTGTATAGCTTTAAAAACCCCATGACAATTGGCGACCTCATTCCAGGATATTAACTCCTAGCTCTAAAGCAATTCACGAGATAATACTCACTCACTTATACTTAGGTATTTATCATTAAAGTCTATAGGCACTATCTTACTGGTGATTATTGATTCAGTTCTATTAATTTACGTAATAGTTTTCACAGTAAGTTGTTTGTTTAATTTTCTTTCTTTACCAGTTTAATTAGATAAAACTGGTCACCACTAACCTGTCCCTATATTCTTTATTCTTGATTATTGGCATCTTTCTTTGCAAAAATCGCATTCAGTACTGAGTCGCTAGTTTATTTAGATTGAGTTAACATCATATCTACCAGCGTCTATGTACAGAAAACCAAAGATATGGGGCTTACAGACCCAACAGAAATAAAGGACTTTGTCCTCTCTCGGTTTAATTATGAGCAGCAACGCGAGAGTGATGCTCGTGAGGAGCATCGAATTCAGCATGAGGAACGTGAAAAAGAGCGCGAACATGAGCGAGAACACCGCGAACATGAGCAAAAACAACTCGAACTTGAGTTAGAACAACGCAAGAAAGTCAACACGAATTAGAACAATGTAAGAGAGAACGTGAGTACGAGCGTGAACAACGAGACAGAGAACGAGAACATGAACGTGCCAAGCGAGAAGCATGCAAAAAACATGAGCTTGAAGTGCTGAAGCTCAAGCGAGATTCCTTGGCTTCAGACACATCTGGTGCAGCTGGCCCAAGCTCCACGTGCGCTCTCCCTGCACTTGTTCTGGCGACCCCACATATCAAGCTTCCCCCCATACAAGGAAGGCGAGCGAATCGAGCCATACATAGCTCGTTTTGAAGACATGGCTCAGCTTTACCAGCAGGATGATACAGCTAAGTGGCTTCAGTTCCTTAGCCTGTTTGAGGGCCCTGCCCTCGATATTCTCCACAGACTTCGTGGAGACAATCTCACGTATGAGATGATGAAGGCTGCACTCTTCAAAGCGTATGGTCTCACAGTTGACGATGCCAAGAGTCAGTTCACGAGGGCGCATTTACAGGAAAAAGAGACTGCCGTTCAGTTTCTTGACTGGCTTACTGCTTACTTAGATGAGTGGATGGAGAAAGATGAAACTCCTTCCACGCATGAGCAGATAATTGACCTTATGCTGCGCATACAGCTGGAAAAGCCGTGGCCTACTGAAATTATGGCTCAGCTTAAGATCTGCCAGGTAAGAGATGCCAGCCAAATGGTGAATAAGGCTGACACATTCTTCACTGCATACGGGTATCAAACTCACAATCAGCATACCTGGAACAGGAAACCTGATAAATATGGGAAACCGCCTCAGACTGAACCCCAGCAACAAGGCCGTTCTCAGAATAATGGCCAAGGTCCAAAACCGCAGAAGAAGGACCAGAGGCAAAACACTCAGAAACCTGAGTGGAAACGGTACGATAAGCAGAACCCTAACCAGCAGCAGTACCGGTATTTCAAGCAGGAGCAGGGCAAGGACAAACCACGTAACCCTCAGTCAGGACAATCGACTTTATTGTATCGGAGGCAGGATGCAAATGCAGCCCTTATGCCACAACAAGGGTACAGTGATGCCAACCCCACCAGTACAGGTACTTCCCTGCAGTTCACTATGGTGGTACCATTCTTAAGTGGCGGTTTGGGTGGGGCACGAACCTCTGTACAATGTTGCCACGTGTTCCATACCCGCTATGTGAACGGGTCTGATATATGTAATAGGCATCACAATAATATAAACACATAAGAATATAGTGGTAACGTGTGTATTATAATATATGAAAGAACAGTAAACTTATTATGCGTAAAATATTTATACGGCAATACAGAAACGTGGCATAAATATTTTACAGTGTTGCTTAAAAAAAAGTAGTCACTTTTATTGGCTGTTACCGTATTTCTGGGGTTGGTAATAATGTCAGAATTATGATTATAAGATAATGTGCAAGAATATAAGTAAAAATATGTCAATTTCTTAATTAAAAAAAAATAATAATACATTTAACCCTCGTGAGCGGCAACACACACACACACCCAGTACCACCTGGCCAGAGCTTCCTCTATCCTAGGTCTGTTTGGGGACACCTCTTAAAAAAAGACACGCCAAGAATTTTACCTCCTGGGTGGTGTGGATATAAAGTCAAATTTACAATATGTACATTATAACATAAAAGAAAATAACCAAAATGTATCCTAAAATACCACAGACGAGAGAGAGAGAGAGAGAGAGAGAGAGAGAGGGGGGGGGAAAGGCAGACCAGGGGCAGTGTTGAGTGCAGCTGAGTGAGAGATGGAGGAAGAGAGGGATCGAAGGAGGGAGAGAGTGATTGAATGAAAACAAATCATGGCACCACAATAGTGAGGTCATCTGGCGTCATATGTAAAACAATAATATTTTTAAATATAATTAGATATAATAAAAACAAAAGAAAGAAATGAAAGCACAAGTTTGTCACTCAGAAACAAAATTTCCAAGGGTGACACACATCTCCTCCCACGAGAGAGAGAGAGAGAGAGAGAGAGAGAGAGAGAGAGAGAGAGAGGCATCGCGGGTATGGAAAACGTGGCAACACTCTACAGAGGTTCGTGCCCCACCCAAACCGCCACTTAAGAATGGTACCACCATAGTTCCCCAGCGACAGTGAACCCTCCTTTTCAGGTGGTCAATGCTCCAGCTCCTCAGATGGTGAGCACAACCTCTCAAGTATCAAGTTCTCAGGGCACCACATTTGCTGCATCGTTTGTTCCGCAGTCTCACCAATGACTGGCTGCTACCTCCTCAGACCCTTCCACCAGTAACACTGCCTTTCTTGTTCACCCAGGGTTTGTGGGAGGTGTTTCTGTAAATGTCCTGAGAGATAATGGTTCCTCAGGTTGCTCTGTCAAGCAAAGAGTACACGGGTAAGCAGATCCAAGTTAGACTTATTGATGGGTCACTGAGACTGTTCCCTGAGACACATATCCAGGTGGTATCTCCTTTCTACACTGGCTTGACAGCTGCTGTTGTCATGCCAGAACCCTTGTTTGACCTCATTATCAGCAACATACCGGGCATCAAAAACAGTTGCGCCATAGATGTTGCTACTCAGACTTCAGCTGTTGCAGTAACACGAGCCATGGCCAAGGCTCCGAATCGTGTCACCCCGTTGACCATCGCAACACCGCAAGATTTGATTCGTAGTCAAGACGTTGTCCAAGAACAACAGTCTGACCCGACACTTGCCTCAGTGCGTAAGAAGCTGGAGGGTAAAGTGATTAAGTATTCACAGGGAGGTCAAGCCAGGTTCCTTCACAAGCGAGGACGGCTGTACCGTGAGTCACGAACACCCCAGGGCGAGGTTCGACTGCAGTTCGTCATTCTCGCGAATTATCGCCGGGCAGTGTTCGAATTAGGTCACTGTTCAGTCATGGGAGGTCACATGGGCCAAAAGAAAACCTCTGACCGCATCCATGCTGACTGTTTCTGGCCAGGAATGGGACACAAAAAAGATTTGTGCATTCCTGCGATGTGTGTCAGTGTACCACTGACCGGAGACGTGTCCATCCTGCACCATTGAAACCAATGCCTGTAATCTCTGAACCGTTCGAGAGCGTAGCAGTTGCCATTGTTGGGCCAATCTCTCCTAGGGCAAGTGATGGATCAAGGTATATCCTCACTATTGTTGATTTCAGCACACGGTGGCCTGAAGCTGTGGCCCTTAAAAATATAGAGGCCATCACTGTTGCTGAGGCATTAATTGAAGTGTTCTGTTGAGTAGGTATCCCCAAAGAGGTCTTAAATGACCGGGGTTTGAAGTTCACTCCTGCAGTGATGAACGAAGCATTCAGGTTGTTGTCCATCCGAGGCCTGCGAACTACGCCTTATTATCCCTTGTGTAACGGGCTGTGTGCGAGGTTCAATGGGACTCTCAAGAAGATGTTAAAGCACACGGTCACCGAACAGCCAAGGGAATGGCCGCGGTTCATTGCTCCTCTTCTGTTTGCTTATCGAGAAGCCCCACAAAACTCCTTGAAGTTCTCACCCTTTGAACTGGTGTATGGAAGGTCAGTCCGTGGACCACTTCAAGTCCTTCGCAAGTTATGGGACGATGAAGAACCCGCCCCTGAAGTCAAGCCCACCTACACCTATGTCCTTGATCTAGCTGACCACCTCCAGTCGACGTGCGAGTTAGCTAAAGAAGAATTGATCAAGGCGCGTGAAGTTCAGAAAGCCTATTATGATAAGAAGGCAAAACTTCGGAAGTTTAGTCTAGGTGATAAGTGCTTGATGTTACTCCCCACTGCCCAGAACAAGTTGTTGGCGCAGTGGAAGGGTCTATTTGATGTAGCAGAGTGCATTTCAGACCTCAACTACATAATTCAGATGGGGAATCTTCGCAAAAGGTTCCACATTAACATGTTGAAGGCTTATCATGAGTCAAACCCCGAGGAGACTGGCCTACGAGTAGCTGATGATAGTGACCAGCCACTGGAAGAAACCGGGGCAGCCGCGGTGATCCCAGCTGATGACCATGATGACGAGCCCTTAACCACTCAGTCCCGTCAGGAAGAGACTGTCAGAGATGTTTTACTTAACGCTGACTTAGCATTAGGTGATCAGAATGCCATAAGGTCACTGCTCTGTCAGTATGCTGATGTCTTCTCTGACCAACCTAGACTTGCAAAAGTTGATTGTCACAAGATTGAGTTGATCAGCGATACTCCCGTAAAGGTTAAGCCATATCCAATTCCCATGCAACTACTGGGTGCAGTAGACAACGAAATTGCTGACATGGAGATTCCAGGTATTATTGAAAAGTCCTCATCTCCTTACTGCAGTCCAATGGTAGTAGTCTGCAAGAAGGATGGTGGAGTCAGGATTTGTGGCGACTATAGGAGGCTCAATGCATTCACCAAAGTGGATGCTGAGCCGATGGGTGACCACATTGGCATCTTCTTCAAGCTGGCAGGGTCACGATATTTCACGAAGCTCGATTTGGGAAGGGATTCTTCCAGATTCCCCTTCACCCCGAGAGCCATCAGTTCACTGCTTTTGCTACTCCTAGGGGGTTGTATCAGTATAAAGTGCTCCCATTTGGACTTACCAATTCTGTAGCAGTATTCAATCGTGCCATGAGACAAGTGCTCCATAGTATCGTAGGAGTAGAAATGTTCGTTGATGATGTTCTTGTTCATTCTGCCACGTTGGAGGAGCACCTCAGACTCTTGGAAATCGTCTTCAGTAGACTCCAGAGTTTCAACATGACTGTGAAGCCTAGGAAATGTAAGATTGCTCACAGTGAGGTGGAGTTCCTCGGACATTTTGTTGGCAACAATCACTGCAGGTGTCAGGGTGACAAGATCAGGAAGGTTAGAGAAGCCCCAAGACCCATTACCAAGAAACAGGTTAGGGCATTCATTGGCCTACTGGGGTATTATTGGAGTTTTATCCCCAACTTTGCTCTCATTGCCCAACCGTTGTACGAGGTGCTACAGAAATATGCTCCAAACAGCATTAAATGGGGAGAAGCGCAAGAGAGATCTTTTACCGCCCTTAAGAACATGTTGTGCAAGGAGTCTTTCTTGCAGTTGCCTGATTCCAACAAACCTTTCATACTGCGCACTGATGCTTCACAAGATGGAGTAGGTGCCGTATTGATGCAGGAATCGGAAGGTGGAATCTTCCCAGTGGCATACCACAGGCATAAGCTAAAACCCGCCGAGAGGAATTACAGTACTGTTGAGAAGGAACTCTTGGCCATGGTTGATGGTGTCAAGAAATATTATTATTATTTATATGGAGCACCATTCACTCTGGAAACTGATCATATGCCACTCACTAGTCTCAGCACGATCAAGACGGCTAATGCAAGATTGAAAAACTGGACACTGTATTTACAGCAGTTTAACCTTGTTGTGAGATACATCAAGGGAATTGATAACGTGGGTGCAGACCTGATGTCTCCCCCGCTAACTGCTGACTAGCACGGGCAACTGTTGTATGCTGGGTTACGTAAGATAGGCGTCCTCAGAGATTTGAGTAATCCAAGGACCAGCCTGGTTCCCAGTTAAAAGTGTACCAGTAATTGCTGACATCTTGCCCGTTGGTCCCACAGGACACGTTACGTCCAGGACTTGTATATACATGTATACCATAAGTTAAGGGGGAAGTTTGAGAATCCTGCAGAGACAGTCCACGGTTGTGTATGAATTACCTTGTGGAACGTCTTTAGCTGTGGGCCTGTCTGAGGATTCCCGGAGAATGCACAATATCCACACGAGTGTTCACACCCACGGTGGGTGTTACAACGTGACCTGCCTGAGATTGTGTAGCGAGTCTCAGCTTCCTGTCATTAACCTTAAGTGTAGAGTTAGGCTAACCAGTAAACTGCCCGTTCTAAGAGATTTGAGCAATTCAAGAACTGGCATGTTTCCTGGTTAATAATGTTAGGTTAACTAGTAAACTGCCCATTCTAAGAGATTTGAGCAATTCAAAAACTGGCACGTTTCCTAGTTAATAAGCATTAACCAGTAAACTATAAGGGTCCTGAGAGATTTGTCAATCCTAAGACTACGTTTCCTGGTTAATAATGACCTAAGTACTGATTGCTAGGCAGAGAGAGAGAAATGACACTTTTGATGCTCCATCTTGATTCCTTTCGCAGGTGCAGCTGGCGGATGCAGCATTGCCGTGCAGAACAGCTGATCGTCCGTGACGCATGCTGCCGCCTCTTCTCTTCTGCCTCGTCGTCATCATTTATTATTGATTTGCATTATGTAATTTTACACGTAGGTACAGTTACACCACAACTGTCACACCTACACCGTGTATTACATACATTACGCTACATAACAATTAGTAGTTAATGTAAATGTAGCGAACTTTTCACTCATTTTGACCTGAGTATAGGATTTTTCATTATCGTCACGGAGTTTTTCCCTCAAGCTTGCTTCTATTACCGTAAATACGAGTTTTTTTTCGCTCACTGGTGACTGTGACTTTCTCCTGTAGCAGGGTAGCACACACACACCACAGTGTAAATCTTGTGTGACTGAGTTAGGATTTATATGTATGTACAGTATCTTGACATTTTTTTTTCCTAAAAAAAATTTCATTTTTGATGGGGTGTAATGTCACTAGTAGGAGCGATTAAGTATTTGAATAAACTCGTGACATTATCTTTGGTGGGAAACCGTGAACTCTAGTGGAATCCCAGTATTTATCACTCAGTCAACCGCCACGTATTCACCCAATCGGGAGTGTTTTCAGAACAATTTTTCACTGTCATAAATGATCGTCTTTGTGCGCGACTTTAGCACCTCCGCTGAGTACTTTGTTATGGGCGTGTTTCACTCATTCTAGCCATTAGCCCGTGTGGCTCGACATTTGCCTCTCTCTCACGATTTGAAGTCAGTCAAGATTTGCGCGCCGTGGAAGCAGGTAGTGTGTGTGGCAGTGTCCTTCCTCAGCAACGAAGCCCAGTTCCCACTGCCGCCATTGAATTCCAGAGGCTCAGCGTGTGCAGTGTCCTTCCTCAGTAACGACACCCAGTCACACGCTTTGTCCACTTTTCTGACCAGTATTTCTTTTCGTTTTCCTAGGTTTAAGAGTTAGCTTTTGAGTGAGTGAGTGAGTGCGATCTCCTTATTTTGAATTCATTTTGAAGTGTAATGTAAATTTATTTCTTTGTAATCAATAAATTTAACAGTTCTTTTTCTTGAACTTAATGTAATGTAAACTCATGTTTTATCTCTCCATAAGCTTATTCTAGTTGCAGCTCCTAGCTTGCATAAATGCTTTGCTATTCATAACTGGTACTTAGGTCAGTCCTTTTGTATTAACTCAAATCCGTTGTGCCATCTAGCATCAGCAAGAACTTGTTTATCATTAATAGCATTAGTTATTGATTGTCAGGAGTGGAGTCACTTTCTCCAGAGGCCAACAGTACTAACAAACAGCATTTGTGAGTAATTAGTCTCTGCTGTGTACTGTTGAGAAAGTTTATAAATTCTCGTCCTTAGAGAATCGGCGATGTAAGCCGGCATAAAGTAATCATTGCTTGATTTTAACAAGTAAATTCTTTGTCCCTGTTCTCAGTATTATTGAATAATATTCATTAATATTGCATATTATTAAAAATCCTGTGACAATATATATATATATATATATATATATATATATATATATATATATATATATATATATAATCTCGGATATCTTGTAAACAAACCAAAAATAATCATGAACCGTGACTCGACCTCAAATCACCAACCAAATTTATGTTAACTCTTCTTTGCACCATGACCCACATATCTACAAAATTTAACTGACACTCATTGATAAATTCTGTAGATCTTGTGAAGAAACAGATGAGCACTGAAATACCGAATTGATATGCTTCGAAACTCTTCGCAACAGTTACACTGATTTGTGACACAAGGCCACATACACATGGTGTGAAACTTTTTTTTTTCGTTCTGAAAGAATCTAGCGAAACTATGAAAAATCAGAAGGCCTGAAATATTATTTTAATACCTTTTAAAACGATATGGCTGATTATTGGCACATGTCTTTGTCATGAAATTGCCAAATTATGTATTTATACAAATTCTTGACATTATATTATTGTGGGAACTCAAGACGCATTAGTGAAAAAAACAGCAATATTCACTCAGCTAACCGTCCCGACAGTGCTCCCATCTGGGTTGTTCTTAAAATGTTCGTTATTGTTGCACTAGTGATTGTTTTTATGCACTCCCTTGGCGCATTACTGAGTGATACTTTTGTGTCTTTATAGTTCCTTGGTCCTGCCTCTTTAGCGACTGAGCTAAGCCGCGCCTACTTCCGGTGATCATGTATTGCTTTGTGGCTGGCGTGAGAACATCAGTCAGTTGGTACTGCCACGGAAGGAAGATCTCAAGAACAGCAGACTCTGATGCATGGCTGCAGAGAGTGAGGACGTGTTTTTCTGAGCTCTCCTTTAGCTTCCTAGGGCTGCCTCACTGGCAATTGGCTCTTTTTTTTTTCCACCCTTCTAGTGCACATTAGGCTAGCTAGTATCTCATTTTCCACCCCTCCCTACTAGCTAGGAACATTAGGTGTCTGTTCCTATTTACTGAGCTTGCCTTTGCCTACTTGCCCAAGGAGTTCCCCCCCCCCCACTGATCGCTTAGGCATGACCACACGGTCGGGCCTCCCTCGAGTGGTTTGAGAGGGCAATCTCAGATTTAGGTGTTTTGTGCCGGGTTGTTCGTCCATTGCTGTTCTCTCTCTCTCTCTCTCTCTCTCTCTCTCTCTCTCTCTCTCTCTCTCTCCTACTTCCCCCATTTGGGGAAGTGTTTACTTATGGCGGACGCCCCTATTGCCTCCCCTCCTCTCCGAGGAGGAGGTGGTCATGCCGACTATAGGAATGCTGAAAAGACTTACTGCCCCAAGACTAACGGACGCCAGACTCGATCCTTCCTTGACGTTCCTGTAAGGAATGCAACCTACGTGATGATTCATGGTCTAGGTTCCACTCCCTTGTCCAGTCTTAATCCCTTCCATAAAGTAATCTTGAGCAACAGCCATGACCACAGTACCCGCACAGGACGACAGACTGCTTCTCAATGTGCACACCATGCCTATGGTGCCCGGTGTCTGCCCTACTCTGCACTGCCCTGCTTTTCAATGTGCGCCCGGCTTATCAAGAGGGTGATTGACGGCTGTGTGGGAGAGGTAGAACAAGTAAGAAAAACTTGCAAACAGGAATCTCCTGGTCAAAACTGTTAACTTGTCACAGGTAAAAGACTTGCTTAACCTGCGTAAATTCCACTGTTACGATGTTGAGCCGAAAATTCCAGTCTCCATGAATTCATGCAAGGGTGTTGTCACTTGCAAGGATCTCATGGTGATGAGCAAGGACGACATAGCACATGAATTGGTGCAGCAAGACGTAATTGATGCTAGATTCATTACTCGTTACTCAGAAGATACGAGGACGAAGACGGTAACTATTATCTTGACAATTGGGAAAGTTTCTCTTCCTAGTCATGTCAAAGTTGGATATGAAATTGTTCACGTACGGCCGCACATCCTTAACCCTCTAGCTTGAAATGCCAGCTGCATAGGCATAATGAGAAGGCTTGTCGGGCTTCTCAGCCAGTGTGCGGCAAGTTTTCAAGCCAGGGTCATGATGTTGAACGTTTCACATCCGAGACAGTATGCTGCTTTCACAGCAAAGATACTCACTCCACTTTCTCTAGGAACTGTCCCAAGTGGAAGGAGGAGAAGGAGGTCTGCGCGGTGAAGGCAACTTAGGGCATTTCCTACTACAACGCTAAGAAAAAGGTGAAAGAGTTGCATGCAGCTCCCACGCTGAATAGGTCCTATGCTTTGGTGGTGATGTCCTGTCATGAGATGTGCATTGTTGAGACGCAGACTGACCTTGTCCTTCTCCCTCCTGCCACTCACTCTTCCTCTCTATCTCAGCCTCCTATCCACTCCATCTCTCTCACTGACATCCCTAAGGCTTCTACATATTCTCAGGCTGCTACTGCCTCTCCTTCAGTACGACCTAAACTGAAGTCTAACAAGTCTAGTCAGAGTGACATGACCACCCTCACCAAATAGTCACATCCTCATGCTCTTCTGCCTTCTACTCCAGCAAGGGAAAGAAATGTTAGCTCTTCCTTGGGGGAGTCTGGGAGCCTCATTATTGATAATAAAATGGAGGTTTCCGTCAACAAGCAGTGGGATAGGTCACCCGGCAGTAGCTCACCTGTTGGCAGACGACATAAAAACTCTAAGCACACTGGCCCCCATCGTAAATCTTAAACCATTGCATTCACTGTATTATAATGGAATTGTAGGACTCTTGGGAATAAATTACATAATGTAGCAATCTTGCTTTCTATATACAGGCCAGACATTATCTGTTTACAGGAGACACACTTGGTGGATCACCCTGATCCTCCCCAGTTCAAACACTACCACTCGTACAGCAGATATGATGGTCACGGAGTTGCCATATACACACACAAATCACACCCACAAACGGAAGTGATTCTAAGTTCTACTCTGGAAGCTGTCGCATGCAGAGTAAAATTTAGTAACACGTATCTGTCTATTTCCTCTCTCTACTGTCCACCACATTGCTCCATTGATACTGATGCTTTGAATTCACTAGTTGAACATCTGTGGAATAAGCTGGTGTTGGAAGACTTTAATGCACATCACTATCAATGGGGTAGCTTAAGGATCAATGGTCATAGGGAGCAAGTAGCTGACCTAATACTACAGTCCAACCTCTGTCTTCTGAACGATGGTAGAGCAACTTGTGTAGATGGTCGTACTCATAACTTTTCAACCAATGTCTTACTCTGGCCTTCCCAGGGATACATCAAGATTTCTTGTGGGACCTTTATGGCAGCTCCTTGGGAAGTGATCATTTACCCATCTGTCTTTCTTATACATGCGACATCGTTTTGGACCCTCCAACTCCAAATATAACTATAAGAAAGCAGATTGGGGATCCTTCTCAAGGATCACCAATTTAAATGTCTGGGGAGACCATAGATATAAAGGTCGAAAATTTAACCCATTCCATAATACACACGGCTGAGGATGCTATTCCCAAGACTTGTACAGTTCATGCGAAGCATAGAGCACATTGGTGGACGCCGGATTGCAGACAAGTAGGAAATGCAATAGGTGATACAGGATATTTGCTAGTCAGCCTATAGAAGAAAATTTTATTGCATACAAACAGGCATGGGCTAAGACAAGGAGAATTATTCGAAGGGCGAAACGTGACTCCTGGCGGTCTTTTGTGTCCACAGTGAATTGATCTACACCATTAAGTAGTGTCTGGTCCATTATTAAAATATTAAATAATAAATGCCCAAACATCCATGTGACCACCCTGCAGGTGAACAACTCCATCTATGATGACCCCATGGACGTTGCTGACATCCTCGCCAGGAGTTTTTCTCAAATAAGTAGCTCAACCAATTATGATCAGCTTTTTCAACATCATAAATGCACAGCCGAGCTACAGATATTAGACTTTGTCACAGAAGACATAGACTTCCTGTACAACCAAGATTTTATGCTAGATGAAATGCTCCTTGGCCTTAAATCCTGTAAAGACACCAGCCCTGGACCAGACACCATCATGTATGGTATGATCCAGCATCTTAATCAGGACAACCTGATTAACCCCTTAAGTCCTAATCGCATCAATTGATGTGATTTGAATTTTATGCCAAAATGCCTAATCACATCAATTGAACGCGGCCTGTAAAAAATTGCGGAGTGCTTGCTTCACCCTGATTATGACATACATGGCTTCAGGCCAATGAAAACTCGCCCCTGACGTGGTGTGAGGGGGGGATCGGACCAACCCGGGCGGTGGGGGGGCACCCCCCTCTCTGCCGCCTCCATGCCACGCTCTACTCCACTCCCTCACGCCCTGCTTGTCCCCCATCACCCTCCCACCCCTCCACGCAACTGCATCTCTCCTCCCACAACAACGTGCGTCCCTTCCCACCCTCTCTTGCCCCTCCTCCCTCCCTGCTAGCCTCGTTCCCCCTCCCAAACCCCACCCCATCTCTCCCTCCTTGCCCCTCACTACCCTTCCAACCCCCAACAGGCCTCCGAGTGTCAGGCCTGATGTACAGTACATACCTGTTCATATTATTTCTACTTCTTCCCAAATATTTACACCTCTGTTCATTTCTCACTTCTTACCTACCAATTGCTGTACGTACATGCTGTATGTTGTACTACATATGACGCATCTTATTTTTTTTTCATTCCCCCTACCTGCCCAGATCAGCACCTCTGAGTAGCGTCCGTCTGTGTTAGCTTTTGAAAGACTATGAGGCCTTGTAGGGCTACTCTCCGCACCTGTTTCATCTCCCCACATAGACAAACACACTTGTTTTCATGGCTGGTGTGATAAATTCCAATGAAATGAAGAGTTTCCACAAGAGAATTTGGTTGTTGCCGAACCTGTAATGATAAGTGTCATGAAGTGTAATGATAATGTGATAATTGGAATGGTGTGATAAATGTGTAACGAGAAGTTGGGATCGTAAAAAGTGAAATCGGAAACAAATTATTGTTTTTTTTTTCTTTCTTATGCATGCATTTATAGCATTATTCAACTTTATTTTGATGTCCTTGATGATTATAAACATTTTTATGTGTCTGTATTAGGTTTGGAATGACTATGAGGCCTTGTAGGGCTACTCCCCACACCTGTTTTATCTCCCCACACCTACATACACACCTGCTTTTATGGCTGGTATGACAAATCCCATTGAAATGTTTTTTTTCCACAAGAGAATTTGGGTGTTGCCGAAATTTTTCTCCCCAGGTACCACCAAGGCCTTGTAGGCCTACTCCCCACACTAGTTATCTCCCCACACCTACATACACACCTGTTTTCATGGTAGATGTTACAGAACACACTGAGGTGCTTGCTTTTCATGCGAAAAACTGATTATTTCCAACCCCCGTACCTATAGGCCTACTCTCCACAGCCCACTTTATCTCCCCACAGTCTAGTAATTTCATGGTTGGTGGGACAAAACACTTTGAAATTATCTGTTTCGCTAAGAAAAATAAGTAGTTATCAAAATTTTCATATTTTCGATTGTTTTCGAGGGGTAACTATCATAAACTTTTTTTTTTTTTTTTTACATGACGCGCGATTGTGCGGTAACCATTAGGCCTACGGGGGTACGGATTGCGTTGTCAGGTGTGTAAATTATTCCTCTTTAACCAGAACACAGTCAATTTGCCCTTGGTGAAAGTCGCCAAAACACCCCCGAATTGTGGTTGTGGGAGGTACCCTGCCTGAAACAATTGCGGTCTTAAGGGGTTAAGCATTGTACTATGAGCTTCGGGCATCCCGAATGTTCCCAAACTCATGGCACTTTGCGCATGGCATACTGATAACCAAAGAGGCTCTTCGTCTTATGAATCCCATTTCATTTCGTCTTATTGCATTGACTTCTTGTCCATGTAAGGTAATGCAATGGATGGTTAACAATAGGCTTCTTTTTGTTTTAGAGTCGAAGAATTTGTTAAAATTAATGTTCAACAATGTGGCTTCCATAAATACAGAAGTTCACTAGATTATTTAGTGAATTTAGAGCATTGTATTGCAGAGGCATTTGCCAATAAAAAATTCATGATAGGGGTGTTCTTAGACATCCATAAAGCCTGACATGACATGGCGACACGGTATACTAATGAAGCTATATACGCATGGTTTGAGAGGTAATTTGCCTGTATTTATTTCCATTTTCTTAAGGGACAGAACTTTCTCTGTCGAATTGCCCCGTATCATAACATCGGATATAGTTATCCAGGAAAACGGGGTGCCGCAGGGAAGCGTCCTTAGTCCCACTTTGTTTAATAATATGACCAATGATATTCAGTCATCAGATCCCATCCCGAGGACTCTTAAATACTCATCCTACGCTGACGATTTTGGAACATGGCATTCTTCCCATAATGCACAATTTTTGGCTGGGCAGATTCAAGCAGACCTTGACTCCCTCCACCAATGGGTCTTGCAGTGGGGATTTAAGTTTTCCATTCCTAAGCATACCACTGTAGTTTTCCTAATCATTACATCCCCGATTTGCGTTTGACTTTGGATAAGCAGGCATTACCTTTTAAAAATTCCGTAAAGCTTTTGGGCCTCCACTTTGATCACAAATTGAATTTTAAAATTCTCGTTAATAATTTGCTTGCTCATAATGATAAACCATTACATGTCCTCAAGTACCTAGCAGGTACTACCTGGGATGCCAAGAGAAAATCTTTATTAATGGTGTATAAGTCCCTTATTAGATCCAAGCTAGATTATGGCACGCAGGTGTATGGCTCGGCATCTGGTGCCACACTGAGAAGGTTGGATGTGACACAGAATAAATGTTTGCGAATGTGCCTTGAAGCCATCGGGTGTACACGTGTAGCTCGAATGGAAGTAGAAGCGAATGTGCCTCCCCTTCGTATTCGCCGAGACCACCTGGCCCTGTCCTACGGTGTGCAGACACTTAGGAAAAGTAATATCGGCAATGTGTCCTGTGCCCCCCTACATCAACATTACCATCTTCTGCAGGGGATGCATCGGCCACTTGCCGTTCGCTGCCACTTACTGACTCAGGAGCTTCGTGTAGACCTCAGTGACTGTGACAAGTTGGTGATTAAAAATATAGCTCCCTGGGAGCCACCCTGCTTTACTGTTGATGTATCATGGCTCCCAGCACCAAAGACCAAGGCTCCAGAGGCGGAGGTCCACAACTTGTTTCGTAACATCATCGTTCTCCATCCTCTCCACATGGCCAAACTACTTCAACGTATTTCTCCTAACGCTGTCTAACATAACCACATCCACACCACAATGCTCCTTCAATTCCTCATTTGGCAGTCTGTCTCTGCATGTACCTTCACATGCTCCTCTCAGATAACTAATTTCCACTGCTGTTAATCTTAACTTGTGTCCTTCCAACAAGGTCCAAGCTTCACTTCCTTGTGTTAGAGTTGGCATCACATACTATCATGCGGTGACTTTTTTACATCCATGTTCATCTCCCTGTTTCTTCCCACTGCTTTGAAAGAGCCAGCGACCATTCATTCCTGTTGTGCCTTTTCAAGAACTTCATCCTCCAAACTTCCATCAATACTTATCACATTATCCACGTACTTTAATGCACTCACATTTTCCATTTCCTCTTCATCTAACCTCCCAGTATGTTCTGTGGCTTCATATCCCTCGAAGACCATAACTTTACTCTTTCCTACATTCACCTTTAGATTCCATTTCTTACGTACTCTCCCAAACTCATTCGCCAAGCCTCATAGTTCCCCTTCGTCTTCAATTAACAATACAGTATCATCTGCAAGTAACAGATCAGGAAGTCTCAACACGCTCCCCTCTCTCATTAGGGCCACTCCAACATCCACTGCCCTATCTTATACTTCGTTTATGACCCCATACATATACAGAAGAAGCAACCATGTAGACATGACACATTCCTGCTTCAATCCGACATTCAGAGAGAAAAATTCACACAGTTCACTATCCACATGCACTGCAGCCTTAGCACTCTCATACATACTCCTCACGTAATATATTCTTAATATTTTCCAAATTGTTTGTCTATTCACTCTGCCATATGCTTTCTCCAAATCCATAAAGACCTCATACTTCTTCCCATGTTCAAGAAAAATCCATTAATATCATATGCCTTGTTCTTTTGCAAATTACTGCTCGTTTGGTGTATAGAAAGACCAATGTACTGATGAAAAGTTATGTCACAAGACTTGAAATAAATAAGCAGACATATTTGACACAGTCACTCCATAACTTTTCTGTGTCCTCTACGGTCAGTTGTCTGGCTAAATTGTCTCATTGCGTTTCTGTGTCGCTATATTCACTGACTGTCTTTAAATGTATGCCAGCCATTTTACAGGTATACATATATCTCTCATATCCAGCGTCCTTTCTCTCTTTACCCTCAACTGCCCTCTCTCTCGCATTTTCTTTATTTCCCACTGACTTTTTATTTCATTTATTTCCTTCCTCGTTCGCTCACTTTATACTTCTCTAACACCGCCGCTTCCTCTCATTATTTCATTTTTCTCTTTTTCATAAATTCCTTAATTCTCTCCCTCCGGCATCAATATGTATGTATGTATGTATGTATCTACCTATCTATCTATCTATATCTATCTCTCTCTCTCTCTCTCTCTCTCTCTCTCTCTCTCTCTCTATATATATATATATATATATATATATATATATATATATATATATATATATCTTTTTTCTCCTTCCCTCATTATTGCCCCATTCCATTCTCTTTTGTTTTGTTACCAAATTCATTCATGGTCTTTTTCCTATTATTTACTCCCTCCCCCCTTTTTAGCCGTCGCAACCTCCGTTAGCTTTCCTAAATTATCACCATCAATCTTACTCTCATTTATTCCCTCCTTCCTCTCCTTCCATTTCTTCCCTCCTTCCTCTCTGGTTATTACTTCTGTCCTTACTTTCTATATACTGCCTTCGTCTCATCTCCCCTCCACACGGCTCCCTCTCAGTATTTGCAGGGGTCGGACTAGACACGAAATATTGCAAAAAGGTGTAGGATCAGACGGATAAGTTGTGTGTGTGTGTGTGTGTGTGTGTGTGTGTGTGTGTGTGTGTGAAGAAAGTGATGATGCATGTGAGAGGAAGATCAAATGTATGATTAAAAGAATTGTCGTGGAAGCATGGAAGTAAGCAAGAGGAAATAAACGAGGGAGAGAGTCAGCGTCAGAGAGAAGATGAAAGAGAGGGTGTTTGAAGGAAAAAGCGAATTGTGACTGAGAAAGACTGCGAGAATAGTGTGGAAGTGGATAGGATAATGCGAAATGGGGCGGGTGTGGTGTGAGCACAAAGAGGAATACCTGATGGGAGGGAAGGTGTGAGGGACGTGGTTAATGGTAGGGGTGACAAGTGTGGTGTGGAAGCAAGGAAGTGTGAGGGCTGGTGCGTGTGACAGCGGCGTGGGAGTGGTGTGAGAGGAGGGAGTTGTGAGGGCAGAGATGGGTGAGGGCGACGTCGGAGTGGCGCGAAAGAGCAGGGCACTGAGAGGGCAGGTATGGGTGAGAGCAGAGTGGGAGAGGTGGGAGAGAGCAGGGAGGTGGTAGGGCAGGTATGGGTGACAGTTGGGTGGAAGAGGTGTGAGACAGCAGGGAGATGCACCTGACGGGAGAGAATGTTTGAGACCACGAGAGCGACGTCTGAGACATCTTCACAGGTTTATTATGGGCATGTTCTCCAAGAGAAGCTGGACTTACCTTACCCTTTCGTCTGGTAGTAGAGCTAGTTTGACACCCCAGTGACAGAAAAGAACATAACTATTTTCAAAGAACGTTCCCACTGGTAGTGCAGTGAAAGAATATATTATTCTGCGATATTTTAGATCGCTCACAACGTGATTCTGGAGGGCTGAGAAGTGCAGGGTAGCCCTGGTTGTGTATGTGCGATACACACGTGCAACGGCGGTACCATACTACTGTATCACCTGTTGGCTTCAGTCTGTGTTGCAACTATCACACAACAATCAAGACCCATGGCTTAAGGACAAGAAGTTTTAGATATAATATCGGGCGGTGATATGCATGGCGTGGATCCAGGGTTAAGCCACATCCCAAAGTCTGGACATAAGGAAAGCTATCTGCTGGGAAAGTTTTCTCATGTAAGATCCAGCCAGGTTTTTATCCTCACGACCATACTCTTATCACGACCTAACAGGGATGTCCTTGTTAGTGTATTCTTGTTATGTTCACATTTTTGCCATGTCGTTAAAATTAAATCAGATATTAAATATAAACTGAAGAGGTCACATTCCATGACAAGATCATGGAGTGTGACCTCATGGAGAAGGGACTGAATAGGGAGGCTGCCAGAGATCGAGCAGCATGGAAAGCCGCCATCAGGTGGTCAAGGGGGATGCGTGCAAGCATGTTGGAGCCTTTATTAATGAAATGTGAACAATACTTTATTTTAGTTTAGGAGGACCTCTGATAACATGGGGTTAACCCCTCCATGGCTGTGGGTCCGGAATTTTCTGTGCACGGAGGGTCGACGCGGGGGCCATTTTCTGAAGTTTCAAAAATTGATTTTTTTTTTCTTGCCACATTGAAGAGACAGTTCAGACGCACCTAACAGTGAAAATCTCAGCTTCCTAGACCCATTCTGTGGCTTGCGATGGAGCGCAAAAGTTGCAGAAATATTGGCAACCAATATCTGCCGCAGAGAGCTCCTGCTGCAGGGCAACTTCGCAGGTGTTATCATTTTTTTTAAACCTCCAAAACAATTGAATGGTGCTGAAATGTTGCACATATATGAGATATGATGATATCGAATGATTTCAGCACATGTTGGGAATGGCTGGAAAAAATATATGTATATTTTCTCACCTTTTTGATATAAAATATGTTTATGGTCGTTATGAGTTATTTTTTACGTTATCGTTGTGCCCATGCTTGGAAAACGGAGTGAAAGGGTTGAATTTTCGATCCTAAATGAGAAAGTTGACCGTCCTCCAAGGCTAAACTCTCCCACGGGAGGTGAAAGTGAAGGGTCAGATCCGATTAGCAATACGGAAGTTGAGTCGCAACCTCCAGCTCCCACATCAAGTGCATGGCTAAAAATAGAAACGTAATGCAGGTTCAGAACTAGGAATAAGTCTAATTATTACGAATACAGAGACAAAGCAGAAATAAATACGTTTACAGACGGGAGGAAACGTATTTTCTCCACAATAAGACGTTCACCTTTCTCTATCATTTTACCTTGTTTTTTTTTCGCAATATATGTTGCTGTCTCGTAAACAGGGTGGTTATGTGTGTTTTGCAAAGGGAGGAATAAGATTATATTTTCTGTCTGGGTTGAGATAATGGGTGTAACTATTGTTTTTAGGCATGGGCACGAGCGAAAAAATCGAAAATCCACTCATCATAGCAGCAGGCTATGAACTGCTTGATAGGGTGTATGGGAGTTTAGTGTAGGTCAGTCTGAAGACGTTCAGAACGTTCTTTCACTTCCCAAAAATTTTTGCAGATTTTTATAGGCCGCGCTCAAACGACGCCTGCGGTCATTTATCGACTAATTGTCAATCGACGCCGGTGGCCATGGATGGATTAATGAAACCAACACCTAATCCTTCCACGTCTTTCTTTAGTCACGTAAAATTGTCCGTAGATATCAATAAAATGCGTCATCGCAATGCGGGGGTATTTGTTATAACCTTCATTACACTTTTCATTACCACTGGGCATCTAACCTGAACCAAACCGTCTGGCAGCAGCAAGATAAAGTGAGAATGATGTACTTGTGTTGAAGCGGTTAAGCTAAGGCAAACTTACTAATACACTTCCTCGTCAGCATGGCAGCAAACTACAGTAGGTAAATTATATACCAGGCATCTGTGGTGAAAGTGTTCCCATGTTAGTCTGGGCCATCTTTGCCTCTGCACGACCATACTGTCTTCAGTGGCGTAACTCAGGCTGACATAAGGTACAAGTTGTCACAGGCAGGAGGTCTGAGGACAGCCTATCTCAAAGGGGTCACAGGATCCTGATGGCGTGGGCGAGGGTGTGGCTGGCATTAACTGGCCAGTGCGGAATTTAGACCACCTCCAACCACCATCGACTTGTGTCACGCCGCCTCTCACACTTGACAGGCTGAATACAATATGTTCACTTATCTTCCGAAATGTAGTATAAAGATGAATGTATATAGAGTGTTCTTCACTCACTGACTACCTACACTTTTTACCTCCAGTAGAAGTTAAGAGTCAGAAGAGAGAGTTATATGTAGAAAGGAAGAGAGAGGTGCAAAGATCAGTAAGAGAGTAAGAAGAGAGTGGATGAGTAATTTGGAAGGAATTTGTGTGTCAAGTGGAGGGAATGTAAGAAAATGTTCTGGAAAGAGGTAAAGAGAGTCAGACAGGGTGGCAATGAAGTTAGTAGGGGAGTGAAAGATAAAAATGGTAAATTACTAGTTACAAAGGGAGAAAAAGTGAGCAGATGGAAAGAACACTTTATGAATTGTTGAACATAGAGAATGAAAGTAATGTGAGTATAAGTGGCTGGGGAATGGCTGGGAGAAGGAGGGAGGTGAGAAGGAAGAAAGAAATCAGTAGGATGGAAATTGTGGAAGCAACGAAGAAAGTCAAAATGGAAAAAGCCTCAGGAATTGACAGTGTGTGGTGAAACGCTGAAACATGGGGGAGAGATAGTTGTAGAATGGATGTGGAAGATGTGCAGGTTGGCCTTAGAGGATGGTAGAGTCCTGGAGGATTGGAAGCCACATATAATTATTCCCTTGTACAAAGGGAAAGGGGAAAAAGAAGTGTGTGGTAATCATAGGGGCATTTGTCTTAGTGTAATACGAAAATTATACGGTAGGATACTTATTGACAGAGTTAGGGAAGTAACAGAAGAAATAGTTGGAGAAGAACAAGGAGGCTTTAGGAAGGGAAGAGGTTGTGTAGATCAGATATTCATTCTTAGATCTTTAGTGGAAAGGTTTCTAGAGAAGGGAATGAAGTTGTATGCGGCCTTCATGGATTTGGAGAAAACATTATGACAGGGTGGATAGACAAGGATTGTGGAATGTATTTAGAATATGTGGAGTAGATGAGAAGTTGTTGAATCCTGTGAAGAGTATGTATGATGGTGCTAAGGCTGCAGTGCGTGTGGATAGTGAACTAAGTGAGTTTTTCTATTTGAAGTTTGGATTGAAACAGGGATGTGTCATGTCTCTATGGTTGTTCAATCTGTATATGGATGAGATTATTAATGAAATACAAGGTAGGGATGTTGGAGTGGCCCTTATGAGAGAGGGCAGTGTTTGCAAATCCCTGTACTGTTGTTTGCAGATGATACTGTGTTGTTAAGTGAAGACGAAGGGGAGCTGCAAGGCTTGGTGGATGAGTTTGGAAGAGTGTGTAAGAAACGGCATCTAAAGTTGAATGTAGGGAAGAGTAAAGTTATGGTCTTTGAGAGAGGTGAAGTCAGTGAATGTACAGTGAGGCTGGATGAGGAGGAAATGGAAAATGTGAGTACGTTTAAGTACTTGGGTAGTGTGATGAATAAGGATGGAAGTTTGGAGGGTGAAGTGTTTGAAAGGGTACAACAAGGAAGAAAGGTTACTGGTTCCTTGAAAGCTGTGATAAGAAACAGGGAAGTGAGCATGGAAGTGAAAAAGTTATTAAATGACAGTATTGTGATACCAGCTCTAACGTATGGAAGTGAAGTTTGGACGTTGTTGGAGGGACACACGTCAAGAGTGAGAGCAGTGGAAATGAGTTATTTGAGAGGAGCCTGTGGAGTCACATGGAGAGACAGACTGACAAAAGAGGATGTGAAGGAGCTTTGTGGTGTGGATGTGGATGTGATAGGAACCGTCAGGAGAGACATACTGAGGTGGTTTGGCTATGTAGAGAGGATGGAGAGTGAGAGACTGACGAGGAGAGTGTATGTGAGTGAGATGGAGGGGGAGAGAGGGAAGGGAAGTCCAAAGGATGAGATGGAGGAATAAAGTGGAGAGGTTTATGAGAGAGGAGTGTGTGAATTGAGAGCAGGGCAGTGAAATGGCGGGGGACAGGACGACGTGGAGGCGATTTGTTTGTGGCCACCCCGTATAAGGGATTAAGGCGTCTGGCAATAGATAGATAGATAGACCCTCCATCCTGACTCACGAGAGTCTAAAGATGAGCAGGCTGGTTAGAATATTTTTGCTTACTTCCAAAAATAGCCGATAAATGTCCATTCCGTTATATTTTACATCGTCCACTTTCTTCAGGGAAATAAACTCAATTCTTACGTGTGATATTTTCCCTAGAATGCGCCTCTTTGTCATCCAAAACTGTCGGAAATTTTCTCTTCCAAACGAAAGGAGAATAAAATTCAACCACTTTTAATCATGGACTACTTACACTTTTTTTTTTTTTTTTTCGGATTCCAGCATCCCTCACTGTTTCCAACAGCCCACTCAAACGTGAATGAGTGGATAGAACGTATCTCTCCTATCCAAATGTGTCATAAAAAGTTTACACATAAGGAAATAGACTCAGGTTCTCAACATTTCATTCTGGTCACTTATTTTTTCACCCTCTAGCATCCTAATTCTTGTCCCACGCCCCTTCTTACAGTTCTTGTAAGTTTCATGTATAAGATGAAGTTAAGGTCATGTCTTCCAGCACCCTCATTCCAGGTCAGATCCCTTTGGTTTAAGAGGCGCGCTGGATACAATGGTTCCTCTTTTTTTGCCCAGACTTCCTGTAGATCTGCATGTATGAAGGAAAGTCCATTTAATTTTTAAATCCCTTTACGTCCGGAGGTTCTTCCCAGGTAAAAAAGAAAATCGTCTGTAGCACATTAGTTCAAACCCGACAAAGCCCTAGCACGTCAACTCAGCTCATAAGCAACTGCAGTCAGACTGGAGGCCGATTTTATCAGTAATCAAGAAGACCTGCTTAAGTCTCATAAATGAGGCTCGTCAAATTTCATACAACCAGGACAGCATTCAAGCTATGGAAGTATCCCAGTTCCGTCAGATGAAAGAAAGATTATATTCGTAACACGAAGTTTTGTCTGTAGAGTGAAGAAAATATGGCAGGACTGAACCATGGATTAAATGGTACATGCTTCATTTCTCGGGGCAGTCTTCTCGTACATATATTTTTATTCCTATCTCTTTCATATTTTATATTCTAACTGACATAAATATCAGAGTGAGACACTTTGACGATGATGATAATGATGATGATATGGTACTGATCAAAGCATATGTTGAAACTATCTTTTGTTAGTAATATTGTAATCAAAATCATATCGAGAGAGAGAGAGAGAGAGAGAGAGAGAGAGAAGTGGAAGGGAGGGGATATAGGGGACACTAGACAATGCTGATCCTATATCTTCCATTTGTGAATGGATGTTATGGGGACAGGCATCACTGAAGAGGCTCCATGGGTTATGTTGTTTACAGATGATATTGTGCTGATAGATACCACCAGGGAGAGAGTACAACGAAAGCTGAAGGAGCGGAGAAAGAAAATGGAGGATAGAGGACTTAAAATTAGTAGGAGAAAGACGGACTATCTACGCTTTAATGGAGAAGAAGAACATGGAGATGTGGATTTGCTAGGAGCAAAGTTGAAAAGAGTTTGGACATTCAAGTATTTGGGCTCGAATATAACAGTTGACGGCGGACTGGATGCAGAAATTAACCATGAGAACAAGCAGGATGGAGAAACTGCAAGGATATGTCAGGAGTGTTATGTGACAGAAAAATCAGTGCAAGAGTGAAAGGAAAAGTATACAAAACATTGGTAAGGCCTGCAGTGATGTACGGTTCGGAAACTTGGCCCATAAAAAAAATGTCTCAGAAGCGAAAGCTGGAGGTGGCGGAGATGCGGATGCTGAGATGGATGAGGGGGGTCACGAGAATGGATAAGATCAGGAATGAGAGAATTAGGGGAACGATTAAGGTGGAAATCTCAAAGAAGATGCAGGAAAGGCGACTACAATGGTACGGACATGTAATGAAAAGAAATGAGGACTATGTGGGTAGAAGAGAGATGGGCATGGAAGTGGAGGGTAGACGGAGAAGGGGTCGGCCGAGGACGCTGTGGATGGACTGTATACATCGAGATATGAGGGAGAAGAATATAGCAGGATATGCATTTGGACACTGAGGAGAGTGGAGAGGACTAATCAGAAACAGCGACCCTATATAAACATGGGTAAAGCTGCGGAAGAACAAGAAGACAATGCTAATTCTTTCAGTTTCTAACTCGAAGAAGACAGTGCTGATTCTTTCAGCTTCTCTCTCTCTCTCTCTTTCTCTCTCTCTCTTATTTTCACCTTTTCCTCGGAGCATAAGCCCTCCCCCCCTTCTCCGCCTCCTCCATCTGTCTCTTCAGCTAAACTGTAACATTCCTGGTCCACCCCTTCCACCTACCAATTTAGGGTTCAGTCTCTTGACATCCACTCTTCTCCTATCGTTCTTCCGTCCTCGTCTCTCTCCTTCCACACCTCCCTTACATCCTCTCCTCTTCAAAATTATCCCAATTTCCCATGTGTCTTTTTCTCTCTTCCTCTGCGTCCACTTTCCGCCCCTATGCCACTCTCCGCTACCTTTGCACAACGGCGTTCCTCTTCGTTCTCAACCCGTCTCCCTTCCTATCCTCGTCTCCATTCTAGTCTTTGTCTACTCCATCCCTTCCGACCCATTCCCCTCATTCGTCTCCACCCTACTGTGGTCTCTCTCTCTCTCTCTCTCTCTCTCTCTCTCTCTCTCTCTCTCTCTCTCTCTCTCTCTCGTTCTGCACCTCATCTGTCCCAGTCGTCACCACTCCTTCCCTCATTCCTCTCTTCTCCATCCACCTCCAGCCCCCACCACCCCTCCCTGGCTCCCGCAAAACTAATAACATCGCTGGTCCAGCCTCCCACCACCAACTTAGGCTGACTTAAAGTATTTCACAAACTTTCAGCTCCGGGACTTAGTCAGGTGAACTCACTGGGAGCAACGACATAACTTACACCTCTGCCTACACCCACGATTGATATCTTCTGTTGGAAGTATTTCACTACCATGGCCTAAAATTATTAAGTAATGTGACAGGAAACTGCCACTCGTAATCAGAATTTGGTTTATAACGGACAAGGAATGGAAAAGAGGAGTGGTGAATCATTCAATGTCTATTGTTCTTCCTGAAGTAACATATCTTTGTTGTTGCACGAAGGAGAAGGGAAACAGACAGCAAATCCTCTAGTATCTTTAGTATTGCCTGCAGAAACGTACATTTTTGTAGGAAGGGCAGGGAAAACAGAGAGTTAAATCTTCCTACATCTCAAATACATATGCTTGATACAGAAACATGACCTACTTTTTGCAGGAAGGACAAGGGAAAAAGGCAGCATAGTCTTCCCACATTATAGTACTTCCTGTAGAAACAAATCAGTGGTTGTAAGAAGGACAATGAAGACTGCGTGTAGAATATTCCCATGTAGCTCGTTCTTCCAGCTGAAATAATTCCTGGTAAGGACAGGGAATTGATGGATGGCTTGTTCGTAAGTATTTACAGTGATTTCTGAGTGTACACTTATAAAGTGCAACCTTTATTCCAGTGTTTAGTCATTAACATCACTATCCACAAAGCTGCATTAGTTTTTTGCTCTGATGCAAGGTTACGTCATTTAAGGTTCCAGTATTTTTACAGCATTGGTACATTGGTAGAAAATGCTTAGTTTTATCATTGGTTCTGGGAACAGATTTCCCTGGGAAGTTTGGTACTGAGGGTATACAGCATAGGTTAGGGATGGGTGCAGAGAAGTGGGCGGAATTGATGTGAATAATAATGGTTGGTGGGGTGAGACGGGATGACCTATAATGGTGGACAATGTAAGGCGGCGTTTTGGCGTGTCGAATGTTTATGTTCAGTACTTTCAGCACAAACATAATACCATTTCCAGCAACAACAGTAGCTACAAATATAAACAAGCAATAGCAATAAAAACAACAGCGATGATAAAGCGAACATCAGCAACAACAACAGTAACGACAAGAGTAAACACGTTATGCTTTGTCATGATTGTCGTCCGTAAAAATAAGCAGAGAATTCATCGTGTATATCTGCACAAGAATAATAATAATAATAATAATAATAATAATTATTATTATTATTATAACTAGTTACCTATTTATTTATTGAGTAGCCACAATAAGGAAGCTTCGCCATAACTATTTATGGTATTGATTGTCTTTGTAATTATGCAAATTCTGCTTTTGTGTTCACTGTCAAAAAACTTCACATGGGTACATTTTACTTATGTCTCAATAACTGGATATAATGTATGCATGACTGTAACCATATTCCTTTCAGATAATGAGAGGGACCACAGCTATATTTCTGTAATATTACAGCTTTACCGCTTTTGTGGTTTTCCCTAAAATGTGTTACGAACAAACAAACAAAAAACATTGAGCAGATATGAATTCCGTACTTTCCACAAGGCTAAATAGCAAAATATTCAGCCAAAAATTCTCATCAGACTTGTTTATCATATTTCAACCAAATAGCTGAATCTCAATTAGTTTCTGGGATATGTCAATTTCAGATATGCCATTTTTGCACCAAAAATGAATGTATAACCTTCGAAAATTGGTCAAGGTCAGTTACATTTGGCACAAGTACTTGGGTTACCCTCGGGTACCTTCCTGTATAATATCAAGATGAAAGGAAAAAAATGCCAGGAAAAATAATAATAATACTAAAATAACTAGATTCGCCATATACTGTATATGGAGAAGCTTAATAACTACAGTAGTTACCTATTTACATATTGTGTAACCAAAATAAGGAAGCTTCGCCATAACTATTTATGATGTATAAGGTTTGAAATTTTGGCATCATATACAAGTCTGTGACATTTAAAAGCAGTACAAGGTCATTCTTATTTGGAACATGTATTTAGATTAACGTAAGGTAGCTTTTTGTGTAATATTGTTAGGACTCCATATTATAATTACAAATCATAATAGATAGATAGATAGACAGACAAATAGAAGCAGGAAGTTGGGTGGATGTAGCAGAGAGAGGAGGGTGAGGTCTAGTGGTTATGAGTCGTGTCTCACTCTTCGTTTGTTTGTTCCGTTTTTCTTTGTCGATGTTTTCTCGGTCCTTTTCTCTTGTGATTTACTCGTTGTAGGATGAAGACTGCCGCTACTTCTAGGTGCGTGTAGAAGATTATACAGACGACTCGTAGAGTTGTTACTTGTAGTTGATTGTAGATGGTTGTAGTTCGCTGGTTCGTCGTAGAAGTTGCAAGATTGTTTGTATCAATATATTGTTAAACTACTTGCAAGGCGTCCTGTGACCTCTTCACCTCTGCATCAGTGTCACGGGGTTTTTATAATATCACGGTAATTTTGAAATAAATGGTTAAATGTTATTTAAATTGATAATAATATTCAATAATATTGAAGAGCAGAGACAATGGTTGTCTTGCTACATCAAGCAACGATTACTTTACGTTGGCTTAGCACGATTCTCTGAAAACGAGAATTTATAAACTTTCTCAACAGTACACAGCAGAGACTAATTACTCACAATTGCTGAATTACTGTACTGTTAGCCTCTGGAGAAAGTTACATCACCCCTGACAATAAATAACTAATACTAATAATAATAACATCAGGTTCTTGCTGATGCATTAACTCCTGGCACAACGGATTTTAAGTTAATACAACAAGACTGGTCTAAGTACCAGTTATGAATAGTAAACGTTTATGCAAGCTAGGAGCTGTATGGAAAATAAGCTTAATTATGGAGAAATGAAACAAGATTTACTCTACATTAAGCTCAAGAAATAGAACTGTTAAATTTATTAATTACAAAAATAAATTTAACATTACATTTCAAATCAAATTAAATGAGACGCACTCGCTCACTCACTCACGCAATAGCTAAATACTTACGCCTAGGGAAAAACACCTTAATTAAACTCTTATAACTAGAAAATACACAAAAGAAATACTATAGTCGATGAATGCTGCGTATCACCAGATGGGTGGGAAGACTGGACTAACTGTGAAGTGGAGTTTGGGTACTAGCTGACCTCTCACACTGCGGCACAGGTCCTTCCTCCGTCACATCAATCACAAGACTGAATTCAAATACATTGAATGGGCAGGACGCAAGGCGTGGCTAACGGTTGAGGGAAGCAGAGGCAAACGATAAAGAAATAATTGTATCGCTCAGTAGCGCACTTAGTGACGTGCATTAAATCGGTCACTTTTTGAAAACGGTGACGAATTATTTGAAAAGTATACCCCGAAATGGAGAGAGAAACGGTTAACTGAGCGATACACAGTGAGTTTTCCACTATTAGTTCGTGGCTTCTCACAAAAAGGAAATGTCGCGAATTGATTCGTGACATTACGCCCCATGAAAATTAAATCTTTCTTCCTTCAGAAGAAAGATTTCAATATACATACATATAAACCCTAACTCAGTCACACAAGATTCACACTGTGGTGTGTGTGCTATCCTGCTACAGGAGAAAGTCGCAGTCGTCAGTGAGCGAAAAAACCTCGTATTTACGTTAATAGAAGCAAGCTTGAGGGAAAAACTCCGTGACGACGGTGAAAATCCTGTACTCAGGTCAAACTGAGCGAAAATTCGCTACATTTACACTGACAACTAATTGTTGTGTAGCGTGGTGTATGTAATACACGGTGTAGGTGTGACAGTTGTAGTGTAACTGTACCTACGTGTAAAATGACATAGTAAATAATATGACGACGACGAAGGCAGAGGAGAAGAGGCGGCAGCGTGCGGCAGACGATCAGCTGGTCCGCACAGCAAAACTGCTACACCCATTGCTGAACCTGCAAAACCAATTGAGGTGGAGCATCAAAAGTGTCAATGGGACAAAATTTTATTATGTTACAATTACTCTCTGCCTAGCAGTCAGTGCTACGACGTACATTCGAGGTCGCCATTAATTATAGCACACAATTATGGTCGGCAAGTTGAGAATCCTTGTGCAAACTTGGGTCTTCCATAGCCTCAAACCGCACACGGGTCCTCAACCTGTGCCTTAACCTACAATACTTATATTAATATCGGAGAGCTGAGATTCCTTGCAAACTTGGGTCTTCCATAGCCTCAAGTCACCTCTGCGGAATTCTAACTTCCCCCTTAACCTACAGTACAATACTTATATTAGTACCGGGAAGCTGAGAATCCTTGTGCAAACTTGGGTCTTCCATAGCCTCAAGTCGCCACTGCGGAGTTCTCTCTCGAACTTCCCCCTTAACCTACAGTACTTCTATTAGTACCGGGAAGCTGAGAATCCTTATGCAAACTTGGGTCTTCCATAGCCTCAAGTCGCCACTGCGGAGTTCTCTCTCGAACTTCAACCTTAACATACAGTACTTCTATTAGTACCGGGAAGCTGAGAATCCTTATGCAAACTTGGGTCTTCCATAGCCTCAAGTCGCCACTCAACTTCCCCCTTAACTTACGGTACATATATTAGTACCGAGAAGCTGAGAATCCTTATGCAAACTTGGGTCTTCCATAGCCTCAAGTCGCCTCTCAACTTCCCCCTTAACTTAAGGTACATAATATGCATGTACAGGCCCTGGACATACTGTGTCCTGTGGGGCCAATGGGCGAGACATCAGGTCTGCACCCACTTCACCACTACCCTGTCTCTCAACTGACTCAGAGATTACAGGTGTGGTTATGAACGGCACAGGAAGGACATGTCCCTGATCAGTGGTGATACTTTGGCACACACTGCAGGAACGGACAAAACTGTCTATGTCTCGTCCCATCCCTGGCCAGAAAAAGTCAGCTCGGATACGGCCCTGGGTCTTCCTTTTGCCCAGGTGACCTCCTGAGGCTGGACAATGACCCCATTGTAACACTGCTGGGCGGTACTTGGCGGGAACGACAAACTGCAGTCGAACCCCGCCCTCGGGTGTTCGTGACTCACGGTAGAGCCGTCCTTGTTTGCGAAGGAACTTGGCTCGACCTCCCCGTGAATACTTAATCACTCGACCCTTTTGTTTATTCCGCACGGCAGCAAGTGTCGGGTCAGAATGTTGTTCTTGTACAACAAGTTGACTGCACATCAGATCTTGCGGCGATTCAATGATCACTGGGGTGACACAGTCTGGAGCCTCAGTCATGGCTCGTGTCACCGCAGCAGCCGAAGTCTGAGTAGCGCCATCGGAGCAACTATCCTTGACTCCATTAATATTGCCTACTATTAAGTCAAATAGAGGCTCTGGCATGACAACTGCAAGTGTCATACCAGTATAAAATGGAGATGCCACCTGGATACATGCCTCAGGGAACAATCTCACTGATCCATCAATAAGCTTTGCATGGATCTGTCGACCTGTATACTGCTCAGGCCGAACTAAACTCTGCTTAACAGAGCAACCTGAGGAACCATTGTCTCTCAGGACCTTCACAGGAATGCCTCCCACAAACCCTGGCTGAACAAGGAAGGTACTGTCACCTGTGGGAGGGCCTGTGGAGGAAGCAGCTAGCCACTCATGAGGCTGCTGAATTGATGTGGCAAACATTGTGCCTTGAGGGTTATATTGGGAAGATGGAACATTGGCCATCTGTGGAGGGGGGTTCACTGTCACTGTGGGGCTAGTGAACTGTGGGGAAGTACCCACACTGGTAGGGACGTGACCACCAGGCTGCTGCTGAGGAATGAAGGCTGCATTCGCTTCCTGCCTCTTTTGAGCTGGAGGTGAAAAAGTTTGTCCCGACGGTCGGTTGCGTAGCTGATACTGCTGCTGGTTAGGGTACTTGTTGTACCTCATCCACTCAGATTTCTGAGTGTTTTGCCCCTGGTCCTTCTGTGGTTTGCTTGGACCGTGACCATTACTCTGAGAACGGCCTTGGTGCTGGGATTCAGTCTGAGACGGCTTCCCAGACTTGGCAGTATCTTTTCTGCTCCAGGTGTTTTGCTTACGAGCTTGATACCCGTATGCAGTAAAGAATGCGTCAGCCTTCTCTGCCATTTGGCTGGCATCTTTCACCTGGCAGATCTTAAGCTGTGCTATGAGCTCAGCAGGCCACGACCTCTCTAGCTGTGTACGCAGCATAAGGTCAATTATCCCCTCACGCGTGGAAGGAGTTTCATCTTTCTCCATCCACTCATTTAAGTAAGCTGTGAGACGATCAAGGAACTGAACAGCTGTCTCCTTGTCTTGGAGACGAGCTCGCATGAACTGAACTTTGGCGTCGTCTACTGTGAGACCATACGCCTTAATGAGTGCAGCTTTCATCATCTCATATGTGAGATTGTCTCCACGAATTCTGTGGAGAATATCGAGGGCAGGGCCCTCAAATAGGCTAAGAAACTGAAGCCGCTTAGCTGCCTCATCCAGTTGATATAAGTCTGCCATGTCCTCAAAACGAGCTATGTACGGCTCGATTCGCTCGCTTTCCTTGTATGAAGGAAGCTTGATGCGTGGGGTCGCCAGGACATGTGCAGGGAGAACGCTCGTGGAGCTTTGACCAACTGCACCAGACGTGTCTGAAGCCAAGGAATCTCGCTTGAGCTTCATCATTTCAAGTTCATGTTTTTCTCGTGCCTCACGTTCGGCACGTTCATGTTCTCGTTCTCGCTCGCGTTGTTCACGCTCGTATTCGCGCTGTTCTCGCTAAATTTCTAACTCGAGCTCGCGTTGTTTTTGCTCGTATTCGCGCTCTTTCTCACGCTGCTCTTGTTCATAAGCACGCTCTCTTTCACGTTCCTCACGCTGTTCTCGCTCGTATTCGCGCTGTTCTCGCTCGCATTCGCGCTGCTCTCGCTCGTACTCGCGCTGAATCCTACGCTCTTCACGAGCATCTTTCTCACGTTCTTGCTCGTAATTGAACCGTGAGAGAACGTAACTCTGTATTTTCTCTGGGTCTGTGAGACCAATATCTTTGGCTTCCTGTACATATACAGCTGTAGCCATGATGCTAGCTCAATTTACTAAGTAACCGAAATTGAGTACTGACTGCTTAGCGACGAATACTAATAAACACAAGTAAAGAATACAGACACAAGCTAGTGGTGGCCAGTCTTATCTAGTTAACTGGCAAAGAATAAATCAAAAATGTAAATGACTGGGAAGACTCAATAATAAACACAATGGGTACGGCGACTTCCCAGGAGCGAATAAAATCGTCTGGCGTTACCAAGAATAAACTAGAGTTAAGTACTCTATTGATTAATAAAGCAAAATTCACTTGCTAAATTAAGGGTAAACACCAGTAAGCTTGTGTCTATAAACTTTAATGATAAATACCTAAATATGAATGAGTGAGCACTATCTCGTGAATAGCTTTAGAGCTAGGAGTTAATATCCTGGAATGAGGTCGCCAATTGTCACGGGGTTTTTATAATATCACGGTAATTTTTGAAATAAATGGTTAAATGTTATTTAAATTGATAATAATATTCAATAATATTGAAGAGCAGAGACAATGGTTGTCTTGCTACATCAAGCAACGATTACTTTACGTTGGCTTAGCACGATTCTCTGAAAACGAGAATTTATAAACTTTCTCAACAGTACACAGCAGAGACTAATTACTCACAATTGCTGAATTACTGTACTGTTAGCCTCTGGAGAAAGTTACATCACCCCTGACAATAAATAACTAATACTAATAATAATAACATCAGGTTCTTGCTGATGCATTAACTCCTGGCACAACGGATTTTAAGTTAATACAACAAGACTGGTCTAAGTACCAGTTATGAATAGTAAACGTTTATGCAAGCTAGGAGCTGTATGGAAAATAAGCTTAATTATGGAGAAATGAAACAAGATTTACTCTACATTAAGCTCAAGAAATAGAACTGTTAAATTTATTAATTACAAAAATAAATTTAACATTACATTTCAAATCAAATTAAATGAGACGCACTCGCTCACTCACTCACGCAATAGCTAAATACTTACGCCTAGGGAAAAACACCTTAATTAAACTCTTATAACTAGAAAATACACAAAAGAAATACTATAGTCGATGAATGCTGCGTATCACCAGATGGGTGGGAAGACTGGACTAACTGTGAAGTGGAGTTTGGGTACTAGCTGACCTCTCACACTGCGGCACAGGTCCTTCCTCCGTCACATCAATCACAAGACTGAATTCAAATACATTGAATGGGCAGGACGCAAGGCGTGGCTAACGGTTGAGGGAAGCAGAGGCAAACGATAAAGAAATAATTGTATCGCTCAGTAGCGCACTTAGTGACGTGCATTAAATCGGTCACTTTTTGAAAACGGTGACGAATTATTTGAAAAGTATACCCCGAAATGGAGAGAGAAACGGTTAACTGAGCGATACACAGTGAGTTTTCCACTATTAGTTCGTGGCTTCTCACAAAAAGGAAATGTCGCGAATTGATTCGTGACAATCAGCATGATGATCAGGGAGACGGAGGGGGGGTTGGAGAGAACTGTCAGGAGCTATTTGTGAGTTGTTGGTTGTGAGAGGTATTCTTGTTTTCAATCTTGATATTTTGTAGGAATTCAATGTTGATTCGTAGACGAGGTTCGTATACGTTCGCTGCTACCAAATATCATAAAAGGCTTTGTAGTTACTTGTAGTGGAGTTATATATATATTAGACTTGTGGACGAGCGGTTGTTATACTTGAGTAGCTTCGTGAGTAGATAATCTTCTTTCCCATTTGTCATGTAGTGACAGGAGAGGTAAAGAATAGTATGGGACTATTTTTATTTGTCTTGGAAATATTAACAAGTCTCTCACACAGAGCGAAGTATAAAGTAGAGTCCCCCTAGCTATCTCTCTGTCTCGCTATCTCTGTCTCTCTCTCAAGTTGCTAAGCCCTTCTCCCTGTGACCTGTCTGTTCTATCGCTAGCTTCCTTCTGCCCTCTCTTTCCTAAATTCTGGTGAAACAGGAGACGTATCACGTGTGTTCCTTGTGAGTGGAAAGTTCTAGAAGCCTGTGTGTGAGTATGTGTGTATGTGTGTGTATGGTCACTAGGCGCTGTCGTGTGCCTATAAAGCATTCCTTGAGTTAAGAGTGTGTAAGCATGTTTAGCATTGCTCGATTCTCGCAGACACAATACCTTCTCATCATCTGACTCCCTGCTTCTATCTGTCTCTCTATCTATCTATCTATTATGATTTGTAATTATAATATGGAGTCCTAACATTATTGAGTCCTAACATTATTGAATTCACAATGGTCAATAATACATTACACAAAATTAACCCTAAACAACCAAAACGCCAAAGAAATACTAACCAGTTGGTAGTACCTAATGACATGATACCCCAAGTATTGCGATTGATACACGACGGCCCACATGCAGGACATCCTGGAAAGGATAAGACATTCAACCAAGCCCAGCTGTTATATTACTGGCCTTCATTACGAAAAGATATAAACAATCATATAGACAGATGCGAATCATGTGCGAAACACAAAGGATACCCAATCACACCTGCACCGATGGGTAAGGTACATCAACCATGGGACGTTGTCGCTGTTGATTTACTCAAGATGCCATTATCATACAATAATAACCTATACTTATTCGTAGCAAAGGATCATTTTTCCCGTTATGTCATTTTAGCTCCAATTAAAGATAAGACAGCAGAGACAGTAGCAAAGGCAATAACAGATAATGTAATATGTCGCTTTACTACCCCAAAGGTACTAATAAGTGATAATGGAGGAGAATTTAATTCTGAGATCTTACAAGAAATATGTAAACAATACAACATCAAAAAGGTTAACGTTTTGGCCTATCACCCAGCATCGAATGGGTTGGTAGAGAGACAAAATAAAAAAGTATTAGATGTGCTACGACACATTCTCAGCGAAAATTATGCAAGCTGGGATGATTGGATTCCCAGAGTAGAAGCCTCAATTAATGGGTCTATAAATAAATCCATCGTTGACACACCACATTTCATTATAAATAGCACAGATAAAAAATTACCATATGAGCTCCGAGAAGGTGACAGCATGCCTATATACAATTACGATGATTACTCTAAACTCCGTTTACGTGAATTCCAGGACATTCACAAAAGAGTCAAAAAACAATGAACGATGTCCAAGGAAGAAATGACGGAGGCATTTAACAAGAAGGCAAAAGATTCACCTATCAGCTTAGGAGACATTGTTTACGGTGTCATTCATACCAGAGACAATAAATTATCCCCAAAATTTGAGGGCCCATACAGAGTAATTAACATAAAAGCAAACAAAGTTTTAATTAAGTCACTTTCAAGTGGCGAGGAGAAACAAGTTCATATTGACCATTTAAAACGAGTTTCAAGGGAATTATCCCATAATTATTCAGCCTCGGATACAACCGAACAGGCGAACGTACCTCAAGAAACCAAGCAAGAAAACAACAATGATTACAAAAAGAAATTAAGGTCATATACCATACAATCGAGCATAGGTGCAACTGTTCCAATCAAATCTACAGTACATCATTTACGAGAATTAAATATCGATTTAAACTCCTTCTATAAATAAAATAACATTCAACCGTAACGCACATCATCACTATCATCGACCACAGCATGATCATATTAGGAAATTAATAGATTTTTTTTTTTTTCGGTAGGTTACGATGAAGGGACTTACGCTATGGATTCTCCTCTACATAGCAAGAGGATATGCGCACTTAGACCCCCAACACATAGTACGACAAGGATGCCTCATAGCTCCAACGGCCACGACTACAATCGTTAAGGACGTCATGAGTACTGAAATAAGTCTAGATTACTTGTATGAATTACCTACTTATCTAGACAGACTTGCGACGCCGATGCGAACTCTGGACTTCATGATAGGAAATTATGTTTCACAAGCACATAACACCAAGGAAGTGAATGAAATGGTAAAGTTAGCGAAATGGAAACTAGAACAGGCGAAGTCAACTATGCTCGTCATGATCCAAGATCTCCCATCTTATGGAACGGAGGTACTGAGCGACAGGAACAACATCACACGTACTCGCCAAAAGCGCGGTTTGTTCGACCTGGGTGGCGCAGTTCTTGGGAACATCTTTGGATTGGCTACAGAGGATGACCTTAAAGAAATAAACAACAAATTTAATAAGATAGCTCAGGTACTAACATACCCGATAAATTCATCACAGGACAGAACTCAGCAATGAAGACAATTGTGAAAATCTGAAACAAGCAGAAAACATAGCTCTCGAGAGTGTAGATAAAATAAATGAAATGGAGGGAAACGTTACACTTCTCCAACACTTCTCCATTATCACAGAACATACTGACACGATTCTACTACAATTAGAAAACACTAGAGATCGTTTCAGGGCACTTATGCTAGGAATTTCGAATGCTGGTGATGGCAAATCACAATTGACTTACTCCCAGTTCATGAGCTACGTCAGATAGTTAGTCAAGGCATACATAAACATAAATTGAAGCCGTTGTTCCGCAGTAGGGAATTCATGCAATATTACCCGTATTTAGAAGCAACACTAACACCAACATCAGTGGTAGTTCATGTACCATTCATCACTGAAGACCTGTTCACAGTATACCAAATACACCCCTTCCCCTATAAAAATAACAACACTTTGGTCATCATCAACATCAACACAGACACCGAACTCATCATGGTCTCCAAGAGACGGGACACTGTCACTTTCGCATGTGAATTAACGATTGAACGAAAGTGCCACACATCCTTACATGCTGTTCATCTTTGTCCTGCGTACATTTTTCACGTTTCAGCCTACTGATACAGTCCCTTGTGAAATAGCTATCATCAGAAATGACAATATTCATCATCATTGCAACTTCACTTTTGCTCCAGATAAACTTGTGCACCATCAACTCATTGGACACTCACAGTTTTTTTATTTCCCTCATAACACATCAGTTTACATAGTCTCTCCAGATATACCACCATCTCATACATCAGCATCAGGATTATACATAGCACCAGACTACTGTGCGGTATTTACACCAGCCATGTTTACTTTTTCCACCATCAATCACTATGTCATTCTCAATCATACACACAAACATTTCCACCCACTGCCTGATATGAACTTAAACATGAGCACAAGTATTAAGCTGACTTCACCTAAGTTTGAAACTATGCAGCTGATCAATGAAACAATGAAGCCCTGGGAAGATTTGAATTTGAGTATGTTCAACCCATATTATGTGTATAGCCCAGCACCTACTGTCTTCATAATCGTCTGCATTGTAGTTGCAGTACTGCTGTTCGCAATGCACAGAATGCATGCAAGAATTGCTAATTTGGAGTCATTATTTAGTGGGGGGAGAGTTAACATCCAAGTTAACCCCCCTGAATGAAGTGTATATATTTTGTATATATATATATATATATATATATATATATATATATATATATATATATATATATATATATATATATATATATATATAATACAAAGAAGAATGACCCATGTATGGCATACCAGTACCATTATCTTTGAATGAAATATTAATAACTCTTACCATAATCTTAATTTTAAACTATTTTTTTTTTCTTCCATGTATGCATTTCACTACAATAACCCAAGTACATACTGTATTACAGTTAAATAATTTACTTTAATGCATTTATTCAAATAGGTATACAACTTGTTTAAAATGTAATATTACTAAATAATCACTATTTACTATAAATATGTATACAATATTCATACAATTATGTTACTTTTACAATATTATGTATTTCACTTAATTAGCTCATAAGTTCATTATAATGTGTATATAATATGTATTAATATGTTATGACTATTAACTGTCGATGGTACGCCATTTTCGCGTGACCGAGCAATATGTTAGGACTCCATATTATAATTACAAATCATAATAGATAGATAGATAGAGAGATAGATAGAAGCAGGGAGTCAGATGATGAGAAGGTATTGTTTCTGCGAGAATCGAGCAATGCTAAACATGCTTACACACTCTTAACTCAAGGAATGCTTTATAGGCACACGACAGCGCCAAGTGACCATACACACACATACTCACACACAGGCTTCTAGAACTTTCCACTCACAAGGAACACACGTGATACGTCTCCTGTTTCACCAGAATTTAGGAAAGAAAGGGCAGAAGGAAGCTAGTGATAGAACAGACAGGTCGCAGGGAGAAGGGCTTAGCAACTTGAGAAAGAGACAGAGAGAGCGAGACAGAGAGATGGCTAGCGGGACTCTACTTTATACTTCGCTCTGTGTGAGAGACTTGTTAATATTTCCAAGACAAATAAAAATAGTCCCATACTATTCTTTACCTCTCCTGTCACTACATGACAAATGGGAAAGAAGAATATCTACTCACGAAGCTACTCAAGTATAACAACCGCTCGTCCACAAGTCTAATATATATATAACTCCACTACAAGTAACTACAAAGCCTTTTATGACAATATCACAAAGATCCGAAGACAAAAGTGTGGAAGAATGCATGGGTACATTTTACATATGTCATAATAACTGGTTAACTGTATGTATAAATGTGACCAAATTCATTTCAGATAAGAGTGACCACAGCTATAAGTCTGTAAAGTTACAGCTTTAGAGCTTTTGTGGTTTTCTCTAAAATGCGTGACAAAGATAACGTTGAGAAGATTATAATTTCGGTACTTTCCACCAGGCTAACTGGCATAACCAAAATAATTCTCAGCAAACTTGTTTGTCATAGGATTTTAAACCAAATAGCTGTACCTCAATTAGTTTTTTAGATATTTCAATTTCAAAAATGCAGTTTTTGCACCAACACAATAGTATATGACCATTAAATTAGGTCAAGGCCATTTATGTTTGGCACCAGGGCCAGATTTACCAATAAGCCAAGTAGGCCATTGGCCTAGGGCCCACCAGTATCTGGGGGCCCATTGAAACTAATTTGTCATGCAGTGTGCTAGCGTATAACCTTCTTTCAAGTGTACACCAAGAATTTCATTATATAATATATTCACAACCATAAGGGTCCCTGTACAATAAGTATAGGGCCCGGAGTATGGGGTCCATGTAAAATAAGTATAGGCCCGCAGTGGTCTTCAGCCGGTGGGCCATGGGCCACTGGAATCCCATATATAAGATGTACATGATAGAGAACTAATTTGATTAAAGGTAATGTGTTAAAATGTGTTGAAATTTTTATTTCTTACATTATAATATTATGTAATATATGATGACATTTAGCCACTGCAAAATAATCACAATAATTATATATATATATATATATATATATATATATATATATATATATATATATATATATATATATATATATATATATATATATATATATATTGATTACTCAAACATCCAGACATTTCTATAAATTTGGGGGCCCAATGATGAGTTTGGCCTGGGGCCCACAAGTAGGTAAATCCGGCCCTGTTTGGCACAAGTATTTGGATTACTTTAGGGTGCCTTCCTGTGTAATATCATCAAGATCAAAGAAAAAAAAAGTGCAAAGAAAATGATCTAGTTACCCGTTTACCTATTGTTTGGCCACAATTAAGAAGCTTCACCATAATTATTTATGGTATAGAAGGTATAAAATTTTGGCATCATAAACAAGTTTGTTACCTTTAAAAGTAGATCAAGATCATTCATATTTGGGAAACACACACATACTAAAAAAATTATCTGCACTCTTTTTGGGTGAAAAAATCTGACACACTTGACGAGAGATATGAAATTAAACCTGAGTTAACATGAGTAGTTGGCATCCCTGATCTGAGCTTTATGTCCGTATTTATAGTGACATCGGAGGCTGTGTTGCACCGCCTACTAAGCAATTTGCTTTGCTTCTTAATTATCACTGCCTTTTACATTACATCGAGAGTGTATCAACATAGTTTTCATTTAAAATATAAACTCGGATGTTCATGTGTAATGTGCAGAATAAATTGCAAAGAAGTGTTACGAAAGAACCCGAAGCCACTGCTCATTCGCTGCTCAAATTGCCCAAGCTGAAGCAGTTTCGTAGGCAACACATTCCTCAGATTTCAGTATATGAGAATCGAAAACCATCTGAGGTAAAAGCCTATCCTCTAATAAATGAATATGCTTACCGATAATTCTCTCCGTGATATTGTCATCTTCGTCAAGCTGGTGATATACCATTGTCAGTTTCATAATATATGCACTACTATATTCACGTGTCACTGATGTGATTAATATTATAGCAATGATACGATACATACTGTATAAACTTTACATGCGTTGTGCATGGAGTGTTGTATATACTGGACATTTATGCCCAACGGGAGTTATACTATTCCTGGAGAGAGAGAGAGAGAGAGAGAGAGAGAGAGAGAGAGAGAGAGAGAGACTGGGGGCTAGGAGGGGCCGAGAAACTGAATGAGAGAGGATCAGGTGGACCAACCCGTAATGCGTAGTCACGGCTTCTGTGCCAGTAATTGTTGAGAAGGGAATTCAAGCAAAGGATGCCAATAATTATTTTAGTGGGTGTACTTAGACAAACCTAAGGTAGCTTCTTGTGTAATATCAACAAGATCTGAAGACAAAGGTGTGGAAGAATGCATGAGTATACTTTACATTTGTTTCAATAACTGGCTAACTGTATGCTTAACTGTAACCATACTGGTATACATTTCATATAATAAGAGGGACCACAGCTTTATTTCTATAAAATTACAGCTTTACAGCTTTTGTGGTCTTCTCTAAAACGTGCAACAAAGGAAACAATGAGCAGATTAGAATTCGGCCTGTGCTTTCCACTAGGCTAAATGGCAAAATGTTTAGCCAAAGTTCTCAGCAAACTTCTTTTCCTCGGATTTTGGATTAAAGAGCTGTATCTCAATTCGTTTCTGAGATATTTCAATTTGAAATATGCAGTTTTTGCACCAAAAACGAATATAATTATGATCTTCAAAAATAATGCAAGGCTTATCCTAGGGTACCTTTCTGTGTAATATCAAGATCTAAAAATAAAAAGGAAAAGGAAAATAATAATACGAAAATAATAAGCTTAGCCATTTATATGCCAATGCATGGCAAAAATGATGATGATGATGATGATGATGATGAGGATAATCATCATCATCATCATCATCATCATCATCATAATAATAATAATAATAATAATAATAATAATAATATGCTTTACTTCAGTGGTAATCCAGCATACACCTCCCTCCCCCACGCCCCCCGAGCACGCAATAACCGTCTGGTAAGCGTGTGTTAATTATTCAGCCAGCCCAGATAGACCAATCACTGAATGCCGTATTTTTTATGTATTTATTTATTTATTTATTTATTTTTTGAGACTCGCCGTCCATCTCTCGTCGAGGCAACACCTCCACCCCCGAACTCGGTGAGACTAATTCTCCGCTGCCAGCAGCCGAGGGGGGGAAGGGCTTCTTCTCCTGTCCCTCCCGCCTATCTGGACGTTGAGGGCCCTCCGTCCCTCCAGCCTATCTGGACGTTGAGGGCCCTCCCTCCTCAGTGCCGACCTGGACGTCGATGGTCCATCTCCTGTTCCTCTCTGCTGCGGGGAGTTTGGCGAGCCTCACACCATGCAAGGCAGCTCTTTTAGAGCCCTCGTAAGTCACAAGCTTTTCTCTGGCGGGCCTTATATGGCCCTGTCCTCCTACGGGAGCAAAATCTTACCAAACCAGCCGTAATCTTGCATCCTGTTTAATTTTTACATAGGCAAAGTTTCCAACCTTACTGATGTTTTGTTTCGATGGGACCACAGAAAAGAAAAAAAAAAAGTTCCATGCAGAATCGTGTGTAAGTGACTGGACAGTAAGATAGAACAATTCTCTCCCTCTCTCTCTCTCTCTCTCTCTCTCTTTCCATGTATTTATCTATTTATATTTATCTTTCCAGCCATATATCTGTCTCTCTGTCAACATGTCTGCTTGCTTACTTATCAACAATCTGACTGTATTTTCACACCCACCCACACCAACTCACACTCCCGTCATCTTATTTATCTACATGTATCTCTATGTATCCCAACCATCAGTCACATCAGTATTTTCCCTCCGCTCGTCTTTTACAGCTACAACAAACTCATATCACCCCTCACTTAAATTCCTACAAGCCATAGAATCATTTTTATGCAAATTCCATAACCAATACAGTATATTACAACCTCCCCACATATAGATAGATAGATAGACAGACAGATATAGATATAGATATAGATAGATAGATACGTATATAGATATAAAGGTCGGATTGTAGGTCAGGTCTGGTCTACCGTCACTCTACGGTTGCCTGCACAATAATCAATACATTAATCAATACATTACTGCTTGAGGGTGGCTGACGGATATATCAGTGGTGTCTACAGGTGTCTGAATGGGAGGAATTACTTGCTGCAAAGGACAAATAGGAAATCAGTGTAATATTGCTCCGTCCAGTTACCGAAAACAAGAAGGGGCACTCAAGAGCGAGCAACACCCCCGCTTTGCAATCGGTCTAAAGTCGAACTTTTGACTCTACCCTGAGACTTTGACCTTCGATCGATTGTTGTCAAGCCCAAACTACTTCCTCCTTGTCTGATCCTCAACCCTGGTACCAAGTTTGGTCGAAATTGGATTAAAAGTAATTAAATGGCCCTTGCCCATTGTCACTGACCTTTGATCCGCTGTTCCCAAAGTATAATGAATTCTTCAGTTTTAGACCGTAAATATAATGCTCATTGCGCAATATCCGTCGAAATGAAAAGATTCTGAATTGACATTTCCCTGCGACCATTACCTTTGACTTATTTTCGAAAATAATTCATTTTATCCTTCCCTGACCCTCAGCCCATCCACTAGGCTTAGCTTAATTCGGATCAAAAGAGCTTCATTTGACCTAGCCAGTAACCTATAATTTATAACAGTGGTTCTCAACCTGGGGGACACGACCTCCTAGGAGGGCGTGAAGGGTGTGAGCAAAATCCAAGGGGGGGGGGGAGGACTCAGAAAATACTGAGTGATTTGAGCAAGACTGTGTGTGTGTGTGTGTGTGTGTGTGTGTGTGTGTGTGTGTGTGTGTGTGTGTGTGTGTGTGTGTTCATAGTCTGTCGGTTTCAACATTCAAATCATATTTTTCTCTGTACCCATGTAATTTTTTTATTGCCATCATATTGTATATGCCACCTAATCGCCCTCTTGCCTTTTTTTCTAATCTGGTCTTTTTTTTTTTTTTAAGATACGAATAAGTTTTATACTGTCAGACAGAACAAACGCCATTTAAAACATACACATCCCTCAACTTCCCTTCTATCCCTCGAAAAGGAGTATAGTGAATTGCAGAAGGGCTAATGCAGCCTGTATGGCTCGACCTAGCGGCAAAAATAATAATTTTCGGATAAGTTTTCAGCCATATAATGGAAGGAAAGGGAGCGGGGAGAGGGGGCATGTGAATATGTGAACCAAGGCTAAGGGGAGCGAGGCCTGGAAACTTTGAGAACAGGTGATTATAACCGCTTTTCGCAAAAATTTACTCACTTTCTTCTCTAATAGCCCATAATTTTATCCAAAATCTAGTGTTATTGCCTTCAATAGCTTTTCCAAGACCTTGTCAACACTGTGACAGTGAGAGAGACACATACAGAGGCTAGACAGATAAATTGAACCATACACAAGATATGCAGCGCGCGCAGGTGTAACAGTTTATGTTCTGTAAATCTTTAACCCTTACACTACGATGACGTACTTAACATTTTGTTCAGTTTGCTGCCAGACGATTGGATTAAAATTAAAGATGACCTGTATTAGTGAAGAGAATAAAGTATGCATGTAGCCCCTCTCATTCCAAACTCGTCCCCTAAGGTGAACCCATCAGTGTATTAGAGGGAACAAAATTAGGTGAGAAAATACACACAACACTGGATATAAAGGGGATTACAAAACATGCAAGACAAAAATCGCGTTGGTGTGATCGTGGTGTTACATGTCTTGGGTGTAGGGCAGGTTGAGGCTAAATGCCATTAATACGCTAATTCCCCTGCAGGTGCAGTCAGGTCACGGTTGTGGGGCACACACTAAACAGCTGTCCGTGTTAACTTTTCTCTTTTGTAATATCGTATTATTATGCTTCTGTTAAACGTGATGAACTGCCAAAGGAACATAAAAGTAGACTAGTTTTTTATAAAGTACACATCCAGTGAAAGCCGAACATGTAAATTAATTAAATTGCAAACCGTACTTAGAAAGCAAAATAGACTGACAGAAAAATATAGTCTCTCTATCTATCTATTGCCAGACGCCTTCATCCCGTAAGGGGTGGCCACAAACAAATCGCCTCCATGTCGCCATGTCCTCAGCTATTTCAGTGTCCTGCTCCCAGCTCAGACACCCCACTCTCATATACCTCTCCACTCCATCGCTCAATTTCATCCTTGGCTTCCCCTTTCCTCTCCCTCCTTCCACCTCGTTCACATACACTTTCATCGTCAGCCTCTCGCTGTCCATCCTCTCCATATGTCCAAACCACCTCATTGTGTTTCTCCTAACGTTTCCTATCACATCCACATCCACACAACAGCATTTCTTCACTTCCTTATTTGTCAGTCTGTCTCTCCATAAGACTCCACATGGTTCTCTCAAATAACTCATTTCCACTGCTCTCACTTTTTTTTTTTTTTGTATGTGTCCGACTCTGGCCAAAGGCTTCAGGGCCTATATCTTGGGGGCAGTAGCCTATCCCAAGGCCCAGTAGTCCTCCTACACCTCCACATGTCACCAGTTCGGCGCTAACACTCACCCTCCATACTGAATACATGCTAGGGCTGTCTCATACAGGACTGGTGTATTGGTATTAGCTGGGATATTTTTACATGTCGGCGGGCCATCTGGTAGATCAGGAAAGTCTGCTTTTTATGAAATTCAAATCCTTAAACTGTTCCCTGCCCCAGCCGGGATTCGAACCTGGGCCCATCAGGACTGTCCTCTCTAGCGACTCAGCCACCGCCTCCCCCTCTTGACTCTGTCCCTCCAGCAGGGTCCAAGTTTCACTTCCATACGTTAGAGTTGGTATCACAATACTGTCATGTAGTAGCTTTTTCACTTCCATCCTCACTTCCCTGTTTCTTATCACTGCTTTCTAGGAACCAGCAACGTTTCTTCCCTGTTGCATCTTTTCAATCACTTCATCCTCTAACCTTCCATCCTTACTTATCACACTACCCAAGTACTTAAACACACTCACATTTTCCATTTCCTCCTCATCCAGCCTCACTGTACAATCACTGACCTCATTTCTCTCGAAGACCATAACTTTACTCTTCCCTATATTCACCTTTAGAGTCTGTTCCTTACACACTCCCCCAGACTCATTCACCAAGCCTTGCAGCTCACCTTCGTCTTCATTTAACAGCACAATATCATCTGCAAACAACGGAACATGTAGTTTCCAAAAACTGCCCTCTCTCACTAGTGCCGCTCCAACATCCAGTGCGCTATCTTGTAACTTTTATAACCCTATCCATATACATATTGAACAACCATGGAGACATGACACATCCTTATTTCAATCCACCCTTCAGACAGAAAAATTCACTCAGTTAACTATCCACACACATTGCAGCTTTAGCACCCTCATACATACTCTTCACAACCTCCAACAACTTCCCATCTACACCATATATTCTAAATACTTTCCATAATCCTTGCCTACCCACCCTGTCATATGCTTTCTCCAAATCCATGAGGGCTGGATACAACTTCTTTCCCTATTCTAGAAACTTTTCTACCAAAGATCTAAGAATGAAATCTGGTCTGCACAACTTCTTCCCTTCCTATAACCTCCCTGTTCTTCTCCAACTAATTTCTCTGTCATTTCCCTAACTTTGTCAATAAGTAACCTACCATATACGTTTCCTGTTACACTTAAAAGACAAATGCCCCTATGATTACCACACACTTCTTTTTCCCCTTTTCCTTTGCACAGGGGAATAATTATACCTGATTTCCAATCCTCCGGGACTCTACCTTCCTCCCAGGCCAATCTGCACATTTTCCACATCCATTCTACTACTACCTCTCCCCCATGCTTCAGCATTTCACCACACACTTCATCAATTCCTGGGGCTTTCCCCATGTTAACTGTCTTCATTGCTTCCACAACTTCCATCCTACTGATTTCTTCCTCTTTTCTCACATCCCTCGTTCTCCCAGCCATTCCTCAGCCAAGCAAACTTGCTTACTTTCATTCTCTATGTTCAACAATTCCTTAAAATGTTCTCTTCATCTGCTCACTTTTTCATCCTTCTCCACTAGTAATCTACCATTTTTATCTTTCACTTCCCAGCTAACTTCTTTGGCGCCCTGTCTAACATTCTTTACCTCTTTCCAGAACATTTTGTTACATTCCTTCCACTTTACACTCAAGTTCCTTCCTAATTCCTCATCCACTCTCTTCTTACTCTCTCTTACTAATCTTTTCACCTCTCTCTTCCTCTCTACATATAAGTCTCTCTTCCGTCTCTCAACTTCTTCCACACCCGTTTCTCATCCACTCACCGTATGCTTTCTTCTTTTGTGCCACAGCCTCTCTCACCTCTTCATTCCACCATGCTGTTCCTTGCACGCCCTTTCGTCTCCTCTTCACCCCACACACCACCTCATATGCTGCACAGATTTCTTCTGTGAATATCTTGGACACACCTTCCACGTCCCCCATCTGCTCCAATCTATATATACCCAATTGCTCCTCCACTTCCCTCTTATATTCTGCCTTTTTTCCATCCTCTTGTAACTTTTCCACTCTCCTTCTATGTACTACTTCCTCCTGTCCTTCCACTCTTCTATTTCTTCATTTTATTTGGACTTTAATTCTGACCACCACCAAATGTTGGTCCGAAACTTCACTCCCCCAACCTCTATATACTCTTGCATCCATTATACACCTTCTCATTATTTCATCCACACACACATAATCAATCATTGCCTTCCACTCATCCAGTTCACCACTCACCCTTCTCATCACTCGCCATGTACACCTGTGGATCATTTTGTGCCTCAAGTGAGTATTAGCGATCACCAACCCCCGTCCCGGCAGAAATGTCCACTAAAGCACTGCTATTCTCATCCATCTCTGCAGGCACACCCCACTTACCAAGTACTCCATCCATCTTCCCATTCCCTACTTTTCCATTCATATCTCCAGTCAAAAACACTCTCATTCCTTTCAAACTTTTCCATGCATGCTTCCATATTTGTCCAGAGCTCTTCTCTCACTCTGCTTGCATGATCTTGCATTGGCGCTTAGACGCACACAATCGCCCACATTTGTAGTCCAACTTTCTATCTTACCCACACAATCCTCGAGCCAACTGATCCATACTCTCTTATATTCTCCTTCCATCTGTTACTCACAACAAATACACACGCCTTCTTTTAACCTCTCATTCTCACCTACTCCTGTGCATATACCCCATCCATACTCCCATTCTCTCACACTCTCACCTCACCATTTAGTTTCAGTTAACCCATATACATCCACTTTTGCACCCTAAAGCACCTGAACAATCTCTCTTTAATCTCATCATTTGCACCCCTTACATTCCAAGTCGCCATCTGTATTGTGTCCTTTGTTCAGTACTTAGTCGTCACCTATTGGTCAGTTCTGGTCCGAGGCTTCTTGTTTGTATTTTTAGTTGTTTTCCGGGGAGGGGCACTAACCCTCCGCCAACCCACTTGTGACACGTAGGGAACACTTGTTATTTGGTTATAAGGTTACCACCCAGCATTGTAAATGCTTTCCTGGTTTACAGGAAATCATTTGGCTTGCCACTCAGTGTAACGAGATCCCCCAAACAGGGTATCACTACACTAAGTGGGTGGATGATGGCGACCGTATCTACCACAAATATAGACTTATATTTATTTATTCATATTATTTTTTTTTTACTGTATTGGCTATGGTCGTGGTTGTGATTGCGGCAGTAATGATGTGGTCTTGTATTAATATGGTTATAATTTTGGTGGTATTTTTTACATTAGTTTCGATGGAAGTGGTGGTGGCTTTCACTGTGAAGCGTGCACTCCTGGTGTTTATGTTCATGGTGCTGGTGACGGTGATGGCGATGTTGATGGTATTAGTGATGATGGTGGTCTATGATGGTTCTGACTGTGATGGTAATAATGATGGTGTTAGTGATGACGGTGAAGGTAAAGGTTCTATTAGTTATGTAAATGGTGATGGTGAATGAGATGGTGACGGCTGTGACAATGATAATTCTGGTACTGGTAGTGATGGTGAGGTTTCTGGTACTAATAATGATGGCGATCCCTGTGTGTTGCTCTTTCTCCTCTTGAATCCAGTGGGAGGGACGATTAATTGAAAATAGGTAGGTGATGACTTTGAGGAAAAATGACGCAGAGATGAATGAGGCAATGATCGGGAGAGGATAACGGAAAAGGGAGACTGTGTGTGTGTGTGTGTGTGTGTGTGTGTGTGTGTGTGTGTGTGTGTGTGTGTGTGTGTGTGTGTGTGTGTGTGTGTGTGTGTGTGTGTGTGTGTGTGTGTGTGTGTGTGTGTGTGTGTGTGTTAAAATTACTGGAATAAAATATTTTATTGTTTTCAATTTCTTCTTTACGAAATGTCTCCCTTAAGCTGAATAAAAATACATGGAATCAGGAAAAAAAAACATATCCGATCATTTGCAAGTGAAGAAAACATAACCGGGTTTAAAATATTGAAGACCCCATTACTGATCAAATCCCCTTCTCAAGAAAACACTCTCCCTAAGCTGAATAAAACAGTTTGTTGGCAGCAGCAAGAAAACAATGTGTGGTGGTAACGAATGGGTTTAATGTTATGCAGCTGTGGTGAAACGAGCGTCAGGCCAGTTCAGATTATGCAGTGGTGGAGATTAGTGTACGGTGAGGAGAAAGGGATGTGGAATAGGGAAGGTCGAGGGGATTCGAGTGGGGGGAAGGAGAGAGAGAGAGAGAGAGAGAGAGAGAGATGGGATATGATTAGAGAATGGACAGAAGAGGGAATGGGTGGAAGGAAAGGACGGATCGGGGAAGTGGAAAAAGGTGTATAGAGAAAGGGAGAACAAGAACTATGGAGGAAGGAACAGAAGAAAGAATGGAAGCTGAGGGGGAGGTAAAGGAAGAAAGGGAAGAGGGGGAAGGAGTAAGAGAAAGAAGTGTGAGGAAGTTATAATAAAGAACGAGAGGGGAATGAGTGGAGGGAAGAAAGAGACAAAGGGAGAGAGAAGGTAGTAAGAATGGGAGTAGAGGGAGGTGGGAAGGAAGGAGGGAAGAGAGAGAAGAGGAGAAAGAGATCCATGTACAAGAGGGAAAGAGATGGAGGTAGAAGGGGAAGGAGATGGAAGAGAGGGGGAATGGGGTGTTGACAGGATGATGGAATGAATAAAAGTAGAAGGTGGTATGGGGATAATGGAGAATGACTGAGGGTGAAGAGACTGAGGAAGAAAGGGGATGAAGGAGTGAAGAGAGCAGAAGAGGGAGGAGAAAAGGGGAGGGGCGGAAAAGAAGGCAAGGGAAAGGAAAGAAGGAAGCACTGGGGCAAAAGGAAAGACAGACAGACAGACAGACAGACAGACAGACAGACAGACAGAGGGACCAGGAAAGAGAAAGAGATTGGAGCAGTAAGAGAGGGAGATGGGGATGAGAGGGTAAGGGGATGAGAAGGGGAAGGGGATGAGAGGGGGAGGGTCGAGAGGGTTGTTTTTAACGTGAGGGATAATTAAGTGATGCTGAGAAGTCAATGTGATGTTGGCATTTGGTTAATTACTGTAATCGTGACATGCACGCCTCACTCTCTACCCACACCACGACATCAAATTCCCCCACTATACTCGTATAGCCAAATGTATTACTGTTTACGAGAGAGCGCGAAGCCATCGCGAGTCTCTCAAGTAGAGGCATTTTCTCACATATATGCGGCCCGACCGTAACGCTTTTGAGAAGCTTATGTCTCAGCAACCACAGAGCCGATCATTGCGTGGTTTGCACCATATGATAGCCCAATTCTTTAAGATTTGTGCACGTGGCACGTGTCACAAGCCAAGTGCAGCATGTCGAAAATCAGGAGGCCCACGGCGAGACAGTTTGTCGTGAAGGCATGAAACTTGGTAGGGAGATGGCCATCAATATACGCTTGGCATCCTTGGGGTGTAAGGAGGCATTTCAATGCTATCGGATTTAAATGGCCTCGCTGGTACCTGACCAACAAAGGCATTTTACTGTTTTATGCATATTTTGTACATCGGCAGGTGATTAAATTAAACATGGCAATGTCTAACATCTCATGTCTCAGTCTGAATGCTGAATAATGCTGTTTGACGTCAATAAGACGAGAAGTAAACATATTTATTGCATATTGTTTGTCAAAGATTGTTCCTAATCCTTAGATTACAACAAACCTTCCCAGCAAAACGCACATAAAAGAAGTTTTTCCTGCAAAATAAGCTTTTAATGCATAACCTCCACTCTAAACAACGCTTTAGTATTGTTTAAAGCCTGTGTATATCACCAGTCTGTAGGTAAACGTAAATCTGTAAACTTTTTCATTCAAAGCCTTCAGCAACATTTTGTTTCATTTTATTCCTCCAAGGAAGAACGGCTGACCCACGCAAGTATTGGGACACTGCCATATAAAATACAATCTGCATATTATAGAATTCAGTATAAAGCCATTTTTTATATCGTTTGATCCTGAATGAGTAAGAGATAATGAGTATTAAGAGTATGGGTTAGTGAGCTGGGGAGTGAGTGTGTGTCTGTGTGAGGGTTTCTGAGAGAGAGGTGAGTGGTTTTATGTGGAAATACAACGATGTAAGTGAATTAGTGAAGAGATAAGTGATTGTAAAATTATAAACTTAATCAGTAATAGATGGTCTGTGATATATTGATTAACTGATAAAGCCCAAGAGAGGGAGTCAGTAAATGAACAAGTGAATGAGCAAATTATAATAAAGACAAAGGATAGGTGAGAAAGTAAGAGGGTGAGTGACGGAGACGGTGAGGGTGTGTATGAGGGGCCTACAGTACTTCAGCTACAATAACACCCTAACCAATATTATTTGGGAGAATGCGTAAAAAATGGAATCTAAAGGTGAATGTAGGAAAGAATAAGGATATGGTCTTCGAGAGATGTGAAGTCATTAAATGTACAGTGAGGTTGGATGAGGAAATGAAAAATGTGTGTGCGTTTACGTACTTGGATAGTGTGATGAGTAAGGATGGAAGTTCACAGGGTGAAGTGTTTGAAAGGATGCAACAGGGAAGAAAGGTTGCTGGTTCATTAAAAACAGTGATAAGAAACGGAACTAAGCATAGAAGTGAAAAAGCTACTGCATGACAATATTGTGACACCAACTCTAACGTATGGAAGTGAAGCTTGGACCTTGTTGGAGGGACAGAAGTCAAGAGTGGGAGCAGTGAAAATGATTTATTTGAGAGGAGCATGTGGGGTCACATGGAGAGACAGACTGATAAATAAGGAAGTGAAGGAGCGTTGTGGTGTGGATGTGGATGTGATAGGAAACGTTAGGAGAAACACACTGAGGTGGTTTGGCCATGTGGAGAGGATGGAGAGCGAGAGACTGCCGAGGAGAGTGTATGTGAGTGAGGTGGAGGGGGAGGCCAAGGATAAGATCGAGGGATGGAGTGGATAGGTATATAAGAGAGGGGTGTGTGAGGTGGGAGCAGGGCAATGAAATTGCATGGGACAGGGCGACATGGAGGCGAGTGGTTTGTGGCCACTCCTGACGGGATTAAGGCGTCAGGCAATAGACAGATTGATAGACAATATTATCTGATGTATGGTGTGCCCAGCTGCTGTATGTTGAGAGAGAGAGAGAGAGAGAGAGAGAGAGAGAGAGAGAGAGAGAGAGAGAGAGAGAGAGAGAGAGAGAGAGAGAGAGAGAGAGAGAGATGTTATTAATAACAAAAACAAGTTACAGGTATAATACCCCCCCTCCACACATATAGAAGCATATGCTCTTACGGACATGACTCTCTCTCTCTCTCTCTCTCTCCCCATAACAATTATAACACATACTTGTTCAAACTCACAAACAACAACAGCAGCAGCAGCGATAACAAGAAAATCATCACCTTTGTTGCTCCATGTGCATTACTGAAACACAGAGTGGGTAGTTAGCTATTAAAGGGAAGAGTAGACTAGCTCGTTTGTCATAGGTGGTAATAATCATCATCGTCATCATCATCATCATCATCATCATCATAAATATTAATAACTAAAGGCAAAAAATTCCATAATATCTCTGCGGTTGCAAGATTTTAAAAGATAAATCACTAAAAACATATCGTTAGTTTAGTGATAGTTGAAAGAACATAAAAGTATAAATCAACACAAAAATAAATACTGCAGGATGCCAGTAACAAAAACAATACATAATTCATATCAGTACAAATGTAGTAAAATTATTTGTAACAAATTTGTCTTGCATTTCCATAGGTTTACGCTTAAAAAAAGAAATCCCTAATGTGGTTCAGAGGTCGGGCACTACCCAACTGTCATGCACTAGTTCTTTTGCGCTTTTCCTGCACAAATGTCATGTCCCACATATTTTCCTGTATTACTCCTGCATACATGTCCGTTACTACATATTTGATTGAGTTTCTTCTGCAGGAAGGTCAGATGTGTTATTTCCCCTGCCTACTACGCTGATGTTCGTGCACTAAAAGATTTTCTCATCTCCTTTCCGAATATCATGCATCATATGATATTGTAGCAATTGTTATGTGAACACCATGTGCCGGTTATTTGTTCTGCTTCAGCTACGGGCGTCATGCGCAACAAATTTATTTTCAATTGTTCCTCGGTCGCCTAGTGCTCTGATGGCCTTTGTCCGCTTGAGTCCCAATATTCACTGGCCGTCTGTTCATTAGTAATACCTCGCCCGGACAGAGTCCGGCGAGGTATTAGTTTTGGTCAGGTTTGTTTGTTAGTTAGAGTGTGTGTTTGTTTGCAACATTAAGGAAAAACGGCAGAATGACTTGACATGAATCTTCCAGGATACGTGGGCGCTGGTCCCAAAAGAAAAGGGTTAAAACTTGAAACCGGTTGAAGATAGAGATATTTACTATTATGAACATATAAGAACACGTAGTATGAACTTTCATTTGGCACCAAGACCTTTAACCTTGAGTGACCTTGAAAGGTCAAACTCAAGGTCACAGATATTCTGGGGGTTATAGCTAGAAACTGGTTGAAGATTGATAGATATTTATTATTATCAACTTTATAGGAAGTCCCAGATCAATTTTTAATCGGTACCATGGCCTTTGACCTTGAGTGACCTTGAAAGGTCAAATGCAAGATCTCGGATTATCAGAGGGCGTAACTTGAAAACATTAGCGCCATTAGCTTACACTTTGTGTACCGTACTGACACTAAATGGAAGTCCCTTTTCAGTCTTTAACAACAATAAAACAGCTGCTGTCGAGCAAGGTTTGTTGTGCCTGGCACTTCTAGTTGCTGTTGTTGTTGTTGTTGTTGTTATTATTATTATTATTATTATTATTATTATTATTATTATTATTATTATTATCATTATTGTGGTAGGTGGTGGCGACCATCATCCACTCACTTGATGTAGTGCTGCCTACTCCTTCCTTAGCCTTTATCATTCTTTTCCTGTGCCTCTCCTCCTCTCTTCCTATTTCTCCCATCTTTCCTGTCACTTCTTATTGCTTTTCTTTCCTTTACAGGTGGCTTTACATTGAGTGACAAGCCAAATGGTTTCCTGTAAGCCAAGAAACCATTTACAGCGCTGGGTGGTAACCACATAACCAAACCATACGTGCTCCCTACGTGTCAACAAGTGGGTTGGTGGAGGGTTAGTGCCCCTCCCCGTAAAACAATTAACTCAAAGTCAAATGGCCACCCCTTACGGGATTATGGCGTCTGGCAATAGATAGATTATTATTATTGTTATTATTATTATTATTATTATTATTATTATTATTATTATTTAATTTATTATTATTAACTATTGTTATTCAGTGGCACGAAATGCGTTGATTAATCATTAATTCTTTAACGTTGAGGACTACTTCAGTGTAGCCCAGACTAGGATAGGGAACAGTCTCACTGAATATTGGGAAAACAATCATAACAATATTAATCTTTCACGAAACCCTCCGTCATGTTACAGAAACACTTCCCTTAATGACATCGCACCAGTCCTGACTGAGAAAGCCCCAGCATCTGTTCTGTAAGAAGAGTAGTATCATTATCCCAGGAAGTAATATACGAAGAAGTCTGGTGGCACATTGAAGTGGTTCCTACAAAGAGGCCTGTCTAATCTACGCCCAGACCTTCTGACTTCAACCAACACCTGCGACTTGTAAAGCGAGAGCGGGTGTTATGTTTTGACTTCTGTGTGTGTCGGGGGAGTATACTGATAATAATAATAACAGCAACAACAATAACAATAATAAGAGTAACAATAAACATGTAATAGGCGTACACACTGAAAGTGTGGAACGTGTTTGAGCAAGCGAGCAAGTCAGACTGTGCTGAATATTGTCTATGTGACTTATCATCTTCCTCTGATTTCCTGATCTGAAAATACTAAAAAGAACTGATTAGATTATACCAAAAATATTCCCTCGCACTTCCTTGACGAAATGTAACGAATGCTTAATTTGATTACCTGACATTTTACCGCAGTTGTCTTCAGAACGACAACAACTTGCTAAGCTGTACACTGTAGGAAAAGTATTCAAAGGCTGACTTTGCTTTTGCTCACTCAAAAATTACTTTCACCAAATCTCTCGGTGCGCACCGATTCTAATCAGTAACCAGAATTTCAGAGTTTCTTTTGTCGATCAGGGTATTGCATTTGTTTGACTCAGATTCAGTCAAAAAAAAAAAAAAAAAAAAAAAGGGCCAAACAGAAGGTATTATTTGTTTTGAAAAGGCAAAACCTTGTTGCTCTCAGCAATCGTTGGAAAATACTGCTGCGCTACTCACGCAACCTTAGACGGGTACTTCTTGCACAACCGGCTAATCTGCCTTATAAAACATCATTTCCTTGATTTACGGGAAATCTATTGTGAATTACGGTTGCCTATGAGATGAAAATAATTGAGGATTTTTATGCGATTTCCAAATTGGTGTTTACCTTTCTTGTAACTTCAAAATTGGCTGAGGCATCCAAGAAAGTTCGCTACTGTACTACAGAGTTTTCCTCCCGACCCCTGCCAGCATTTCTTGCTGATGCAATGAATCTTTCGCTCAGGTATTTATGTCGGGGGTCCAAACTGTGACTAAATTTGGTGATCTCGCTCGCTTCGCTCGCTCGAACATCAATAATAATAATAATAATAATAATAATAATAATAATATTAATAACAATAAAAAAAACAATAATAATAATAATTATTATTATTATTGAAATGATAATAATGATAATAATAATAATAATAATAATAATAATAATAACAATAGCCTACGGGTTACTATCTCCCACGAAATCTTGAGGAGGTTAAGAATTCACCCATGTCGGTCTGTTTGTCCACAAGACGTCTCAAAACATTACTGATGGATTTCAGTTAAATTTCATGGATGGTTAATGTGATTCTAATATTCTTCTGGTGATCTGAACTGTCAGATAGTGACATTGCCAGAGCTTATGCTCTCATTTACTGTAAACCCTCTCTTTCGCACAAACTACCCTACACCAACCCCTTTGGCACACCAGCCTCTGTATCTTCCCTGTCCTTCTTCTCACCTCCTGTATAATCCCATTTATTTCTGACTCATTGTCCCTTTCTCCCCTCCCTCTCTTTCCTTTCATGCAGACATCACTCTCTCCCCCTCCTCTCATAGTTCTCCTTGACAGTTCTCCAAGGGGCTGCTAATGGTGCCAATCGTGGATAGGCTGCTTAAAGAGAGAGCTAACTCGCAGTAGACGATGTGTAACAGGCAAGAAGTAAAATTATTAGGGTAAATGGACTTGCTTGTGAAAGGCTTAATATATCGATCTGGTATAGATCACTACACACGACCTCTGAAAGATTACATTCGACATCTGATAGATAATGCATGCGCGCTAGCCTACATTTATTTCATTTTTCCTCCGGTGATTCCTCGCTGGAGTGGGGAACAACTAGCATAAAAAAAAAAGTAAGTTTACTTTTCCTACCTTGCTGCCTCTTTCACTAGTAGTCAAGTTTTCATCCAACTGCATTATCAACCATTCGTTCGGCCGTCAAGGTGTAGTGACAATTACTTATAACTTTAATATTCCATAGTTACTTTTCACATTTCTCATTTTACTTCCTTTGCTTACTGTAATTATTATTTCTTTTAACTTTTTATCTACCTGCCTAATTAACGAATCGCTCCGCCGTCTTGGTTTAGGAGCGTGTATCTGTTATTTCAGTTACTGTTGTTAAGTGTGAAACATTTCAGACTTTAGCCTTCCCCCCCCTTTTTATTTTTTATTCATATCTGTACTCGAATTACTAGTATTTCTGGTGTTATGATATTTGCATAGTACTTCTACTTTCTGTCCTTCGTTTACTTTATGTTCTTTTCCTTTTTGTGTCATATTTCATTTTCTTTTATCTCAACGCACTAGGGACTCCCTCACACAGTAAACACAGTATGTAGTACTGTACTTCAATTATCTCTGTTTTCACTTGAAGTTGATTACCTGTTAAACACACCTGTCGCAATCTACTGAACGATTTCTTAAATCTCACTCGTCTGCTTAGTCTTGGGAAGGTTAATCAAAGTGCTTAAAAACGCTGTACTCAGGAAATACTTGCAAGCAGCGTATGGAACTTTCATAACTTTTAATTCACTTCGTACAAACGCCCAAAGAAGTGATGACCCGATTCCCAGTACCTTTCGCTCAGAAAGTGGTATCTGAGAACAGCCACGGACAAGTTGTATTTCCTATATTGCGCAACAGAAAGAGCAGTATTTTGGTAAACAACACAAAAAAGCAATATATCAGTGTTTTCAACGTGTGTATCTCGCATTACGGAAGAGTAAACCACAATACACTTGAGGCTTAGCCATAGGAAAAAAATGTGAAACGCACAGCCTATCGTTCAACGGTTTCATGGTTAAAATGTGGACAAACTCTCGTAATACTTATTTTACATCCTAATTAAAAAATGCTGAAGCAAAAATGTCCCATAAAAAATAACCCGCAGATAATGGTAATGTCGAAATCACTAATGCCATCAAATCGGAAAAATAAATATCTAAAATTATAATTTCATCCACATTTAATTCTCTATGCAGGATACATATTTAAGCAGGAAATCCCGTGAGTGCTGTAAGCAAGATGCATCGTCAACAAGAAACTACAACCTGTCGGTGCAAGCAGTTTATTGCAATATTTAGAAAATACTCCAGTAACACTGATATACCGGCAGCATAACACCAAGACAGTTAACGGATAGACAAGCGATATATTGAGAGGCAGAACATAGAAAATTTGCCAAATGGAGCCCCTCGTAGCACAACATAAGATTAAGACAGTTTAATACATGTGCCCAAAAACAATCCCCAACCACATGTGTTGCTATCAAGAAGCAAATCAATCTGCCGGCATTCAGTGATGTCAGTAAAAGCAGTGCAATTATAAGGGGAAAACTGGTCATTTTTATTTACACGAAATTCCAACGTCTTATAAAATATGTAGGGCAGTTTCATGAAAGAAATAAAGAGGGAGAGGGTGTATTGTCAAAACAAAGAGTGCGGCAATGAAAAGACAAAAAAGATTGTATTAAAAACAGGCGGGGGGGGGGGGGACGACAAAGTCCGAGACGCATCCACCCCCAGCCATGGCATGGTAATGAAATAATGATGGCTAACGGAACCAGTGTTGCCACACTTTTAGATGGCAATTATCGTACCGGCTCTTCAAAATTATCGTTTTTTCGTTAGAATTATCGTACACTATTAAATTCATTTTTCTATCTATCTATCGCCAGACCCCTTAATCCCGTAAGGGGTGGCCACAAACAAATCGCCTCCATGTCGCCCTGTCTCCTGCCATTTCACTGCCCTGCTCCCAGCTTACACCCCCCTCTCTCATATACCTCTTCACTCCATCTCTCCATCTCATCCTTGGCCTCCCCCTCCCTCTACCCCTTCTCCACCTCACTCACATACACTCTCCTCGTTAGTCTCTCACTCTCCATCCTCTCCACGTGACCAAACCATTCACTCCCTAATCTGAAGCATTTTATAATTGTCGCCAATACCTTGATGTATTTACTGAAACCTTACCCATTGCAATTATCTTCATCAGTCCGGTAATTTTTTAAGGTACTGATGTTTACTTTGGTGTATATTTATCACTTTATTTTGTATCATAATTAGGGTATACCATGGAAATCTCATAATAGTAATATTATAATAATACAATCATATCATTCATTACAAAAATAATGTTACACGAAATACCCTTTGTGCCATTCTAGAAAATCAGTCTGACCAGCAGCAGAATGCGATCCTTAGAACTTTAATAGATAACTCTTAGAAATGTGCTTCCTCTTATAGATGATAACTCAGCAAGACCATAAAAGAAGTATTTTCAGTGATCATTATATTAGCCCCTAAGATTACTCAGTCAGATTGTGGAATAACTGTGCATGATTATCGTACAGATACGATAATTATCGTACGTGTGGCACACTGGACGGAACACGGAAGGCTTGGGCCTGGTGTGCTGTGTTGCCAAAGGAATAATTATAGAAATCCGCTAAATTAGTCTCAAAAGCAGCAAAAATCAGCCAGACTGAGGGAAATTAACGAAAAAGAAGATAGACAAGACCTTAAAGAAAAAAAAAAAAAAAGCCAGATGAATGTAAAAATCTACATTTTTGTAAGCTAGATTGCTTTTAAAACTTCTATATTTAGCGGGAAAATCGCTTCATTGGTAACACTGCTGGCATGAGGCATGCAAACGTGCCAGATGTAACTTTTTATTTAATTATTGATTGATCTATCTATCTATCTGTCGCCAGACGCCATAATCCTGTGAGGGGTGGCCATTTGACTTTGAGTTACTTGTTTTACGGGGAGGGGCACTAACCCTCCACCAACCCACTTGTTGACACGTAGGGAGGACGTATGGTTTGGTTATATGGTTACCACCCAGCGTTGTAAATGGTTTCTTGGCTTACAGGAAACCGTTCGGCTTGTCACTCAATGTAAAGCCACCTGTAAAGGAAAGAAAAGCAATAAGAAGTGACAGGAAAGATGGGAGAAATAGGAAGAGAGGAGGACAGGCACAGAGAAAGAATGATAAAGGCTAAGGAAGAAGTAGGCAGCATTACATCAAATGAGTGGATGATGGTCGCCACCACCTACCACTGATTTAAAAAAAAAAAAAAAAAAAAAAGCTAAACTTAACTAATATTTTCGCAAGATTAATTTTTCGTACACCATAAATAATGTTTGCTGGAACGAAAAGATTGTTTCCGTCTCCTATGTGAACGTTGCCAGACCCAGGGAGTTTTGTCCGAAACTTAAAGAATGCGAGACATCACGTCTTTGGTCGATTGTACATGAGGCTCTGTAATGTAGGATAATAATAATAGCTTGATTACCGTGTCATTTTGTTTTGTTTTTTTAGCTCTACATGCTACTCGTATTCTTAGCGCACCTAGTTTAGCCTCCCATTATCTTTTCCTTTTAGTACCTGTCTCTGGGCAGCTTTCCCATACGCCAGTGCTGTCAATGGCAAGACGCATACACATGTCAGTACTGGGCAGTAAGACAGAAACATGCAATGCAGTCTAATTAGGGATTGGCGGTTTTATGATATGTCGGCGGGTCTGTGGTAGGGTAATGAACAGTTTTAATTCCTTCAGTCCGCTGATATACTTGATCTTTTATTCTTGCTATCATTAGACTGCTTAGTTACCTAATATTAGGGGAGGTTTTTTGGGGTGAAGGCTGTACGCATCAAACCCCTCCAAGTCCAGAAGTATGTGCCATGGCGAATACAATCGTTTGATGATACCGTGAACAAAATACAAAATACGTCATCGGGTTGAATGCATTACCGAAACACAAATCCTTAAACAGCCCCAGTTGGACCCAATCACGCCAATTTACAGCCAGAAGTCAAATTACTACTAGGACACCACAGCTTCACACTTTTACACCTGTTCGGTGATCTGCTTGTAATTAATTATTTTTGTTCTTGCTTAACCATATATATATATATATATATATATATATATATATATATATATATATATATATATATATATATATATATATATATATATATATCCTCTGTGGTACAGTGTGCGTTTCGTACACGGGTGAACCAGGGTTCGCGCCCCGCCAGGGTAATAAACTTTGGGAGTGTTCACCCGGCCACGTACTGCATTGGCGGACACAAGGGGTGCTGTGGTTGAACCAGTGTCGCTTACTATAAAGTATGCTTGCACCCAGTCGGCTTGCGCGGCCCGATTACATTTGGTTCACAGACTCTACACTCATCCAAAGCCACTACAATTACACATACAAGCACTTCTCACCCTACATACAATCTCTACCAGACAGCCTAAGCCACTTGGTAGAGATACATTGGCTGTATCGTCCCGACTTCGGTCGGGATAGGCCGGTCCTGCAGTGGATACTCAAACGGCTGATGATGATCATGATATATATATAATATTTAGGACGGATATCTCTTAATGAAGGTGTTAACGAGTTTTACATCTAATACATCCAACACCAATAATCTCTCAATACTGAATTAAATCTGAAGGTACCGAGGATAAAACAAACAGTATGTTAGTCGAGTTGTTGCTATTGTTCAGTAACCCCGATCAGCGTGGCTAAACAAACCCATCAACCGCAGGCAATGAACAACCCCGGCAAGGCCGTCCCTTGCAGTGAACCGATGTTCCCTTGCGGTAAACAGCGCCTCGCAACAGCGAGGCACGGGGAAGAGTGTGTAGGTTTGGTTCGTGAATGCACCACTCTTATGTCCTTCCACCCTGCCAACAGGGGCACCTTAGTAGGTTCCCCATCATCCCGTGTTTTGGTTATATTGTTATCACCCAGAGTTGTAAATGGTTTCCTGGGTTAGGGGAACCAGTAGGCCTGTCACTCAGTGCAGAGCCACCTGTAGTGGAAATAATAGTAATAATAATTGTTATAGGAAAGATGGGAGAAATAGGAGTAGGGAAGGACAAACACAGAAATTAATTATAAAGGTGAAGAAGGAAGTAGGCACCATTATATCGTCAGTGGAAGATGGTCGTCGCCACCTACCACCATTTCAGTCGAGTGAAGTGGTTACATTTCGTCTCACCAGGTTACTGAGACCATACTCGTAATATATATACCGGTATATTTTTTTTACATGATAAAGAAACATTTTCAAACACTAACAAAGAAAGTTCTCAAAATATCCTGTAAAAACACTCAGGCTGGTATGATTCACCCTCAGGTGAACAAAATCTTGTGGTGTTGTCTGCCATACAATACTAGAGATGTCCTGACACTGACAGGGTTAATGGTGACAGTACCGTAAGTACACCTCAGACTTATGACACTCCCAGGTGAATAAACTCTACCGGTGTTATGCTGGAATACAATATATAATTTGTTTTAGCCATGTAATGATTAATTTTCATCTTTCGGCAATATTATGGATGGTTTGTAAAATGAGTGAATGAGGTGCGTGGTTCAGAGTCGCTGAGCATTTTAATGACAATCATACTGTTGTGTTGTGTGTGTGTGTGTGTGTGTGTGTGTGTGTGTGTGTGTGTGTGTGTGTGTTCTATGGATCTTACTCTATCCCATTTGTAACAGTGAATATAAAGTTGCTGGGATGATGATGTTGATGACCACGATCGTGACGATGATATTTATAATGAGGTGCTGCTGCTGCTGCTGCTGCTGCTGCTGATGATGATGATGATGATGATATCCCACTTATAACTGGGTATATAATGATGATGATTATGACAACCTCGATCGTGACGATGATACTTATAAATGGGTGATGATGATGATGAGGATGAGGAGGATTACAATTGGCGATGATGATGATGATGATGATGATGATGATGATACTTATAACTGGACGTTGATGATGATGATGATGGTGATAATGATGATGATAATGATGATGATTACAATAACTACTGGAAATGGTGTTTTCTTTCAGGACAGCATTTTTAAACACGAGTGAATTTTTATGCGATATAGGCAGGTTCAAATGTTGAAGAGGTGACAAAATGTGTATCAGTCACCAGGCGGGTATGCTGGTCACCTACCCTTAAACAGCCTAGCCTCTGGCCCCTACTCCCTACAAGGAGTGACAAGGAACTTGTGTGTTGCCAAGCCTTGTATGCAGGGTGCTCCTGTAAACAGCGTTCAGCATCTGGCCTGGCGATATCGTATGTGTTGCGGTGACGACTGAAGCAGCTGGTGTGGGTGTGGTTATGGCAATCTGAGTACATCATCGAATCAATGATGCAGAATAGACATTGGTAGCAGCCTACTACATAAACCTGTCCTAAACGCAAGAGAAATCATTCGACTGAACAGAAGAGTGGCATTATATATGGACCATCTTTAATATGTAAAACTACGAACAGCATGTTCAACGAAATACGTATGGCGTTGATAGTTCTCCCATTGTCTTTCTTTCTCAGCCCTTGTTTCGGGGGCCCCGATTTCAACTTTTGGAGCTTACGTGAACTGCATGCTTATTCTTATATATTCACTCATACAGCTGCCAAACACTTCGTAGCCAAGCTGTACTAAAATTTAATGTGAAAAACACGAAGAACTAAACTAATTCTGATAGATATAAACTGCTAGGAAAATCTGCATATCCCGCAGTTTTATTCAGAGACGAAAATACGAATACCAACTGTATATGAGAAAATGGGTTATGATGATGATGGTACAACTGCCAATGCTCTCAAGTTGTAAGTAAATAGTCCTCATATCAGTTAATATTGTCTTTTGCCCAACTGTGTTTGACCGCTATTTAGTCCAGTAAAACGCCTTTGCCGGCAAGGTACGAGCGAGGCCAGTTAAATCCGAAAGCGTCGAAATGTCGCCATACACCCCTAGGATGCCTAGAGTATATTGATGACTACCTACCTACCAAATTTCATGCCATTACAACAATCTCTCTGGCCTGTGGCCCTATTCTGAAGATTTTCGACATGCCGCACTTGGCGTGTGTCACGTGCCACGTGCACCGCCTGGGTGTGATGATACCTGTCAAAAACAAATCTTAAAGAATGGGGCTATCATAAGGTGCAAACCACCCAGTGATCGACCCTGTGGTTGCTGAGATATAAGCTTCTCAAAAGCGTTACAGTCGGGCCGGGTTGGGCCGGGCCGAGTCGGGGCCGCTCATACGTAAAAATATGTCACTACTGCACTTGACTAGAGACTCGCAAAGGCTTCACCCTCGCTCGTAAACACAATAATGTAATAAATTTTAAACATGTTCTTAACATGATGAACGATAAGACATGTGCTGTCAGTTTCTGTGTGTGTGTGTGTGTGTGTGTGTGTGTGTGTGTGTGTAATCTTATATGTGTATGCTAATGTTCATACATACACAAAGGTTTGGAGGATACGTAAACCTTGCTTTGTATTCTGACTAATGCTACGCGATTTTATGATCCTAAGCGACACCAGCCACAAAAAAAAAAAAAAAAAAAAAAAACATTAGCATCATTCTCCATATACGCTTTGACCGAGAACTAACAACTCTATTTTATTTCATCTAACACCATTCCGTTTTAGTTAGCGCAGAGAAACCTGTTACAGTCAACAAGTGAATCCCTTCACTCAGAAGACTTTTTTTTTTTTTCCTGTTTCTTATTATCACTAGCCCCCCCCCCCCTTTTTTTTTCCTTCCAGTTTAGAGGAGACTTCTTGCAGTGAAGGAGTTAATGAAGGTGATATGTAACCCCTACAGTTGAGTCCAACCCATAGCGAATGAAACAGTTTTGGGGATTGCAAGAATATAATGAAAAATTGTGCACAAGTCGTAGCATTAGACAAAGAGAGACTTATTGTCACAAGTTTATTAGATTTCGTAGCACCTCTCCCTTACCGATTTACTTTGTATATCATATTTTGACTCTTTGGGATTGGTGATTTTTTTTTATTCTTGCTACTCCAGCTGAGTTTATGTACATTAGAATAGGCTGTTTGAAGAGGAATGGTTAGATACAGTATTCATTAAGCAATTCACTACTAGAAGTTCCCCTTTAGGTTGGATATATCCGTCTAATGTTAGCGTTATTAATGCTGACTATACTTCAACGTGTTAACCGGGTTCATATTTGAAAGTATATTGTATGAAACTCTTTGATGTCGACATAAATTACATAAATAGTAAATTGTCGTGACTTATGTAGAAGTAACCTGATAAGGAGGGCATGTTTAGGGAAACGTTTAATTCGACAAGGATAAGCCCCACAGAGATTAACCCCATCACTACCATGATTTTTTTCTCAAATGAATTCTTACAATATACACACGATTTTGTTCAGCTTAGGACTGGGCAGGTTACATACACCCTTCACAAAGAGGCTGTCAACTGAATAAAATCACCTGGTAGCAGCAAGGATGAACTACCGAATGATGTCAGAGGAGTCTTCATCCCTTTATTGGTCCATGATTATCGTAAAGGCTCGGGATTAGGTTCATTAGTCCAAATTTTAAAACGAGTCACCAATCGCTCGGCCCTGAGTGATATTATGTTAGCAGTAAAACCCCAACGACCTCTTTCGTATAAACCCTTATGGGTCACATCTGGCTGGAGCCCCTTAACCCACAATACCAAAAGGCATTGTCAGGGGTAGGAAGTTAAAAACTCATCCTCGTTAAGGAAAGCTGGGATACTGGGCATCGCTGAAAGGAGGCCATTGGTTCACGGTTATTTAGATTCCTGATGGTGGCTTGAATGGTCCTCTTGTTTGGGAGATTCCTAGATGTAGTACTAAATCTGCAGACCCACGAAGTCTACGGACCTCTAAAATGTACCTGATCTACTCGTGAAGCCATGTATGTGTGATCTTATTATTCAAACCCAACATTTGCCTTGCTTGGGAGATTCTTAGACATAGTACTAAATCTGCAGATCCACGGAAACTGCGGGCCTTTAAAATGGACCTGACCTGTCCGTGAAGCCATGTATCTGTGATCTGACTGTTCAAGTCCGGTATGTATCCAAACGCTGTTTATTTCGTTACGGTATGGAAGGTGCGCAGATCTACATTTCATCTCAAGAAAGGCTTTTTGAAATGGAAGAGTTAGACACTGCCGTCATTAACCCTACTGATTATAGGGCGCACTTGTAAGCTAGATAACTGAAATACCAACCAAGGGGAGACCACAGGGAGGTGCACGACGGTGATGAAATACCAATCCCAAGGAAAAACCACAGGGATGCGCGTAAAGGGCCCGGAGAAGACGGGCTTACGTCCCCCACTACCATGCACCTCTCTTCCCCTCAACAGAGCCCGCGGAAGGTACGCCACCTGACCACACTACTCTCGAGCCAGACCAGCACTCGCCAGGATCAGGGTGGGGCTTGTTTCATAACAGTCCCAAGTAGGGCTGTGGCAACGTCCACTGTACTCGTTGGGGAGGGGACGGCCATTGTACTCCTCTCATCTACTACCCCCTGCAGGACCACAGCGGCGTCCACTGTACTGACCAGGGAGGGAACGGGCACTGTCCTTCCCTCACCTGCAGCCTCCGCTGGGAACAGGACTGTGGCGACGTCCACTGTACTCACCAGGGAGAGGACGATCACTGTACTCCTATCACCTGCTGTCCCAGGACAAGGCAGAACTGCAGCGGCGTCCACTGAACCCATCGGAAAGGGAACAGCCACTGTCCCTCCCTCATCTGTCGCCCCCACAGGAAGCAGGACCACAGCGACATCCACTGTACTTGCCGGGAAAAGGACAGCCACTGTCCTCCTCTCACCTGTCTTCCCAGGGCCAAGCAGACCTGCGGTGGCAGCAACTGTGCCCATTGAGGAGGGAACAGCCACTGTCCTTCCCTTATTTGAGGCCCTCACATGATGCAGGACCGTGGCGACATCCACTGAACTCACCGGGGAGAGGACGGCCACTGTCCTCCCTCAAAGCACCAGTCCTAGAGTCTAGCAGAACTGTGGCAGCGCCTACTGTGCCCGTTGGGGAGGGAACAGCCACTGTCCTTCCCTCATCCACTGCCCACGTGACAGCCCTCTAGGGTAATGCCCCTTGCTCACCTCACCCCTTCAGAGGCTGAATGGGATGCCCCTCTCGCTCTCCCTGCAGAGCTAGCCCCCCAGCGGAGTTGCAGCTGGAGAGGATCTGGAGCAGCCCCATAGTGAGCCTGGGGATACGTTTACTGCAGCCAGTGCCACTAGGTTGCCCCTCACTGCTGGACTCCCAGAGGAAGAGACATAGCAGGCAGCCGCTGATGGCCTCTTGACCAAAGCGAGGCCGCAGCCCCCAGCCACCCAGGGGCTTCCCCAAGACTCCCGGCCGAGGCCTTCCCAGCCCAGCCAATGAGTAGTCCTCCTCCAAGAGCAGGCGCAAGGAAGCGCGCCTGTTCGCCCTGTTAGGCCTCAGTCCTGAGGGCTGACGCACCCACCCCAGCCCCACCTGGGAAAGGCCTCCCTCCACACCACCCAGCAGCCCGCACCAGACAACCCGGCCCCCGATGGTGGTCCTGTACCACCTGAGAGAGTGCATGCACAACAGGACCCCTCCCACACCTAGACGGAACCTGCAGCTACCCAATCACCTGAGTCCATTCTAGTGTAATCTGTTACATTGTATTGTGTCCAGCACTGTGTACCTTTGTGTCATTATACGTGTAAGGTTAGTTGACCTGTGTTTTTGAGCCCTGTTCCCCTAGTTGCGTGCTCTAGACCCGATCTTGAAGAGAACCCCAAATCAGTTGCTCGTACGCAGGGAGCAAGAAGTTTAGCTCTGAGTATGTAGCATAACACTGATGGCTAGCAGTGGTTCTAGATCTGGTTAGACAGCAATGAGGAACAAAAGGGAAAGTCTAGCAAAATGGTGGCCAAACCACACGTACAATTGCCAAAATTCGACCCTGAACAGTGTGACATAGACATGTACATGTGCATGATTAAACCACTACTGGACATCAGATTCAAGCACAATTCTACCCCACTTGGGAAAGGCGGTGTCAATTATTGCCACGAAGATCATCCTGGAGCTGACATGGGCGCAGTTCACACAAATCATGACCCAAGCAGTCACGTCATCCCCAGGGATAGTCATCACTTTATCTCAGCTCGACACCCTCACCTACAATGGCAACCTGGGCGACACGTTCAACCAGGCCAGGTGACTCGTCACCGCTGCCTTCCCGGAAGCCGACACAGCTACCCGGGAACAACATATCTTCAACACCCTGTTGAGGATTCTCCCCAGTGCCATAAGAGAACACTTTTTTATCCATGACCCAATAGGAGACCTTGACAGGGATGTCCAGCTTGTCAGGCATCTTCACGCCAATTGCACCATCCCATAACACATCAGTGTAGTGAGCAGAGTCCCGACGAATAAGGCACATTACCCAAAACCATGGACACCCCCTGCCCACACAATTTCACCAACACCACCCAGTATGCCCAGGGCATGCCGCACCAAAAAGCCCCCACCTTCTAATGAGAATACCAACCTGATCTCCATAGATCCATGGGAGTTTTCAGCATGTAATCACCGGTGCCCCATTCAGGACATACAGGAACAACTTATAGCTGCCCGACAAAAAACAGCTACCGAAGGCTGCCACAAGGTCTCCTCCATCCAATATCAAGACACTCTCTTCTGCCCATCACCCACCACCCCTCAACCACGCCACACTCACTCCATCACCCAGCAGCACGTAGCACCACCATTCACCTCCTCCGGCCACACAACTGACTCATACACATACTACTTCACACCATCACACTCCTCCCACTACAATCACATCTCCCACCATACCCTCCACCAACTCCACACCCTCACCACAGACCCCTCACTCACCCCTGGTGACCTCATTCACCCCTGGTGACCTCACCTCCTACCCCGACACTCACCGCCGCACCGCCACCAATGGACACAGAGGCTCCGCCACCCAACCGGGAAACCCTCCACCCATCCCCGGCCACCTCACCCAGTGACCAGCGCTCCACACCACCTACACCTGCCCTCAACCCCGCCACCTAGGACAGGCCACCTTACACCTACACTCCCCTCACCTTCACTCACTCCACATTCCACAGCCACGTCCTACACCAGACCCCACACCAGCTCCCCATCCTCGATCACAACCACACCACCACCACCACCTAGCACAATAACTCCACTGCCCAAACCAAGAACCCCCAACTCCCACCCAACCATCTCACCACGTGGCCCAAGCTCCTCGCCACTGACACCCATCCCCACCACCACCACAACTAAATCCAGCTGTCTCTCCCTCCCACCAGCAAGATAAACCCTGACACCCTCACCACCACCACCTCCAACACCACCCAGACAATCCACCTCCAGGTCCCCCACATCAAATGCCTTCCCCCTAACCAACCCTCAAATTCCACCAGGCAGAATGGAAAATTCCAGTGGCCAGGCCCACTAGGTCCATCAAGGCATCTCCCCTGCAGCCTCATGAAACCCAGGCCGCCTCACCCGTCTCCAGCATTCAGCCCGGAGTCACCGTCCAGTCACCATACTCCGTGCCTCCAGAAATGAAGATCTGACGGATACTCTGGACCCCTGCCCAAGGGAACTAACACCACCTCCAAGAAACACCACAACTTCTGCATCTCCTGCGAAGGACTATGCGGACCTTCACCCTCGAGGTAATAAACCACCCTCACCAGGAGCCAAACCTACTCATGCACCTCCCTCCTCCACCACCTTATGCCAACCCACCAGACTGCTACCTCCGACACTAACCACCCTCAGCCACGGGGACGTGACTTTTCCACCCACAACAGTGGTGAAATACCCAACCCAAGGAGAGACTAAAGGGAGGCACATAAAGGGCCCGGACAAGACGGGCTTATGTCCCCTGCCACCATGCGCCCCTCTTCCCTTCAACAGAGCCCATGGGAGGTATGCCACCCTGCCACACTACTCTCGAGCCAGACCAGCACTTGTCAGGATCAGAGTGGGGCTTGTTTCATAACAGTCCCAAGCAGGACAGCAATAACATCCACTGTACTTGTCTGGGAGAGGACGGCCACTGTACTCCTCTCACCTACTATCCCCTGCAGACCACTGTGGCATCCACTGTACCAACCAGGGAGGGAACGGCCACTGTCCTTCCCTCACCTGCAGCCTCTGCTGGGAGCAGGACTGCGGCGACATCCACAGTACTCGCCTGGGAGAGGATGGCTACTGTCCTCCTCTCACCTGTCTTCCCAGGGCAAGGCAGAACCATGGCGGCACCCACTGTGCCCATCGGGGAGGGAACAACCATTGTCCTTCCCTCGTCTGTTGGCCCTGCGACGCCCCTCAATGGTAATGCCCCTTGCTTGCCTTACCCCTCCAGAAGCTGAGTGGGATGCCCCTCTCACTCTCCCCGCAGAGCAAGCCCCCCAGCAGAGTTACAGCTGGAGAGGATACACTCACTGCAGCCAGCGTCCCTACTTTGCCCCTCGCTGCTGGACTCCCAGAGGAAATGACGCCACAGGCAGCCCTGATGGCCTCTTGACCAAAGCAAGGCCACAGCCCCCAGCCACCCAGGGGCACCCCCAGGACTCCCGGCCGAGACCTTCCCAGCCCAGCCAATGAGCAGTCCTCCTCCAAGAGCAGCCACAAGGAAGCGCACCTGCTTGCCCTGTTTGGCCCCAATCCTGAGGGCTGACCAAGGCCCCACCAGGGAAAGGCCTCCCTCCACACTGCCCATTAGCCCACACCGGATGACCCGGCCCCCGATAGCGGTCCCATGCCGCCTGAGAGAGCGCACCCCCGACAGGACCCCTCCCACACTTGGACGACACCTGCAGCTACCCAGTCACCTGTAGCCCAACTCAGGTCCTCTGTGTCCATTCTAGTGTAATTATTCTGTTACACTGTATTGTGCCCAGCACTGTGTATCTTTGTGTAAATATACGTATAAGGTTGGTTGACCTGTGTTTTTGAGCCATGTTCCCCTAGCTGCATGCTCTAGACCTGGTCTTGAAGAGAACTCCAGATCAGTTGCTTGAACTGAGGGAGCAACAAGCTGAGCTCTGATTACGTAGCATAACAATAACAATAATATAAATAAGAATAAGAATAGTATTGATAATAATAATAATGATAATAATAATAATAATAATTGTAATGCTATGAGTAAAAGGCTCGACTTCTTGGCTCAAGAACACCTAACGTGTAGTTGGGTCCTCTTTCAAGACCGGGGCTTAGTGCAATAAAGAGAGGCAAGGCACAAAAACTCCAGGCAATAACTTTTACACGTATATTACCACAGCCAGACACAGGACAAAGACAGCAGATATTGCAACACAATATATAGCAAAGAATTAAAACCTTAACTAGGATATTAGTATCTCGCAGGATACTGGCTTAACTGAAACTGATGCCAACACAATTAATTCTAGTGCACAGGTGTACAGGGAATGTAGGCATGTGCAGGGCACGGGGAGTGAGGCTCACAGGGAGGGGAGGGGAGGGCGAGGGGAGTGACTCGCAGCAGGTCAGAACAGTTATAGTAATACTGGGGAGATGTAAGTATTATTAATTTGAACTTAATATTTCCTGATAGCAAAAGGGTTTTGACAATTGATTCTATTTCTTGTTTACGTTCATGCTAGTTACTGGAGAGAGGGAATGACATTGGGAATTCACTGGTAATACAAGTGGGGAAACATTATTAACACTTTCTCTACTATTTTCTTATAACCGAAGATATTGGAGTATCTTGCTACAGAGGATTTCTCGGAAGGAATAGTCTTACTAGTTTTCTGCACGGGCGTCACTCGTGAGTCTGTTTCACCAGAACTTAGTTTCTGCACTCGTCCTTCACTCATCCACCTGTGATTTCACTTGCCCCGATATTCAACACACATTAAGCCACTGTATTATTGTTACACTAGTTTGGGTAATGTCGCACTTAACCTAAATCAGTTTACTAATTCTGGGGCAACACCACACTTATCATGAGTCACTCATCGTGGGGGCGGAGGGGAGACACGCCGGCGACAACTCGGCCGGGATAGGGGCACCGCCAAGGGGGGGCGTGCTGAGAGGGCACGGGACAACTCGCAGGGGCATCCTCTCGCGTCCAAGGCTGCAGGTGGCGAAGGGGCCCGCAGTCTCAGGGCTAGGTTCAGGGGTGTGGCCCTCAGGACTGGGGCCGAACAGATCCAGAAATCTCTGGCTCGGGTCTCGGCCGGAGGTGGAATTCTTACACCATCTCGTGGGCGTGGGGAGATCACGCCCAGGCGTCCTGGGAAGGGTCTGGAGTGGCTGAGGACTGCGGTCCCCAGAGTCGAGGGGCGCCGTCGGGGAGGGGCTGCTGCACCGACCTGATCTAGGGTCCATCAGGTGAGTCTTTTCCAGAGCCAGGCTAGGGAGCGGAGGCCAGGGGTGACCGTAAGGCCTGGCTGGGGTGCTCCGGTATGGGAGGTCTGGGCTCTTGTCTCCTACTGGGGCGATGACTCACTCAACACCTCCTTTTGGCTGTGGGGCCCGGCAATTGGCTGTGGCTGCCCAGGGGGACAACTATCAGGCTCCAAGACCCGGCAAATGGCCGTGGCCTGAGTGGGGGAGTCAGCACACCTCTGTGCACCTTTGGAGCGGCAATTGGCCATCTGACGAAGGTGGGAGTGGCAGTAGGCCATCTCCTTCTGCAGGAGGGAGGAGTGGCAGTAGGCCGTCTCAGGGGCAACACCCTCGGAGAGGCAATCGGCCATCTGACGAAGGCGGGAGCGGCAGTAGGCCGTCTCCTTCTACCGGAGGGAGGAGTGGCAATAGGCCGACTCAGGGGCAAATCTGATGAAGGCGGGAGCGGCAGTAGGCTGTTTCCTTCTGCCAGAGGGAGGAGCGGCATTAGGCCGACTCTGGGGAAACACCCTCGGAGCGGCAATCGGCCCTCTGATGAAGGCAGGAGTGGCAGTAGGCCATTTCCTTCTGTCAGAGGGAGGAGCGGCAATAGGCCGACTCTGAGGCAACACCCTCGGAGTGGCAATCGGCCCTCTGACGAAGGCAGGAGTGGCAGTAGGCCATCTCCTTCTGCTGGAGGGAGGAGCGGCAATAGGCCGACTCTGGGGCAACACCTTCGGAGCGGCAATTGGCCGTCTGACGAAGGTGGGAGAGGCAATATGCCGTCTCCTGCTGGAGGGAGGAGCGGCAATAGGCCGACTCAGAGGCAGCACCTTCGGAGTGGCAATAGGCCGTCTGGCAAAGGTAGGAGCGGCAGTAGGCCTTCTTCTGCAGGAGGGAGGAGCGGCAATAGACCGTCTCCTGAGGGGCGCTGTCTGTAGCTATGTGAGCAGCTCCACCCCTAGCTGATCCGGCAATCCCACTCCCCGAAGGTAATGTCCTTCTCCTGCTATGGTGACGGTGCGACAGCTGAGTGTTATAGGGGTCCACGGCCCGTGCTGACGTATGCCGTTGTTGCGCGGTATCCCGTCGTCTGCTTGCGGCTACTCTGTGGGGTCTGGGTGGGGGTGTCGGTACGTTCCCGGGGGCACTGGGCTGTATGCCACTCATCTCATTTCCGGGGGCACTATGCTGTTCCTCACTTGCTTCCTTTTCGGGGGCACTACATTGTATTCCATGCATTTCACCAGTCTCTCCCTGGGAAAAGTCACGTCCCCGTGGCTGGAGTTGGTATACGTGCGTGTCGTGGGTGGCGTATGCAGGCTGGAGGTGCTGTAGCATGGCCTGCGAGGCGGCGGTGTAGGGGTTTTCTTCCTGCTCCGCGTCACAGGTGAGGAACAGCGTGGATGTTGTGGTGGTGGAGCAGAGGAGGGTTAGCAGGTGGTGTGGCCTGTGGAGCCGTCGGTTCCTGCAGAGGGTATGCGCCCATACAGCCCGTCTCACCTTCATCTTGCTCGGTGTTGTTGTTGGTGTGGTAGGAAGCTGAATGCTGGACACCGAGGGTCAGGGTCAGGTTTTGTGCCATGGTACTGTGGCGTTGTCTCTGGAGAGTGCAGGTGGAGGGGATTTGGGCTTGATTTATCATGATAGTGTGAAGTTGTGGGGAGGCGGGTGGTGTAGGAGTGTGGGTGTATCAGGTGGGTGAGCGTGAGAGACGGCCTGAGCGGGTGGTGGTGGTTCCGAGGGTGGGGCTGGGTGGGGAAGCGGGTGTGTGGAGTGGGCGGGGTTGGGTCGGGCGGGCTGCTGTGCGCGTTGGGGGTGCAGTGGGGGGTGATGCTATCAGAGTGGATGTACGCAAGGGTGGTGGGCGGTGCGTGGTGGCAGTGTGTTGTGGTGAGGGTGTGGCAGTGTGGGTGGGACACACGGGATTGGGCGATGAGGGGGGGGCAGCTGAGGGAAGGGGTGAGGGTGAGCAAGGGGAGGTAGGTGTGGCAGGGGGGATGTCAGGTGAGGTGCATGGGGTGGTGGCAGCCGGGGAGGCTGAGGTGGTAGGGGGGGTGGAGGGGGAGGGCGAGGAGGAAACGTAGCACTTGTATGTGACAGTGGAGGGCAGCATGGAAGCAGGGGTGGCTGGGGGTGTGGGGCCGGGGGGGGGGTGAGGCAGGCATGCGGAAAGGGCGCATGTGGCAGTTTTGGAGGGTGTGTGGAGTGCCGTGATAATCTATGACAACTTGGTAAGGGTTGGGGATGTGGGTGATTGTGTGGGGCCCCGTGAAGTGGGGGTCGAATTTGTGGGGGGTGGGGAGTTAGGTGATGACAGTGTCGCCCAGGTTGAAGGGGTTGGAGGGTGTGTCGGGGCCAAGGTCTAGACTTTTTTGTTGGTGGTGCAGTAGGCCTTTCAGAAGGTGTAACGGGTCTGTAGTAGGAGCGGAGGTGGGTGGTTGCAGGTGGTGGCGTAGTGGTAGTAGGAGGGGGGTTTCGCCAAATATCCTCTCATGTGGGGAAACCCCGTCCTCTCGGGGGCAGGAATTCATACCCCATTGGACAATTTTCACATGAGCCGGCCAGTCGTCATTTTTTGTAGCCTTGATGCGTGTGTGTAATTGATTCATAAGGGTACGATGGCTACGTTCACATACTGCCTTCCCCTGTGGCCAGTAGGGCGAGGAGTGGGAGATTTTATACCCAAAGAATCCACTGAGTTCCTCCCAGATCTTTCTGGAAAATTCAGGGGCATTATCGGAATGGATGGCTTGTGGGATGCCAAAATAAGGGAACACGTGTCGGAGAAGGGCATCGGTGTCGGCATCGGCATGATGTTCTTTCACCGGACAGGCTACTACGAATTTTGAATACGTGTCCACAAAGGTGATCACATACTTATATCCAGATTTGGGAGGGAGGGGGCCTACTACATCTATCACCAGGAGTTGCCAGGGCTTGTGGGCGGTGATGTGGCCCGAAGGTCCAGCGGTCCGGGTGACATCTTTTCCCAGTGCACAGGCGTGGCAAGTTTGAATGATTTCCTTGGCGAAGGTGGAGGGGTTTTTCGCTCAGTAAGTGTTGTTAAACACTTGTAATAATTTCTTAGTGCCCAGGTGGATGCCGTTATGGGCATGGAGGTGGCGCAGGGTGTCACGCGCCACATCGGGAGTCAGGAGGATATGTCCGGACGGGGTTAAGAGGTGGTCACCCTGTCGGCATAGTTTGGTGAACAAGTGGGCAGGAATCCAGGGGGCCCGTTCCTTGTGGTGCCAAAGTTGTAGAAGGTCCAGATCTGGCTGTACTGCGTGGATGGGGAGGCGGAAGAGGGCATCTGCGTTGGTGTGCTTTCCGGGCCTATAAGAAATTTCATACTGAAACTCCTCCAGGGTGTCGTGCCACCTGACGAGTTGGGCGTTATGTGAGTCTGACTGGCGTAAGCACTGGAGTGACTGGTGGTCAGTGATGATCGTGACCTGGGTCCCGGAAAGGTAAGCCCTAAAATATTGGAGGGCCCAGATTATGCCAAGGCATTCTCGCTTGGTCGCGGCATAATTCCTCTCAGCTGGATTCAAAGTGCGGCTGGCGCATGTAATGATGTGCTTCCTGCCGACCTGTACCTGGGCTAGGACGGCGCTTATTGCGGTGAGGGAAACATCAGTGTAGAGGCAAAAAGGGAGGGCATAATCGGAAAAGGCCACGATGGGGGCAGAGACGAGCTTGTCTTTTAGCTGTTGAAAAGCAGGTCACCTTTCTTTGGTCCAGATAAACGGTTCCCCCTTCTGGGTCAGATCGTGAAGAGGCTTTGCACTTTGTGCAAACCCCTTCACGAAGCGACAATAATAGGACGTGAATCCTAGGAAGGTGCGGACGCCGTGGACGTCCTGTGGTAGCAGTATGTCCGTTATGGGATGGAGCTTGTTGGGATCCGGGGAGATTCCTGTCTGGGAAATAACATGTCCCAGGAACAAGACGGTCCTGGCGGCCAGGACACATTTAGAGGGTTGTAGCTTGAGGCCTGCCTGGCGAATTCTAGTGAAGACTCGGTGGAGTCGCTGCAAGTGGTCGGCCCAGGTCTGGCTAAAAACAAAGATGTCGTCCAAATAAGCCAAACATATTTCCCAAGTGAGGCCACTCAGGACAGATTCCATTAGCCTGAAGAAAGTGGCGGGGGCATTGCAGAGGCTGGCAGAACATTAAATTCATAATGTTTGCCATTACTGGTGGAAAAGGCTGTCTTGCCTCAGTGTTCTGGATGGACGGGGACCTGCCAGTACCCAGACTGGAGGTCGAGGGTAGAAAACCAAGACGCACTGTAGAGGGAATCTAAGGAATTGTCAATGCGTGGGAGGGGGGTGACATCTTTGCTGGTGACGTCGTTCAAGCGGCGGTATTCGATACAAAATCGCATTGTGCCGTCTTTCTTCTTTACCAGAACAACGGGGGAGGACCAAGGGCTGGTGGAGGGGGAAATGACGCCGGCCTCTATCATTTCACGTACCTGGTGGTCCTCTTCTTCCCTCTGCCGGGGGTTCTTCCGTCGGGAAGGCTGTCTAGTGGGTAGGCCTGTCGTGTGAATTTCATGAGACAGGTACGTGGTGTGCCCTATGTCTGCCGGTCCTGTCGCAAACAAATCCTGGAAATCCAGGAGGAGGCGACATAGGGTGTCTGACTGCTGGTCGGAGAGATGGTCGGGAATGGGGGGTAGGGGGTCAGGGAAGTGGGAGGATGATGAGGCACAGGGCTCGGCTTCCTCCATCTCTCTGATAATGAGCCCTTTGGGGAGGGTAAGAGGGGACGGGGAGAGGTTGGCTATGCAGACGGCGGCGTGGTGGGGAGAGAGAAAAGTGGGAGATAAAAGGCAGGCAGAAAGGGCTCCCGATGGGAGGAGGGGGGAGAATAAAACAGAGGGACCGAAGGGTCTGTTAAGGGGCACCCAAGATGTGGTGGGAGGGAATGGTAACAGTGGCGGAGATGGTGGCGGGGAAGGAAGGAGCAGGGGTGGTGGGAGGGGGCACTGGAGGAGGAGAGGGGGGCAGAGGGAGGGGATGGGAAGGGGGGCACAGGATGGGGGGAGGGGGGCGAATCCTCCAGCCGGGGTCATGGGGTACAGGTGCAAACGGCCTGGGTGGGGTGGGGTGTGGGGCAGAACTGGAGCTGTCGGTGGTGGCAGTTGATTGTAGCTCCAAGTTTTTGGAGCAAGTCCAGTCCTAAATACCCGTTGTAGCTCCGGCAGGAGGAGTAAAAAATAATGAATTGATGTTGGGTGGACACCGGCTGGTGGGTGTCGACCCGTAGGGCCCGAGTCTCCCCACGGATGGGCAGGGGGCCATCCCCTGCGTCCACAAGGTGATTGGCAGTAGGGCGGAGTGGGCCAAAAAGTGATCTGTGGCGGGAGAAATAGTGGCTGTAAAGGCAGAACCTGGCTGCTCCCATATCGACTAGCAGTCTGGCCTTCATGCCGTTTAATTTCATCTTGTGGTACACTGGGGGGCGATACTTAGGAGTAATGGCCCCTGCCACCGTGGGTTGGTGCGGGGGCGGGCCTAAAAATCCAGCTGTCTGGGGCTTTCATTCTCTTGTTCCTGCTCCTGTTCTCCCAGATGGGGCTTGTCCATGGGTGTCAGTTCATCTTCTGGGGCCTCGCCTTCTAATGAGGACACCTTATGTGAACCCGTGGCTGTGGTTCTGCAGCGAGCAGCTTTAAGCTGGTCCCGTATGTCGTGAAGGGGGCAGTGGGAGCTGCAGGCTGTGAATTCCCACGGATTGACAAGAATCAGATTCGGGTTTTCCCACACGGCACGACGCCGGTGGGAGGGGTGTGCCCTAGGCGGGATAGCCGCCGGGGTAGGGCTGGTGTGAGGCAAAGGCGGTCATGGCATGGTTGGAGGAGCCGGGGGTTGAGTGGGAAATTTCTTTACCACATTAATTTGCTGGGGAGAAGGGCAGGCAGTCAGGAGGTGCCATATAAGTTGGATATCTCTATCCATGTCTCCTGTTGGGTCATGGATACTGAAGCGTTGTCTGACAACACTCGGAAGCACTCTGAGCAGAGTGTTAAATGTGTGCTGATCCCGGGTTTCCTCATCTGCCTCCGGGTAGGCAGCAGTAACTAGGCGTCTTGCCTGTATCAGGGTATTATCTAAATCCCCGTCAAATAAACACCTATCCGATTGGGATAGAGCCACCACTCTCCCTAATGATGGGATGATGGCTTGAAAAGTGAACTATGTAAAGTTCTGCCAAGTGAGCTCCGGGACGATTTTCGGTGCTATGTTCACCGCCGCTTTGCCTAATAGTGGTAGTGTGACTGCAATTTTCTGCTGGTCATTTTCAAAGCCAATATCCAGTAAGAGTTTAATTTTTTTTTTTTTTTTTTATGCGAGGAAGAAGGAACCAAAGGCCATGAGCCCGCAGTAACAGTTCCCTCCAAGAGAAAAACAAAATACAATAGAGAGCCAAATTCAAGATCCGATCATTTTGAGATGCCTGGACACACTGCGTTTGAAAGACTGGAGATCATAGGCAGGAGGAAATACAGACAGAGGGAGACAGTTCCAGAGCTGACCTGTTGCATGAATGAAAGACTGGGAGTAACGGTTAACTCTTGCATTAGAGAGTTGGACAGAAAAGGGATGAGAGTTTGCTGCCAGACGGGTGCTACGCGCCCGTCGTAGAGGTGGAGGAATGCAAGCAGACAGTTCAGAGGAGCAGTGACCATTAAAGTAGCGATAGAAAAGAGATAAAGATGCAACAGTGCGGCGAAGAGACAGAGGTTGAAGGGAGTCAGTAAGAGGAGGAGAGTTAATGAGACGAAAAGCCTTTGACTCCACCCTATTGAGAAGAGCTGTATGTGGGGAGCCTCCCCACACATGAGAGTTGTACTCCACACAGGGGCGGATAAAACCCCTGTATAGAGTCAACAATTGTGCAGGGGTAAAGAAAGAGCGGAGTCGGCTTAGCACACCCAATCTCTTGGAAGCAGATTTTACAAGAGATGTAATATGATCTTTCCAAGATAAGTCCCGAGAAAATGAAACCCCAAGCATGTTCAAGGATGATGCAGGATTAATCTGAATATTATTAAACATTAGTGGGTATACCTGTGGAAGATTTTGTCAGGTTGATAGGTGTAAGAACTGAGTCTTAGAAGCATTAAAGACAACCATATTATTTTTACCCCAGTCAGAGATATGAGCCAAGTCAGACATTAGGTGTGCCATAGCCTCATCCCTTGTTTCTTGAAGTAACTGTTGAGATGGGCGTTGCGGGAACCGAATGGAAAGGTGAAGGGTGGAGTCATCAGCGTATGAGTGGATAGGGTTAGATGTACAGCTTAGAAGATCATTGATGAATAAAAGGAAGAGAGTTGGTGATAGGACAGAGCCCTGAGGAACACCACTGTTGATAGATCTAGGAGAAGAACGATGGCCGTCTACGACAGCAGCTATAGAACGACCAGAAAGGAAGCTAGCGATGAAGGTACAGATAGAAGGATAGAAACCGTAGGAGGGCAGTTTGGAAATTAAAGATTTATGCCAGACTCGATCGAAAGCCTTTGAGATGTCAAGTGCAATGGCAAAGCTTTCGCCAAAGTCCCGAAAGGAGGATGACCAGGAGTCTGAAAGGTAAGTGAGAAGATCGCCAGTGGAGCGTCCCTGACGGAACCCATACTGACAATCGGAAAGAAGGTTGTGATAGGAAAGATGCCTTAAAATTTTTTTATTAAGAATTGACTCGAAAACTTTTGAAATACAGGACGTTAAAGCAATTGGACGATAGTTGGAGGGTTGGGGAGTGGTCACCCTTCTTTGGGACTGGCTGAATGAGAGCAAACTTCCAGCAAGAAGGAAAGGTACAAGTTGACAGACAAAGGCGAAATAGTTTGCCTAGGCAGGGTGTAAGCACAGAAGCACAGTTTTTGAGAACAACAGGAGGGACCCCATCAGGCCCATATGCCTTGTTAGTACTGGAGGCCAGTAATGGCAGAAAATACATCAACTGAAGAAATTTTAATGTCAGCCATGAGGAAGTCAGAGGGGGAAGTGATGGAGGAACAGCACCGGAATCGTCTAAGGTGGAATTGGAGGAGAAAGTTCTGTGCGAAGAGATCTGCTTTATCAGTAGAAGAAATAGCTACAGAACCATCAGAGTAGAAAAGAGGAGGGAAGGATGATGAGGTAAAGTTGTTAGAAAGATTTTTGGCAAGGTGCCAGAAGGAGCGGGAAGAATTCGAGTTGGAGAGTTGAGAGCATTTAGTATGGATGAAATTATTTTTAGTAGAGCGAAGAACAGACTTAGCACGATTCCGGGCAGAAACGTAAAGATTATGTGATTCAGGGGTGGGTTGGCTCCGGTACCTTTTGTAGGCCTTCTCCTTGTTGCAGACAGCATTAGAACAAGCGTGATTAAACCAAGGCTTTCTTGCGTTAGTCAAAGGATATGAGAAAGGAATGAATGCTTCCATGCCCGAGAGAATAACCTCCGTAATGCGCAAGGCACACTCAGATGGCTCACGGCCGTGGAAGCAATAATCATTCCAGGGAAAATCAAAGAAGTACTGCCTGAGGGCCTCCCAGTCCGCAGCTCCAAAATGCCAGAGATGACGTTTCCCTGGAGGGTCCGCAGGCCGTACTGGAGCGATAGGACAGGTTAAGGTAATAAGGTTGTGATCGGAGGAGCCCAACGGAGAGAAAAGATTAACAGAGTAAGCAGAAGGATTAGTTGTGAGGAAGAGGTCAAGTATGTTGGAGCTCTCTCCAAGGCGGTCAGGGATACGGGTAGGGTGCTGTACAAGCTGCTCTAGGTCATTAAGGATAGAAAAGATGTAGGCTTGTTCACCAGGTGGATCCGTGAAAGGAGAGGAGAGCCAAAGGTGGTGGTGAACATTGAAATCTCCAAGAATGGAGATTTCAGAGAAAGGAGAAATGGACAGAATGTGTTCCATCGTAGAAGTAAGATAGTCGAAGAATTTTTGATAGTCAGTAGAATTAGGGGATAAGTAAACAGCACAGATATATTTAGTCAGAGAATGACAGGAAAGCCGAAGCCAGAGAGTGGAGAATTCAGAAGAATCAAGTTCAGGAACACGAGAGCAAGATAAGTCGTTGCGTATGTATACACAACAGCCACCTTTGGCTTTGAAATGAGTATAGAGAAAGTAGGAGGATACAGAAAAGGGTTTGCTGTCAGTTGCCTCAGACAGCTGAGTCTCCGTTAGAAAAAGAAAGTGAGGTTTAGAGGAGGAGAGGTGGTGCTCAACAGAGCGAAAGTTAGATGAAAGGCCGCGAATGTTGCAGAAATGAAGAAGAGAGTCAGACAGTGGTTCCAGGCACCTCGAGTCGTCACCGGGAGAGGGGCAGATGGCGGGGGCACCCATGGTCCCCCCCCCTGGGGGGGTCAAACTTGGGTAACTGAACATGCGGTTTAGTTGCCATGTTGCCAAATATTTCCTCGCCACCTCTCTTCTACGCAAGGCCACCAGTGTATTGCTAGGTGTAAAAGGCTCGACCTCTCGGCTCTAGAACACCTAACGTGTAGCGGGGTCCTCTTTCGAGACCGGGGCTTAGTGCAATAAAAAGAGGCAGGACACAAAAACTCCAGGCAATAACCTTTACATGTATATTACCACAGACACAGGACAAAGACAGCAGATATTACAACACAATATATAGCAAAGAAATAAAACCTTAACTAGGATATTAGTATCTCGCAGGATACTGGCTTAACTGATACTGATGCCAACACAATTAATTCTAGTGCACAGGTGTACATTGAATGTAGGCACGCGTGGGGCACGGGGAGTGAGGCTCACAGGGAGGGGGGAGGGAGGGTGAGGGGAGTGACTCGCAGCGGGTCAGAACAGTTATAGTAATACTGGGGAGAAGTGAGTATTATTAATTTGAACAACTATTTCCTGATAGCAAAAGGGTTTTGACAATTGATTCTATTTCTTGTTTACGTTCACGCTAGTTACTGGAGAGAAGGAATGACATTGGGAATTCATTGGTAATACAAGTGGGGAAACATTATTAACACTTTCTCTACTATTTTCTTATAACCGAAGATATTAGAGTATCTTGCTACAGAGGATTTCTCGGGAGGAATAGTCTTACTAGTTTTCTGCAAGGGCGTCACTCGTGAGTCTGATTTACCAGAACTTAGTTTCTGCGCTCGTCCTTTACTCATCCACCCGTGATTTCACTTGCCCCGATATTCAACACACATTAAGTCACTATATTATTGTTACACTAGTTTGGGCAACGTCACACTTAACCTAAATCAGTTTACTAATTCTGGGGCAACACCACACTTATCATGAGTCACTCATCGTGGGGGCGGCGGGAAGACACACCGGCGACAACTTGGCCAGGATAGGGGCACCGCCAAGGGGGGGCGTGCCGAGAGGGCATGGGACAACTAGCAGGGGCGTCCTCTTGCATCCAGGGCTGCAGGTGGCGAAGGGGCCCGCAGTCTCAGGGCTAGGCTCAGGGGTGTGGCCCTCAGGACTGGGGCCGAACAGATCCAGAAATCTCTGGCTCAGGTCTCGGCCGGAGGTGGAAGTCTTACGCCGCCTTGTGGGCGTGGGGAGATCACGCCCGGGCATCCTGGGAAGGGTCTGGAGTGGCTGAGGACTGCGGTCCCCAGAGTCGAGGGGCGCCGTCAGGGAGGGGCTGCGGCACCGACCTGAACTAGGGTCCGTCAGGTGAGTCTTCTCCAGAGCCAGGCGTAGGGAGTGGAGGCCAGGGGAGACCGTAAGGCCTGGCTGGGGCGCTAAGGTACGGGAGGTCCGGGCTCTTGTCTCCTGCTGGGGCAATGACTTAATCAACACCTCCTTTTGGCCGTGGGGCCTGGCAATTGGCCGTGGTTGCCCAGGGGGTCAACTATCAGGCGCCAAGGCCTGGCAATTGGCTGTGGCCTGAGTGGGGGAGTTAGCACACCTCTGCGCACCTTCGGAGTGCCAATTGGCCGTCTGACGAAGGTGGGAGCGGCAGTAGACCGTCTCCTTCTGCAGGAGGGAGGAGCGGCAGTAGGCCGTCTCTGGGGCAACACCTTCAGAGCGGCAACTGGCCGTCTGACGAAGGCGGGAGTGGCAGTAGGCCATCTCCTTCTGCTGGAGGGAGGAGCGGCAATCGGCCAACTCAGGGGCATTGCCTTTGAAGTGGCAATTGGCCACTTGACGAAGGCGGGAGCAGCAGTAGGCCGTCTCCTTCTGCCGGAGGGAGGAGCAGCAATGTGCCAACTCTGGGGCAGCACCCTCGGAGCGGCAATTGGCCCTCTGATGAAGGCGGGAGCGGCAGTAGGCCATCTCCTTCTGCCGGAGGGAGGAGCGGCAATAGGCCGACTCAGGGGCAACGCCGTTGGAGCGGCAATTGGCCGTCTGACGAAGGCGGGAGCAGCAGTAGGCCATCTCCTTCTGCCAGAGGGAGAAGCGACAATAGGCCGACTCTGGGCAACACCTTCAGAGAGGCAATTGGCCATCTGATGAAGGTGGGAGCCCCAGTAGGACGTCTCCTTCTGCCCGAGGGAGGAGCAGCAATAGGCCGACTCAGGGGCAGCACCTTCGGAGCAGCAATAGGCCGTCTGGCGAAGACGGGAGTGGCAGTAGGCTGTCTCCTTCTGCGGGAAGGAGGAGCGGCAATAGGCCATCTCCTGAGGGGCGCTGTCTAGAGCTATGTGAGCAGCTCCACCCCTAGCTGATCTGGCAATCCCACTCCCTGAAGGTAGTGTCCTTCTCCTGCTATGGTGACGGTGCAATGAGTGAGTGTTATAGGGGCGCACAGCTCAGGCTGACGTATGCTGGTGTTGAGCGGTATCCCGTCGTCTGGTTGCGGCTACTCCATGGGGTCCAGGTGGGGGTGTCGGTACTTTCCCGGGGGCACTGGGCTGTACACCACTCGTCTCATTTTCGGGGGCACTATGCTCTTCCTCACTTGCTTCCTTTTCGGGGGCACTATGTTGTATGTCACGCATTTCAATAATGATAATAATAATAATAATAATAATAGAAAACTTAATGAAAACAATAACAACAACAACAACAACAGCAATAACAACAATGATAATGATAATAATAATAATAATAATAATAAAATAATAATAATAACAATAATAATAATAATCTATCTATCTATAGCCCAACGCCATAATCCCACAAAAGGTGGCCACAGACAAAATGCCTCCAAGTCGCTCTGTCAACCACCATTTGACTACCCTCCCCCCAACTCACCCCCCCTCCCTCATATACCTCTCAACTCCATCTTTCCACCTCATCCTCGGTCTACCCCTCCCTCTCCCTCCCTCCCCCTCACCCAGATACACCCTCTTAGTCAGTCTTTCATTTTCCATTCACTCCACATGTCCAAACCACCTCAGTGTATTTCTCCTAATCTTCTCAACCACATCCACATCTACCCCACAACGTTCCTTCACTTCTTCATTCGTCAACCTGTCCCTCCACGTCACTCCACATGCTCCTCTCAAGTAACTCATTTCCACTGCTCTCACTCTTGACTTGTTCCCCTCTTGCAAGGTCCATGCCTCACTTCCATACGTCAGGGTAGGGATCACAATACTATCATGCAGTGACTTCTTAACTTCCATACTCACCTCCCTATTTCTCATCACTGCTTTCTGTGTACCAACAACCTTCCTTCCCTGCTATACCCTTTCACACCCTTCATCCCCCAAAGTTCCATCCTTACTCATATTCACATTCTCCATATCCTCACCATCCAACCACACTGCCCACTCTGTGACTTCATTCCTCTCAAACACCATAACTTTACTTTTGTTTACATTAACTTTCAGATTCCTCCTCCTACACATTGTCCCAAATTCATTCACCAAACCTTGCAACTCCCATTCATCTTCACTCAACAATACTGTATCATCAGCAAACAGCAACACAGGAAGCTTCCAAATCTCACCCTCATTCATTAGGGCCAGCCCCACATCCACTGCCCTACCTTGCACCTCCATCCATGTATATATTAAACAGCCATGGAGACATCACGCAACCTTGTTTCAGTCCCACAGTGAGATCAAAGAACTCACTCAGCTAACCATCCACTCACACCGTAGCCCTAGCTCCCTCGTACATACTCTTCACAGCACTCAACAATTTCCTCTCCACTCCATATATTCTTAATACCTTCCACATACCTTGCCTATCTCTTCTGTCATAAGCTTTCTCCAAGTCCATGAAGGCAGCATACACTTTCCTTCCCTTCTCTAGATACTTCTCCACTAAACATCTTACAACAAATATCTGATCTACACACCCTTTTCCCTTCCTAAATCCCCCTTGTTCTTCTCCAACTAGCTCCTCTGTCATATGCCTAACCCTATCAATGAGTATTGTACAATATATTATACCAGTCACACTAAGAAGGCAAATACCCCTGTGGTTACCACATACTTCTCTCTCCTCTTTTCCTTTGTGTAAAGGAACAATTATACATGATTTCCAGTCCTCTGGAACCCTTCCCTCTTCCCAAGCCAATCTACACAACTTCCATATCCACTCCACAACAATCTCACCTCCATACCTAAGCATTTCACCACACACTCCATCAATTCCTGGGGTCTTTCCCAACTTAATCTTCTTCATTGCTTCCACTACTTCTGCCCTACTGATCTCTTCCTCCCTCCTCTCATCTCTTCTTCTCCCAGCCATTCCCCAACCACTTATACTCACACTGCTCTCACTCTCTACATTCAACAAATCCTCAAAGTGCTCCTTCCATCTCCTCAATTTCTCTCTCTTCTCCACCAACAATCTATTATTCCTATCTTTCACTCCCCTACTATTTCCCCTTTCACACTGCCTTACTTTCTTTACCTCCTTCCAAAACAATTTCTTACTCTCCCTCCATTTCACACTCAGATTCCTTCCAAACTCTTCATCCACTTTCTTTTTACTCTCCTTCACCAGTCTCTTAACCTCCCTTCTCCTGCTCACATATACCTCTCTCTTCTCTGTCTCATCTTCTCCCCTATCTCTACTCGCCAACCATTCACTATATGCCTTCTTCTTTTGTTCCACAGCTCGTTTCACCTCATCATTCCACCATGCCGTCTCTTGCACACCCTTGCATCTCCTCCTCACTCCACAAACCACCTCACATGCTGCGCCTATCTCTTCCTTGAATATCTTACATACGTCTTCCACCCCTTCCATCTGCTCTAGCTCATACCTTCCCAATCTTTCTTCCACTATGCTCTTATACTCTGTCATTTTCTCACTATCTTGCAATTTCTCCACTCTTCTCACAGGAGCTGCTTCCTCCTGTCTTCACCTTCGTCTCCTCAACCACTTTCTTTGCATCTCTACCTTGGCCATCACTAAGTGATGGTCCGAGACTCCATTCCCCAACCCTCTCCACACTCTTGCATCCAACACTTGTCTTCTCATTCGCTCATCCACACACACATAGTCTATCATTGCCTTTCGTTCAACAAGTTCACCATCCATCCTCCTCATTATTCTCTATGTATACTGGTGGATCATCTTATGACGAAAGTAGGTGTTGGCTATTGCAAACCCCTTACAACCACAGATGTCCACCAAAGCACTACCATTCCCATCTACTTCAGCTGGCACACCCCACTAACCAACCACTCCATCAACTCGTACATTCCCAACTTTGCCATTCATGTCTCCAATCAACAGTACTCTCTCGCTCCTCTCAGACTTGTCCATACATGCTTCGACTCTCGCCCAAAACTCATCGTTCACTCTAGCCACTCGATCCTCTGTTGGGGCATACACACATACAATCGCCCATGCTTGTATACCTACTTTCATCCTCACCCATACAATCCTTGCACCCACTGTTCCATACTCTCTTATATTCTCCTTCCACTTCTTGCTTATCATCAGACATACTCTCTCTCTTGCCCTCTCATTCTCATTGACTCCCGCACATATAGCTACACCATATTCCCATTCTCTCACCCTTTAATCTTACCATTTAGTATCAGTCAATCCATATATATCCACTTTTGCATCCTCAAGCACCAGAACAATCTCTCTCTCTTTCACTTCATCATTCAGTCCTCTCACATTCCATGTTCCCACCCTAAGAATGTCCTTTGTCCGTTCCTTAGTCGTCAACGTATGGTCCGTCCGGGTCCGAGGCGCTTTATTCGCTTTTTTAGTTAGTTATTTTTACGGGGTGGGGCACTAACCCACCACCAACCCTTTTAGTCGCCTCATACGACAAGCAGGGATACTGGGGGAGTATTCTTGAAATCCCCCCTGCCCCCAGGGGGTAAAAAAAAAAAATAATAACAATAATATTAATGATTAAAAAATAAACATAATAATAATAATCTTCGAAATCCCATCTTCATCCACTGTGAAGTGGCTGCAATATTTGCCAGCTCCATGCTTCCTGTCTTTTCTTGTGTAATTGTGGCAGGCACTTCTGCCCTTCAAAATTAACCAACTCCTACCAAACTTGTACTCAATGACCAGCATATGACCTAGTTGTGTTTACAGGGTTTGGGTTGCTAGGCAACTACTTTTTGCCTAACAATGGCCGAAAACCCGCTTTTTTCATACTTTCACGTTTTAGCTGTAGATGCTTTACTAATGGGCTTAGAAAGCTCAGACTTCTTTAGGATTAATCTTGAGGTCATTCGCTATCAGACGTGTGACATCCATCTTTCCCCTCACTCCTCTAGTTTTCGAGTGGCAACCTTGCGAAGGTTGACCTCAGCGTCCCTAGCAACAAGTACAGGTTATCAAAAATGTCCCCTAGTTCCCCATGGGCTCGATGGCATTGAAAGTTTGCATGCTAATAGACACTGGCTGGTACCACAACTTTCTCCTATACACCTATGTGCTATATTGGCGGGGTCAGGGGTCAAAGGTCATTGAGAATAGCTTAAATCATGACTATGCTCACACAAAATGCTAGGGCTCCGAAGGTTATTAAGTCAGGGCCATGATTCTTGGGTGGAATGTTGCACTGGAGTACCTCCATAGAAAAATGACATTGTCAGAATTCACTTTCATCTGCTGACAGCGCCACTTAAAAGTTGCACCTTTGGTGGGCCATTATGCAAATTTCAAGTTCCCTAGCTCCACAATGGGTTTATGGAATTGAATTAAATTTTACATGCTTATAGACATTATTGAGTACTACAAGTGAGCTTCGTACATGCATGGCCTATATCCGCCAGGTCACAAGTTGAAGTCATCAAGTGCAGTAAATATGAAATGCACTAAAACTACCACCTTGCTCGCACGAGATGCTAAGGCTCCGAATTTTATTAAGCCAGGGCCATGATTCTTGAGTGGAATGTTGCACTGGAGTAACTCCATACAGAAATTACTTTTAGTGTTGAAGCTCACTTCCGGTTGCTGACAAAGCTTGGTCCGCATAGAGCTGGCCACCATTGCCTGCTGGCCTGTTCTTTCATGTCTGCTGCACCCCGATGTAATCCTCAACTGAAAGCCATCGGCCCCTAATAAGTAAGGTGGTGCTGCATGTGGCCAGATAATGCTGCTGAGCATAGCTATTTCAGTATTACAACGTCTTTAACATTTTGATATAGTTTTACATCAAATACTTTGATTCAACTTAGATTACCCCCTATCTTAGTGACGGAGTTAATGAAGGGTTTATATAACCCATCTAGTTCAAACAGTCTCCAGAGATGAATAATACAATGATAACACGACAAAAATAAACACTGAGGATAGTATGAGTGTGCAAAATTCGACTAGTTTATAGGGATTTATGCTCACCATAAATCCCAGAAACTAAGAAATACTTTTGTACTCTATGAAAATCAGTATCAGTCCATGGTTCACCAACTACTTCAGTACGAGAGCGCTTTCTTAACCCTTAAACGGTGGGCTACTTTGCAGTTTACATCCGTGTGGGACGGAGTTTTTCGGAAAATATAAAGTGCTATGAAATCAGGCAAAACATGCATAAATGGATCAGAATAGCTGAAAACAAAAACAAAGAATTTAATATTACTCTCTTCAAACTGAGCAGTCTGGGTGGCATGAGAGTTGAGTGAGAGGGGTGGTGGCGCATCAAGGTCACTCTCAGTTGCATGCAACTGAGAGCAGGCAGGCAGAGAGTCTTGTTTTCTGCCCTTATTTGTAACAGCATCCTAAAATACATTATTTTTACATTATGTACACTGTCCTGTGTCTTTGTGGTGAACTTTGAACACTACACATTATATTATAATGTAAAATTTTTCTTATCTTACGTCTCTACAGTTATAATAATCTGTAAATACATACTATGTACGGTACAACTATATAACACGACTCTTCACACTAATATGTCTTTAGTGTCTGGTATTCTGTAAAGCAATTGATACAGAGACCCACACCACATTCAGGGCACCTGTAGTCACATCTCTGCATATACCTGGGCGTCTTGCTGAATTCTTGCATACAACACACCTCCTCTGTTGTTTACGGCCACTTGCATCAACTGGAAGTGACTCAAGGTGGTATCGTGAGATATATCACATCCTAACAGGCACTGTTGCCATATCTCCCTTTTGTTTCACATATTAGGCCCGAAAAATAGCAATGCGTTCCGGAACATCAATTGCCCTTTCCTTAGAAGACGTTTGGGAACGTTGACCACCCTTTAGGGGTTAAACCAATTAAACCGCCCTAGCAAGAAATAGAGTAAAACAAAGGATACAGTCGGACTGCAGGGTGAACGGAAACCCTCTAACCTCTTCACAGTGAGTCCTGACATTAAGTGAATTAATTAATTACGCGTGAGCAGGAGTAACTTAATACGTCATCGTGCGTAAACAATATCTGCTTTACCACAAGAGTTGTTTCCAAAGTTAAATACATTCATCTGGCTTTAAAACTATCCAGAGCAATGTCCAGCCATGATTTTGAGTGGGGAGGAGCATGATATATAAAACTCAGGCACATATAATCCTGTGTTTATACAGGGATCTGGGGACTTTACTGCACAGAATATCATTCTTCATTCGTTCAGATATGAAAGAGAGATGACATGATTAACTAGAGGCATCACCGTACTAAGCAGGTTCATGGATATCATTTCACCACCATAGTACTGACAGCTCACCATAGGTGGAAAGAATCGCCTGGAAATAGCAAAAACAAAATGAAAAATCTTGGTATTAGCAATGTAAATATCATAAACAGTTTCCAATCACTTCACTACAAGGTACGTTTTCCTAAAGATGAATAACAATGTCAGTCATCTACGTCAAAGAGTAGAGCTTCCTTGTTACATTAACTCCTTTGTGGCCTTGGGTCCGGTATTTTACTTGCACCCTTGGCCGATACCGGGGCCATTTTCTAAAGTTCGAAAATTGATTTTTTTTTCCTCGCCATAGTGAAGAGAAAGTTTAGATGCACCTAACAGTGCAAATTCCAGCTTCCTAGACCCATTCTATGACTTGCAATAGAGCGTGAAAGTTTGAGAAATATCGACAACCGATATCTGCCGCCACCAGGTACTGACACGCTGCTACATCGCATGTGTTATCATATTCTTTACCCCCCACAACAATGTGAATGGTGCTGAAAAGTTGCGCATAAGACATGATGATATTGAATGATTCCAGTACATAATACTCTATGTTAGGATTGGCTCGAAGGAAAATATTGTGAATATTTTTTCACCTTTTTGATATAAAATGTGTTTACGGTAGTGTCGAGTTATTTCTTATGTTATCGTTGTCCCCATGCTTGGAAAAGGGAATGAAAGGGTTGAATTTTTAGTCCTATATGAGAAAACTGCCCGTCCCCTGAAGCTAGCCTCTCACATGGGGGATGAAAGTGGGGGGTCAGTTCCGATTAGGAATAGGGGAGTTGAGTTGCAGCTCGCCGCTCGCACACCACGTGCATGGCTAAAAATAGAATCGTAATGCAGTTTCAAAATTACGAATGTCTAATTATTACGAATAGAGAGACAAAGCAGAAGTAAATACCTTTACAGACGGGGGAAAACGTATTTTTTCCGTAATAACACTTTCACCTTTATTATTTTACCTTGTTATTTTCACAATGTGTTGCTGTCTCTCTGCCATGAGTGTGGGAAAGTATGATATTTTCTGCATGGGTAAGGAAAAAGGGTACAGCTGGATGCTTCCCAACACTTTACACGGTCAGAATTGCAGAATTGCGAGACGACCTGCCATTCGCATCTCGCACGAGCTGATTAGCAGGAAGGGAAGGAAGTTCTTTCTACCCACGAAAGCATCACGTGAACACAGAAAACTTTCCTGTTATGCTAGTAAAAGGCAAAGAATATGTAAAATGATTCAGAAGTGCAACAAACCTGAGCAAATAGGTAAAGATACCAAACAATAATTGATTTTTCTTTTATCATGTCATTTTTGTTTATGCCTTTTTATTTTTATATTAGTAAACAGGATGGTTGTGTGTGTTTTGCAAGGGAGGAGAAAGATGATATTTTCTGTCTGGGTTAAGATAATGAGTGTAACTAGGTGTGTTTAGATATGACCACGAGCGAAATAATCAAACATCCACTCGTCACGGCAGCAGGCAGCGAACTGACAAATGAGGTGTGATCTCACAGTTTTCTACAAGTCGCACTGCATCGAATGATCCAAACCTGTACAACAATCCTGGGCAATAGGTAATGATACCAACACAAAAATGTATTTTTCTCTTATTATCATGCCTTTTTTGTTTGTGCCTGTATCAATTCAGAATTGTAAACAGGTGGTTGTGTGTATTTTGCAAGAGAGGACAAAGATGATATTTTCTGCCTGGGTCGAGATTACGGGTGTAGGTGTGCTTGTTTAGACACAGCCAGGAGCGAAAAAATCGAAAATCCACTCATCACAGCAGCACGCTCTGAACTGCATGATGATGTGTATGGTAATGTAGGTCAGTCTGCAGACACTCAGAACGTTCGTTCACTTACCAAAAATTTTCGCCGTGTTTATAGGCTGCGCTCAAACGATGCCTGCGGCCATTTATCGGCTAAACGTCATTCAACGTTGGCGGCCACGGAGGGGTTAAATCGTATAGACTTAGTGATACAAGCATTAAAATATATAGGTTCCACCATCGCAGAGATGGTCTAACAGAAAATACGTACAAAAAATCCAGAATAGGAGCGGGAGAGGACAGCTAAAACTTCACCAGGATATTCTCATTTTTATGGAATCGGGGATGAAATTTTCGTTATCGTTAACATAAGTAATTTATTTAGGCATAAGCTAGAGATTACACGATCGGAAAGGTAGACAGACATAGGGGTAGGCAAGAGGGTAGGTTAGGCAGGAAAGCAGGCAGGAAAGGAACTAAGTAGGAAGTGGGTAGAAAGTTTGGTAGGTAAGCAAGTAGAACAACAGGTAAGTGGGTATGTATGTATGTATGTATATATATATATATATATATATATATATATATATATATATATATATATATATATATATATATATGTAGGTAGGTAGGTAAGTAGGTAGGTAAGTAGGTGGGTAGGTAGATACATAGGTAGGCAGGAACGTAACTAGGCAGGGAAGTGGGTAGAAAGTTTGGTAGGTATATAAGTAGGAAGACACGTAAGTGGGTATGTATGTATGTATGTATGTATGAATGTATGTAGGTAGGTAGTAGGTAGGTAGGTAGGCAGGTAGGAAGGTAGACAGAAAGGTATGAAAGCAGCTAGACTGGCAGAAAAGTAGGTAGGTCAGTAAGGAAGTAGGCGGTGAGAGATATGAAGACCCCTGTCTGCCTCTCTATCTACCTGCCTATTTACCCGAGCTGTCGCCGTGATGAAAGAGTTAATGGAGATCATTTAACTACTACAGTACGTGACATACTTTTTGTTTTCTTCTGGCTACAGCCTTCATTAACCCTTTCACTAAAAGCACTTGTCCTAAAACTAAAGAAAATCGTCGGATAGTAACAAAAATATTTAGCAAATAACATACTGGGCATATAGCAATTAATATATTACAGCAGAGCTTTAGCAAAGTTAATAAAATCGTCTAGAGTGGCAAAAATGAAATTAAAAAGTCGGTATCATAGTGAAAACACCTGAAAAAGATTGTTACATAAATATACCCGAAACGGCGTCAAAGCAAGGGCAGATAAAACTCTGTCTGTGATAATCTCGCAATTTGTAAAGGATCTAGATGCGTATGTCCTGGGATAACACTAGTAATTCATTCGGGTATCAGCGAGTGATATAATGACGCGTATTTTGTGGCCACTGGAAAGGATGTGATTTTGATGATTATGGCAACAGTGGGAATTATGCGTCGTTACACGGAAAGTAGCTGCAATACTGCAGGTTGTGGGATAATAGTTTTTGTAACCTGATAATGTTCGGAAAATACACCACACACACACACACACACACACACACACACAGTATATGCCCCTCTCTCTCTCTCTCTCTGTCTCTCTCTCTCTGTCTCACACACACAAACACACACACACACACACACACACATCTGGTAACACAATCAGTACTGGCGTTTATCATCCAGTCATCTTGTTCTAGACCAGTGGTTCTCAACTCGTTTCAGGCCATGGACCACCAGCCCAATTAAACAAAAATATCGTGGACCATTTAATTTTTGAGTAATGATAAAGCATTGAAAACAAACATATTGGTTGCAAATATATTTCTTACAAACAAAATATCGGGAAATGATATAAAATAGTAGACAGCTGACATTTTGGTCTGAAATATATTTCTTCCAAGCATAATTTCCGGGAAATACATGAATACTTCTCTAACATTTTGTTGTGAAATTTTTTTCTAACAAACAAAATTTTGAAATTATGTAGGAGTATACAACCAACATTTTTCTTTGCAACCAGACTTTTGGATTCTCTTCTCACTGATAAGCTTTTCAGTGTTAGGAGTAGTACTTGATTATGCACAATGAATATCGCTTTCCACTGCAAGCCGATTCCTGTGTTTGGACTTAATGTGCAACAAACATGAATATCTGCTCTCACACATGAAAGGTGATGCAAATGGCAGTAGACATCTGACTGCATGTGTTCACAGATTTAGGTAAGTACCAATCATACCCGAATAACCAATCGGAATAATACAATAAAATGAATGGCTAATTATTTATTTTGATGAAATTTGTTATACTGAATTTTCAATAAATTAAAGATTATATGCACCAATCTCCAGTTTATTACCAAATATAGTGAACGTCCTGTGGACCACCCAAAAAGTCACAATTGACCACCAATGGTCCATGGACCACCAGTTGAGAACCACTGTTCTAGACTGACAGTATAACTTATTGTCAAGGTCATGGTTGCTATGGTGACTGTTGGTTGTCATTGTTTCTGTTATTTTAGTTGTGGTTATTGTCGTTATTATAGTTGGTGTTAGGATTTTTTGGGGGAGTTACTGTTGTCGTAATTATTCAATTTGTTATTACTGTGGTCATTCACATTGTCTTCTTTCTTACTGTGTTGAAGGTCCCATTGGTGAAGTTGCTTTTGTTTTCATGTTTGCTATCTTGTCACTGTCATTGTTTCCGCCCTTCTTTGAATTTCATTTAGCATTATTGTTGTTGTCATACTGTTGTCCTTGTTGTCATTGTTTTTGTGTTTTCCCCACTACCATTGTCAGTATTTTACTCTGTTTTATTACCTCCGCTAAAGAGGTTATGTTTTCACCCCTGTCCGTGGTTGGTTCGTTGGTTTGTGAGCAAGAATACACAAAAACTACTGGACGGATTTCCACGAAACCCTGTAGAAGAATGGCCTTGGCCCAGTATAGATTCTATTAAATTTTGGTGCAGGTCCGGATAAAGGTGCGGATCCAGGATTTTTTTTTTTCACTTTCTTTAACATTGCAAGATACGGCGATTATCGACATTTTCGTAAAATTTTCAGCGAATATTGCATGATATTGATGGCGGAGGTATGGGCTCTGCTGAGGGCCATTCTAGTATTTATTCATGTTTTCTTTATTTTGCCATAATTGTTCGCACTGTTATTCTGATACATCATATTTGTTTATTATTATTATTATTATTATTATTATTATTATTATTGTTATTATTATTATCATCATCATCATCATCATTATCATCATCATCATCATTATTAATTTTTACAGAGTCATCACAAAGTTAAAAGAAGACGTATAAAATATTTATAATACAAATATTTAAAATAAAACTGTAACAGAGAGAGAGAGAGAGAGAGAGAGACGGTGCCTCATATCGTCCTCTACAATTGTTTTCACCAGCCTCTTCAGATCCATTGTGTCAGTGTGAATACCATCTAAACACAGTCTCTTCTACCCTTTGATATACAGACCATACTCTACATACTTCAAGAACTACGAAACAGTACTTCTATCCCTATCTAACCTACGGTACGATCCCAAATATTCCTTATCATTCCATTTATTACAGCTGTCACTCTAGTTTCATTACTCATGTCATTGAAGAGTGTCACATCCATACGCTAATGTGAACTCCAACATGCATTCACGCAATCCTCTGGCAACCTCAGCACTCAGATATTCATTACACCAGCCACTTTATATTCTTGGCTTACCCTGCTCTCCACTTCCTTTACATACACACCGAACATCTCTTTTTTGCACCTTGAGACTTACCTTTTCAACCACTTCCACTCTCCTTTCACTGACATATTACACTGGGAGTCCCCCTGTCTCAAAACAACTGTTACGATACCCATATCTGTATTTACTTTCAGATTATGTTGCTGAAACATTAGGCTTTATTATCCAATTGTTATTGCTCTGTCAAGAGCAAGGACGTCAAAGGTTACCCTGCTTAGTTTCAGTATTTAAAAGGAGAAAGACGCATGACAAGACCGTTTTCCCTGACTAGCTTAATGTGAAGAATATAAATCATCTAACCCTCAGACGAAAATGAATATAAACCACATCAAGTTAGATGCGTTTCAACCCGTAAACCGCGACTATGCCCAGTTGGTCACTCAGCAGGCGACATCGACTATATGCCCGATTGGGTCGCTACCCGTCTTGTCAAAATGAGATAAATATTTGGCCGGTGACACCTGGCAACTCCACACTACCTGAGAATGATCCATGAGACCATGACTAACCTATCGTGTTCAGTGACCCAGCGACCACCATGAGAGGTGGAAGTGTTGACAGGTCTCTGTCCACGGGGGGCACTAATTCCAGAGGAGGACTTGCCTCTCTTGAAAAGGATAAAAAAGAAGCATGCTGTGCGGTGTTTGAATTTTGTGAATAAGCCTCCTCCCCTGTACCATCCCACCGACGACGCTCCAACACCTAATTGGGCCGGAAGGGAAGGGAAAGGTCAGAAGGGGATCAAGCAAAGCCGCCCTGGTGAATTCATTTTCTCTTTAAAATCACTGGTTTATAAAATATAATGAATATAAGAGTACTGAAGACTTAAAAAATAATTAACGCAACATTTGGGGAGTCGCATCAAAGGCCTCACTCATCATGTATAATAATATAATGATATAATAGTTACACTGTACTTTAAGTAAATAAAGTATCAGTGCATACTTGGGGCGAAGCAATACGAAGCCATGCACGAAGACGCTGATATATGCGTGGCTCCAAATGGACGCCAGACTTAACATTTCGGTGAACATCGATCACCCCTTGCACTGATACTTTTTTTTTTTTTTTTTTTTTTTTGCCTATAGTACAATGCACGCATCTGATGCACAAAAGCCATTTTTGAGGAGTGACTTCTGCTAGTGACTGTTTTCTGCACATAAAACTAGCATCTCCATAAAGAATCAAAATATATAAAGATTACACCATCAGTCTTATGCAAAATATATATATATATATATATATATATATATATATATATATATATATATATATATATATATATATATATATATATCTTTACATAACTAACCTGGAGAAGGTGTGAATGTGTGAAGAAGAGGTCAGGCAATCAAGGGATTAGTTTTGGAGTGCGAGAGAATGTATAGGTCCAGAAGGGGGACTGTTGAATGTCAGACAATTATATTAGTACCTATACATGTGTACATGCATAATGACCTGTACTTATACTAATACTGTGCCTATAGCTGTACTGATAAAGTTGAAAAATTCGGTTGGATCGTTGTAAGATGAAAATATCTCTCTTACACACTCACACAGTTCCCAGTCATTACCTGCCACCCCATCTCCCAGTCCGCTCTCTCTATAGTATCTATAACAATACGTACTTTGTGTACTGTTTTCATATCAAAATAGATCTTTGGGAAAACGAAACATGATGTACAGTCGTCAGCATAAATTCGCTGCAAGCCTACTCGTGTGATGTGAGTCCTTTTGTCTGGGAACAGTGTAGGGGAACTAGTTGCCACAAAGACTTTTATGCACTTTAAAGACGTGTTTTTAAAAGGTGGTATTAGAGACCGCCTAGAGCAGCGTTTCTTAACCTTTTCCGACCTCAGCAACCCCCTTGTAATAAGGTCCCAGTCCAGCACCCCTCTACATCTGATTACTGGGACTGCAGTTGCTACACTACTGCAGGGTTAAAGTGAAGTACTGCCTGACAGTTTATTTTATACTGTCAAAAAAAAAAAAAAAATCAAGGATGCCAATACTAAGCAAATCCAGTAAGAAAAACTATAATGCAGCATTTTCCAGCACCCCCTAAAATTGATTTCAGCACCCCCTGGGGGTGCTAGCACCCCAGGTTAAGAAACGCTGGCCTAGAGTATGATATTCTGTATACAGTATTTGATTACTATTGAAAGGTGCAAGAGCTGAAAGAAGAATGTTATGGAACGACGTATGAGCGTAATACTCTGATATTCCTCATTATAACAGTGTCTAAACTCTCCTCCTCTCTCTCTCCCCCTTACTCCTTCTGATATCCCCCCCATCCCTCCTTCTCCCTCCTACTCTCCATCCACGTTCATGCCTCTTCACTTTCTCCTCTCCCCACCCTGTCTACCTTCATTCATTTATCCACGGCACTAACTCGATTGGCGCATCAGAATTATCTCTTGACTTTTTATTAAACCCAGCCTGCCCTATTCCTATTGGCTCGCAGTACTGTCAACTATATCCAGGTTTTATTATCATTATTCCTTCCTGTTCAAGTCTCATCCTCTCCCTCCCCGTCTCTTTCCCACCTGTTTTATTTCAGTTGTCTTTCTTTTCTCCACCTTTTGTCACTGCCAACAGCCGGGAGATACAGGAACATTGAGGTCTCGCTCTTGTGATGTATTCCTTACTGGTGTTTGTTTGAGTGATCCTGGCAGTCGGTGGCTGTTATTTCAGTAGGTGGAATTAAACAAACCTTTGTTCCCATCCCTCCTACATGTTTATCTCTCTTTTCAGGGAAAATGTTCACATTCTCCACTGTTCACCGATTCATGAAGCAGTATCAGAACCATAATGTTTCGAACTGCTGCATCGTGTTTGGGGTAGAGAGTGGGGGAAAAAGACTGTCGCATGGCAAGAAACTCTTGAATATCAAGGAACAAAAAGGTTACAGGAATAGACAAGAAACAGAGAAGAGTGCTCTTCATTACATAGTTTAGCGCCGTGGAAAATATAAGGTAGACAGGGCAGGGAGAGAGGGGAGTGGAACTGAAGGACAGTAGGGGGGAGAGTGAGGTGAGGTGAGAGGTAGGCTGGGGAGGGTCATCGAGAGGGGTACAGGGGAGAGAGCGGGAGTTTCATCATTCCATAACATTCATCTGTAGTCTTCTGCACATTTTTATGCTAATCATATATAAAGAATATTGCATTCTGGACGATTTATAGTACTAATACTTACAAACACGTCTCTAAAGTGTACAAAAGCCTGTGTGGCAACTAGTTCGAATACACTGTTGCCAGACAAAACGACCACATCACGCGAGCAGGCTTGCAGCGAATTTGTGCTGACGACTGTACTTTGATATGTAATGATATAGATAGTTGAAGAATAGCTGGTATCTGAGTAAAATATTGTATGTAAAAATCGAAAGCAAAAATTTCTGTACTGTGAAGTGAAACATATTACGGAGTGAGTATCTGAACCCGAGAGAGAGAGAGAGAGAGAGAGAGAGAGAGAGAGAGAGAGAGAGAGAGGGGGGCGGGAAGGGGAAGAAACGCAAGCGAGAGAGGGAGGGGATGACAAGTAGGTGCTAGGAGGGTAAAGAAGATTAGGTGTGAGGGGATAATCAGATCAGAGGGTGAGGTGGATCTGTATGAGAGACGGAAGAGGTAATAACGAAAAAAGAAGAGCAATGAGCAAATGGAATACGAGTAAAATACTAAAACATGCCAGGAAGGAAAGGGCATGTATCAACATATCGATTTTTTTTTTTTTTGGGGGGGGGGGATGTGGGTGGACAATAAGGGCAATGGTGAAATAATGGCAACTGCAAATATGCGAGAATGATAAAGTGGATTTTTTTTTTTTTAATTCAGAAGAATAGCTGAGTGTTTCATTACGAAAGTATATAAAAAGAGATAGAAAGGTAGTGTAGATGGAGAGAGAGAGAGAGAGAGAGGGGGGGGGGAGGAAGGGAGAGACGGGTAGGACTCAAAGGAAAGGAAACCAAGCAGCAACGGACTCAGACAGGCTGCAAACAGGAAAGACAGGCTCTAAACACTGGAGGATACAAATAATAATAACGATGGTATTCATAATGATGATGGAAACAATAATAATAATAGTTGTAATAATATCAGAACAAGTTACAGGGAAAAAGCTGGGAACATTGACGAAAAGAATAATAGAAAATGGTGGAAATAGACAAAATAACAAAGAAAAAACAATGATAATACAAGTAATGAAAACTGATGATAATAATAACAGCAGTACCAGTTAGGGGAAAACAGAATAGCAGCATAGATAGCAATAAAGAAAAGAGTCATAATAACAGTAAAAAAACAATAATTAAAAAAAATAATAATAATAATATTAATGATAATAATAATAATAATAATAATAATAAGAGTAATAACAATAATAACTCTAAAAGCAACAGTACCAGTTACAGGAAAAAAAAAAACTGGTTACTATAATAAACACTAATACTACTGCTCCCCCTCCCCCCTTGCTTCTCCCTTCCTCTTCCTAATTCAGTCCCCCGCCCTCCTCCTTCTTCTCCTCCCCCCAGCACCCCATATATCAATGCATTATGTTCTTACTCATAGTCATACCTGAAGGGGGCCCAAGTCGGGTCGAAACGTTGTATCTCCCCAATAAACACCCGTTTCGACTTGTGAGTTTAATTCTACCATATTAGAAATCACGGCTATGTGATAACAAGACACAGAAAATGGATATGTTAGTATCTGACGATTTGTACATGTATACATGCAAATTGGCCTGTGACGAAAGGAATAGCTGGGGGGGGGGGGAGGCTGAGACATACATCCGAAAATAGTGCTGCTGTATACACACACACACACACACACACACACACACACACACACACACACACACAAAAGCGATCATGCAGTACTAAATTATAACTTCAGGATAGCATATGACATAGTAAACAGCAATGATAGTTACAAAAAGAGCCTAAACTATAAAAAGGGAAATTATCAAGACCTAAAGAAGTATTTCTTAGAAGTTGATTGGGAAAATGAGCTTAGAGGACAAGATTTAAATGCTGTATATAAAAATTTTTTGTGAATTTTATGAAATAGGAGTCCAGAAGTACATCCCACAGCACAAAGAAGCAGATAAGAAAATACAGAAATGGTTCAATACAGAATGTAAAAAATCAAAAGAAAGAAGAGATTTGTTGTGGAATAGATACAGAAGACACAATAGTGAAAGGGCGTATAATAATTACAAACAGGCAAGAAACGACTATACAAGAATAAGGAGGGAAGCCCAAAAACAGTTTGAGGAGGATATAATAAATAAAAGTAGTGATCAACCAAAGCTGTTTTACAGCTATATCAGAAGCAAAACTAAAGTAAAAGATATAATACAATCCATTACGGACGAGGGAATCACTTATACACAAGAGAAAGATATTTGTGAAGCACTAAATAAGAATTTCCAATTAGTTTTTACAGAAGAAAAAATTTTGAGAGGGACTATGTGGAACACGCATGTCCACACATACTACCAGATATACAAATAGCAGAAAAATTAATACAGGAGGAGTTAAGTAGATTAGACAGAGGAATAGCAAGTGGTCCTGATGAAATTTCATGTTGGGTATTACGAGAATGTGCAAAGGAGTTATGTAAACCATTATTTTTACTTTTCAAGAAATCCTTGAGTCAAGGTAAACTACCTGATATTTGGAAAAAAGCAAATATTGTCCCCTTATTCAAGAAAGGAAATAGACAAAATCCACTCAACTACCGACCAGTATCACTGACCAGTGTTGTAAGCAAGGTATTAGAAAAACTTATAAGAAAAGCTTGGGTAAATCATCTAGAAGAACACAGTATGATAACAGAAAGACAGTTTGGTTTCAGAAAAGGAAAATCATGTGTTACTAATCTGTTGAGCTACTATGACAGTAACAAATACAATACAGGAAAGGGAAGGATGGGTGGACAGTGTCTATTTAGATTTCAAGAAAGCTTTTGACACAGTACCACACCAAAGACTTTTATGGAAGCTGTACCATCAAGGAGGAATTCGAGGCAAACTGTTTTGTTGGATGCAAGAATTTCTCATAAAAAGAGAAATGAGGACAGTACTAAAAGGAAACTACTCATCATGGAAAGAAGTGACTAGTGGAGTACCACAGGGTTCAGTGCTGGCACCAATCATGTTTTTAGTGTATACAAATGATATAAACAGTAACACTGGAAATGAGAGCTATCTGAATATGTTTGCAGATGATGCAAAAATACATAGGAGAATTACTAACACAGACTCTTGTAAAGAGCTACAAGAAGAATTAAATAAACTTCATGAATGGAGTAGTATATTGCAAATGGAATTCAATGTGGACAAGTGTCATGTAATCAAGTTTGGTAAAAGTGGAAAAAGACCTGACTGGGATTATAAGTTAGGAAATAAAACCCTATACACATCAGAAAGAGAGAAAGACCTAGGTGTGATTATCAATAACAGACTATCCCCGGCTGACCACATCAGCGAGAAGGTACGGAACATGAATACACTGCTTGCAAATATGAGAATAGCATTCACATGCATAAATGAAGACATGCTAAGAAGGATTATAACATCATTCATTAGACCAACCCTGGAGTATGCATCAGTAGTCTGGAGTCCTCATCTCAAAAAGCACATAGACAAGATTGAAAAAGTTCAAAGGGCCGCTACAAGATGGATACCAAGCTTAAGGGACCTAAGCTACGAAGAAAGACAAAATAAACTGAATCTACCAACTTTACAGGAGAGAAGGAAAAGAGGTGACATGATAATGATATATAAGTGCATATCAGTGAAGGAGAAAATAGACATAAATGATTACTTAACATATGGAGAAGCATCAGCAAGAGGACACTGCAAAAAACTGCATAAGAAGAGAGGTGATAAAGACGTAAGGAAATTCAGTTTCCCAAACAGAGCAATTGATCAATGGAATGCACTACCGAATGAAATAGTGTGTGCCAAAACAATTCACAAATTTAAGGATATGTACGATAAATATGGTTTAAGACACGGGACAGTACGAGCTTGACTCATTCCTGTAAAGATACAATTAGGTAAGAACAATTAGGTAAGAACACACACACACACACACACACACACACACACACACACACACACACACACACACACACACACACACACACACTAGAGAGACTAGAGAGGGAAGGAACACACACACACACACACACACACACACACACACACTGGACAGGGAAGGAACACACACACACATACACACACTAGACAGGGAAGGAACACACACACACACACACACACACACACACACACACACACACACACACACACACACACACACACACACACACCAGGTCGAATATAGTAAAGGTAACCATTATTGAGCATGAGAGGGTATGGAGATGGAGGATGAGAGAACAGGGAGAAGAAAAACAAAGTTGCATACAGACTGGTGAGGGGGAAAGGGGTGGAGGGATGATGAAGACGTCATGGCGAGGGTGGTGAGGGGGGGGGGGCAGTGATGCCGGTGGTGATGAAGAGATCTGCATGCAGCCCTGATGGATCTGGGAATCCCTTTCATTTAATTCCAGTCACTGTTACTACCTCCACATAGTTGAAAGGGACGGCTGTAACACAGCAAAAAAACACATGCGGTAGTAAATATTCACTCAGTTTATTCATCTGTCTCTCTATCAGTCTGCATACTATGATAAAACATTGAAAGTAAAGATTATGTTGATATATGAAGTCCTAAATTATTTTCAGCTTATATTCCGCTGTGTAATATTTTTTGAACTGGATAAGCAAAAAATAAATGCATCACACTACATGAGAGAGGTAATGAGAAGTATACATGCATGACAAAGGGTAACGTGGGGAGGTGAGTGTACGAGGGAAGTGGTCATCATTTAGAACATAAAATGTAAAACATAATAATTTGCATAACAAAAATGAAATCAGAATACGGAAGAATATAACCACTGTCCAGAAGGACACGTATCTTTCCATCAAATCTGAAGATAATTCTGCCCAATTGGGATGCCACTGTCTAGGTAGAAGCGTCTCTGTAAGTGCATCAAATTCGAAAATGTTTGTAAACAGATAACCTGGGAGATGTTGGTTTGTATGTGAACTCCCCAGTCTCTTTGCTGAAAGTATTTTATGTTTTTTTTTTTTTTTCTTATCCAGTATATTACCTGTTTCTCCTCCAGATTCCATCACCAGTGGTTCTCCACCACGGCGCCCATCTCCACCACCCCGGCCATTGCAGCAACAGTGCAGCAAACTTGGCTGCACAGTTGCACCTGTCCCACCACCAGCCATCCCAGGTGAAAATCCTACCAATAACTTGTTGCCTTCATTGTGCACTGTATTTTCTATTGTGTAGCCAACAAAATTAATGTTATTATTTGATAGTCTATTGATTTTTTTTTTTTTTTTTGCTAATCCTGTCTCTTACCTGTTTCTCCCCAAGATACCATCGCCAGTGCTTCTATAGCTGCACCTATCCCACCACCTGCCATCCCAGGTACCTCAGGCCACATGCCTGCACCACGCCCACGCCAATGCTTCCGGACCCTTAGCCCATCAAAATTAATACCAGTATTATTCCCTGAGGATGGTGACGACGACAGTGAGAGTGGCTTTGAAATCGATGGTAGGGACTACGGGTGGCCAGACAGCAACACCGAGATGGAGTCATCCAGCAGTGACGAGGAGGAGGAACCGTTTCACAGGGACAAGGACAATGGCTTGAATGAAGGCGAGGACGACGATGTACCCTCCATACATGAGACCTCAGTCTTCTCGTTTGCCTGGTCGGAGGGGTCAGATTTTGTACCAGACCTGCAGGAGTTTCGACGTGACAGGAGTGGTACAACGGAAGACTGGCCTTGCACAGACGAGGCAAGGGAGAGTGACTTCTTCCGTGCCTTTTTAGATAATGAGGTCCTGTCATACATTGCTGAGAACACTAACAAACATTACCGTTATATGTCTCAGTAAATGGACTTCATCTCTCCGCGCTCCAGGCTACGGCAGTGGGTGGATACCACGCCCAGGGAGCTCATTGTTTTTATTACTTTGATGTTGGTGATGCCACTTTGTAAGAAGCATGTGATAGATCATTACTGGCAGAATGACCCCCTTATCCCCACACCCCTGCTTAGCAAATTTATGACTTGGGACAGGTTTTTATTGCTATTAACTTTTCTGCATTTTCCAGACAATGAAAATCCTGCCCACGATGACCGTATCTGGAAGATGAGAGAAATATTTTCAATGCTCCTTTCACAGTACAAGAAATATTTCTATCCCTTCCAGAAGCTGGTCATCGATGAGTCACTTCTGTTATACAAGGGTCGCCTAGTCTTCAAACAGTATATCTCCTCAAAGTGCCATTGTGTAACTTGCAATACTTTGGTGATAGAAACTCCGTGTACAAACAGCTAGATAAGGAGTTTATTACGAGCTCACAACAAAATAGTCTGCCCGTCTTGGCTGTCTGCTATGAACTGACACAATAACGCCTTCGCCCAGGCGTGGGGCCCTGGGAAAGCGTGCTAGGTCAACAAGTTTAGTGGGGGCATGTATGCATTGGGGGGGGGACATATATACATCGGGGGTAGACATATTGTGGAGGGGGTACATTACTCCCCCGGGTAGCTGAGATGGTGTCTCCTGACACCAGGAGTTAAATGGCGGTTGATTATAGTATTAAGGCAAGGTCGGGGAGGTTTGTACAAGGGATAAGTATGATACAGGGGCAGTAGGGGAGACATGGCCATGTTGAGGGGAGGGAATTAGAAGGATATATACAGATAAGATATACAAGGATTAATAGGTATGTGTTCAGGAAGGGTCGAAGGTATACATAGATATAATGGGGATTATACAATAATAGTTTGATACATGATAAACAAGGAGTAGATATGAGAGTTCTATTGGTGTTCTTCGTTCATTTTTTTTTTGTATTCTCTGGAGGATACGCTGTCACTCAGGAATGCATTAAAGAAGTACCATCATTTTCTAGTAGGCAGAGTTCTGTTCACAGTTTGGGTAATTGTCAGATGGCATTGGTAGTCACTGAATGTGAGGGCACTAAGTACGGGGAGTTTCGATGTCGTGTGTAGGGTGTACTATGCCTGTAGCGACTCTGATTTCCTGGAGTCCACGTTCCATTTGTCTGACACAACAATGCACTGCACATATGAGGAGTAGAAAACCTACGAAAGCGATAATCACAGGGGGAAACAACTGTTGGATGAACCCATGAATGGCTGAAAGCCAGAGAAAATTGATCCATAATGAAATCACTGTCATTGAGGAATGTTAGCATGCGCAAGTTAGGGGAGGTGATGGTAATGTTGGCAGATGGTAGGGTGGAAGGCATGTTGATTGGTTGAAAGATGTCATAGGAGTGTTTACGGACAGCTTGGTGATAGCGAGTGGCGTAAGTGATGACGGACTCTGATTTGACGGTACAATAGTCTGGTGCTTTGTAGAGACCACTAGCGGGGACGGAGCGAACTGAAGAACCAGGACACATGATTGTGACAGAGATGGGAACAGCAAAGAAGAAGTACTGGACATGGTTGAGGTGAGCATGGTGGACCGGGAGGTCAGGAGCTGGAACAAAAGAACAGGCCGAGTAGATGGAATGGTTGCGAACTAAAGCAGACTCACAGGGTGTTGCATTGCTAGGGAAGATAGCGAAAAGGTGGGCAGCACAGAGACGAGAGGTCGGAGTAAGGGAGGAACATTTCTGGAGGTCTGTGGAAGAAAGGAAGGCAATGGAAAGATGATCATGGGAGAGGAGGAAATATTCTGAAGGAACAGATACTTGTAACAAGGAGTTGTTGAGGCGGAAAGGGAAGGGAATGATGTGGAAAAGATTAAAGGTTATGGCAGAACAGAGAGGAATATGGACGACGACGTATGTGGTGAGAAGAGTGGCTTTGTAAACAGGATAATAATATTCAAGGGAGGAGTAGGGGAGGACTAGGAAGAGACCGAAGGTGGAGTGAGCCCATTCCAGGACAGAACGGAGAGCTGAGACAGGTACTATGTCGGCAGTGACACGTCCATTTATAGCATCGACCAGGAAACGAACCAAGGTAGGGACTTGAGACAGGAGAGAGTCAATGGCCAGTTGGAGATTATCCATGTTGAGTTTGAGGTAGAAGAACTGAGTGATAACGTTGAGATCTGAAAGGTGGCGTTGTAAGATATCGGTGAAATTGTTTAGAGTGGACGTGACTTCATTTAGGTGGGTCGTGAGCTTCTGTAACATAGTGTGTTGGATTTTAATGACTCGGTGTTGGGATTCTAGAGCTGAAGCTAAATGAGTGAGATCAGATTTGAAGCCAGAAATGTCACGGGCTGTAGCAACGCCAAACAAGCCACTCAGAATCTCACCGCCGAAGTCGAAGAGACCTCGTTTCACACGAGAACGACCAACAGGTGTCTGAATGGAAAATGTGTCATTGAGCTCAGTGAATCTGTTACTTATGTATTGCAATTGCCAGGAGAGTGGTAGGAAAAGGTTATAGAGATACTCATTTGGGTTGTGTGTCCCCATGATGGCCGTGAGATGGTTCCTGATTCCGTGGAGCTGGTGTGCGTAGGCAGGTAGGGCAATGGCTACGTCGGCCAGGGGCGCAAGATCATAGCGCAAGGAGGCTATTTCTTCGATAAGCATTACCTCGCCTCCCGAGCCGACCAAGGCCCCGGGACGTACTCCACCATCGTCCTGACCTGACCCAGACCCCAGGAGGGTCAGCACTGCCAGCAGGGAGATCGCTAACATCGTACCTAGAAAATCAGGGTAGAGTTAATGGGGGAGGTCTTGAAGAGGTTGATGGGCAGAGCGCAGTTTGGACCGATATTGATTGGTTGATGAATGAGCAGGTGGAGGTGGAGATAAAGGAGACTGAGGGATAGGTGGAGACAAAGTAGACTGAGGGATGTGTGGAGGGGAAAAGGGGGCACGAGGTTGTGTAAGTGACTCTTCCAAACAAGAGGCCACGGGGTGCTCACTTTAAGTCATCGACGTGGACCATCTGGTATCCTTAGTGGACAGGTCCTGGAGGTGAAATTTGTTGCCTTGTTGAGTGAGGATGCGGTGGGGCCCTGTAAATTTGTCATCCAACTTAGAGGAATGCGTATGGGAATGAGCAAAGACAAGATCGCCTACAGTGATAGTGATAGGAGAGGCGGATTTATGTTGGTGCTGCAGCATGTCCTCGTGAGAGGAAGCCAAAGTGGATTGGACATACTGGTGGATTGTCTGGAAGTTGGCCAATTTTAGTTTAACATAATCATCCAGGTTGTAGATGGGTTCTGGCTTTGAGGATAAGAGAGAGTATGGGAGGTCCTTGTCAAAACCAAAGAGGACGAAGAAGGGAGATTCAGCAATGGATGCATTGATGGAGCTATTGATTGAGGATGCCACTTAGGGAATCCAGTCATCCCAGGACGAACTATGGGAGCCTAGATGTCTAAGGCACTCTAAGATTTTTCGGTTGTGGCGTTCTACAATGCCATTGGAAGCCGGATGGTTAGGCACGACATTGCATTTGCTGATATGAAAGTGGCGACAGATCTCATCTAGAAGGCTATTGTTGAACTCCTTACCGTTGTCAGTAAGAATGGTATGAGGGGTACTGAACGGGCAAATTACGTGATCTGCAAAGGCACGTGCAACACTCTTCGCGGTCTTGTCGGAGAGGGGTACGAGGACACAGTAGCGGGAGAAGTGGTCGACCGCTACGAACAAGTACTCAGTGCCGGATTCCGTGAGAGGTAGTTTTAAGAGATCGATTGAGACAGTTTCCCATGGTCGTGACGGGATTGGGTATTGTAAGAGAGTTGCTGGTAAGCTGGTTGATCCTTTGTGGCGGTGGCAGGAGAGGCAAGAGTCACAGTGGGCATTGATATCACGGCGCATGGTTGGCCAATAGTATTTGAGACGTGCTTGGCGCAAGCATCGGTCTTTATCTGGATGGGAAGCTTGAGGAGTATTATGAACAATGTGAAGAACTTTTGGTATCAGGGCAGTGGGGACAACAAGTTGGCGTACTTCGTGATTGGGCATATCTTTGCCTGTTAGTAGTGTTTTCCTGTACAAGAGATCATCATCTAGCATGAACTCATCTAGTGATACTGGCAGAGTAGGTAAGGTCGAGGCATCGCCAGAGTCTAGGAAATAAATGACTTTGGACCATATGGGGTCTTGGCGCTGAAAGTTTCGAACAACTTCTGACGTTAGTGTAGTATTTTCAGTTACTTCGGGCTGCAGTGATGTTATAGCTGCTGCTACATGACGTGAGAGTGCGTCTGCGACTACATTCAACTTGCCTGATACATATTGAAAAGTGGGATTAAAGTCCTGGATGATGACGGACCATCTAGCTAGCCTACCTGTTAGGTTGCGGTTCTTGAACAAATCACATAGTGGAAGGTGGTCTGTTTGGATATGCACTGGATAACCATAGACTATATCTCTGAAATGTTTCAAAGACCAGACTACCGCTAGCGCTTTGAGATCTGTGACACTGTAGTTACTTTCAGCGGTTGTAAGGGTGCGACTAGCATACACTATTATGCGCTTCCTTGATGCTTCATCGAGTTGCATCAAAACGGCACCAAGTCCAGTGCCTGAGGCGTCTGTGCAGAGAAGGAAGGGTGTGGTATAATCAGGGAACGCTAGAACAGGGGCATTTACAAGAGCTGTCTTTAGCTTTTGGAAAGCCTGTGACTGGTCGTTAGTCCAAACAAAGGGCACATTCTGCTTGAGTAAGTGGGTCAGAGGAGCGGCAATCTTTGTGTAGCCTTTAATGAATCTACGATAATAGCCACTGAGGCCCAGGAAACTTCGTACAGCTTCGGTAGTGGTAGGTTCTGGGAAGTTAATAATCGCCTTAGTTTTATCGTCATTAGTATGAATGCCTTGTACATCTACAACATGGCCTAGGAATTTGATTTTCTTTGGCATGAAGTCACATTTACTGAGATTGATTTTCAGGCCTGCAAGCTGGAGGCGTTCAAAGACTTGCTGGAGTTTGGTAAAATGATCAGGGATGGATTTACTCACAACAATGATATCATCTAGGTAAGCAAAAAGAGTGTCCCATCATACCGCTGAAGACTGAATGGATAAGTCGCATGAACATGGAAGGAGCATTTCTCAGACCAAAAGGGAGTCTCTTAAACTGAAAATGTCCGGAAGGGGTACTGAAAGCTGTAACTGGGCGAGAGGATTCTTCCATTTCGACCTGCCAGTACCCACTCATGAGGTCTAAAGATGAAAAGAGTACGTTGTTTTCACCAAGGGATTCTAGCAAATCAGTGAGGACAGGTAACAGGAAACGGTCTGGAATTGTGACAGAATTGACCTTACGATAGTCGACTACTGGTCTAAAGTTGCCGTCCTTCTTTGGTACTAAGAAAAGTGGGCTATTCCATGGACTGACGGATGGCTCAATAATGTCCTGGTCTAACATGTTCTGTACCATTTGATCTGTCTGCTTTCTCTGGCTGTGAGGAAATCGATACGCTGGTATGTAAATCGGCTGAGTTCCTGGTAGTAGTTCAATCGTATGTTTGACAAGGTCTGTTCTACCCATCGGTTCACCGGGTAAGGCAACCACGTTTCTGTACGAGGTCAGAAGGTCGAGGAGTTGAGGCGTATTTTCTGGGAAATCCGTGCAAGTGAGATGTGAGAGCATATCGGGTGAATATGTCGGCGCAGATCCCGTAGAGTTAATAGTACATGCACCGATTGGCGTACTATCATCAGTCTGAATAGTAGGAATTGAGGAATCCTGGCACACCTTTACGGCCACTGGGTATACTAGGAAGTCTCCAGTCTTTACACCACTTTTAAGTTTTAGTGGAGCATTTGTGACATTGAGCAAATACAGGTAGCATAAACTGTCCTCTAAGACTGTACACCACGCTGACTCATAAGTCAAGCCATTCACACAACACGTCTCAGGTAGTGTTAGTACATCCACTCCTTCTTTTGCACCGGCAACACAAACAGAAACTTTGGTGAACTCATGCGGTAACAAAATTGTGCACGTATTTGTTACTGCACGTTTCATCTCTGCGTGTTGGAGAAGATCATTCACACTGTGTGAGGTAGGTAATTGAGACATGTCTGAGTCAGCGATAGTGTTGTCGAGAGAGGAGGTAAGAGCCATGTCCAAAGGCTGAGATGATGTATCAGTAGACATTGAGGAATTTATGCCCTTGCTCGCAGTCAGTAAAGGAATGATCTTTGTATTCTCAGATGATGATAGTGGTGGTTTGGGCTGGGTTGGACTTTTTGGTAGTGATAGGGACAGAGGTAAATGAAGGACTGATTTGATCGTAAGAACAGGATGGGGACATTCCATACTGTAAACCGGGAATCCAGAAATGTCTATACTACCACAAGCAGGTAATAATGCAATGGAGTGTTGTGCCATGGTGGAGAAACCAATAAGGGCATCTGTGGGATACTGCAAGTCATTAGTGACATGAAATTCAATTGGGATAAGGGGCAAATCTCCGTGTAGTTTGACTTCAAGGGAGACTCTTCCCTTAACCGTAAACTCTGAGCCTTCGACACCACATAGGCAAATGTCTGGTGGTTCTAGGAAACTGACGTGGTTGTGATGTAGTTGAAGAAGATGTAAGGAATTGTCGGAGATCAGATTTACTATAGATCCTGTGTCCTAGAAGAATGACGTTGGTATGTCATGATTGCATCCGAGAATGACTAAACCCGAGGATGTTATGGGACCTACATGGCGGATGGGGAGTTGGGTTTTTGGTTCTATGTGATATTGGGCCAATACGGGCGCGGCACTTCCCCCGACTGTTGGCGGTTGAGGTAACGACATTCTTCAGTGGTGTGAGTCGTGCTGGATTTGTGGTAGGCTATTTGCATTGGGGACGACGTGAACGGGAAGGTGTACGCTGTCTGGTTTGGGAGTGAGGACGTCTGTATGTACGGTTGCAGCTGGATGCTCGATGTCCAGGCTGACCACAGTGCCGGCAAAGAATCGAAGATTGTCTGTTCCGTCGGGCGCTAGATTGATCACGACCTGCGGTAGGAGAACGATGTGTGGTAGGTCTGCCGCGTGTGGTGGGACGGGAGCGAGATTGGTCTGGGGTAGTGGAGGTGTGACAGACTGAGAAGGCCAAGGGTTGGGTTGTGCCCTGATGCGTGTAGTTCGAACCGGTTCTTTCATGAATGGCTTTAGTGACCTGAATAATTTTATCTCCTGGACTGAAACCGATTTCCAAGGCTAGCTCTCGCTGTTTAGGAGTAAGCCAGTGAAGGACTCTCAGGTAACCAATTAAGTCAGCAAAGTTGGTGAGTGAAAGCATTGGAATGCCATTATTGTCTTCTAACCATTTTGTGCCTACCAGTAATTGGAGCATCTCGCTACTAGTTGCTTTCATGGTGGTGGCAGCTTCGCAGAGCTTGGCATGTTGCGCTGGGACCCTCAAGTCCTCATCTAGTTGGTTTAGGAGATTAATGAATCCCATGAGAGACACGGTATTTGAATGCTGGCAACAAAGGCTGATGAGTTCCGTACGAAAATCAGCAAAGGTATGAATGCTATCGAAATGTCCTGCACGGATCGCAGATCCGATGTCCGATTTGCCGTGGTGCAAGCGACCCATGAGGTAGGCTACTTTGAGCAATTCATCGGTGATCTGCCTAGTTTGGATGTCTGTTTCGATTTCTCTGAGGAAATCATAGACAGACCAAGTTGGGTCCTGGCCGGTAAATTTGGGACGATTGGCATCGTCGAGATAGATAGACTGTGGAGGGTTGGCCATGGCTGGAAGTGCTGAAGGGGCGGTAGGAGAGGAGTGGGAGAGAGAGAGAGAAGGTAGTGATAGTTAAGGGCAAGCGAGACGGGGTATGAAGGGAGGCAGGAGAGGGAACGAAAGGGGAAGGAGTAGAGGAAGAAGAAGGGAGTGTACAAGTAGGGGTAGAGGAGGAGGTATCTGGATTTATGAGTGTAGGATGGGTAGTAAGTGATTCTGCGGGAAGTGAAACGGGAGTCTCAGGTACAGGTTGGTGGTACTCTTTGCACTTCGTAAATGAGTGATTGTGTTAGAGTCGGCAGACGGTGTATGATCAGGTGATGTTTCCCGGGTCGAGAGGGCTGGTGTTAAGCGGTTGACGTGGAAAGTATGACACGTAATGCGGCAATGGAAGATGAAATGAAGGATGAAGATGGATACTTAGGTGGAAATGTATAATATAACAATGAGAGAATGTAAGACACGAGTAGGTGGGAAAAACGAATGAAGGTGCGGGGATGGATGGTTTAAATAAAAGGGGAAGGATGAGATGGATAATAAATAACGTAGGTGAAGATGAAAACGGGATAATGGAAATGAGATGGAATATTTACAATATCCAATCTGTAGAGAAAATTGAGGATAATCTCTATAGAAAGGTAAGGTGCACTATAGTTACACAGTAGAGACGGGATTATCGAGATGTATGACGTGCAGGGATGGCTGGACATAGCGGGGCTGGGGCGGGGCGGGGCGGGGCGGGGCGGGGCGGCGGTGGAGAGACAGCTGGGCGGAGAGGAGAAGAGACGCTGCGATGAGTCACCGGCAGGGAGTGGCTGTCCTAGGAGGCTCACGTAATGCAGACCACATGTGATGGGGTCGGGGCCGGTGGTGGGTTGTGAGGGCAGATGTTGGTGCAATGCAGGTGTGGAGCTGGTGAGTTGCAAATGCGAGAATGGTGGTGGGCAGACAGTGGGCAGACAGTGATAAGTGGCACCGTGGGGGCAGGAGTTATGATGAGTTCAGAACAGGTGTCGGGAACAGGTGCAACAGGTGCATAGGACGTCGATGGTGACACTCGCGGGCAGGAACAAGGTGTGTGGGTGGGGTTGTTTGAGAGGTGAGCACTGGTGAGAAAAATTGGACACCCGGAAAGCACAGCCGGTTATTACACCATTATAGGCACTGAGGAGGGGTGAGGCTGTGAGATGCAAGACGTCATGTATCTGTTGGTGGCACTAAAAATCGTAGGAGGCGTTCAGAATCTGATGGTTCAAAACACCGCTGCTACCAAATGTAACTTGTAATACTTTGGTGATAGAAACTGCGTATACAGACAGCTAGATAAGGAGTTTATTACGAGCTCACAACAAAATAGTCTGCCCATCTTGGCTGTCTGCTATGAACTGACGCAATAACGCCTTTGCCCAGGCGTGGGGCCCTGGGAAAGTGTGCTAGGTCAGCAAGTTTAGTGGGGGCATGTATGCATTGGGGGACGGACATATATACCTCGGGGGTAGACATATTGTGGAGGGGGTACAATTGCTTTGGGATAAAACTGTTTGTGCTATGCGACTGTGAGACAGGAGTTGTGCTTGATATGGTTGTGTACGCAGGGACAGATCATGATGTACCAAAGGTCAGTAAGACCGACCCCATGGGTATATCTGGTGCCATCATCAAAAAGATGATGGCACCTTACATGGGCAGGGGTCACATTCTCTACACTGACAATTGGTACACAAGCCCTGCTGTCTGTCAGTTCCTTCATGATAATAAAACTGGGTCATGTGGAACTGTAAAGAAGGGTAGGAAATATGTGCCAAAATTCCTTGTCCAGATGACACACCTTGAAAACCCGAGTTCAAGTGACGAGGTAGACGCAACTGATGCCCACCATGAGAGGAACAGGAAGCATACGAGACGAATGAACTGTCATGTGTGCCTCAACACAATGCGAGGCACAAAGAAAAAAACTAAAGTAAATGTTATGTGCAATGAATGTGAAGTTGGCTTGTGCTTGGGTGAGTGCTTCCGGGTCTACCACACCGTAAAACACTTCTAAGTTCTTCAGCTATGGTCCTGGGAGCCTCTATGTCTATATTATTGTGTAGCAGAATATGGTGATATCCGTATGATTGTGTATGTTGTTTGGCTGTGGTGGTGTATGGTGTTTTTAATGGTTGTGTATAAGGAATAGTTGTGATGATGAATGATAGTGTATGCATGGTTCTATATGGTGTATGGTTGTGGTGTTTGTTGGAGTCTGTATGCTTGTGTTTGAGGCACGGTTGTGGTGGTGTATGGTGGTCTCTGTATGGTTGTCTATGGTGAATGGTTGTAGTGGTGTCTGTATATTTATGTATGGTAATATGATTGTGTATGGTGCATGGCATAAACCAGGTTTGTAAGTCGATACCTAAAACACCGGACTAGGACTCCACAGTCCTGGCATATACTGTATATACTGTAAATTTTAACATTTTAGCGTATAATAAATTATCATCATTAGTATTTTCTTTCATGGCCCTTTCTGTGTTCAGTTACATGACAGTAAAGTAAGGAGTCTACAATAGAACTATTGGCCCTTACGTGGCAGCTCCTGTGTTACCATAAACCCACCCACAGTCGTCCATGAAGGAATGTTACATTAGATTTTATGATAGAACAAATGGACATCTACCCCTTCCTTTTTCTGACAGTAAAATGATAATGCATAAAAATGTAGGAAAAATATGAAGTAACAAGATATATATAAACATAAAATGTCACAAAAAGCAAGATCATAGTAGATAGGATGGTTGTGGCCATGTGGGGGAAGCAAGGGGTTGAGGACAAGAGCAGGAAGGGTCACTCACTGTCCTAATCCCTTCCCCAAAAGCTTACCTCGTGGCAGTCCTAATGGGAGGTGGGCCTCACACAATGGGTAACGAGTTGAGGAAGAAGCATTACTTTTATCTCAATATGCAACAACAATTTTCATTATATTTAACAGAAAATTAATTCATATCTTGCTCATTTTGGCTGGGAAAATATAAAATCACCCAAAATAAATAATAACAAATAGGGATACCGGACATCGCCCTGGATAAATATGTCTATCTGTCTGTTTTTTTTACCAGTCTCTTCATTTTTAGGACAAGACGGAGGGATGTTCCAACACTTGGCTGGAGTTAGACAGGGAGGTGGTATGGACGAACTGGGTAACTTTCAGCTTGGTGCCAGGTGAAAAGTTCTGGTAAATGGAGTGCAGTAGCTGAAGCTGCCTAGCCCGTTGGCTGCGATACTTAGTTGAAAGGGACCCTTTGTCTGTGCGGCTATCTCGCCAAAACTCAACTCTCGCAAAACAACATGAAATATATATCGGTGTACTCGCCATATATCTGTGTATCCTCTGGTAAACATTTTTTTTTTTCTAAAATGTCGTGGTAATGGCGAAGTTGTGAACAGAAATTAGAGAAATTGGTGACATAAAGCATCCTACATTTACCGAGTGTGAGGGACAATGGAGCATCGGAGCGGACCCTAAAATAAACTGAATACGCCGATACAAATGTAAACCGCATCGGGAAATGGGTGTACTGATAAAGTACGTGGCTGATGTGGACCGAGGAATAAAAGAACAATATGTGGATATGGATATGACATGGATATCAATGATAGAACACATGAACACAAGAGGAGAGGACAACTGCAGCAGGCCGGCTAGCCCATGCTAGGCAGCTCCCAGAAGAGCAACTGAACCACCAGAACGAGACAAGGACAGCAAAGAAGAAGGCTCTCCCCCGCCCTCCAAACCCTCCAGCCGAAGCCGGCAGGAAAAAGTCAGAAAGAACACCACGCCGTATAGAAAAACTGGCGTGGACATTTGACAGGAAAGTGTGAAAGGAGAATAGAGACTATCATAGTGTAACCTGAAAAGGAAAAATTATGAATTAGTATTGGTTATAAGATTTTCTTTTTTCTATATCCACCCCTTATTAGTCATATGCTTATCTAGCCTATGCTTGAAACTCTCAGTGGAAGAGGCAGCAACTACTTTACTAGGTAGCTTATTCCATTCGTCTACTACTCTATTACCAAACCAATTTCTACGGATTTCCTTACTGAAACGGAATTTTTCTAGTTTGAAACCATTATTTCTAGTTCTATCCTGTATGCTCACTTTAAGTACCTTGTTAATATCTCCCTTATTTATACCCTTCATCCACTTAAACACCTCAATTAAGTCTCCCCCTACTCTACGCCTCTCTAGCGAATGCAGACTTAGTCTTTTCAGTCTGTCTTCATATGACAGGTTCCGGACGTCATGTATCATTTTAGTCATTCTTCTCTGTACATTTTCTAATGAATTAATATCCATTCTATAGTAAGGACACCAAAATTGTACTGCGTAGTCTAAATGTGGCCTTACTAATGCTAGATAAAGTTTTAGTATTACTTTAGATGATCTATTGCTCACGCTTCTCGAAATAAATCCTAGGACCCTATTTGCTTTATTTCTCGCATTAATACACTGTTGCCTTGGTTTAAGGTCGTTACTAATCATAACTCCTAGATCTCTCTCGCATTCCGATTTGCTAATTTCTTTGTTATCTAAGCTGTATTTAGTATCTCCAATGGTCTTGCCTACGTTAAGTACTTTACATTTTTCAACGTTAAATTCCATTTGCCAATTTTTAGACCATTTGGACAATGTATCGAGGTCTTTTTGTAAGTTATGGCAATCGTCAGTCGAGTTAATGATACGCCCTATTTTTGTATCGTCGGCAAATCTGCTGATGCTGCTATTGACTCCTAAATCTGGATCATTTATATATATGATAAATAATAAGGGACCGAGTACTGCACCCTGTGATACACCGCTAGTTACTAATCCCCAGTCCGACTTAGTTCCATTTATTAATACTCTCTGCTTTCGTCCTTTCAGCCAGGATTCCATCCATTTTAAGATATCGCCGTCTATACAGTGTGCTCGAACCTTTCTAACTAACCTTTCGTGTGGGACCCTATCAAAAGCTTTACTAAAGTCCAGATAAATAACATCGTAAGCTTTATCGCTATCTACTGCCTCATAGACCTCCGAGTAGAATGACAACAAGTTTGTGAGGCAGGATCGTCCTTGCCTGAATCCGTGCTGACTTTCGTTTATAAGATTAAATCTTTCTAAGTGTTCTCTAATCTTATGTGCCAAAGTTGACTCTAACATTTTTCCTACTATTGACGTTAGACTTATCGGACGATAATTCGACGCAGCTGATTTATCACCCTTTTTAAAGATGGGCACTACTTTTGCGGTCTTCCACGCTTCGGGAACTTCACCTGAACTTAAAGAGTCATTAAATAATGTTAAAAGTGGCTGACATAATTCTTCTTTGGTTTCTTTTATAATTTTTGCATATATATCGTCCGGACCTGGCGATTTTTAAGGTTTTAACTTATTAATTTCTTTCAATACTTCCTCCTTACTAATGGTTATTTTACTAAGAATATTTTCCGTATTCTCATCGTAAATATTTGCTGCTTGAGGGACCAGGCTTAGATTTTCCTTGGTGAATACTGATATGAAATAATTATTTAGGATGGAGCACATTTCTTTATCTTCACTGGTAATGTCACCGATTCTGTTCTGAGTGGTCCTATCCTATCTTTATTTTTCGTACGGTACATTTGATAAAAACCCTTGGGGTTTTCTTTTGATTCACTAGCAACCTTAATTTCATAACTTGTCTTTGCTTTTCTTATCTCCCTCTTTACTTCTCTATTTAAAATCATGTATCGGTTACGTAAGTGTTCCTCTCCACGTTTTATTTTTCTATATATTCCTTTCCTTTGGCCTATGAGAGATTTTAATCTGTTGTTTAACCATCTAGGTTCTGAATTATTCGTTCTAAACGGTTTTGAAGGGATATATCTATCTTGGCCTCCGTGTATTATATTTATTAACTCGTTATACTTCTCACTGGTCGAACGTCTGCTTTGTACTGGAGCTGAGTTAATTCCCGTCACCTGGACTACATTCCTATCTACCACCTCCCCCCTCACAGACACCTGACGGACATTCCCACGTGTTTCCTGCACACCTATGACCTGGGGTTCCTCACTGACCTGTCATTCCCTCAAATAGCTAATCTCCCTGTGGAATACCGTTCGAAAATAAGCTCTTAAGCTATCGAAATCTCCTAGACGAAAATTAGGAACGGTGGAGGTATTTTCAGTGGAACAGACATCCCAAATAAATCTGAACTTAATTTCTTCATGATCGCTATTACCAAGTCGTCCACCAACCTCTATATCGCTAATGATATTTTCTTTATTAGCTAAAACCAAATCTAGTATATTATTACCTCTGGTGGGCTCCCTGATATACTGATAAAGAAAATTATCATGTACTACCTCTAGAAATTCCTCTGACTCTCCATCCCGTGTCTGATTTCTCCAATCTATCCTTGGCAGATTAAGGTCCCCTACAATTATTACTAAGCTGGACTGTGATGCTTTCCTAATTTCCTCCCAAAGGTATTTACTATCAGCTCTACTTAATTTAGGATATTGTAAATTGCTCCTAAGACTAATTTCTCCCTATTGTTACTAATTTCGACCCAGACACTTTCTGTGTCCCTATTTACTTTAATGTCTGCTTTATTGTAACAGTTTAATGAATCCTTTACATAAATAGCTACCCCTCCCCCCTTTCTTCCCTGACGGTTTGACACAAAAATATTATAGCCTTTTATCTGATATTCTGCTAAAAATTCTTGTGTGTCCGTATTCATCCAAGTTTCACTAATAACGGCAATTTCTATTTTCTCTGTACAAATTAAAGCCCTCAGTTCATCCATTTTATTACGTAAACTCCGGCTGTTTGTGTAGTATACTTTCAGATTATTACTAGTAGTTATGCCTTTACCTTGGCATTTACTGTTATTTATTTTGTTACTAACTGGGAAACTCTTTACTTTACTGATATAACATTTTTTTTGTACTATCGCTTATCGCCCTTCTATCATCGCTTGTTCTATCATCTATCATTGCCTGCTCAATTTGAGGTGCCTGAGTGGATGTATCTACACTATTGGTTGAACTTTTGTTCTTAATTTTGCAAGTATTGATGCATCTATCCAAACATGGTAATAATGATTTCTGAGTGTAGTTGCTGCAACTTCCTGTACACCTACTTCTCAACCTCGAAAAAATCCCTCCAACTCCCTATCTATCATTCCAGCTAAAACAGTAACTCCCTGCTTGCTAAGATGAGTCCCATCCCAACTATACAAGGCACTCCGTCCATAAAACCGGTCCCAGCTGTCTATGAAAGGTATTGCATTATCTTTGCAATACCTTTCAAGGCGGCAATTAAACCCTATTGCCCTGCTCAACTACTCTCTTACAACCCGCCACGTTGGTAAAATACCAAGCACTACAGGGGTTCCTCCCCTCTCCCTAACGTTTTCTAACATCAACTTGTACCTTTGCCACAGTACCTCACTCTTACGGCTACTAATATCATTGCCTCCTACACTGAGGCACACAGTGGGTTTGTCATCACTATCCTTTACGATATTTGATACTTTTTCTATCACATTAGCCACCCTGGCCCCTGGAAGACATACATATTTAGCGAGTGGAGTATACATGGCCCTGTTCAGATATCTCACCAGGGAGTCTCCAACAACAACAACATTTTTCTTACCTTTCTTGTTCTGATTATACTTACCTGTACTGGAAGTTCTCTCACCTTCCTTCTCCTCTACTTCCCTCTCTGCCTTCCCTTCACATTCGTCCCGTAGTGCGTCGAAGGCATTAGTGGTCTTAACTTCCGTTTGCTTCTTAAGAGTGAACTTCGTTGCACCCTCGTTAACTAGTGTCCAACCTTCAGCCTTTTTCTCTTTCTCCTCCAACATCTTCTCCAACAATTCCCTCATTTGTGCCATCTCCTGCCTGAGAATTTGTAACTCCCGCTTCAGTTCGAGAAGTTCCTCCTTTAATTCAAGGTAGTTCTTTTCAGTACATGCAGTGGGGACACAGCTCTCTGCCGAGGAAGCCATTACGCACTAGTTCACACAAGGTAGCACACACTATCACGGGTCACTACGGGTCACCACAACAAACTAGCACAGCACTTTCACGGATTACTAGCACAGCGCTATCGCTGATCACTACAACACACTAACACAGATCACTAAAACACACTAGCACAACACTACCACAGGTCTCTGGCGACGTTCTAGTCACCTGACACATCGACATAACTGTACACCTGATAATAGCCCGCTAAAATGCCCTAGTATGTTCACAAGGTAGCTAGTTGGTGACACTAAGAATTTGTCATGTGTGTGTGTGTGTGTGTGTGTGTGTGTGTGTGTGTGTGTGTGTGTGTCCTGACCAGCCTCTAAAGTGTGTAAGTCGTTGCAAACACAAACCATTGGGGGGAAAAGGGGAGTGCTGATGAAAAAGCTCATGTGTACTGTGAAAAACAAGAAAAAATCCCACTGGCTACACCACGACCCACATGCAAGACGCCCATGCTCTGACACACACACACACACACACACACACACACACACACACACACACACACACACACAAGAAAAATACGTGGATATGGGTATGGAAACAAATTATAGGGGGAAAAAAGGGGTGTTCTGATGAAGAGAGAGAGAGAGAGAGAAAGAGAGAGAGAGAGAGAGAGAGAGAGAGAGAGAGAGAGAGAGAGAACACCGGTGGGAGTCTGGGAGATGGGAGAGACAAAAATGGGGATCAGGTCAAGGCCATTTCCACAGGACAGGTAAGAGTAAGGGATAAACGGACGAAGGCGGGACTGCCGGAAATAAAGTGTGCAGAGTGAATTGCACCTATTTCCTGGCTCTAATAAATCTATTTCCATACTCATGAGATGTGATTATAGAAGATGACTAACAATCTGTTGTCGGATGAGGTCGAGGAAGCCTAATCTTCAAATATTGTGGGTGATATATCGGGGCTGTCACTTTAGCAGGGTTAAGTTTCAGATTTCCTGCATTCCTCTCATTCCTTTGACATTGTATAGTACGGAAGACATGGATATGGATGAAAGAGTTACGTTCAAGTCATATAGGCACACATGCATATGGATGGGATAACAGCTGGCTAAAATGCTGTCATTATTATACTGTGGTGGCTTATATACGGGTGGTTTCACTAAAGTAGGGTCAAGGTTCAGATAAAGTATCCTACCGTCCTCACATTCATTTGAAAGTGTACAGTACTGAATGTAATAAGCATGGATATGGATTACAGGGTTATGGTCAAGTCATACAGACACACACATAACTATATAAGGGATAATAACTTGCCATAAATAGTGAAATGGTTGAAGAGTCTCATTATACTTTTTTTTTTTTTTTCACTGAAAGGCATATGGGAAACTATGGTTTGAATGTCTGATTTCATTTCCAAGGGCCGTGGTAGCTCAGTGGTAAACGATTGGGTGGTGGCAGAGACGTGCTTGGCTATGAAAGTGCATCGAGGGTTTTTTATCATTTTGTTTTATGATTGATTTTTGTACAAACTCGTGTCATTTACTTGAGAAAATTGCACGAGCTAATTTTCCTCAGGAAACCTGCACGAGTTTGAAGAACCTGAAATGAGTTTTTTTTATATAATTCCTTAGTTATTATTTTATATATTTATTTATTTTTTATACAGTCAGACTCTCCTAGCCATAAAAATATAACATAGAACATAACATGTACTGGAACACTATGGTTGGAGGTAGAATACTCCCGTGACTGCTCGCTACATTCACCCTCCATCGTGACTGGCAGGTGACTGACCAGGGAGACGGTGAGAAGGCATTGAGAGAGCGAGAGAGAGAGAGAGAGAGAGAGAGAGAGACAGACAGACAGACAGACAGACAGACTGACAGAGACAGACAAACAGACAGATAGATAGAGAGAGAGACAGACAGACAGACAGACAGAAGACAGACGGACAGAGAGAGAGAGAGAGAGAGAGAGAGAGAGAGAGAGAGAGAGAGAGACAGACAGACAGACAGACAGACAGACAGACAGAATGAAGAAGAAATAAGATTAAAAAAAAAAAAAGAAATAACCACACAGTGAACTGGAATGTAAGTAAAATGTACAAATGAAAAAAAAAAAACATAAGAAGAGAATCCATATACAGTATATAGAGAATTGTAAAAATATTAATCTTAGTGCAGGACAGTACCAACCTGATCATTTGATGATGAAAGAATATATACCTAATCTGCCTGAATTGCGTGATCTCATACCACCCTCCCCAATCCCTGGGTGATCCATAATTTCAACCGTCGTCTACACCAATAAAATTCTCTTTTTGTCTGTCTGTTTCTGTTTGTCTGTATGTCACTCTGTTTTTCTGTCTGTCTGTCTGTCTGTCTGTCTCTCTCTCTCTCTCTCTCTCTCTCTCTCTCTCTCTCCTCATGTATACAGTTGGTCCCTCTTGGGATAGGCGAGCCTCAAGGGAGAACACCTCCCATCCTTTCCCCAAGTCTGCCACCTCACCGTCCCCCGTCGCTCAGTCACTCTTTCATATGCGTACTCTGCGTTTCAGTCATAAATAGAAATACATGATGAAAATAACCGAGTAAAAAGACAAATAAATAAGTAAAAGAAAACAATGATGTCGTGAAAATAACCTTACTACAATAAAATGTAATGTGGGTGACTTGAGCACACACCCTTATCATACATAACATATTCATATGTATGTCCACACGTTCCTAATTTTTTAGGCTCCACATCAGCCTGGTACATCATCACGAAAACCCATTCCCCCCCCCTCCACCATATACGCTTGCTGCCACCAGACGGCACCACTGTACAGTGGTAGTGGCTTATCTGTTTATATTAGCTATCCCTGAAAACACCTACACCTGCCCTAGTTTTCTCTGAGGTGAGCAACCGTATCAATACCATATGCCACAACCCTTGTCATCTTGTAAGTACAGTCATGTAATAACCATAAACTTTAGCGAAAAAAAAGTATTTTTAGTGGTTGCACAGATATGAGGCGAATACCTTGGTGTATATTTTATGCTGTTTTGCTACAGTAAAATTTATGGCCAGAAATCCGTGGCCACAGGATTTTATCCACTCCAATACCCGCGGGTAACGGGTTAACCTGCACAGGTTCATTTGTTACCCTTCTCCGCCCCGGAGGGGCTCGGGGACGGGTATTGTTTCCCCTCCGTTTGTCTGTTTGTTTGTTTGTTTGTTTGTTTGTCTCTCTGTCTGTCCATTTCTTTGTTAACAACTTTACGCGAAAACTACTGGTGCAATTTTGAATAATATTACAAGGATGAAGGGCTATGACGTTTTGATCACCAGATAAAATTTGGGGCAAAATTAGGCCAATGCCCAGGCTGTGGGTTCAAAAAAAAAAAAAAAAAAATTAAAGTAAAAATAAAAAAGTTCACTCCCACCTTTGGAACTCCTCTCCTTTCACTGATCCACCTCGTGCACAAGCCTACAACTTTTCTATCATTAATAACCTAGAGCAGCTTGTACAGCACCCTACCCGTATCCCTGACTGGCTTGGAGAGAACTCCAACATACTTGACGTCTTCCTCACAACTAATCCTTCTGCTTACACTGTTAATCTTTCCTATCCGTTGGGCTCCTCCAATCACAACCTTATTACCCTGACCTGTCCTATCGCTTTGGTACGGCCTGTGGACCCCTCAGAGAAACGTTGACTGTGGCACTTTGGAGCTGCGGATTGGGGGGCCCTCAGGCAGTACTTCTTTGATTTTCCCTGGAATAATTATTGCTTCCATGGCCGGGAGCCATCCGAGTGTGCTTTGTGCATTTCGGAGGTTATTCTCTCGTGCATGGATGCATATATTCGCTTCTCATATCCTTTAACTAATGTAAGATAGCCATGGTTTAATCACGCTTGGTCTAATGCTGTCCACAAGAAGGAGAGCCCCTATAAAAGGTACCAGAGCCAACCCACCCCTGAATCACATCTTGTTTATGTTTCTGCCCGGAATCGTGCTAAGTCTGTTCTTCACTCTGCTAAAAATAATTTCATCCTTAATAAATGCTTTCAACTCTCCAACTCGAATTCTTCCCGATCCTTCTGCCACTTTGCCAAAAACTTTTCTAACAACTTTACCTCATCTTTCCCTCCTCTTTTCTACTCTGATGGCTCTGTAGCTATTTCTTCTACTGATAAAGCAGATCTCTTCGCTCAGACTTTCTCCTCCCATTCCATCTTAGACGATTCTGGAGCTGTTCTTCCATCACTTCCCCCCCTCTGACTTCCTCGTGGATGACATTAAAATTTCTTCAACTGATGTATTTTCTGCCATCACTGGTCTTAATACTCACAGAGCATATGGGCCTGATGGAGTCCCTCTTGTTGTCCTCAAGAACTGTGCTTCTGTGCTTACACCCTGCCTAGGTAAACTCTTTCGCCTTTGTCTTTCAACTTGTACCTTTTCTTCTTGCTGGAAGTTTGCTCTCATTCAGCAAGTTCCAAAGAAGGGTGACCATTCCCAACCCTCTAACTATCATCCAATTCCCTCAACATCCTGTGTCTCAGAAGTTTTCCAGTCAGTTCTTAACATAAAAATCTTAAAGCATCTTTCCTATTACAACCTTCTTTCTGATTGTCAGTATGGGTTCCGTCAGGGACGCTCCACTGGCGATCTTCTCACCTATGTTTCAGACTCCTGGTCATCCTCCTTTCGGGACTTTGGCGAAAGCTTTGCCATGGCAATTGACATCTCAAAGGCTTTTTATCATGTCTGGCATAAATCTTTAATTTCCATTTTGCCCTCTCACAATTCCTATCCTTTCATCTGTGCCCTCATCTACAGCTTCCTTTCTGCTCGTTCAATAGCCGCTGTTGTAGACGGCCATCGTTCTTCTCCTAGATGTATCAACTTTGGTGTTCCTCAGGGCTCTGTCCTATCACCAACTCTCTTTCTTTTATTCATCAACGACCTTCTAAACTATACGTCTAACCCTATCCACTTGCACTCTGTTGATTCCACCCTTCACCTTTCCATTCGGTTCTCGCAATGACCATCTCTGAAGTTACTTCAACAAATAAGGGATGAAGCTATGGCACATCTTATGTCTGACTTGGTTCGTATCTCTGACTGAGGTAAAAATAACATTGTTTTTAATGCATCAAAGACTCAGTTTTACACCTTTCAACCTGACACAATCTTCCTCAGGAGTACCCAGTAATGTTTAATAATATCCAGCTGAATCCTGCGTAATTCTTGAACATGCTTGGGGTTTCATTCACTTGGGACTTATCTTGGAAAGATCATATTGCATCTCTTGTAAAATCTGCTTCCAAGAGATTAGGTGTGCTAAGCCAACTCTGCACCTTCTTTACCCTGCACAGTTGTTGACTTTATACACGGGATTTATTCGCCCCTGTGTGGAGTACAACTCTCATGTCTGGGGAGGCTCCCCACATACAGCTCTTCTCAATAGGGTGGAGTCAAAGGCTTTTCGTCTCATTAACTCTCCTCCTCTTACTGGCTCCCTTCAATCTCTGTCTCTTCGCTGCACTGTTGCATCAGTATCTATTTTCTATCACTGCTTCAATGGTTACTGCTCCTCTGAACTGTCTGCTTGCATCCCTCCACCTCTACGACGGGTGTGTAGCACCTGTCTAGCAACTAACTCTCATCCCTTTTCTGTCCAGTTCTCTATTGCAAGAGTTAACCGTTACTCCCAATCCTTCTTTTATGCAACAGGTCAACTCTGGAACTGTCTCCCTCTGTCTGTATTTCCTACTTCCTATCATCTCCAGTCTTTCTAACGCAATGTGTCCCGGCATCTCGAAATGAACGGATCTTGAATTTGGCTCTCTTTTGTATTGTTTTTGTTTTTGTTTTTCTTGGAAGGAACTGTTTGAGGGCTCCTGGCCTTTGGTTCCTTCTTTCTTGCACACACACACACACACATATATATATATATATATATATATATATATATATATATATATATATATATATATACAGGATACAAAAGAGCTGCACAGTTTGTTTGTTTGTCCTTCAATCACACCCTAACCAAGGGCCAGAGACCCCCAGACCCATATATATTCTAAATCAAGATGACTCAAGGATGGCTTTAGGTGGGTCAAAATTAAGATCTGGGTCACTTGAGGTCACCAGTAGAGTGTTCGCTTTTTTGGCCTGAGCAACGCCGGTTACCCCAGGAACCCAACTTTTGGCATGTCATATTACTATACCTCACGTTCAGGATTTGAATGTAATAAAAAGCTGACTTTTCTGATCTACCAGATGACCCACCAACATGTCATAAAAGTACCCCCCCACTAATACCAGTACACCAGTCCTGTATGAGACAGCCCTAGCATGTATTCAATATGGATGGTGGATGTTAATGCCGGCGTGGTGACATATGGAGATGTAGCAGGACTATTGGGCCCTAAGGAGGACCACTGGGACTTGGGAATAGGCACTGAAGCCTTCACCCAGAAGTCAGATACGAAAAAAAAAAAAAAATGTGCTATGTAAGATTGACCTCCAAGGTCATTTGAGGTCACCAGTACGAGGTCATTTGAGGACACCTGTAATACAATCCAAAGACTGGACCCCACACCCCAGTTTTTGGCATGGAGACTCACATGACCATATATTATGTGATGTACGTTATGTGAAGTTGACCTCCGAGGTCATTTGAGGTCACTGGTTAAAGTAAACCAGTGTGCACAAATACTGTGCTTTAGTCTGTGAAAGCTGAAATAGAAATTCCTGAACTTCTTATAATCCCTCAACAAGCTACCTGGAACCACTGTCTGACTCACTTCTTCACTTCTGCAACATTTGCAGCCTTTCCTCTAACTTTCTCTCTGTTGAGCACCACCTCTCCTCCTCTAAACCTCACCTTTTCTACTTAACTGAGACTCAGCTGTCTGAGGCAACTGATCGCAAACCCTTTCTTGTATCCTCCTACTTTCTCTATACTCATTTCAAGCACAAAGGTGGCTGTTGCGTACATGAACACAACGACTTATCTTGCTCTCGTGTTCCTGAACTTGCTTCTTCTGAATTCTCCACTCTGACTTTGGCTTTCCTGTCATTCTCTGACTAAATATATCTGCGTTGTTTACTTATCCCCTGATTCTACTATGAAAAATTCTTCGACCATCTTACTTTTATGATGGAACACATTCTATCCATTTCTCTTTTCTCTGAAATCTCCATTCCAGGAGATTTCAATGTTCACCACCACCTTGGGCTCTCCTCTCCTTTCACAGATCCACCTGGTGAACAAGCCTACATCTTTTTCTATCCTTAATGGATATCCCTGACCGCCTTGGAGAGACTTCTAACATACTTGACCTCTTCCTTACAACTAATGCTTCTGCTTACACTGATAATCTTTCCTCTCCATTGGGCTCCTCCAAACACAACCTTGTTACCTCAACCTGTCCTATCACTCCAGTGGATCCACCAAATAAGCGTCAGTTGTGGAACTTTGAAACTGCTGATTGGGAGGCCCTCAGGCAGTACTTCTTTGATTTCTTTTGGGATGATTATTGCTTCCATGGCCGACAGCCATCTGATTGTGCCTCGCACATTACAGAGGTTATTCTCTCAGGCATGGAAGCATACATTCCTTTCTCATATCCTTTGACTAATGCAAGAAAGCCTTGGTTTAATCACGCTTGTTCTAATGCTGTCCACAACAAGGAGAGGGCCTATAAAAGGTACAGGAGCCAATCCACCCCTGAATCAAATTTTTTTTATGTTTCTGCCCGGATTTCGTGCTCCAGTCTGCTAAAAATCATTTCATCATACTAACTGCTCTCAACTCTCTAACTCGAATTCTTCCCACTCCTTTTGGCACCTTGCCAAAAACCTTTCTAACAACTTTACCTCAGCATCCTTCCCTCCTCTTTTCTACTCTGAAGGCTCTGTAACTACTTCTTCTATTGATCAAGGATATATTTTCACTCAGTCTTTCTCCTCCAATTCCACCTTAGATGATTCCCGTACTGTTCCTCCATCACTTCCCCCCTCTGACTTCCTCATGGTTGACATTAAAATTTCTTCAACTGATGTGTTTTCTGCCATCACTGGCCTTAATACCAACAAGGCATATGGGCCTGATGGGGTCACTCCAGTTGTCCTCAAGAACTGTGCTTCTATGCTTGCACCCTGCCTAGGTAAACTCTTTTGCCTTTGTCTTTCGACTTGTACCTTTCCTTCTTGCTGGAAGTTTGCTCTCATTCAGCCAGTCCCAAAGAAGCGTGACCGTTCCCAACCCTCTAACTCTCGCCCAATTCACTTAACATCCTGTGTCTCAAAAGTTTCGAGTCCATTCTTATTAGAAAATTTAAAAGCTTCATTCCTATCACAACCTTCTTTCTGATCGTCAGTATGGGTTCCATCACGGACGCTCCACTTACGATCATCTCACCTACCTTTCAGACGCCTCGTCATCCTCCTTTCGGGACTTTGGCGAAAGCTTTGCAATGGCAATTGACATCTCAAAGGCTTTCGATCAAGTCTGGCATAAATCTTTAATTTCCAAACTGCCCTCTAATGGTTTCTATCCCTCAATCTTTGCCTTCATCTCTGGCTTCCTCTTTAGTCATTCTATAGCTGCTGTTGTAGACAGCCACCATTATTCTCCTAGATGTATCAACAGTGGTGTTCCTCAGGGCTCTGTCCTATCGCCAGTTCTCTTCCTTTTATTCATCAATGTCCTTCTAAGCTGTATATCTAATCCTATCCACTCATTCCACCCTTCACCATTCCAGTAGGTTCATGCAATGTCCATCTCAGCAGTTACTTCAACAAACAAGGGATGAGGCTATGGTACACCTAATGTCTGACTTGGCTTGTATCTCTGACTGGGGTAAAAATGATCTTGTTTTTAATGCATCAAGAACTCAGTTCTTGCACCTTTCAACCCAACAAAATCTTCCACAGGAGTACCCACTAATGTTTAATAATATCCAGCTGAATCCTGCATCATCCTTGAACATGCTTGAGGTTTCATTCTCTCGGGACTTATCTTGGAAGGTCCATATTACATCTCTTGCAAAACCTGCTTCCAAGAGACTTGGTGTGCTAAGCCGACTCCGTACCTTCTTTACCCCGGCACAGTTGTGCCCCTGCGTAGAGTACAACTCTCATTTGTGGGGAGGCTCCCCACATAGAGGTCCTCTCAGTAGGGTGAAGTCAAAGGCTTTTCGTCTCATTAACTCTTCTCCTCTTACTGGCTCCCTTCAACCTGTGTCTCATCGCTGCACTGTTGCATCATTATCTGTTTTCTATCAATACTTCAATGGTCATGGCTCCTCTGAACCGCCTGCTTGGATCCCTTCATCTCTACGACTGGCGCATATCACCTGTCTAGCAACAAACGCTCATCCCTTTTCTGTCCATCTCTATAGTGCAAGAGTTAACCGTTACTCCCAGTTCTTCATTTATGCAACAGGTCAACTTTTTTGTAAATAACAGAACAGAGGAAGAAAAAAAAAAAATCCATACACCAGATTACTGGTGTCCTCTGGTCATAAAATATCTGTAACAGTTAAACTTGAACAGCTGTAGGTTGAAGTTTGGAGGGAAACACATCTGGGGAAGCGAGTTCCAGAGAGATGCAGTACGGGGAACATAAGAATTCTGATAGGCAGAAGTTCTGCAATATGCCTGAGTGACATTCCTGTCATGAGCACTACCAGATGCCCGTGTAGCACGACGGAAGGCATGGAAAGGTGGCACCATGGAAGCAACTTCGTCTAGGCATTTCCCACCAGTATATCTGTAAAATAATGCAAAGAAGGCAACATTCCTTTTTGCTTGTAGGGGAGGTAGTTTATTTGTAATGGCAGGGTTGTTAATAATTCTAACAGCTTTGTTCTAAATTTTGTCTAGTAGTTTTAATGCAACCTCTCCACATCCATTCAACAAGGGTGAGCAATATTCAAGCGGACAGTGCACATGACTCTTATAAATTATAGCTAACTGCTCGTCAATGAAGAAGTTACGGACTCTGTACAATAATCCAAGTTTCTTTGAGGCGGTTTTAGCAAGTGATCTAACATGAGAGGTCCAGGTGAGGGCATTATTAAGTGAGACGCCGAGAATTTCAATACTTTTGGAGATGAGAATATTAGTAGCTCTGAAGGTAATATACAAATCTGGCAATATCTGTCTATTAGTAAATTGTATATATTTAGTTTTACTAGCATTTAATGAGCCAAGGTTGTTTTGTCCCCATTCACTGATCGTACATAGGTCTTGATTTATGGAGATGGCTGTACTGAATTGAGAGATAGAGATATTAGACTTTGTAAATGGGTGTCTGAGTGTGAATGAACTATGTAGTGTTGAATCATCTGCATATGAGTGGATGGCATTGTGGATGACAGATAAGAGACCATTAATATGAACCAGGAACAGGGTTGGTGCCAGAACTGATCCCTGCGGCACACCGGCATTAACTGAGTAGAAATTGGAATATACATCATCTACTTTTACTCTTATTTTCCTGTCACTAAGATATTAGGAAATCAAAGGACCAAAAGACATTAGTCCATAGCAAGGGCGTTTGGACAGCAGGGAACGGTGCTATACACTGTCGAAAGCTTTAGAAATATCAAGGGCTACTGAATGAGTTTCTCCATGTAGGTCAATTGATTGATGGGTGGTATGAGTTAGGAGATTGAGTATGCCAATGGTGGATCTTTCGTGCCGAAAACCATATTGTCTATCACTAATTATGTTGTTGGATTTAAGATGTTTAATAATGTGATTATTAATTAAAGTTTCAATTACCTTACCAATAGAAGATGTGACAGCTATTGTTCTGTCTGGAACCGTCTCCCTCTGTCTGTATTTCCTACTTCCTATGATCTCCAGTCTTTCAAACGCAGTGTGTCCTGGCATCTTGAAATGAACGAGTCTTGAATTTGGCTCTCTTTTGTATTGTTTTTATGGAAGGAACGGTTTGTGGGCTCCGAGCCTTTAGTTCCTTCTTTCTTGTTTAAAAAATGATATTGGTCTCTCTGGAGTAGAAAGAAAGACTTAACTAGCAGAAACAGGAGTAGAGTGTTCATCTTTTTGGCCCAGGCAACGCTGGGTACCTTGCTTGTATATATATATATATATATATATATATATATATTACCACAGGTGAAATGAAAGGAGAGACAGTGAGTACTTTCTTTTATTACATCTTCAAACAGAGTGATACAGAAACATAAAGGGTAGAGGTCTTTCATGCACACCCGCAGCAGGGACTGACACACAGAACAAAGGATGACCTGAATTAAGACTGATCGATACACAGAACAATAGGTACTTGACTTTTTACCTTAGCAATGAACCTGGTAGTAGGAGTAAATATTGCAGCTTAAGTCGTGCACACCTGCAGAAGGGAGTGACACACAGAAACAAAGGATGACCTGAATTAAATATGAGCGATGCACAGAACAACAGGTACCTGATTTTCTTCTTTTGGGATGCACCTGACAAAAAAGGATAAATACTGCAGCATAACTTAAGACCTAGAGGATTAATGCTAGGCATGTCCTACACAGGTGTGAATGTACTACCAGGAGACGACAAGGAACACCAATTGTTAGTCTGGGAGGTACTGCTTTAAAATTAATTCAGTTAACTTATCGCACTTAAAATGACCATAGCTCATGTGTACATTTTTTTTTTTTCATAAGTACCAGTTATTAGGCAAGATCGTGTCACATTTCTTTCATTAAAAACAAAAAATAATCAAAAACAGCCCATATAGTAATTCAGGCGTTGTTTACAAATTCCAGCGTAAAAGCTGTAACAAATTTTACATAAGACAATCTTGAAAAGATTTTGAAACTAGGATCTCACAACATAAATACAGTATAAGGACAGCCCAACAGAGCAGTGGTTTATTTCAGCACAAAGCAAGGGAAGGCTGAGGATGAGATGGAAGGATGGAGTGGAGAGGTATATGAGAGAAGTGTGTGTGAATTGGGAGCAGGGCAGTGAAATGGTGGGGACAGGGTGACGTGGAGGCAATTTGTTTGTGGCCACCCCGTATAAGGGATTAAGGCGTCTGGCAACAGATAAATAGATAGACAAAGCATCCAGTGATTATCATACTGACTGGGTAGGCTCTAAGATTCAAGCAAGATCAAAAAGCTTTGATGAAAGAAATGTGATGTGATAGAATCGTGCCTAATTTCTGGCACATTTGAAAAGAATGTAAACATGAGCTAAGGTCATTTTAAGTGTGATATTTTGTTAACTGAATTAATTTTGAAGCAGTACCCCCCACACTAACCACTGATTGTTCCCTGTCGTCTCCTGGTAGTACATTCACACCTGTGTGGGACACACCTAGCATTAATCCTCTACAGTATGTCTTAACCCACTGAGTGCCAGCAGACTTTGGACCCTCGGGTAGCCATGGTGCTGGTAAATTTTTAACCTTTTTTTTGGGGGGGGCGATAGGTTAAAAATGATGAGAAAACATGAAGAACAACCAAAAAATTACTCACAGAAGCCATTTAGGTCAATTTTGAGGTCGATTCTCCCTGACCATGTGGCTGAAAATTTCGGAGTAACGCCCATAGACTCTATCGGCCGCCTCCAACACCAACTGAGTTGAAGTAGGAGATCTTCATTTTCTTCATTGGTAACTATGCTATTCGAACCTAATTTCTAGCACATTTGAAAAGAATGTAAACATGAGCTATGGTCATCTTAAGTGTGATAAATTGTTAACTGAATTAATTTTGAAGCAGTACCCCCCAGACTAACCACTGATTGTTCCCTGTCATCTCCTGGTAGTACATTCACATCTGTGTGGGACACACCTAGCATTAATCCTCTACAGTATGTCTTAACTTGCCGAGTGCCAGCAGACTTTGGACCTTCGTGGAGCCATGGTGCCAGCCAATTTTTGACCTTTTTTTTTTTCCAGATAGGTTAGAAATGACGAGAAAACATGAAGAACAACCATTGAAGTACTCACAGAAGCCATTTAGGTCGATTTTGAGGTCGATTCTCCCTGACCACGTGGCTGAAAATTTTGGAGTAACGCCCATAGACTCTATCTACCGCCTCAGACACCAATTGAGATGAGGTAGGAGATCTTCATTTTCTTCATTGGTAATTATGCTATTCGAGCCAAAAAACACTCTTGTTGGGTATATAGATGATATAGGAAGGCCTAGAGAGGTGCAGGAATATCCCAGCCGATTTTTTGGCACCTAATTAAAATTTTTGAATACTGGCAAATACATCCAACTGCAGACATACATGTACGTCAATGGCACTGTCCGCACATATATGTGCCAACGTACATGTACATCATTGGCATGGGACGGGTGAAGTTAAGCAGCAGTATTTACTCCTTTTTGTCAGACGCCTCCCTAAGGGAGAAAGTCAGGTAGCTATTGTTCTGTGCATCTCTCATTTTAAATTGAGGTCATCCTTTGTTCTGTGTGCCACTCCATGCTACAGGTGTGCATAAGTTAAACCACAGTATTTACCCCTATTGTCAGGTGCATCTCTAGGGTAAAAATTCAGGTACCTATTGTTCTGTGTATTCATCAGTTTTAAGTTAGGTTATCCTTTTCTCTATGTGCCACCTCCTGCCACGGGTGTGCATAAAAGACCTCAACCCTTTATGTTTCTGTATCACTCTGTCTGGAGATGCAATATACGAAAGTACTCACTGTCGCTCATTTCATTTCTCCTGTGGTTATTTTGCATACATGTCTTCATGGTGATGTGAAATTTTTTGAAGATATATATATATATATATATATATATATATATATATATATATATATATATATATATATATATATATATATATATACATATATATATATATATATATATATATATATATATATATATATATATATATGCAAGGAAGAAGGAACCAAAGGCCATGATCCCTCAATTATTGTTCCTTCCAAGAGAAAAATAAAAAGTAAGAGAGAGCCAAATTCAAGATCTGATCATTTCGAGATGCCTGGACACATTGCATTTAAAAGACTGGAGATCATAGGAAGCAGGAAATACAGACGGAGGAAAACAGGTCTAGAGTTGACCAGTTGGAAAAATGAAGGACTGGGAGTAACGGTTAACTCTTGCATTAGAGGGCTGGACAGAAAAGGGATGAGAGTTTGCTGCTAGACGGGTGCTACATGCCCGTCACAGAGATGGAGGAATGCATGCAGACAGTTCAGAAGAGCAGTGACCATTGAAGTAGCGATAGAAAAGAGATAAAAATCCAACAGTGCAATGAAGAGACAGGTTGAAGGAAGTCAGTAAGAGGAGGAGAGTAAATGAGTGTCACGAATTTGCACGAGCATATTTATAAATTCATGACGTAGTACCTACGTGGGAAAACCACGAACTCAACTGGAAATCCCACTGGGCATCACTCAGCTCAACCGTCCTTGTATTCACTCGATCAGGATGGTTTTCGGAACATTTCTCACTGTTTCAAAAGTGATCATTTTTATGCACGATATTAGTGCCTCCACTGAGTGATTTACTGTGAGCGTATATCACTCACTTTCTTTCCGTTGACTGTTGAAGTTCGAACATGGCCATCCCTCGCCCTCTTTCATAGTTTAAAGTTAGTCAGCTTTGAGTCAACGCGAGAGTAAGATCGTTGTGCCCAGTGTAAGGCAGCGCCGTCATTGTACAGTGAGTTCCTGAAATCTCCACCTAGACGGTGAATTGGCGAAGAGGGTTTAGCAAATTGCAGCATCTGATGTCCTGCACAAGTGCCCAGGTCATTTTGCTCAACTCCCCTCCACTGACCAGTATTTCTTTTTGTTTTTTCTTGGATTAAGTGTTAGCTTCTGAATGAGCAAGTGAGTGTATTCTCCTTGTTATTTTGAAATCTTTTTGAAACTCATGTAACGTAAATTTATTTCATTGTAATTAATAAATTTACAGTTCTTTTTCTTTGAGCTTAATGTAGTTAAACTCGTGTTTTATTTCTCCACATTAAGCGTATTTTAGTTGCCGCTCCTAGTTTCCACAAATGCTTACATTATTCATAACTGGTACATAGGCCAGTTCTTTTGTATCAAGCTTAAATCTGTTGTTCCAACCAGGAGTTAATGCACCGCCAAGAACCTGTTTATTATTATTAGCATTAGTTATTGATTATCAGGGATGGAGTCACTTTCTTGAGAGGCTAACAGTACTAACAAACAGTACGCGTGTAACAAACAGCACGCTGTGTACTGTAGAGAATGTTTATAAATTCTCGTTCTTAGAGAATCGGCGAAGTAAGCCGGCATAAAGTAAATTTTACTGCTTGATTTTCACAAGTCAATTCCTTGTCTCTATTTCCAAACAACATCTAACCATTTTTAAATAATAAATTCACATCCCCCAGTGACAACGAGACGAAAAGCCTTTGACTCCACCCTATTGAAAAGAACTGAATGTGGGGAGCCTCCCCACACATGAAAGTTGTACTCCATACAGGGGTAGATAAAACCCCTGTATAGAGTCAACAATTGTGCAGGAGTAAAGAAGGAACGGAGTCTGCTTAGCACACATTATTTCTTGGAAGCGGATTTTACAAGAGATGTAATATGATCTTTCCAAGATAAGTCCCGAGTGAACGAAACCCCAAGCATGTTCAAGGATGATGCAGGACTAAGCTGAATATTATTAAACATTAGTGGATATACCCGTGGAAGATTTTGTCGGGTTGATATGAGTAAAAACTGAGTCTTTGATGCATAAAAAAAAAAACAGATTATTTTTACCCCAGTCAGAGATACGACCCAAGTCAGACATTAGCTGTGCCATAGCCTCATCCCTTGTTTGTTGAAGTAACTGCTGAGATCGAATTGCGGTAACCGAATGGAAAGGTGAAGGGTGGAGTCATCAGCGTATGAGTGGATAGGGTAAGAAGTACAGCTTAGAAGGACATTGATGAATAAAAGGAAGAGAGTTGGTGATAGGACAGAGCCCTGAGGAAAACCAAAGTTGATAGATCTAGGAGAAGAACGATGGCCGTCTACAACAGCGGTTATAGAACGACCAGAAAGGAAGCTAGAGATGAGGGCACAGATAGAAGGATTGAAACCGTAAGAGGGCCGTTTGGAAATTAAAGATTTATGCCAGACTCGATCGAAAGCCTTTGAGATGTCAAGGGCAATGGCAAAGCTTTCGCCAAAGTCCCGAAAGGAGGATGACCACGAGTCTGACAGGTAGGTGAGATCTCCAGTGGAGCATTCCTGACGGAACCCACAATGACGACCAGAAAGAAATTTGTGATAGGAAAGATGCTTCAAAATCTCTCTCTCTCTCTCTCTCTCTCTCTCTCTCTGTATATATATACATAAAATATATATATATACAGAGAGAGAGAGAGAGAGAGAGATGTACTATAATCTCTGCAACTAATCTTCCTCATGGGATCGTCAGTCTTGCCAAAAATGATAGTACAAAAGTTGTGATGAACAGGATCTTTATAATACATTTGAGCATTGACAAGACAGCACAACTTTGGTAATATTTTCCCTGGCAAGACTGAGGTTTCCAGGAAGCAAAACTATTGTGGAAATTTTCAGCAAGTTTATATACGGTACCTCTCTCTCCCTCTCTCTCTCTCTCTCTCTCTCTATATATATATATATATATATATATATATATATATATATATATATATATATATATAATCTCATCTCATCAGCCGTTTGAGTGTCCACTGCAGGAACGGCCTATCCCAACCGAAGTGGGGACGAAACAGCCAATGTATCTCTATCAAGTGTATATATATATATATATATATATATATATATATATATATTTATATATATATATATATATATATATATATATATATATATATATATATATATATATATATATATATATATATATATATATATATATTGATAGATAGCCCGACGCCCTAATCCCCCAAAGGGTGTCTGTAGACAAAACGTCTCCAAGTCGCTCTGTCACCCACCACTTGCCTACCCTCCTCCCAGCTCACTCCCCTATCCCTCATATACCTCTCAACTCCATCCCTTCACCTCATCCTCGGTCTTCCCCTCCCTCTCCCTCTCTCCACTTCACCTACATACACCATCTTAGTCAGTCTTTCATTCACCATTCTCTCCACATTTCCAAACCTAATCTTCTCAACCACACCCACATCCACCCCACAACGTTCCTTCACTTCTTCATTCGTCAACCTGTCCCTCCATGTCACTCCACATGCTCCTCTCAAGTAACTCATTTCCATTGCTCTCACTCCTGATTTGTTCCCCTCTAGCAAGGTCCATGCTTCGCTTCCATACGTTAGGTTAGGGATCACAACACTATCATGGAGTGACTTCTTAAACTTCCATACTCACCTCCCTATTTCTCATCACTGCTTTCCGTGAACCAACAACCTTCCTTCCCTGCTGTACCCTTTTAAGCACATCGTCCTCAAAAGTTTCAGTCTTACTCATCACACTACCCAAGTACTTGAATGCACTCACATTCTCCATATCCTCACCATCCAACCTCACTTTGCACTCTGTGACTCCATTCCTCAAACACCATAACTTTACTCTTGTTACATTAACTTCCAGATTCCTCTTCCTACACACTGTCCCAGATTCATTCACCAAACCTTGCAACTCACATTCATCTTCACTCAGCAATACTGTATCATCAGCAAACAGCAACTCCGGAATCTTCCACATCTCACCCTCATCCATTAGAGCCACCCCTACATCCACGGCCCAACCTTGCACCTCCTTTACAACCCCATCCATGTATATATTAAACAGCCATGGAGACATCACAAAACCCTGTTTCAGTCCCACAATGAAATAAAAGAACTCACTCAGCTCATCATCCACTCGCACCGTAGCCCTAGCTCCTTCGTACATACTCCTCACAGCACTCAACAATTTCCCCTCCACTCCATATATTCTTCCTTGTCTATCTATTCTGTCATAAGCTTTCTTCAAGTCCATGAAGGCAACATACACTTTCTTTCCCTTCTCTAGATACGTATCCACTAAACATCTCAGAACAAATATCTGATCTACACACCCTTTTCCCTTCATAAATCCCTCTTGTTCTTCTCCAAATAGCTTCTCTGTTATATGCCTAACCCTATCAATGAGTATTCTACCATATATTTTTCCATTCACACAAAGAAGGCAAATACCCTTATGGTTACCACATACTTCTCTCTCCCGTTTTCCTTTGAACAAAGTAACAATTACACCTGATTTCCAGTCCTCCGGAACCCTTCCCTCTTCCCAAACCAATCTACACAACTTCCATATCCACTCCACTACAAACTCACCCCCATACTTCAGCATTTCACCACACACTCCATCAATTCCTGGGGCCTTTCCCATCTTGATCTTCTTCATTGCTTCCACTACTTCCGCCCTACTGATCTCTTCCTCTTTCCTCTCATCTCTTCTTCACCCAGCCATTCCCCAACCACTTACAGTATACTCGCACTGCTCTCACTCTCTACATTCAACAAATCCTCAAAGTGCTCCTTCCATCTCCTCAATTTCTCTCTCTTCTCCACCGACAACCTATTATTCCTATCTTTCACTCCCCTACTATTTCCCCTTTCACACTGCCTTACTGTCTTTACCTCCTTCCAAAACAATTTCTTACTCTCCCTCCATTTCACACTCAGATACCTCCCAAACTTTTCATCCACTTTTTTCTTACTCTCTTTCACCAATCTCTTCACTTCCCTTCTCCTGCTCACATATCTCTCTCTTCTCTCTCTCATCTTCTCCCTTACCTCTACTCGCTAGCCATTCACTATATGCCTTCTTCTTTTGTTCCACAGCTCGTTTCACCTCATCATTCCACTATGCTGTCCCTTGCACACCTCTGCAACTCCTCCTCGCTTCACAAACCACCTCACGCACTCCACCTATCTTTTCCGTGAATATCTTACATACGTCTTTCACCCCTTCCATCTGCTCTAACTCATACCTTCCCAATCTTTCTTCCACTATGCTCTTATACTCTGCCATTTTCTCACTATCTTGCAACTTCTCCACTCTTCTTACAGGAGCTATTTCCTCCTGTCTTCCGCTTCGTCTCCTCACGCATTTTCTTTGCAGCCTTACTTTGGCCATCACTAAGTGATGGTCCGAAATTCCATTCCCCCACCCTCTCCACACTCTTGCATCAACACTTGTTTTCTCATTCGCTCATCCACACATGCGTAATCTATCATTGCCTTTTGTTCAACAAATTCACCATACATCCGCCTCATGACTCTCCATGCATATCTGTGGATCATCTTATACCAAAAGTAAGTGTTGGCTATTGCCAACCCATTACCAGCGCAGATGTTAACCAGAGCACTACCACTCCCCTCTACTTCCGCTGGCACACCCCATTGACCAACCACTCCATCCACTCGTACATTCCCAACTTTGCCATTCATGTCTCCAACCAAAAACACTCTCCCGCTCCTCTCAGACTTGTCCATATATGCTTCTACACTTGCCCAGAACTCATCTTTCATCCTCGCCACTTGGTCCCCTGTTGGCACATATGCACACACAATCGCCCATGCTTGTATATCTACTTTCATCCTCACCCATACAATCCTTGCACCCACTGTTCCATTCTCTCTTATATTCTCCTTCCACTTCTTGCTTATCATCAGACATACTCCCTCTCTCGCCCTTTCATTCTTATTAACTCCCACACATATTCCTAAACCGGAATCCCATTCTCTCACCCTTTCATCTTTCCATTTCGTTTCAGTCAATCCACTTACTGTATATCCACTCTTGCATCCTAAAGCACCTGCTCAATCTCTCTCTCTTTCACTTCATCATTATTCACTCCTCTCACATTCCATGTCCCCACCCTCAGAATGTCTTTTGTCCGTTCCTTAGTCGTCAACGTACGGTCCGTCCTGGTCCGAAGCGCTTTATTCGCATGTTTAGTTAGTTCTTTTTATGAGGTGGGGCACTAACCCACCACCGACCCTTTTAGTAGCCTCATACGACAAGCAGGGATACTTTGGGAGTATTCTTGAAACCCCCCCTACCCCCAGGGGTATATATATATATATATATATATATATATATATATATATATATATACATAGATAGATAGATAGATAGATATAGATATATATATATAGATAGATAGATAGATATAGATATAGATCTCTCTCTATATATATATGTATCTATCTATCTATCTATCTATCTATCTATATATATATATATATATATATATATATATATATATATATATATATATATATATATATATATATATATATGTTAAGCACGACAACATATTTGAAGGTTTTAAGCTTGTTTCTAATATTTTCAGTTTTCCTAACTAATACTCTTCTTTCATGCGAGTGAGCGAAAAACATTTCTCCATAGTTGTTCATTTTTTTTCGACGTTTCGTCTACAGATAGACATCATCAGAAATGGAAAGACCACAGCCACAAATTGGGATGAAATATGTTTACAAAAATAAGTATGGAGCAAATGGATAATAATTTTAATGGTACCGCACATTAAAAAAAATTTAAGTGAAACTAAGTAACTATCTATCTATCTATATATCTAGGCTGTTTCCCCCAAGGAAAGGGAAGTAGCCGAGACAGGACGACACACTCCCCTCATCCATTCGAACACATTCATTCGCATCTTAGTCCCAAAGGGGAGAAGGGACAGATCCACACTGCACCACACCGCACAAGGGTCAACTGTGCAGTGCAATCAGTGACATCCGCAGCAGGACCCGACAGCAGAGCTAGTTTACCCCTGCCACATCATAATAGACCCATCCCCTTACCCGCACCTGACCTAACTAGCTGATCAGACCAAATGCGGGAGAGTATCCCCTCAGGGCTGAGTCATCGTTTATTCATTCACAGTTTCTCTCCATTTTTTTCTGTCACGCACAGCCACTCTTCCTTGCTCAACAGACACCCCTCTTGCATCCAGCGCTCTCTTCACACTGTTCATCCATCCCATTCGTGGTCTTCCTCTCAACCATACACCTCCAGCATCAGATCTAGTTATCTTTTTCAACAATCGCTCAATATCCATTCTCTCCATATGCCCAAACCATCGCAACACCCTCTGCTCAACTCTACCAGCCATCTCCCGAACAACTCCAGTGCTCTTTCGCACTTCATCGTTTCGCACTTGATCCATGTGTGTCACTCCACACATACTCCTCAGACACCTCATCTCCATTACATTCAAACTTTTCCTCTCTGCTACACCCATATTCCATGTTTCAGCCCCATATAATGCAGTCGGTACCACAACACCCTCATACAGCCTTCTCTTTACATCCATTCTAAGCGAACGACATCTAAACACTTTTTTCATTCCTCCCAGCACCTTACCTATTTCATTCATTCTAAACTTCACTTCTGCATCTATTCTTCCATCCACAGCAACATGTGACCCTAAATATTTAAAACACTCTACCTCCTCAAGCAACTCATCATTCAAAACTATATTCATCCCCCTACCATCTACAAACCTCGTACACTTCATCACTTTACTCTTATTCTCATTTACTTTGAATTTCCTCCTTTCACACACCCTTCCAAACTCCTCTACCAACTGTCTCAATCTCTCCTCTGAATCAGCCACCAGTGCAGTATCGTCTGCAAACAGCAGCTGCTTCAGATTCCACTCTCCACCATCAACATTCACCAGACTCAGATCTCCACCTAAAACTCTTGCATTCACTTTTTTTTTTTTTTTTTTTTTAATAACAGAACTGAGGAAGGAAAAACAAATGGGGAAAAAAAAATAATCCATACACCAGATTACTGGTGTCCTCTGTTCATAAAATATCTGTAACAATTAGACTTGAACAGTTGTAGGTTGAAATTTGGAGGAAAACAACTCTGGGGAAGCGAGTTCCAGAGAGATGCAGTTCGGGGAATGAAAGAATTCTGATAGGCAGAAGTTCTGCAATATGGTTGAGTGACATTCCAGTCATGAGCGCTACCAGATGCCCGTGTAGCACGAGGGAAGGCATGGAGAGGTGGCACCATGGACGCAACTTCGTCTGAGCATTTGCCAAAAAAATATCTGTAAAATAATGCAAGGGAGGCAAGATTCCTTCTTACTTGCAGGGGAGGTAGTTTATATGTAATGGCAGGGTTGTTAATGATTCTAACAGCTTTATTCTGAATTTTGTCTAGTTGTCTTAATGCAACCTCTCCACAACCATTCCATAAGGGTGAGCAATATTCAAGCTGAGAGCGCACATGACTCTCATAAATTATAGCTAACTGCTCATCGGCGAAGAAGTTACGGACTCTGTACAATAATCCAAGTTTCCTTGAGGCGGTTTTAGCAAGTGATCTGACATGAGAGGTCCAGCTGAGGGCACTGCTAAGTGAGACACCAAGAATTTCAATATTTTTGGAGATGGGAATATTAGTAGCACTGAAGGTAATGTACGAATCTGGTAATATCTGTCTATTAGTAAACTGTATATATTTAATTTTACTAGCATTAAAAGAGACAAGGTTGTTTTGTCCCCATTCACTGATTATAGATAGATCTTGATTTATGGAGATGGCTGTACTGAGTTGAGAGGTAGAGATATTAGACTTTGTAAATGGATGTTTGAGTGTGAATGAACTATGTAGTGTTGAGTCATCTGCATATGAGTGAATGGGATTGTGAGTGACAGATAAGAGATCATTAATATGAACCAGAAATAGGGTTGGCGCCAGAACTGATCCCTGCGGCACGCCGGCGTTAATTGAGTGGAAATTCGAATATACATCATCTACTTTTACTCTTATTTTCCTGTCACTAAGATAAGAAGAAATCAAAGGAACAAAAGACGTTAGTCCATAGCAAGGGAGTTTGGACAGCAGGGAACGGTGCCATACTCTGTCGAAAGCTTTAGAGATATCAAGAGCTACTGCATGAGTTTCTCCAAAAAGATCAATTGATTGATGGATGGTATGAGTTAAGAGATTGAGTATGTCAATGGTGGATCTTTCGTGGCGAAAACCCTATTGTCTATCACTAATTAAGTTGTTGGATTCAAGATGTTTAACAATATGCTTATTAATTAAAGTTTCAAATACCTTACCAAGAGATGTGACAGCTATTGGTCTGTAAATGGAGGGGTCAGACGAACTTCCTTTCTTCGGAACTGGGTGGATATTGGCTTCTTTCCATGAATTTGGGAATAAAGAAGTACGTATGCATAGTCTGAATAATTTAGCTAGGACAGAGGCAAGTTCAGGGGAACACTTTTTCAAAACAATTGGCGGAATTCCATGTGGGCCTGGAGCTTTGTTGGTAGGTAAATTGTCTAGGATGGATTTTACGAATCTCGTCTGTATTTTAAGTGGGGCAATTTCGGGAGAATCAAGTTCCAGTACTGAGACATTCTGGCTGGTATCATCTATGGTAGAGTTTCTTGCAAAGGTATTAGCAAAGATATCTGCTTTCCCACGTGGGTCATTTGTAATATTGCCATCTGAAGATTTTAATGGGGGAATGGAAGATGACTTGTTAAAGTTATTATTGAAAGAATCAAGAGTTGACCAGAATATTCTATTGTTATTAGGGTTGTTAAGTAGTTTTGATGCTTGCTTTTGAAGAAAGTTTGATTTAGATAGATTTAATACAGCTTTTGCGTGATTTCTAGCAATTTTAAATTGGGAGAGTGATTCAGATGTTTTTGATTTTAAGTAAGAGTTATATGCTAATGACTTTTGGGCTGTTGCTCTGGCACAATTGCCATCAAACCATTTTGGAGAGTTTGATCTTTTAGTGAATTGTTGACTTGGTATGAATAAATCCATACCAGCTAGTATCAAGTCGCAAATGTGGGACTGGGTAGAATTGGGATCACTAGAGAAGAAAGACTGCCATGGAACATCAGCAAGATAATTTCTAAATCCATCCCAGTCTGCCCTGTCAAAGTGCCATCGGGTCATCCTGACAGGTTCGGAATGGGGAGATGTAGGAGGGTTAACTAATGAGGCTTTGATGAGATTGTGGTCAGAGGATCCAAGTGGTGACAGTACCTCTATCCTGTATTGATCTGGATTATTTGTCAAGAATAAGTCCAAGAGATGGGCATTATGGTCAGGATTATCAGGTATTCTGGTTGGTTGCTTTACCAACTGGGTGAGATTAAACGATTCCGCAAACAGCTCACATTCTAGACCAGCATCGTCAGTCTGGGCAGAATGCAATAACCATTCAACATTGTGTATGTTAAAATCACCCAAAATGGTAATTTCATTGCCAAGGCCAAGGTCCCTTACAACACCATCCATATAAATATTAAACAACCAAGGCGACATCACACATCCCTGTCGCAGCCCCACTCTCACGGACAACCAATCACTCACAGCATTTCCCACTCTTACACATGCTCCACTATTTACATAAAAACTTTTCACCTCTTTTAGTAACCTACCGTCAAGTCCATACAATCTTAAAACAGTCCACAAAACCTCCCTATCAATTCTATCATACCCTTTCTCTAAATCCATAAATGCCCAAAACACATCCTTGCCTTTCGCTAATACTTTTCACACACTTGTCTCACAGCGAACACCTGATCCACGCATCCCCTCCCTCTCCTAAAGCCACACTGCTCATCACCAATCACTCCCTCTGTACCCTCTCTAACTCTCATAATTAACACTCTGCCATACACCTTACCAACAACACTCAATAGAACTAGGTAACAAATTTCTATATTCTTTATACAAGGGAGTATACATAAGGAAATGCACATGCTATATACAGTATATAACCCGCTTAACAAGAGACTCTAGAGTATGATGTTTGTCAAGAGGAAGTGTTATGGAAAGGATGTATATCGGTAGCCGAAGTAGTCTTAATCAACCATTCAACCACGGGAAATTTGCTACAAAATAAAGACAACTTGCGCCGAGATAAAGTGGACGAACCATAGTGACTGCCTAGATCTAATGCAGCTAATGGTGGTGGTGGTGATGGTGATGTAGTGCAGTTCTGAAGATAATAATTGTACCGATAAAAGTATTGATGGTAATAATGATTTTATATAAAAAAATGACAATAAAAGGAAACAGTTTTGTTTACTTAGACCTGAGTAGTCAGAGATGTTGATGGTGATAGTGGTGCTGAATGGTGATGGTTATAATGATGTTGATGATGAAGATCATGATGATGATTACGATGATGATGGTGATGGTAATAATGATGACAGTAGTGGTGCTGATGTCTCGTCTCTTCCTTATTTTTCATGCTATTTTCCGTATCTGCGGACGATTTTATGCAACTTAAGGCGGACTTGTGGAAATGGAGGGGTTGAGTATCATCCAAATTAGCCGCTGCTCTACTAGGGGGTTCTTAGCTGAAGGAAATTGTCTGGTGAAAGCAAGAACAAAATAATAAATTACCTCATCGTATTGAAGGTGCATGATGTCGGTACAACGAACCCCGGCCACCTATGTCATGCTGTAGTTGTAGGTATATACATAGATCAATAGACAGATTGATAGATAGTTAGACAGGTAAATAGTCAATAGATAGACAGACAAGGAGTTAGACGGATAGATAGATACATATTTACAGATTTAGGTAGACATACACAGACATGTAGATCTACATACAACACTGGGTAAACAGGTAGGTAGGTAAATGAAATTAGAGTAGATATTATATTGATAGATATAGACGCATACACAGAGCTGACATAGAAAAGACAGATGCAGTGGTAAATAAATAAACAGATATACAAGTGATGTCAGGCACAACAAATCTCGCCCGACAGTAACTATTTTATTGCTGTTAAATACTGAAAAGGTACTGCCATTTAGTGTCAGTATGGCACACAATTAAATTCTAAGGTAATAGCGCAGATGTTTTCTAGTTACGCCCTTTGAAAATCCGGGATCTTGGGTTTGACCTTTCAAGGTCAATCAAGGTCATGCTGCCAAATATAAGACTTCCTATATTTTGATAATAGTAAATATCAATCTTCAACGAGTTTTGAGTTATAGCCCCCTGAATATCCGTGACACTGAGTTTGACCTTCCAGGGTCACTTACGATCAAAGGTCATGGTACCAATTAAAAACCTATATGGGACTTCCTGTATGTTGATAATAGTAAATATCTCCCTATCTTCAACCAGTTTTTCGAGTTATAGCCACCCCACATTAGTGACCTTGAGTTTGACCTTCCAAGGTCAATCAAGGTCAGAGAGCTTGGTGCCAAATGAAAGCCCGTATTACGAGTTCCTATATGTTCAGAATAGTAAATACCCATCTTCAACTGGTTTCAAGTTATAGACCTCTGAAAAGACGTTATTTTGATTTTGACCCTTCAAGGTCACTCAGTTGCCTCCAAAATCTAATCACTTTCTTTTGGGACCAGTGCTCACATATCCTGAAAGTTTCATGTAATTTCATTCAGCCGTTTTTCCGTAATGCTGCTAAGAAACAAACAAATAAAATGGGAGAAATGGAGTTCCCCCGAGCTAAGCCCTGTATTGGACTATATAGCCCCGCTGGGGTTACATGAGGGAGCTACCCCTCCCGGCACGGCAGCCCGGGCGAGGCTCAAACTTGCAATCCCCCGATCACAAGTCCAGCGCGCTACCACTGTGCTACCGCGCCCCCCAACAAACAAATTAACGAACGAACAAACTCAACCAGAAACAACACATCGCACGGACTCCGTCCAGGGGAGGTAACAGAAAAGAAGCTGTAGTGATCATTTCAGTTCGAACCCCGGCCACCCATGTGGAGCTGGGATTCGATCCATCTCGATCATCCTCACCTCCTGGTTACCACTTCTCCATCCCTTTTTTTTTTTTTTTTTTTTTTTTTTTTTTTTTTTGTCATCATTTATCCACAGTCTTATTTGTTGGAATGCTAACCAATGGGGACCCTTTGTCCTGTTTTCGCTTCCACAGTGGTATTTCGCCACCCTGTTTGTTAGCAAGCCAACCATAAACACAAGCGTTATTGGAACATTGGTGAGGAGTCTTTGGTGAGGGTGGTTCATGCCCAACAGAGTTCACAAATTATACGTTTCTAAGAATATTGATATGTATACCGAAATGAATCTTTTTTCATATTTTTAATGGATAGTAATATTTTTATATATAAAATATACACGAGAATGGAAAATAAGCAAGGTTAATATTTTTATATGCCTGTCGTTGACTGGAGAAAATTCACACCCATGATAACATTCGTCGTCTGCTTCATCTCAGCTGTTATTTCCTGCACATCATAAGTTTACATCTGTTTTCATCACAACACGTTACTTCATTTTAACTAAAGGTAAGCATATGAAAAACTTATGATGGCGTAACTTTATCCAAGTACTTTGAATTTAGTAGAATGAACCTGTATAACCCAAATTAACTCTAGTTCAGCAACTTCAAAGAACAATCTTGGTATAGTTTGTGCACTTTCATGATTTGATTATGTTTTATGTAAGCATAGAACACATACATGATATTACAGCATCACATAAGTACTTAGAATATGCAAAAACTCGGTATTTTTCAAGAAATATTTCAATTAATTTAGCTCACACTGGAATCTCCATTATCTAGCACTGAGAATTCATACTATTAAGATGTCAGGTTAGCTTATGGTAATATGTATGCAATATATCCAATAGTTATAGTTTTTATCAGTAACCAAATATTAGGGCCTACTTAGGTTGGTTAGGGTAGTTTAGGTTAGGTCGTCAGGTCAGGTCAGGTTAGGTTAGGTTAGGTTACTTTACTTTAGGTTGGGAATACATACCAGATAGGGAATTGCTGTTCAATATTATGGTCAAAAGTGGAAGGAACAACAAAAAAATATTAAAAAAGAAAGAGAAAACATGGTGGACCTGTTCTTCGAAAATACCAGTTTTCCGTATGCCACACAGAAAACTTATACTGTAGTGATTGCATGAATGTAAATCATCAGGAACTCATCAGATTCCATAACGATGATAACAATATGTCCAGGGTTGGAACATATAATAATAATCACAGCCTAACTTCACACGACGTATGGTAGCCAGGGGTAATTTCTTTGCTAGTTTTTAATTAAGATATTAGCATCAAAAAGTGCAGGGGAGACTTAGCTCCTTTTAATTTCAGGAAATGTTTGCACATGGTGCAGTACTGCTAGAACAGCTACGGCAGGTGGAGCAGTTAGAAGAAGTACGGGTGCCTCATGTGATCTTCAGAGATCGGAGTAACCCATTTCAGTATCTTACTGAAGAAGATTTTATCAAACGATAATGATTGCCAAAGAATGCCGTCCAGGATCTCACTGAGGCCATTCAACAACGTGCACCAAGGATCAATAATAACAGAGGTAATAACTATTGTTTTGTAAAATCATTTTTTTATGCAAGGTACTGTCAATGAGTTTTCAGGATGATTACCATTCTGTTGTACTGTACTTAGATTGTTCATACTTTCATTCATAAAATACTTAGTTTAACGGGCGTTACCCTTTCATTGTATTATTATTTTCTTCTATACCATAAAAAATCTCTGTTCTCCCTAAAGCTGAGAATGAAGTGCTGTATTTACTTATGAAATGTACAAACCAGAAATGCTTGGCCCAAAGCATTATTTAAATATCATTAAAGGTGGATAGGCATATGACTCAACAAGTGACCACAGTAGTTCTAATACTATGGTTTTGGTTGTGATGTGTGGTGGAGGTAGTTGAAAACTCTAACTTGTGATATCTTTTCCAGGCTGCAGCATACCCCTGTACATGCAGGTGCTAGTCACACTGAGGTATTTAGCCACTGGGAGCTTCCAGCTTAGCGTAGCTGACTGTGCTGAGATGGCCTTGCCTTCAGTGTGCAGATGTGTTGGTCGCATATCACGGTTGATAGCTTATCTAGCACCTGATAATATAAAGTTTCCGTCTCCAGAAGATGCACTTCACCAGGCACAGGAATTTTTCTCAGTAGCAAGTATGCCAGGTGTTACTGGATGTGTAGATGGAACTCACATCCCCATCCAAAGCCCAGGAGAAGAAAGCGTGGAATTTTATCACTGCAGAAAAGGCTCCTATTCCTTAAATGTTCAGGGTATTTGTAATTCAGACTTTCAGTTTATCAATTTAGTTTGTAGCTGGCCTGAGAGTGTTCATGATGCAAGGATTTTTGATAACTCAAATGTATGTAATATCTTAGAACAAGGGAATATACAGAGGTTTGTACTTGTTGGGAGACAGTGGATATCCTTGTAGAGAATACTTGCTCACCTCCATTTTAGCTCCTAGGAATGAAAGGGAGCAAAACTATAATAGTTCACATGCTCGAACAAGAAACTCCATTGAAAGAGCCTTTGGAGTATTAAAGAGGAGGTTCGCTTGTTTGAGCACACCTCTTCGTACAAAGCTGCAGACATCAAAGCGGATTATAATGGCATGTGCCATACATCATAACATTGCCATTCAAAACAGGATACCAACTCCTTAAGTTGAGGATCATCCTCAACATGATGTGGATGTAGGCCAAGCTGATGACAGAGCTGCGAATGCTGTTGCAGGCATGCATGTTAGGAATGCAGTTGTGCAAAGGTGGTTTTAGCACTGGCTGGTCTTGTGGTTAGAGCTGTCATCTTGCCTCTGTTGCTTAGCTTAGGGTGAATACTTGTCTTCTTTTGTGTACCTGGTATTGCAGCATATTGTCTTCATATTTGAATTAAACAGAAGTTTTTTACTGATGCATGTCATTGTACCTCTTTTTAAATAAAACCTAACACAGTTCTGAGTACTGGTTTTCATTTAGAAAAGTATTGCTAAATAACAACCTGAAAAATGTAAAGAAACCAATGCTAATGGAAAAAAATTTATTTGTCCATTATTTTGTGATATATATATATATATATATATATATATATATATATATATATATATATATATATATATATATATATATATTGTTACGCTGTCCGCCTTTCCGTTCCCACGGGTGCAGCCGTTACAGCTGGGCTAGGGATTATGCAGTATGTATCCGTGTCATTCGCGGAGTTTACATTAGCGAGTGTTACAAGTTCTTTTGTTTCTTTCTGTTCCTGCCACTGAGGGCAATTTTATTTCATACCATGCTGAGATGCATTTGATTATTTTGATTGTCGTGTGTGAGCTACCAGTATATTTAATGATGTTTTGCTTGCATTAGAAGTACCAATTGTAGAGAGAGAGGGGCACGAATATAAGTTCTTATTAATTAATTTGATTCATGCGTTCGCGCTTGGCCGTGCACGAGCCTTGATCAGAGTCAGTATCTTCCCAGCTAGCTTCCGTATCGTGCGTGTGTGCACACTCTCTCTCTCCCCAGTCATTTTTATGCCGAGCTGGCGTTTTCATTTAAGTTTATTTTTATTCTTTTGTTGCTGACTGAGGGAAGTAGTTATTTTATTTTGTTTTTGTAACCGTGTTGTCTTTGGAGGGCCAGTTTGGCTCACCGTGGTCTTTTCGCTGCCTTTGTTAACGTTCCCCAACACACGTACATACACACACACCCCTAACCCCTACACAGTTAATCCCATCTCTTTGCTCAAGGCTAGTGAGAACCATCGTGAGCTATTAACTGCGTTCCCCCTTGGACACGGGTTAAGTAGAAAGTCGTCACCACCGGAAGTAAGTGGGAGGTGTTCCTGTATACTGTCTCGGGCGGTATTACTTCCGGTAGTGACGATAGTAGGCTAGATCTATAGGTAGGCTGTTCCGTTTATTATTAAGGTACAGAGTGTTGCGTTTTAGTTTCCGTTGCGCAGTTTTTCTCTAGTTTGCGGAGTGTCAGTGCCGGGGTCTGCGTTATTTTTGCAACGCAGTGGAGGCCGATCATCTAAGGCTGACTTGTTGTCTTTTTTGTAATAGCCCCGGGCTGGCGCAAACCGTAACAGTGGCGACCTCGCATCAGGATATCCTAACAGTGCCTTCTTCTTGCTAGGATATCGTTACCTTGGCGTTCTCTGTGCTTTGAGGTGAAGTTGATGTGTGTGTAGTTTCTCAGTCAGCATTAGTATTTCATTATTTAGTACTGCCATTGATTTGTCGCCATGGAGTCACGCGTGTCTACACCAGATCGCGTACGTGCTGAGTCACCTGTGGATATGGAACAACGAGAGGCACATAGCAAAGGTACTCCTCGTGTGAGCCCTGAGTTTGACTATGGTGCTGAGTTGCCTCGTTTCGCTACCCCACTATTACCATCTATGATGCCGCCGAGCCAGTTTAGAGCAGTTCCCCCAGGGATGTCTGGTGCTTTCCCTGGAGTTGTTCATTCCACTCCCATATACCCTGGAGCCTTGTCACCGGAGGCTCAGTTGCAGTTGGAGTTGAAAAAGATGGAGATGGAAATGCAGCGTGCAAAAGAAGAGAGGGAGATGCAGCGTGCAAAAGAAGAGAGGGAGATGGAAATGCAGCGTGCCAGAGAGAAAGAAGAGAGGGAGATGGAGATGCAGCGTGAAAAAATGCGATTTGAGCTGAGCTGGAGAAGACTCGCTTGGAGGTGACTGCTAATAGACCAACTTCAGATACCCAAACCTCAGGCCGTGCAGAGGATAGGGAGAGTTGGTTCTCAAGGAGTCTAAAATTAGTGCCAGCATTTGATGAGTTGAAGGTGACAGAATGGTTTGTCAGGTTTGAGAAGAAGGCTAGGGAGTTTGAGTGGCCAAGGCAGCGCTGGGTGGGGTTGGTATCTAATGTGCTGAAGGGAAAAGCCTTGGAAGTGTATAATAGGTTGAGCCCTGAGGATGTAGATGATTATGATGAATTTAAAACAGCCATCCTGAAGGCATATGAACTTAGACCAGAGGCTTATCGGTTGTTGTTCCGTGGTGCTCGGAAAAGGCCTGCTGACACCTATATGGCCTACGCTAGGTATCTGGAGGAGAGGTTAGACGAGTGGTTGCTGGAGTGAGAGCGCCACTTCGTATAACGAGGTGCGTGGAACTGCTTTTGATGGAACATTTTACCAACATGGCTGACAAAGAAATTGGTGTTAAAATTAGGGAGAAGAGATTTAAGACCGTGAAGGAAGCTTAGCGACGTGGGCTGATGACCGGGTGTTTGCCTTGCGGAGTATGGGGGTCAAGTATGCTAATTTTCAGTATTCCAGGGAGAGGACTGTGAGTGGCCCTGCCTGGGATAAATCTCCCGTGAATCAGTCCAAGGGAAGTTCAGAGGAGAAAAAGAATTCTGGGAGAAAGAGCCCTGTATCCAGTTCGAAGCTAGTTTGTTACTTTTGCAAACAGAGTGGGCACATCAAGCCTAACTGCCCTAAGTGGAAGGCCTCCCAAAATGCCAAAGCCAGTGGCACTAATTGTAGGTTCGAGTCAGGTGAACGAGAGGAGTTGGGAGAGTGGTAACGGTGAGGGAGAAGTCTGTGGAAAGCTGGAGTGCAGCCGGCTGTGCCTTCGCTGCCAGCTCAGGCTGAAAAGGTTACCCAACATGCTACGCCACCTCCGGATGAACTGCCTCAGAAATCGTCCCTAGACTGGTGTAAACCTTTTATATGTCACGGCACAGTGAAAATTCATGGGATCAGTTATCCAGTTACTGTGGCTCGTGATACCTGTGCACAACAGTCTGTGTGCAGAAACGTGACTGGAGGGCCTGTAAACTCAGGGAAGTATGTGCTGTGTAGAGGCATGAACTCAGATGAATACTATGATTATGTTCATGTGGAACTCGATTGCCCCATTGTTCAGGCTGCAGCTCAAGTAGCTGTTGCTGGTGTAATGCCAGTAGAGGGGATTGATTTTCTGCTGGGGAACGACCTGGCTGGGGAGAAAGTATTTCCATCTCTTCCCCCACCAGTTGTTGTGGCAGAGAAGTGTTTTGACGCCCCAGAAGTTGGTATTGAAGTTGATGCAGAAGTGGAAGCCATGTTCCCGGTCTGTGCAATTACACGATCTATGGCACAGGTTGCAGCCCGGGAGGAAGAACTGGTGAAGTCACAGGTTCTTGGGGTCGACTGTGGTGAGGCAGGGCCACCAATGGAGGAACCTAGTGAGCAGAGTGTTGCTGTGGTGGGTGAGGAGAGTGGGAATGCGTGCATGGGTGCCGCCCCCCTTCCCACTCAGGACACTAGAGGTGGTGCTGAGTATGTCTGTGTGGAGACTGAACCCAGCCCACCGACTGAATTAGAATTTCAGGACGCTGGGGTCGACTGCGGGGATGCAGGACCTCCGTCAAACGCGCCTGAGGAACAGAGTGTCACTGTTGAGGGTAGAGGTGATGATGTCAGTGTGGAGTCTGGACATTCCTACCCCTGTCGAGTGTACTAGAGGTGACGCTGAGATTGATCGCCCTTCGCAATCCAGTGTCCCGACCAGTCCCTTATCTCAGTCCTCAGTAGAGCTGGCGGGTGTTGGGCCAGCAGAATTGAGGGTGAAGCAACAGGAGGATGTAACATTAAAGCCCTTGTTTGCTCGAGTAGGGGAAGAAAGAAGTATGGAGTGTGGTAAGGAGGAGTTCCTGATTAAAGACAATGTTTTACATCGCCGATGGACGCCCACTGGCGCCACGGTGGATGGAGGAGTGGGTGAGTTAGTGCAGGTGGTGGTGCCTGTGCAGTATAGGGTGCCGTTAATACAGTTAGCACATGAGGGACCTTTAGCAGGTCACTTGGGAAACAGAAAGACAGTGCAGCGCTTAAGATATAACTTTTGGTGGCCAAGTATGCCGGGACAAGTTGCTGCGTACATCAAGAGCTGTCACACGTGTCAGATAGTGGGCAAGCCTAATCAAGTTCTTCCTGTGGCCCCTTTGACTCCCATTCCTGCAGTTGAACCTCCGTTTACCCGGGTAATCATTGATATCGTGGGCCCTTTACCTCCTACTTCTGCTGGAAACAAGTATTTGTTAACCATAATGGATGTTACAACGCGATACCCAGAGGCTATACCAATCAGAAGCATGCAGGCGAAGTCAGTAGTCAAGCAACTTATCCTGTTCTCTTACTCATTTTGGCCTGCCCAAGGAGTTGCAGTCAGACCGTGGAGTAAATTTTACATCTAATTTATTTAAGCAGACAATGACAGAGTTGGGCATCAAACACATTTTGTCCAGTGCCTACCATCCGCAGTCACAAGGTGCCCTGGAGAGGCATCATCAGACCTTAAAGACCATGCTGCGCACCTTCTGCTATGATAGTGGAAAGGATTGGGACCTAGCGGTACCCTTTGTTATGTTTGCAGTGAGAGAGGTACCAACTGAGTCGTTAGGGTTTTCACCCAATGAGTTAGTGTTTGGGCACAGAGTTCGTGGTCCCTTGGATGTGGTGCGAGAGGCCTGGAGTAACAACAAATCTGGCAACCAGGAATCCATGCTTGACTATGTCTGCCGCACTCGGGAGAGACTGCATTGCGCTTTAGAGCTTGCCCGTGACCATCTAATCGGGGCTCAAGCGAAAATGAAGGCTCATTATGATAAGAAGGTCAGAAGTCGTGAGTTTTATGTTGGATATGTAGTTTTTGCTCTGCTGACAATGCAAGGAAAACCTCTGGCAGCTAGATTCAGTGGTCCTTATATTGTGAAAGAAGAAAGTTGGGGAACTTGACTATCTAATTGTTACCCCAGACAGGCGGAAGAGTACTCAGTTGTGCCACATTAATATGTTGAAGCCATACTACCGCCCAGTTGATTCTCATTGTGGGATGACTGCTGATGTCTCTCACCTGGGATGTGAAGGACGGGGAAGGGAGGACGTGGCATCAAGGGAACGTGGCTGTGGAGGGAGCTGTTGGTGCCGGTGATGTGAGTGGTGGACCAGGGTTACAGCCACAGTTCCTGGAAGGTGACTTTGGAGTGGACGTTGAGGGAACCAGGGATAAGAGCGCTCCTGTAGTTTTGGTGGTTGGTAGTGAGTTGGAGGAGCAGGAGGAAGTGTTTAGTCGTGGTGAGATGTTACCAGCTGACCTATGGGAGGGCAATGGTTATGCAGCTCTGGTGGAGAAATTGCGACACCTTGATCCAGTAAAGCGAGAAGAGCTCTGCAACAGATTATGGAAACATCCGAAAGTTTTTGGAGATTCACCGGGATTGACAACTTGGGCTACTCATGACATTGACGTTGGGGATAGTAAGCCTGTAAAATTAGCTCCCTACCGCATCAACCCTATCAGACAGAAAGCTCTCGATAATGAGATCAAGTATATGTTGGACCATGGATTGATCAAGAGGAGTTTCAGTGAGTGGAGTTCACCAGTTACCTTGCAGCCGAAGCCAGATGGGAAGGTTAGGTTGTGTGTGGACTTCCGGGAGGTTAACTCACTGTCTAAGACTGATGCTTATCCCTTACCTCGGGTCGATGACTCCGTGGACAAGGTGGGAAATGCCACTTATATCACCAAACTTGACTTAGTAAAAGGATACTGGCAGGTCCCGCTGACGGAACGGGCTAAACAAGTGGCTAGCTTTGTTGTCAGTGGTGCAGTATATCAGTGCCAGGTGATGCCTTATGGATTGAAGAATGCCCCAGCCACTTTCCAGAGGCTTATGGATAAAGTGGTGGATGGCATACCTAATTGTGTCGTTTACATCGATGATGTCATTGTGTATGACACCAAGTGGGAGGAGCACCTTGATCATGTGGAAATGCTCATTAAGCGGTTGGAGGAAGCTGGCTTAGTAGTCAACTTGGACAAGTGCGAGTTCGTACGTGCTAAGGTCCAGTACCTTGGATTTGTTGTAGGACATGGGCAAGTGGCTCCACCTCGGGCTAAGGTGGATGCCATTTCCAACTTTGCAGCACCCCAGTGTCGCCGTGCCCTCCAGCGATTTTTGGGCATGATCGGCTATTACCGAAGATTTATTGGGAATTACTCCACAGTGCTTGCCCCTCTTACTGACTTATTGCGCAAGGATAAGAAGTGGCAGTGGACAGCCGAGTGTGAGCAAGCTTTTACTACTGTTAAGTCTCTGCTGTGCCACCACCCTATATTGCGTGCACCAGATTTTGACAAATCTTTTGTGCTGGCAGTTGATGCTAGCCGAGTAGGGGTAGGAGCAGTGTTGATGCAGCCGGATGAGGGCCAGGTTGAACATCCCATATCATACTTCTCAAAGAAGTTTAATAGAGCTCAGAAGAACTATTCCGTCATAGAGCAGGAGTTATTAGCGATTATCCTGGCCCTACAACACTTTGCTGTCTACCTGCCCCCTTTTGGCCCTGTGATCAAGATTTATTCAGACCATCATCCCCTGCAGTTTTTGAACAAGTTTAAATTTAAGAACCAGCGTTTGACCCGCTGGAGTTTGCTTTTGCAAGAGTACAATTTAGAAGTTAGGCATATTAAAGGGACTGATAACGTAATTGCTGATTGTTTGTCCAGGGAGGGGTCAGGGTCATGATTCGAAAATTTTGATCCAGGGCTCAAAATTTTCCTTTGGGGAAGGGCGTGTTACGCTGTCCGCCTTTCCGTTCCCACGGGTGCAGCCGTTACAGCTGGGCTAGGGGATTATGCAGTATGTATCCGTGTCATTCACGGAGTTTAAATTAGCGAGTGTTACAAGTTCTTTTGTTTCTTTCGTTCCTGCCACTGAGGGCAATTTTATTTAATACCATGCTGAGAATGCATTTGATTATTTTGATTGTCGTGTGTGAGCTACCAGTATATTTAATGATGTTTTGCTTGCATTTGAAGTACCAATTCATTGTAGAGAGAGAGAGGGGCACGAATATAAGTTCTTATTAATTAATTTGATTCATGCGTTCGCGCTTGGCCGTGCACGAGCCTTGATCAGAGTCAGTATCTTCCCAGCTAGCTTCCGTATCGTGCGTGTGTGCACACTCTCTCTCTCCCCAGTCATTTTTATGCCGAGCTGGCGTTTTCATTTAAGTTTATTTTTATTCTTTTGTTGCTGACTGAGGGAAGTAGTTATTTTATTTTGTTTTTGTAACCGTGTTGTCTTTGGAGGGCCAGTTTGGCTCACCGTGGTCTTTTCGCTGCCTTTGTTAACGTTCCCCAACACACGTACATACACACACACCCCTAACCCCTACACAGTTAATCCCATCTCTTTGCTCAAGGCTAGTGAGAACCATCGTGAGCTATTAACTGCGTTCCCCTTGGACACGGGTTAAGTAGAAAGTCGTCACCACCGGAAGTAAGTGGGAGGTGTTCCTGTATACTGTCTCGGGCGGTATTACTTCCGGTAGTGACGATAGTAGGCTAGATCTATAGGTAGGCTGTTCCGTTTATTATTAAGGTACAGAGTGTTGCGTTTTAGTTTCCGTTGCGCAGTTTTTCTCTAGTTTGCGGAGTGTCAGTGCCGGGGTCTGCGTTATTTTTGCAACGCAGTGGAGGCCGATCATCTAAGGCTGACTTGTTGTCTTTTTTGTAATAGCCCCGGGCTGGCGCCACCGTAACAATATATATATATATATATATATATATATATATATATATATATATTGGGGGAGGCGGTGGCTGAATCGGTAGAGGCGGCCTGCAGTCCTTTTGGACCCAAGTTCGAATCCCGGCTAGGGCAGGGAACAGTTTAAGGACTTGAATTTCATAAGAAAAAACATTTTTCTGATCTACCAGATGACCCGCCGACATGTCATAAAAGTACCCCCGCTAATACCAATACACCAGTCCTGTATGAGACAGCCCTAGCATGTATTCAATATGGACGGTGGGTGTTAGCGCCGAAGTGGTGACATGTAGAGAGGTGTATGGTATGTAGGAGGACTACTGGGCCTTGAGAGCAGGCTGTGAAGCCTATGCCCAGTGTCGGACACTATATATATATATATATATATATATATACCTTTGTTCAGCAGTGGACTAGTAATGGCTGATGATGATGATATATATATGGTGTGTGTGTGTATGTCACTTTATTAAACACAGTATTGCACATTTTGTAATATATTTGTACTTTAAGTATTGCACTAATACATACTGAAACAGGAAGAAAGAAGACTGCACTAGGCTACAAAGACATAGTGCAAGGGAAGGGGAGATAAGAGGAGGGACAGCAAGCTTGAGGGAACAAGGAAAGATGGGATAGTGGAAGAGCAGAAAGGGACTGCCTTGGGACCAAAGGGGTGCCAAAACACTTTAACTCTTTGGTGTTTAAGGGTTCGGTGCAATTTTCATGCCCCTTGTTACCAACTGACACAGGCTGCTCCTGCGCGCATTTCAATCACTCGTTACCATTCGACCCCAGTTGTGTCGAACGAAATGGGCCCTGTTTTTTTTTTTTTTTTTTTTTTTTTTTTGGTTATGGAATGATTCTGCTTTCATTTATGGGTGAGAACAAAGCATTACTTGCTTTCCATGCATTCCTTTGCTGCGCTCAACCAACCCCGCACCCATTGTCGTCCCACTGCCCCAGTCAATGTACTACGAGCCTTGCTTGAGCGTAAGATAAGTTTCGTGCTCCATACAAATTGGCCCTGATTGACCTACAGTTATTCTTTATACACCAAAATGTAGCCAAATAAATTTCCCATAACTTTTTCTCAGTAACATTTACCCAAAAATTTATATTTGAGAAAAACAATGAAAAAAATTATGTAAAGAAAAATAAATTAAGGAGTAATTTACATTTGGCTGATCTTTTTTACGACCTCCAACATCAGTTTTCTTTCTTTTCAATAAATCTTGTTACTGACTTGCACATTGCCGTAAATGCTTCCAGTGACATTATTTCTTTTGTTTTCTTTTCATATGATAATTCTAAAAGAGCCATTTCCTTCTTATGTTTTTCTATCTGTAAGTCTAACACTTAACTATTTCTCATGTTTGTCCTTCATCATTTTTACAGGCAGTTCTTTGATATTTGTGTGGGCGTCTTTCAGCCGCTTAAAACACTCTTCTCGCTCAGTTTTGTGGCTTCCTCTTTGTTCCTCTCCGGCCTATTTGAACTGCATGGTCACTCGCAGCAGAGGGACCTGGAGCTTCAGTGACACCACTTGCCCTGACAGAAACAGAAGATGCATTGTCAGAGTTTTCTTGGTACACAGGCAAGCCAGAGGTGGTGGTCCCCTCCTCTGTGTCTGGGCTGATCCACTCTAGAGATGAAATGCAAAATATACATAAAAACGAGCAAATTAAATGTAGGCAGGAAGGACTTGCATACTTCATATGCACATCAAACCTCTACAGCACTGCCAGCATCTGCACAGGAATAAAATGATTACTGTGGGGAGCAGCTACCTTTGTTGACAATGTAGGTGTTATCCTCCTTGTGGAGAAAGTGTAGGCTTCATGTGGGAGAAGAATGGTGCTGTGTGGAACTGAGATGCAGGCAGTTAAGGAGAAAAATGTCCACTGATATCAGGAGATTGAAATGATATTGAGGTGGACGTGTATTTACGGCATAAATGTGATCTTTTCACCTTCAGTCTTATCATGACAGATTTGCAGTTGAACTAGGGCCAGAGAATTATGAACATGGCATCCATACAGCTACCCCACTGGTCAAGTAGCCCATTTAGGATTACTGGGATATTTAAGACTAGACAAGGGTTATTTATACTGCAAGGAGGGAAAGCTGTTGGTTTGAAAGAAAAAAAAAAGTTCACTGCCAGCCAAACTTCTGTTAACACCAAGCAAAGTACGGTAACTGAAACATTTCCAGGATGGTGCAGGGCTTTGCATACTAAAAGAAATTCTATAACAACATAATTACTAACACAATTACCAAAACATTATGCTATTGATGTATATTGGCTGTTGTTTATGTGATTGTATGTATATGTATATATATATATATATATATATATATATATATATATATAGATATATATATATATATATATATATATATATATGATGTAAACAACTAAGGATGCCCCATAACTTACCAATATCAGCTTCATCCAATACGAAGGGCTGTGCTAGGTTGACTGGTGCTGGCGCTTCTGGAACCTCATGGCAGGAACTGTCATACTGATGCTCAGCAAATTGCAGCTCATATTCAACCAGCACTGCTGTGGCTTCCATGAGGGCATCATACAGTACTTGGGAGGAGTAGGAGGAGGACCCCCACCGGTTGCCCGTTTCTTTTTCACATATTCACTGTGCTGCTTTTTTACTCTGAAATATGCAGGGAATATGAACTTGTGGTTAGCTCTGCCATACAGGAAATAATTCCATTCTAACAAAGGATATGGATGTCTTATTTATGTGAAAATGTGGAACTTGGACACAAAGTCATTTTCACTTCTTTTCTTCAATGTGTGTGTGTGTGTGTGATTTTTTCAACCCTTTGTTTGAAATGAAGCATATCCCTTGCACATTTTCTTTCATCTTTTATAAATCTAAGATAAACTGAAAAATAATGTTCATTATACCTTAAAATGAGGGCAGAATACCATTCCTTGCTGTGTTGATTCTCAAAGTGTCCATACAGTTTGCACAAAGCAGTACCACATGGCAGTGTAATTGATGCCTCCCATATCCCTTAAGTAATTTTGTTACCCTAAATTTTCTTTCCATTTTACCACAAAAAAGGGGTATTTCTGAAGAACAGATCATCCATGTATTTTTAAATACCATATTTTTAGTTTTTCATCAACACTGTTGGTTACTTCTTTTCTGTTTTGACCATAATTTTCAACAGAAATCATGTACTTCGTATGTATCCCCAACCTAACCTAACTAACCTACTTAGGACTGCAGCAATCTCTTTGTTTCACTTCTACCTAAACCACTGCATATTATTGTTCGCAGAGTATCTGATCTGGTTGGGTCCTAGCAATCTGCTCAAGGGGTTTCAGCAGGGGAAATGTCAGGATTTACAGTACTAAACAATGTTAGAGAGGAGACCCAAAGAATGTGGAAATCTGAATTTTTTAGACTGTGTAATCAAATGTTGCACAAACGATATTTCTAGGCCTAAGGAGAGTATTAAAATCTCATCACTTACTTGTTTCTCGTGTATTCCCATGCTCGTTTTTGCTGGTTTTCACTCCTCTTTTCCTGGAACGGGAATGCTGCATTGAAGAGTTGTGTTATTTTCTTCCATCCCTCTTTCTTATAAATACTTTCATAGTCGTTATCTTTGCCAAGGACAACTCTGTTCTCTGTAATCAGCGCCACTAAAGTATTTTTTTTTTGTTCATATGAAAGCGTAGGTGCCTTGTCTCGTGGAAAATTTGCACTCTGCATTGTCTCCCCAGTTGCTTTTGAGCGTTCAGTCGGCAGGCCACACGTGCGTCTGTTTACATTCGGCCTGCACAGGTTTGCCAACATCCACCAGTCAGGCATATCAGCCTCACATTTTAGCACCCGGGGGTTGGTGTCTGTACCTTGTTGGTTAGCATACAAACCAGGAATCAGATGCCTGAGGAAGCGGCGAGACATGTTGGTGTCGATGCGACCATGCTGGTGAGGGAATTGGTTAGCATGCTTACAGAGCAACTGTGGAATTGGCTGTTAATCCTTGGCTCAGTGACCACTCGACCTTCCCCGCTCAGCAGGGAATGATTTTCACATCACCTCTACTGTACTGTATAGAAAGGATTTTTCCATTAAGGAAAAAAGAAAAACGGCATAAAGCTATTCATGCTGAAAACTCTCACTTCGAAAAGTGGGGGGGCGGGGGGACAAGAGATACTCTGTCCCCCAAGCTCCCAAAAGTGGGGGGAACACGTCCCCCTGTCCCCCACTCAAACGAGGCCCTTGGCACACATATTTATATCTGCTTACCTTCTGAAATGTAGTCTGATGTGATCAAAATGGCTTCTTGCAGCGTGTTTGTTTGCAACTGGCTACAGGGTGAAAGGATATGGCTGCAGGGTAAGAGGATGTGGCTGAGAGGACAGCAAGGCCATTTTTACATCTCATCAGGATTCAAATGCAAAACATCATTAGAGCTGTAATAGTAACCACATACTCTAAGACGATTAGGGATATTGTTAAGTTATAACTGGTAATTTTTTCTCAAGGGTTTAAAATTTTTAGTCTAGTTTTCAAATTCAAAGGAAATTATTCATCCCACATGAATAGTTTTGGAAGTAGATAATGTTGTTTAATATACTAGTGGTAAGATTAGGAAAACTGTATTGTCATACAAGAACTATGCCAAAAATTCCTTTCAGCATTTCCCCCAAATTTTCCGGGGGGGGGGGGCAAACTGACCACCCTGCCCCCCTGGTGGCTACGTGTATGCAAATACATCAGGAACACTAAATTATACTGCCTGCTGCGCGCGAAGTAGGTACCTAATGCAATTCATTCAAATCGGGAAACGCATGTAAGTGTTAGCTTCAGATATATCACTGCCTTATGTTATTCGTTTTACATGAATTGTAGTGAGATGTATGTAATTTATTTGATATGACGTGGTGAAGGCACATAATTGCATTTTCAAGTTTTCATTGAACGTATAGCAGTGCAGAGCGACCGAAGCAATCTGAAACTCTGCCAGCACTGCTTGGGGCGACTGTACAATAGGTTTGTACTGATAATATTCTCAATCTCACTTACTTCTCGTGTGTCCTATGATAAAATATCCTCGGGAAAGAAATAAGTAAGTCTAACAGAATAAAGGGGATAAGAATGGTAATAAGATGAGATGAATAACAGGAAAAGAGTACATAAAATGAAGTAGGAGAATAAAGATGTGATAAAGATTGAGACACAAAAGAGAGGAAAAGGAAAGGGGAGTAAAATGAAGATAGTAAGTAGAAAATAATAAAACAGAAAGAATGAAGAACGAATAGAAGAAAACAAAATTAAATAAAGAGGAAAAAGGAAATAAAGAAGACGAAGAAAGGAAAATGATAAAGATTAATAAAAGGCAACCTCACTGACTTATGATCGTACGCTAGACCATTTATGAGAGTCCCAGTTCTCTCTGTCTTAAGTCATCTTGGGTCCTCCTTGTTTAGGTACCTTATTGATGTAATATAGTAAAGAAAGAAGTGAAATATAAAAACAGGACGATAAAGACACGGAAAAGGGAAAACGGAGAGACAAGAAAAGGAAACTCCAAAGGAATGGAAAAGAGAGAGAAAAAATGAAAGGACTAACAAAAATTGAAGACAGGGCGAGAGAAAGAAGGAAACCGAGAAAGAAAGAAGAGGCTGAGGAGAACGAGAATGAAGCTAAACATGACATGAAAGCTTCGAAGAATAGATAGGGGGAAAGAAAATAAAGCATTAAATAGTAAGGGTGTAACTCAGCACACCTCAAGTGGAGCCCCAGGCTGTTCCACCTTACTTCATCTCGCTTCCTACCTCTCTAAATCTTGTAGCTGATGGAGAAAGAAGAGAAAAGAAAATGAGAAAATCAGAGATGAAATAGGAGAAAAAGAGGTAAAAGAGAATATATAAGAAATAATAAAACAAATGAGATAAGAATAGGCTAAAGAAAATAATCAAGTCCAGAGTAACTGAGAAGAAATAAAAGGCAGAAAAGAAGGAACAATATAAGAAACAAAGAAAACTAGAATGAGGACACATATATTACAGGTTGTGAGCTAGTACAGTTAATGGCGGTGGAAGTGATAGTGATTTTGATGATGATTATGACGATGATGATGATGGTGAGTCATGTAGATTACATTTAATGAGAATATTTTAACTGTCGGAAATGATGGTAACAGTAACAGCAATGATGATAGTGGTGGTGGTGGGGGGAGGGGGGTGGGAAGGTTACATACAGTAAGTCAGAGTCGATTATTATAGCCTTATTTCTTCTGGCTTCTTACCTTCCTTGTAGCTTGTGATGCTGCGATATAATGAAGAAAGCAAGAAGAAAGAGATAGACAGAAAGGTGAGTAAGTGACAATGAGAGAAATAGTAAGAAAAAGAAAACATAAGGGGATAGAAACATGAGTATCAATAAACAAAATGCTGAAAATCGGAGGTAGAAGCAGAAAGCAAATGAAATAGATCGTATCGCATCGTTTACCAAGGCTCCCACATGCTTGCGTGTCTCGGCCTTGATCACCCATGGCGGCATTCCAGGCTGCTCTATGACCTCATCGTATGTCTTTTTTGGGCTGCCACTACCTCTACCTGTGTGTATGGGTGTGGGTGTAAGAGAAATATACAGAAAATATAAAACCAAAGACAGAAGAAAGAATGAAAAACAATGAAGGAGAAGAGATTAAGAAACAAGAGGAGCATAAACAAACAAACAAAAAAAGAGAGAGAGAGAGAGAGAGGAAAAGGAAATTAGAAAAAAAGGAAACTTACCAATACAAGGTCCACTGTAGACACCTTTATTAGAGTTCTAAGTCGCTGAACCTTATTACACCATTCATCCTGCTTGTTTGCTTCCATTATTTTTGTTATGCAGTGAAGAAAGTAAAGGAGGGAAAAACTAAAGAAGAGAAAAAGAAAACTAGCTAGAGAAAAACAGGAAAAAGAAACCACAGGAGAAAGGAAGAAGAAAGGACAGAAAATAAAGAAAAGGACACATAAGAAAATATATAATAGAAGGAAAGAAATAAGAAAAAAGAAGAGATGGAGGACTAGCATCAAACCAAGCGGGACATTTATGAGAACCGAAGAAAGAAAGACAGAAAGTAAGGGAGAAAGGAAATTCTGTACACTGTACATGGTCAAGATGTTACTTTGGTACACCTGTAGGAGTGTAAGGCACCGATTTTTAATTAGTCTATACAAATGATTATATAAATATTTTATTTGGACAGCGTTATCTTCAAAAGGTAATTGTAACCCTATAAGAAAAATAATTTAAAATGCATCGTTGATCATGAATGCACTCGGACAACCAATCAACTGCCAGCTTTCAATATGTATATATATATATATATATGTATATATATATATATATATATATATATATATATATATATATATATATATATATATATATATCTGAGAGAGAGAGAGAGAGAGAGAGAGAGAGAGAGAGAGAGAGAGAACGAGTATACATGAAATAAGAAGGGAAAAGAGAAGAGAATATGAGAAATAACAAAAAAGGAGCCGGACGCGAAAGGAAGATTGGAACTCCGGACACCATTACTATGGCCAGGCAGCTGCACCTTACTTCACCTTGACTCCTACAGTCCTACTTCTCTGGCTGTAATAAACTGAAGAGAGAGAAAGGAGAGTTAAAGAAGAGCACGGATGAATAAAAAAGGAGGTGAAGAACAGAAAGGAAATGAGAAGCCATCAAAAGGAGAAAGCCAAGTGAAAACAAAAAGAGAAGCCACAAAGGCATGGACATAAAAGAAAGGATGTTAAAAATTATAAGAATTGAAAAGGAAAGATAATGAAACGAACAAATGTGGAAGAAAACATGAAGCTAAGGAGAGACAAAAAAAAAAAAACATGAAGAAAGAAGGATAATGAAATATAAATGGTAAAGGTGTTAACTCGGTACATTCGCAGTAGAGTTCCAGGCCACTGAGCCATACTTAATCTCGCCTCCTACCTCTCTTTATGCAAGGCTGTGAAGAAAAAGAAAAGCGAAATGTGTGTGTGTGTGTGTGTGTGTGTGTGTGTGTGTGTGTCATCCAATGAGATGTTAATACCGAGTATCAACCTTTTATAGGAACCGATATGTGAAAATCTGAGATTGTATTTCATTACATACTTGGATATAGAATGAATAACAATATAATGCAAACTTATCGCATTTGGGGGAAGACCTCGTATTTCAAATGTTGTCATTCCCACCAGACCTTTCTTTTCAGGTCAGGAGAACGCCTTCTTAATGAATATGTTAAGAGGTGAATGGACTGTGCAGGTATTTAAATGCCGAAGTCGGATAAAGAACCTGATTGTTAGGGTTATGTATTATTATACAGGACTTGCCAGGGGATAAGTGGATATTTGATTACACCGCATATTTCAGTTGTTTGGACGACACTAAAACAAAAGACAAGAAATTCACATCCGTACGAACAGGGAAACATGGACTGCATTCCCAACGACATTTTAAAAATCGGTTCCGGAAGAAAAGTATAATCCTCTTGTATTTTCTTTACGCAGATTATCAGTAAAAAGTACTCATTGGCAATCATGTTCCCTAAACTCCGATGCAGACAGACGATGATGCAGATATTCAGGAAACATTTAATTAACACGAAAATACGGAAATGAAGTGGTTCCTGACAAAGCACACACACACACACACACACACACACACACACACATTACCAAGAGAAACAAAGGTTAGCATGAAATTGCATTTTTTTTATTTTTTCGTAGTTTTAATTCACGTAGATGCAAGTGTCAGACAAACACTCAGCGCAGGTGAGAACCCGTGCCTGTAACATCAAAACAACACTCAGCACACGATACCATACACAAATACTGTCATCTCTACCCCCTCGCCCACCTCAGACCAGCTTCCAGAAGCATATCCACACTCAGATCACCCGCCACTCCATTCAGTCACTTAAAGACAACACACAGCTGCATGCACGGCCTCTTGACATCCACCCTTCTGAATCCTATCTTCCTCGTGAGGACAGGGTCCACCTGGCCAGGCTGAGATGTGGGCACCATCCAGCCCTCTTAAGCTACCAGAAGAGGCTGGATGACTCCGTCGCTGATGCCTGTCCAGGATGCAACACAGCACCCCATACTATTAATCACATTATGGAAGACTACATTGCACACAATCACCTACGCCAACAACACAACATACACTCTTTGAGAGCTCTGTGGGAAAGACCGGTCTCGGCCATGGCCTTCCTAAGGGACTCGGGGCTGTTCGGCCAGACTGCCTAGGGAACAACTACTACTACTACTACTATTACCCGTGCCTGTTGCTCTGTTTTGGGACGACCAAACATTTTCTTATTCTTTTGTCGTTTCTCGCACTGAAATATTATCACTCATGAAACGCAAAATTTACTCGCGATAGTGCTTTCTCCACGAATCCTTGTCAGCAGGCACTTATTGCCCGTTCCCGCTCCAGAAGGGCTCGGGGACGGGCATTGCTTTTGGTTTGTCTGTCTGTCTGTCTGTCCGTTAACAACTTTACACAAAAAATTCTGGTGGGATTTTGACTAAGATTACAGGGATGATGGGCTATGACCTTCTGATCACCTGTTCAAATCTGGGGCCAAATTGGGCAAAGGCCCAGACTGTAGGCCCCCCAAAATGCAAAAAAAAAAAAAATGCTTTTTCGCCATTACTCCTTTCAGATTCATCACACTAACATGAAACCAAAACCTAAATGTGCATCTTTCAATTCTACATCCTATAACATGCCTCATTACATCATGGGGGGTCATCCCCCAGTTCGCGGTAGGGGGTCAGTGTCAGGTGGGTCGAGCCTAAAATTTCAAATGGGTATAAAACCGTTAAAATTCACTTGATTTATTCCAAATTTGATATGTGACATCTTTGACTAGCTATCCTGTTGTGTTTATACGTCAGCACCAAAATAACTGCCGGGTGCGGGCTTGCTGTGCATTGGCACCGCTTCTTCTGTGCTGCGTTTTTAGGCAGTTATGCAATTGTATCCTTACGGAATTGAGCCAGATGGTTCACAGGAAAATATGAAGTTACCTTTAGAAAAATCTATGGAAGATGCTGATAATATGTAAACCTGAACTATGTTGTCGTACTGAATTTGCATGAATACAGATACTGCATGGGAAAAAGAAGAAAATATATAAAGGTAAAGCTGACAGCAAAGCGACATGACAAAGACCAAGAGAGAAGTTGAGCGCCATTTGAGGCTGAAGGTTAACAAAGGAAGAGTGTTAAAGCATACAGTAATTCAAGAGAGACTTACGGCCAAGAACTATATCGGTGTGATCACTAATGTACAGTACAATTACACTACACTATCAAAAGGAAGGAAGAAAAAAGGAGTGGCTAGCGCCAAAGAATAATATGGCTATATGGTACTAAAGTTGGCGTTGAAGTGGTCTTGTCGTTAAAGTAGCGCAAGGAAGAAAGGATCAGTGTCAATGGGAAGGCATTAAACAGTGTCATGAAACCAAATGTCTAACCTGATTGGAGTAGAGGGGTAATAAAGGCCTCAAAAAACAAGGAAGTATCATAGAGAAGTAGGACAGAAGGGAAGAAGAGGAAAGTAAGAATAGAAAGACGGGAGAAAAATAAGTGTAGTCGCCTCTTAAAAAGGCAAAGATACATGGGAAGTATTCTCTCACACCCACCACTGCCAGGAGAGTGGAAGCTCTTCGTTGTGCCGCCACTAGCGCGGTGTTCGGGCTGGGAGATCCTGCCAGGACCACTGGGGTACGCAAACTCGCCCACCACAAGTTGCCTACCACGCGGGAGTACACAATCATAAATTCACTGTCATATTTCGCCGCCCATGTATTATACAACCCAAAGACGGTCCACTTACCACAATCAGCAACGATCCTTCCTCGTCCCCAGCAATTTGAGGATCAACTTCAAGTAAAAATACTCAATGGGCTTCTGTTCTCCTTCAGTCAGGTCCAGAGCAATTACCTGCTCATTGTTTTTCCCTAAATCAGGTATCTGGTGGACATAACTAGATCCTATCTCAGCTGTGCCTAGACAGACCAGTTATTACCTGGTGGACATAACTAGATCCTATCTCAGCTGTGCCTAGACAGACCAGTTAAAACCTGGTGGACATAACTAGATCCTATCTTACTGTGCCCAGACAGACCAGTTATCACATAATGGGCATAATTAGATCCCATCTCAGCTGTGCCTAGACAGGCCAGTTATTACCTGGTAGACATAACTAGATCCCATCCCAGCTATGCCTAGACAGACCAGTTATTACGTGGTGGACATAACTAGATCCTATCTCAGCTGTGCCTAGACAGACCAGTTATTACGTGGTGGACATAACTAGATCCTATCTCAGCTGTGCCTAGACAGACCAGTTATTACCTGGTGGACATAACTAGATCCTATCTCAGCTGTGCCTAGACGGACCAATTATTACCTGGTGGATATAACTAGATCCTATCTCAGCTGTGCCTAGACAGACCAGTTATTACCTGGTGGACATAACTAGATCCTATCTCAGCTGTGCCTCGACAGACCAGTTATTACCTGGTGGACATAACTAGATCCTATCTCAGCTGTGCCTAGACATACCAGTTATCACCTGGTGGATATAACTACATCCCACCTCAGCTGTGCCTAGACAGACCAGATATTACCTGGTGGACATAACTAGATCCTATCTCAGCTGTGCCCAGACAGACCAGTTATTACCTGGCGGACATGACTAGATCCTACCTCAGCTGTGCCCAGACAGACCAGTTATTACCTGGTGGACATAACTACAGTAGATCCTATCTCAGCTGTCCCCAGACAGACCAGGTATTACCTGGTGGACATATCTAGATCCTATCTCAACTGTGCCTAGACAGACCAGTTATTACCTGGTAGACATAACTAGATCTTATCTCAGTTGTGCCTAGACAGACCAGTTATTACCTGGTGGACATAACTAAATCCTATCTCAGTTGTGCCTAGAAAGACCAGTTATTACCTGGTGGACATAAGTAGACACTATCTCAGCTGTGCCTAGACAGTCCAGTTAATACCTGGTGGACATAACTAGATCCTATCTCAGCTGTGCCTAGACAGACCAGTTATTACCTGGTGGACATAACTAGATCCTCTCAGCTGTGCCTAGACAGACCAGTTATTACCTGGTGGACATAACTAGATCCTATCTCAGCTGTGTCTAGACAGACCAGTTATTACGTAGTGGACATAACTAGATCCTTTCTTAGCTGTACCCAGCCAGACCAGTTATTACCTGGTGGACATAACTACAGTAGATCCTATCTCAGATGTGCCTAGACAGACCAGTTATTACCTGGTGGACATAAGTAGATCCTATCTCAGCTGTGCCTAGACAGACCAGTTATTACCTGGTGGACAGAACTAGATCCAATCTCAGCTGTGCCTAGACAGACCAGTTATTACCTGGTGGACATAACTAGATCCTATCTGAGATGTGCCTAGACAGACCAGTTATTACGTAGTGGACATAACTAGATCCTTTCTTAACTGTACCCAGACAGACCAGTTATTACCTGGTGGACATAACTAGATCCTATCTCAGCTGTGCCTAGACAGACCAGTTATTACCTGGTGGACATAAGTAGATCCTATCTCAGCTGTGCCTAGACAGACCAGTTATTACCTGGTGGACATAACTAGATAATATCTCAGCTGTGCCTAGACAGACCAGTTATTACCTGGTGGACATAAGTAGATCCTTTCTTAGCTGTACCCAGCCAGACCAGTTATTACCTGGTGGACATAACTACAGTAGATCCTATCTCAGATGTGCCTAGACAGACCAGTTATTACCTGGTGGACATAAGTAGATCCTATCTCAGCTGTGCCTAGACAGACCAGTTATTACCTGGTGGACAGAACTAGATCCAATCTCAGCTGTGCCTAGACAGAGCAGTTATTACCTGGTGGACATAACTACAGTAGATCCTATCTCAGATGTGCCTAGACAGACCAGTTATTACCTGGTGGACATAACTAGATCCTATCTCAGCTGTGCCTAGACAGACCAGTTATTACCTGGTGGACATAACTAGATCCTATCTGAGATGTGCCTAGACAGACCAGTTATTACGTAGTGGACATAACTAGATCCTTTCTTAACTGTACCCAGACAGACCAGTTATTACCTGGTGGACATAAGTAGATCCTATCTCAGCTGTGCCTAGACAGACCAGTTATTACCTGGTGGACATAAGTAGATCCTATCTCAGCTGTGCCTAGACAGACCAGTTATTACCTGGTGGACATAACTAGATAATATCTCAGCTGTGCCTAGACAGACCAGTTATTACCTGGTGGACATAACTAGATCCAATCTCAGCTGTGCCTAGACAGAGCAGTTATTACCTGGTGGACATAACTACAGTAGATCCTATCTCAGATGTCCAATCTCAGCTGTGCCTAGACAGAGAAGTTATTACCTGGTGGACATAACTACAGTAGATCCTATCTCAGATGTGCCTAGACAGACCAGTTATTACCTGGTGGACATAACTAGATCCTATCTGAGATGTGCCTAGACAGACCAGTTATTACATAGTGGACATAACTAGATCCTTTCTTAACTGTACCCAGACAGACCAGTTATTACCTGGTGGACATAACTAGATCCTATCTCAGCTGTGCCTAGACAGACCAGTTATTACCTGGTGGACATAACTAGATCCTATCTCAGCTGTGCCTAGACAGACCAGTTATTACCTCGTGGACATAACTAGATCCTATCTCAGCTGTGCCTAGACAGACCAGTTATTACCTGGTGGACATAACTAGATCCTATCTCAGCTGTGCCTAGACAGACCAGTTATTACCTGGTGGACATAACTAGATCCTATCTCAGCTGTGCCTACTGTAGACAGACCAGTTATTACCTGGTGGACATAACTAGATCCTATCTCAGCTGTGCCTAGACAGACCAGTTATTACCTGGTGGACATAACTAGATCCTATCTCAGCTGTGCCTAGACAGACCAGTTATTACCTGGTGGACATAAGTAGATCCTATCTCAGCTGTGCCTAGACAGACCAGTTATTACCTGGTGGACATAACTAGATCCTATCTCAGCTGTGCCTAGACAGACCAGATATTACCTGGTGGACATTAGATCCAATCTCAGCTGTGCCTAGACAGACCAGTTATTACCTGGTGGACATAACTAGATCCTATCTCAGCTGTGCCTAGACAGACCAGTTATTACCTGGTGGACATAAGTAGATCCTATCTCAGCTGTGCCTAGACAGACCAGTTATTACCTGGTGGACATAACTAGATCCCATCTCAGCTGTGCCTAGACAGACCAGTTATTACCTGGTGGACATAAGTAGATCCTATCTCAGCTGTGCCTAGACAGACCAGTTATTACCTGGTGGACATAAGTAGATCCTATCTCAGCTGTGCCTAGACAGACCAGTTATTACCTGGTGGAAATAACTAGATCCAATCTCAGCTGTGCCTAGACAGACCAGTTATTACCTGGTGGACATAACTACAGTAGATCCTATCTCAGATGTGCCTAGACAGACCAGTTATTACCTGGTGGACATAACTAGATCCTATCTCAGCTGTGCCTAGACAGACCAGTTATTACCTGGTGGACATAACTAGATCCTATCTGAGATGTGCCTAGACAGACCAGTTATTACGTAGTGGACATAACTAGATCCTTTCTTAACTGTACCCAGACAGACCAGTTATTACCTGGTGGACATAACTAGATCCTATCTCAGCTGTGCCTAGACAGACCAGTTATTACCTGGTGGACATAACTAGATCCTATCTCAGCTGTGCCTAGACAGACCAGTTATTACCTGGTGGACATTAGATCCTATCTCAGCTGTGCCTAGACAGACCAGTTATTACCTGGTGGACATAACTAGATCCTATCTCAGCTGTGCCTAGACAGACCAGTTATTACCTGGTGGACATAACTAGATCCTATCTCAGCTGTGCCTAGACAGACCAGTTATTACGTGGTGGACATAACTAGATCCTATCTCAGCTGTGCCTAGACAGACCAGTTATTACCTGGTGGACATAACTAGATCCTATCTCAGCTGTGCCTAGACAGACCAGTTATTACCTGGTGGACATAACTAGATCCTATCTCAGCTGTGCCTACTGTAGACAGACCAGTTATTACCTGGTGGACATAACTAGATCCAATCTCAGCTGTGCCTAGACAGACCAGTTATTACCTGGTGGACATAACTACAGTAGATCCTATCTCAGCTGTGCCTAGACAGACCAGTTATTACCTGGTGGACATAACTAGATCCTATCTCAGCTGTGCCTAGACAGACCAGTTATTACCTAGTGGACATAACTAGATCCTATCTGAGATGTGCATAGACAGACCAGTTATTACCTGGTGGACATAACTAGATCCTATCTCAGCTGTGCCTAGACAGACCAGTTATTACCTGGTGGACATAACTAGATCCAATCTCAGCTGTGCCTAGACAGACCAGTTATTACCTGGTGGACATAAGTAGATCCTATCTCAGCTGTGCCTAGACAGACCAGTTATTACCTGGTGGACATAAGTAGATCCTATCTCAGCTGTGCCTAGACAGACCAGTTATTACCTGGTGGACATAACTAGATCCAATCTCAGCTGTGCCTAGACAGACCAGTTATTACCTGGTGGACATAACTACAGTAGATCCTATCTCAGATGTGCCTAGACAGACCAGTTATTACCTGGTGGACATAACTAGATCCTATCTCAGCTGTGCCTAGACAGACCAGTTATTACCTGGTGGACATAACTAGATCCTATCTGAGATGTGCCTAGACAGACCAGTTATTACGTAGTGGACATAACTATATCCTTTCTTAACTGTACCCAGACAGACCAGTTATTACCTGGTGCACATAACTAGATCCTATCTCAGCTGTGCCTAGACAGACCAGTTATTACCTGGTGGACATAACTAGATCCTATCTCAGCTGTGCCTAGACAGACCAGTTATTACCTGGTGGACATTAGATCCTATCTCAGCTGTGCATAGACAGACCAGTTATTACCTGGTGGACATAACTAGATCCTATCAATGCTGTGCCTAGACAGACCAGTTATTACCTGGTGGACATAACTAGATCCTATCTCAGCTGTGCCTAGTGTAGACAGACCAGTTATTACCTGGTGGACATAACTAGATCCTATCTCAGCTGTGCCTAGACAGACCAGTTATTACCTGGTGGACATAACTAAATCCTATCTCAGCTGTGCCTAGACAGACCAGTTATTACCTGGTGGACATAAGTAGATCCTATCTCAGCTGTGCCTAGACAGACCAGTTATTACCTGGTGGACATAACTAGATCCTATCTCAGCTGTGCCTAGACAGACCAGTTATTACCTGGTGGACATTAGATCCAATCTCAGCTGTGCCTAGACAGACCAGTTATTACCTGGTGGACATAACTAGATCCTATCTCAGCTGTGCCTAGACAGACCAGTTATTACCTGGTGGACATAAGTAGATCCTATCTCAGCTGTGCCTAGACAGACCAGTTATTACCTGGTGGACATAACTAGATCCCATCTCAGCTGTGCCTAGACAGACCAGTTATTACCTGGTGGACATAAGTAGATCCTATCTCAGCTGTGCCTAGACAGACCAGTTATTACCTGGTGGACATAAGTAGATCCTATCTCAGCTGTGCCTAGACAGACCAGTTATTACCTGGTGAAAATAACTAGATCCAATCTCAGCTGTGCCTAGACAGACCAGATATTACCTGGTGGACATAACTAGATCCTATCTCAGCTGTGCCCAGACAGACCAGTTATTACCTGGCGGACATGACTAGATCCTACCTCAGCTGTGCCCAGACAGACCAGTTATTACCTGGTGGACATAACTACAGTAGATCCTATCTCAGCTGTCCCCAGACAGACCAGGTATTACCTGGTGGACATATCTAGATCCTATCTCAACTGTGCCTAGACAGACCAGTTATTACCTGGTAGACATAACTAGATCTTATCTCAGTTGTGCCTAGACAGACCAGTTATTACCTGGTGGACATAACTAAATCCTATCTCAGTTGTGCCTAGAAAGACCAGTTATTACCTGGTTGACATAAGTAGACACTATCTCAGCTGTGCCTAGACAGTCCAGTTATTACCTGGTGGACATAACTAGATCCTATCTCAGCTGTGCCTAGACAGACCAGTTATTACCTGGTGGACATAACTAGATCCTCTCAGCTGTGCCTAGACAGACCAGTTATTACCTGGTGGACATAACTAGATCCTATCTCAGCTGTGTCTAGACAGACCAGTTATTACGTAGTGGACATAACTAGATCCTTTCTTAGCTGTACCCAGCCAGACCAGTTATTACCTGGTGGACATAACTACAGTAGATCCTATCTCAGATGTGCCTAGACAGACCAGTTATTACCTGGTGGACATAACTAGATCCTATCTCAGCTGTGCCTAGACAGACCAGTTATTACCTGGTGGACATAACTAGATCCTATCTCAGCTGTGCCTAGACAGACCAGTTATTACCTGGTGGACATAACTAGATCCTATCTGAGATGTGCCTAGACAGACCAGTTATTACGTAGTGGACATAACTAGATCCTTTCTTAACTGTACCCAGACAGACCAGTTATTACCTGGTGGACATAACTAGATCCTATCTCAGCTGTGCCTAGACAGACCAGTTATTACCTGGTGGACATAAGTAGATCCTATCTCAGCTGTGCCTAGACAGACCAGTTATTACCTGGTGGACATAACTAGATAATATCTCAGCTGTGCCTAGACAGACCAGTTATTACCTGGTGGACATAACTAGATCCTATTCTTAGCTGTACCCAGCCAGACCAGTTATTACCTGGTGGACATAACTACAGTAGATCCTATCTCAGATGTGCCTAGACAGACCAGTTATTACCTGGTGGACATAAGTAGATCCTATCTCAGCTGTGCCTAGACAGACCAGTTATTACCTGGTGGACAGAACTAGATCCAATCTCAGCTGTGCCTAGACAGACCAGTTATTACCTGGTGGACATAACTACAGTAGATCCTATCTCAGATGTGCCTAGACAGACCAGTTATTACCTGGTGGACATAACTAGATCCTATCTCAGCTGTGCCTAGACAGACCAGTTATTACCTGGTGGACATAACTAGATCCTATCTGAGATGTGCCTAGACAGACCAGTTATTACCTGGTGGACATAACTAGATCCTTTCTTAACTGTACCCAGACAGACCAGTTATTACCTGGTGGACATAACTAGATCCTATCTCAGCTGTGCCTAGACAGACCAGTTATTACCTGGTGGACATAACTAGATCCTATCTCAGCTGTGCCTAGACAGACCAGTTATTACCTGGTGGACATAACTAGATAATATCTCAGCTGTGCCTAGACAGACCAGTTATTACCTGGTGGACATAACTAGATCCTATCTCAGCTGTGCCTAGACAGAGCAGTTATTACCTGGTGGACATAACTACAGTAGATCCTATCTCAGATGTCCAATCTCAGCTGTGCCTAGACAGACCAGTTATTACCTGGTGGACATAACTACAGTAGATCCTATCTCAGATGTGCCTAGACAGACCAGTTATTACCTGGTGGACATAACTAGATCCTATCTGAGATGTGCCTAGACAGACCAGTTATTACGTAGTGGACATAACTAGATCCTTTCTTAACTGTACCCAGACAGACCAGTTATTACCTGGTGGACATAACTAGATCCTATCTCAGCTGTGCCTAGACAGACCAGTTATTACCTGGTGGACATAACTAGATCCTATCTCAGCTGTGCCTAGACAGACCAGTTATTACCTCGTGGACATAACTAGATCCTATCTCAGCTGTGCCTAGACAGACCAGTTATTACCTGGTGGACATAACTAGATCCTATCTCAGCTGTGCCTAGACAGACCAGTTATTACCTGGTGGACATAACTAGATCCTATCTCAGCTGTGCCTACTGTAGACAGACCAGTTATTACCTGGTGGACATAACTAGATCCTATCTCAGCTGTGCCTAGACAGACCAGTTATTACCTGGTGGACATAACTAGATCCTATCTCAGCTGTGCCTAGACAGACCAGTTATTACCTGGTGGACATAACTAGATCCTATCTCAGCTGTGCCTAGACAGACCAGTTATTACCTGGTGGACATAACTAGATCCTATCTCAGCTGTGCCTAGACAGACCAGTTATTACCTGGTGGACATAACTAGATCCTATCTCAGCTGTGCCTAGACAGACCAGTTATTACCTGGTGGACATAACTAGATCCTATCTCAGCTGTGCCTAGACAGACCAGTTATTACCTGGTGGACATAACTAGATCCTATCTCAGCTGTGCCTAGACAGACCAGTTATTACCTGGTGGACATAACTAGATCCTATCTCAGCTGTGCCTAGACAGACCAGTTATTACCTGGTGGACATAAGTAGATCCTATCTCAGCTGTGCCTAGACAGACCAGTTATTACCTGGTGGACATAACTAGATCCTATCTCAGCTGTGCCTAGACAGACCAGTTATTACCTGGTGGACATAACTAGATCCTATCTCAGCTGTGCCTAGACAGACCAGTTATTACCTGGTGGACATAACTACAGTAGATCCTATCTCAGCTGTGCCTAGACAGACCAGTTATTACCTGGTGGACATAACTAGATCCTATCTCAGCTGTGCCTAGACAGACCAGTTATTACCTGGTGGACATAACTAGATCCTATCTCAGCTGTGCCTAGACAGACCAGTTATTACCTGGTGGACATAACTAGATCCTATCTCAGCTGTGCCTAGACAGACCAGTTATTACCTGGTGGACATAACTAGATCCTATCTCAGCTGTGCCTAGACAGACCAGTTATTACCTGGTGGACATAACTAGATCCTATCTCAGCTGTGCCTAGACAGACCAGTTATTACCTGGTGGACATAACTAGATCCTATCTCAGCTGTGCCTAGACAGACCAGTTATTACCTGGTGGACATAACTAGATCCTATCTCAGCTGTGCCTAGACAGACCAGTTATTACCTGGTGGACATAACTAGATCCTATCTCAGCTGTGCCTAGACAGACCAGTTATTACCTGGTGGACATAACTAGATCCTATCTCAGCTGTGCCTAGACAGACCAGTTATTACCTGGTGGACATAACTAGATCCTATCTCAGCTGTGCCTAGACAGACCAGTTATTACCTGGTGGACATAACTAGATCCTATCTCAGCTGTGCCTACTGTAGACAGACCAGTTATTACCTGGTGGACATAACTAGATCCAATCTCAGCTGTGCCTAGACAGACCAGTTATTACCTGGTGGACATAACTACAGTAGATCCTATCTCAGCTGTGCCTAGACAGACCAGTTATTACCTGGTGGACATAACTAGATCCTATCTCAGCTGTGCCTAGACAGACCAGTTATTACCTGGTGGACATAACTAGATCCTATCTCAGCTGTGCCTAGACAGACCAGTTATTACCTGGTGGACATAACTAGATCCTATCTCAGCTGTGCCTAGACAGACCAGTTATTACCTGGTGGACATAACTAGATCCTATCTCAGCTGTGCCTAGACAGACCAGTTATTACCTGGTGGACATAACTAGATCCTATCTCAGCTGTGCCTAGACAGACCAGTTATTACCTGGTGGACATAACTAGATCCTATCTCAGCTGTGCCTAGACAGACCAGTTATTACCTGGTGGACATAACTAGATCCTATCTCAGCTGTGCCTAGACAGACCAGTTATTACCTGGTGGACATAACTACAGTAGATCCTATCTCAGCTGTGCCTAGACAGACCAGTTATTACCTGGTGGACATAACTAGATCCTATCTCAGCTGTGCCTAGACAGACCAGTTATTACCTGGTGGACATAACTAGATCCTATCTCAGCTGTGCCTAGACAGACCAGTTATTACCTGGTGGACATAACTAGATCCTATCTCAGCTGTGCCTAGACAGACCAGTTATTACCTGGTGGACATAACTAGATCCTATCTCAGCTGTGCCTAGACAGACCAGTTATTACCTGGTGGACATAACTAGATCCTATCTCAGCTGTGCCTAGACAGACCAGTTATTACCTGGTGGACATAACTAGATCCTATCTCAGCTGTGCCTAGACAGACCAGTTATTACCTGGTGGACATAACTAGATCCTATCTCAGCTGTGCCTAGACAGACCAGTTATTACCTGGTGGACATAACTAGATCCTATCTCAGCTGTGCCTAGACAGACCAGTTATTACCTGGTGGACATAACTAGATCCTATCTCAGCTGTGCCTAGACAGACCAGTTATTACCTGGTGGACATAACTAGATCCTATCTCAGCTGTGCCTAGACAGACCAGTTATTACCTGGTGGACATAACTAGATCCTATCTCAGCTGTGCCTAGACAGACCAGTTATTACCTGGTGGACATAACTAGATCCTATCTCAGCTGTGCCTAGACAGACCAGTTATTACCTGGTGGACATAACTAGATCCTATCTCAGCTGTGCCTAGACAGACCAGTTATTACCTGGTGGACATAACTAGATCCTATCTCAGCTGTGCCTAGACAGACCAGTTATTACCTGGTGGACATAACTAGATCCTATCTCAGCTGTGCCTAGACAGACCAGTTATTACCTGGTGGACATAACTAGATCCTATCTCAGCTGTGCCTAGACAGACCAGTTATTACCTGGTGGACATAAGTAGATCCTATCTCAGCTGTGCCTAGACAGACCAGTTATTACCTGGTGGACATAACTAGATCCTATCTCAGCTGTGCCTAGACAGACCAGTTATTACCTGGTGGACATAACTACAGTAGATCCTATCTCAGCTGTGCCTAGACAGACCAGTTATTACCTGGTGGACATAACTAGATCCTATCTCAGCTGTGCCTAGACAGACCAGTTATTACCTGGTGGACATAACTAGATCCTATCTCAGCTGTGCCTAGACAGACCAGTTATTACCTGGTGGACATAACTAGATCCTATCTCAGCTGTGCCTAGACAGACCAGTTATTACCTGGTGGACATAACTAGATCCTATCTCAGCTGTGCCTAGACAGACCAGTTATTACCTGGTGGACATAACTAGATCCTATCTCAGCTGTGCCTAGACAGACCAGTTATTACCTGGTGGACATAACTAGATCCTATCTCAGCTGTGCCTAGACAGACCAGTTATTACCTGGTGGACATAACTAGATCCTATCTCAGCTGTGCCTAGACAGACCAGTTATTACCTGGTGGACATAACTAGATCCTATCTCAGCTGTGCCTAGACAGACCAGTTATTACCTGGTGGACATAACTAGATCCTATCTCAGCTGTGCCTAGACAGACCAGTTATTACCTGGTGGACATAACTAGATCCTATCTCAGCTGTGCCTAGACAGACCAGTTATTACCTGGTGGACATAACTTGATCCTATCTCAGCTGTGCCTACTGTAGACAGACCAGTTATTACCTGGTGGACATAACTAGATTCAATCTCAGCTGTGCCTAGACAGACCAGTTATTACCTGGTGGACATAACTACAGTAGATCCTATCTCAGCTGTGCCTAGACAGACCAGTTATTACCTGGTGGACATAACTAGATCCTATCTCAGCTGTGCCTAGACAGACCAGTTATTACCTAGTGGACATAACTAGATCCTATCTGAGATGTGCATAGACAGACCAGTCATTACCTGGTGGACATAACTAGATCCTATCTCAGCTGTGCCTAGACAGACCAGTTATTACCTGGTGGACATAACTAGATCCTATCTCAGCTGTGCCTAGACAGACCAGTTATTACCTGGTGGACATAACTAGATCCTATCTCAGCTGTGCCTAGACAGACCAGTTATTACCTGGTGGACATAAGTAGATCCTATCTCAGCTGTGCCTAGACAGACCAGTTATTACCTGGTGGACATAACTAGATCCAATCTCAGCTGTGCCTAGACAGACCAGTTATTACCTGGTGGACATAACTACAGTAGATCCTATCTCAGATGTGCCTAGACAGACCAGTTATTACCTGGTGGACATAACTAGATCCTATCTCAGCTGTGCCTAGACAGACCAGTTATTACCTGGTGGACATAACTAGAACCTATCTGAGATGTGCCTAGACAGACCAGTTATTACGTAGTGGACATAACTATATCCTTTCTTAACTGTACCCAGACAGACCAGTTATTACCTGGTGGACATAACTAGATCCTATCTCAGCTGTGCCTAGACAGACCAGTTATTACCTGGTGGACATAACTAGATCCTATCTCAGCTGTGCCTAGACAGACCAGTTATTACCTGGTGGACATAACTAGATCCTATCTCAGATGTGCCTAGACAGACCAGTTATTACCTGGTGGACATAACTAGATCCTATCTCAGCTGTGCCTAGACAGACCAGTTATTACCTGGTGGACATAACTAGATCCTATCTCAGCTGTGCCTAGACAGACCAGTTATTACCTGGTGGACATAACTAGATCCTATCTCAGCTGTGCCTAGACAGACCAGTTATTACCTGGTGGACATAACTAGATCCTATCTCAGCTGTGCCTAGACAGACCAGTTATTACGTGGTGGACATAAGTAGATCCTATCTCAGCTGTGCCTAGACAGACCAGTTATTACCTGGTGGACATAACTAGATCCTATCTCAGCTGTGCCTAGACAGACCAGTTATTACCTGGTGGACATAACTACAGTAGATCCTATCTCAGCTGTGCCTAGACAGACCAGTTATTACCTGGTGGACATAACTAGATCCTATCTCAGCTGTGCCTAGACAGACCAGTTATTACCTGGTGGACATAACTAGATCCTATCTGAGATGTGCCTAGACAGACCAGTTATTACCTGGTGGACATAACTAGATCCTATCTCAGCTGTGCCTAGACAGACCAGTTATTACCTGGTGGACATAACTAGATCCAATCTCAGCTGTGCCTAGACAGACCAGTTATTACCTGGTGGACATAACTACAGTAGATCCTATCTCAGATGTGCCTAGACAGACCAGTTATTACCTGGTGGACATAACTAGATCCTATCTCAGCTGTGCCTAGACAGACCAGTTATTACCTGGTGGACATAACTAGATCCTATCTGAGATGTGCCTAGACAGACCAGTTATTACGTAGTGGACATAACTAGATCCTTTCTTAACTGTACCCAGACAGACCAGTTATTACCTGGTGGACATAACTACAGTAGATCCTATCTCAGCTGTGCCTAGACAGACCAGTTATTACCTGGTGGACATAACTAGATCCTATCTCAGCTGTGCCTAGACAGACCAGTTATTACCTGGTGGACATACCTAGATCCTATCTCAGCTGTGCCTAGACAGACCAGTTATTACCTGGTGGACATAACTAGATCCTATCTCAGGTGTGCCTACTGTAGACAGACCAGTTATTACCTGGTGGACATAACTAGATCCTATCTCAGCTGTGCCTAGACAGACCAGTTATTACCTGGTGGACATAACTAGATCCTATCTCAGCTGTGCCTAGACAGACCAGTTATTACCTGGTGGACATTAGATCCTATCTCAGCTGTGCCTAGACAGACCAGTTATTACCTGGTGGACATAACTAGATCCTATCAATGCTGTGCCTAGACAGACCAGTTATTACCTGGTGGACATAACTAGATCCTATCTCAGCTGTGCCTAGACAGACCAGTTATTACCTGGTGGACATAACTAGATCCTATCTCAGCTGTGCCTAGACAGACCAGTTATTACCTGGTGGACATAACGAGATCCTATCTCAGCTGTGCCTAGACAAACCAGTTATTACCTGGTGGACATAACTAGATCCTATCTCAGCTGTGCCTAGACAGACCAGTTATTACCTGGTGGACATAACTAGATCCTATCTCAGCTGTGCCTAGACAGACCAGTTATTACCTGGTGGACATAACTAGATCCTATCTCAGCTGTGCCTAGACAGACCAGTTATTACCTGGTGGACATAACTAGATCCTATCTCAGCTGTGCCTAGACAGACCAGTTATTACCTGGTGGACATAACTAGATCCTTTCTCATCTGTAGGGACTTACCAGGGATTCCCCGGATAAATTCGCTGATAGACGCCCTGAAGCCTTTTTTCCACGGAGTTTATATCCAGGAGTTTTCTTGGCCCTGAGGTCTGCTTACCTCCGATGTCTTATTACCTTCGGAGTCTTAATGCCCCCGAGGTCTTCTTTCACCCAGGGTCAGAGGTACTCATGCACTCTCTCCACTCCTCCAACACCTAATGACTCGTGGAAGCTGTTGTTTGTTGTAATAATTTCCCTACAGCTCTGGTGCGGAACGGGCAAACAAAGAGCCCGTTAGGGAAGTGGCAAAAGGTGGCCCTCCAATGAGAGCATAAGGGGGACAACGACGACTGGCAGAGGAGGCAGCAAAGGCAGGGAGAAGCCGTGAGAAGGAGGGCAGGCAAGCACAACGATGGTCGTGGAGGGCAGGGCGGGACGTGCAGAGGTAGACAGAGGCGTGGCGTCGAGTGGAAGGCGCCGACGAAGAACTACAGGTGGAAAACGCCCCGCCGCTGCCCTCAACCCACTTGCCCTGGATGGAAAAGGGCGGTAACGACTCGCCCAGCCCCATAGCAGATGGAGACTAAGGAGGGAGGCCCGGACACGGTCGTAGGGAGGGCAGGTCCTGGTCCAGGTGGGCGGAGGGTGGAACACTGCTCTCTCGACCTCCGGGTGGGCAGGTCCTAGGCCGACGCCCTCCTGGTGGATGGAACAGGCCAATTCTCCTCGGTGATGCTAAGGGGGGCTGGTCCCGCCGGGAACAGCGGTGGAGGTGTTGCCTCAGCGAGAGGTGGGCTGCGAGTGACGTGGAAGCTTGGGCGAGGCCTTATATAGGTTTGGGAGCCTTATTACCACCCGGGAAAAATGTGCCTAAAAACCGCCCGGTTACACAAGTAACTGTGGGCCTAAGAACCGCACGTCCCCCACAAAAAAAAAAAAAAAAAAACGTGAAACTCTACCGACAATTCAACAGTGACGAAAATGTGTCATGTAATAATATGTGATACTCATGTTACCATTATACTGAATAGCAAAAAAAAAAAAAAAAAGCAATAATAATAATAATAATAATAATAATAATTATTATTATTACTATTATGATTATTATTATTATTATTGTTATTATAGTGATAAATAATAATGATGGTGTTATTAATGGTAGTGATGAAGACGATGATGATGATTATGATAATAATCATGGCCGAATTTGCTGAGAGGTTATTTGCTGTCCAAACTGACGCGGGTTCAATTACTTGCTGGGGCAGAGAACAGTTTATTGATTTGGATTTTGTTAAAAGAGACTTTACTCATCTACCTTAAGACCCTCCGACATGTAAAAACAAGGTCGCTAATACCAATACACCAGTCCTATATGAAACAGGCCCGGCATGTATTCTATATACACGTGTATAGACGATGGGTATTAGCGCCGAAGTGGTGGCATGTTGATGATGTATGGTATAAAGTAGGACAGCTGGGCCTCAGGGAACAAACTATTAAACCTATACCCGGAGTCGGGCGTATATAGAGTAAATTAGAAAATAAAAATTAGTTATGGCAGTGCTACACTATTCCAGAGAACAGTCATTCAGTATTGGGTGATCTCTGCTAAGCTGAATAAAATCGTCTTGCGGCAGCAAGAATTAATGAAGACTGTCTCTGACCCCTTCACTACGAGGCCTGCCCTAAGCTGAATTAAATCGCTTATCCGTAGCAAGAATAAACTATAAAAATATGTGATCATGGTTAACCCCTTGAATCTAGGTGACGCCATTTTTAGTTTATTGCTGCTACCAGACCATTTTATTCAACTTAGGAATCACGTACTAAGGGAGACAAGGAAAGATAAAGAAAGAAAAAGGACATGAGAAAGAAAGAACATAAAAGGAGCTCTTCGTATATAGGGTCGAACTGGAGACACCTTTGTTAGAGTCTCAGGTCGCTCCACCTTACTGCCCTTTGGCTTCTGCTTCCCTTGAGGTTTTATCGATGTATAAAGAGGGAGAGTAAGCAAGACAGAAACGAAACAAATTGGATTAAAAAATCAAAGCAAGCAAGAAAAAGAAGAGGCAGAAGGAATGAAAAGTTATTCGATCGAAAAAGAAAAGACAGAAGGAAAAGGAGAAAGAGAAGGAAAGAGGGAATTAAAAAAAAACAGGACAGGAATGAAACAAATCGTGAACTAAAGGGGAAGGAAAGAAAAACTGAGTGAACAAGAGGCTGAGAGCAAATACGCGGATGTCAAACTAATAAGGATCAAACTCTATACACCTATAATAATAACAATAATCCCAGGCAGCTCTACGTTTCTCCATATCGCCTTCTGTTTATCTTGGTGCTTATAATACTTTAATTCTCTGCCTACTTTAACTTGGCTTAAAATTTCCACCACTCCATCTTCAGTGCTAAGCTTTAACAAGAGACTCTAGAATATGGTGTTAGTCAGGAGGAAGTGTTATGGATAGGATGTATAGCCGAAGTAGTCTTAATCTATCAGTCAGCTACGGGAAAATCGCTGCATAATAACTAAAACCTGCGCCAAGATAAGGTGGACGAATTAAAGTGGCTGCTTAGATCTAATGCAGCTAAAGGTGATGTATGGCAGTTTCGAAGTTAACTGTACCGAAAAAGTATTGATGATAATAATGATGGCGAGGGAAAAAGAAAAAAAAAACGGTTTGTTTAGTTTGATCTGCACAGCCAGTGATAGTGATGGTTATAGTGATGCTGAATAGTGATGATGATGATGGTGGTGGTGGTGGTGGTGGTGTTTGTGATGGATATGATGATGACGAAAAAAAGTAGGCGAAGAAGAAGGCAATCGACCTCCATGTCTGGGTTTCAGAGACCCAGACCGTTTGACGCTGGCCAGTCTAAATTCCTCTTTATTATCGCCGGCCTTTAGAAGGCGGAGCGATGAGGTTTATGCCTGCCTCTGTGTGTGTGTGTGTGTGTGTGTGTGTGTGTGTGTCCATTATCTCTCATAAACGGCTTGAGCTATAAACATGAAACTTTCCGGGTATCAAGATATGACCAAAATCATGGCCGAGTTCGAAAATGGGCACTCGGGGTCAAAGTCAATGTCACCAAAATGGCTGCCAAAGTTCAACTAGTTTTTATCGCCGGCCTTTAGCGCCATTATATCACATGAACGGCTTGAGTTATCAACATGAAACCTGCAGGATATCAAGATATGGCTGAAATCTTGGACTTGCCCAACAGCATATTCTGGCGGGCGATTAGCATTCTCCACCCGAATGGATTTCTTTCTTTTTTCATGTTATTTTTGTGTCTGCAGAAAATCTTATGCAGTTTAGGGCAGACTTTTGGACCTGGAGGGGTTGGGTATCGTCTACATCATCTCCTGCTCTACTAGGGGGCTCTTAGGTGAATACAAGCGACTGGTGGCAGCAAGAATAAAATATAAATTTCCTCATCGTACTGGAAGTGCGTGATGTCGGTACGATGAACCCTGGCCACCTAATGTAGTGATAGATAGATAGATATATAGACAGACAGATAGACATACAGTATGTAGATCGAAAGATAGACAGATACGTTAACAGACTGATTGGTATAAGTAAACTTAGATAGATGCACAGACGGACTGACAGATGAATATTCAGATATATTAATGGAGGGAATGAAAGATATAAATACAGAAAAATGCGATAGTGATGATTTCAGCTTGAATCCCGGCCACGCAATGTCGACGTTCTCTTCAAAATACTCATCTACCTTCTACATGATACTCTCAGTTTTTAAATATCTTATTGTGACCGTGATGATAATGATGTTCTTTTAGTTTGTGGTGGTGGCAGTGGTAGTTTTGATGTAGGTTAGTAATGATGACAACAACAATAATTCTTCTGGTTTCCTGCCTCTATTGTAACATTTGATGCTGTACTATAACAGAGAATAAAAAGAGGAGGAAAGTGAAAAAAGGTATAGGAAAACAGAAAGAAATGATAAAGAAAGAAAAAAAAAAGATAAAAGAAAATAGAGACCTGAGAGCACAAGAACTGAATATTAAATGGAAATAATGAAACAGGAAATGAAATAAAAAGAAGATAGAAAAGAAAAAAAAAAAAATAAGTGTGAGAGGAGAAATAAAGAAAGGAAGAGGGGAAAACAAGAAGCATAAAGATTATTATTGGATATATAAGTAAAAAGACGGGAAAAGAGAATAAATTAAAAAAAAAATGAATGAACTGGAGAACAACGTACTATATGAGACAAAAAAAAAAAAAACAGTAAGGAATATACAATGAAAATATAAGAACAAAAAGTATAGAAGAATGAAACAGAAAGCAAGGGGAACAAGTAAGAAATCAATAAAATTATAAGTAAAGACAATAATGAAGAATATAAGGGAGAGGAGAGGGAAGGAAAGAAAAGGAGACTCAAAGGATTAATTGTGCAGGACTGAACTCAGTACAGGTGCAGTAGAATGCCAGGTCGCTGCACCTTTCCTCTTATCGCCTCCTACCTATCATACTGTTTATACTGCTCTAATACTCTGTACACTTTAACTTGGCTTAAAATATCCATCTCTTAATCTTGAATGTTAAGCTATAACAAATAACACCAGAATATGATGCTAGCATAAGGAAGTGTTATGGAAGGGATGTGGAGCCGTAGCAAGTGTTTATATACCAGTTATTTATGGAAAGTTTTAATGCAAATAACGAAAATCCTTGCCAAGTTAAGGTGGACGAACTATAGTGGTGGCCTAGATCTAATGTAGTTAGTAGTGACGGTGGTGGTGGTGATGTGAAGTTAGTTTTGAGAGGAAGATAAAAAGCTGTATTTGCTTAGTTTGATCTGCATTGCCATTGATGATAATGGTGGTAGTAATCAGTTAATGACGATGAGGATAGTATACTGTACTACTACTACAGATACTACTACTACTACTACACTAATAATCATCACCATCATCATCATCATCCAATCCTACATCGCCCTATGAGGAGCGTAGGAGCCCGGGGCTAGGCAGTTGGTCCCGACATTTAAGATGAGAGTGACCAGCCTCACTCATCCCTGAGTGTCATTACATGAGCAATCAACCCCAACCATCCCTTGGATATAAACCTTCACCGGCTCAATCCGATTGGAGCACAATAATTACCCACTAAACCACCAGGCGCCAAAATTTGGTTATATAGTTACCACCCAGCGTAGTAAATGGTTTCCTGGTGCACAGGAAACCATTTGGCTTGTCACTCAGTGTACAGTCACCCACAGGCTGAAGGAAGTGGAAAGAATGAGGGAAAGAAAGATAGAAGAGGGAGTGTAAAGTCACCCTTAGGCAGAAGGACAAGGAAAGAATGAAGGAAAGAAAGACGGAAGAGAATTGAAGGAAAGAAGGATGGAGAGGAAAGGGCAGACACCGGAGAGCAGCACTACATCGAATGAGTGGATGGTGAGCACCCCCACCTACCACAATAATAATAATAATAATAATAATAATAATAATGAAAATAAAAATGGAGACAACAGGTGACGTTCGATCTAGGTTTCTAGGCTGCAGAGATCAAGGCCGTTGGACTCTGGTCAGTCTCGTCTTATTCTTCTTGTTTTATTTTCGTGCGTCTGCAAACGATTTTATGCAGCTTAAGGCAGACTTTTGGAACAGAAGGGGTTGGACATCATCTACATTAACCCCTGCTCTATTAAGGGGCTCTTAGCTGAATAAAATCGTCTGGTGGGGGCAAGAATAAAATATAAATTACCTCATTGTACTGAGGGGGTTGATCTAGTTTTGGATTTAATATAGTTTTGGCTTCGATCTGTGCATTGAGAGAGAGAGAGAGAGAGAGAGAGAGAGACAGAGACAGAGACAGACAGACAGACAGACAGATAGACAGACAGACAGACAGACAGAGACAGAGACAGAGAGACAGACAGACAGAGAGACTGACAGACAGACAGACAGAGAGACAGCTGATGATGTCGGTAGAACTAAGTTCAGCCATCATATGATGGGCTTCATATTGATGGATAAATTGATTAACAGGTGGATGAAATGACATAGATAAATAGATTAATAGGTGGATGAAATAGCATAGATAAATAGATTAATAGGTGGATGAAATGGCATAGATAAATAGATTAATAGGTGGATGAAATGACATAGATAAATAGATTAATAGGTGGATGAAATGACATAGATAAATAGATTAATAGGTGGATGAAATGACATAGATAAATAGATTAATAGGTGGATGAAATGACATAGATAAATAGATTAATAGGTGGATGAAATGACATAGATAAATAGATTAATAGGTGGATGAAATGGCATAGATAAATAGATTAATAGGTGGATGAAATGGCATAGATAAATAGATTAATAGGTGGATGAAATGGCATAGATAAATAGAACCATTCTTATTGTTAGATATCGTAGATGTTCAGTTTCATCCTGTGCCTTAAGGAAATCATGGAAACTGTACAGCCAATCCTGCGATATGTATGCCCATTTCGTAGGAATCCTTGTGCTCACTTTCCCCTACTGTATTTTGGGGAGGGGTCCTGACCCCCGTAAGAATCACTGGGAGGGTCATTCTCCCCAAATATCACATTACAGATGAGACTCCCTTGTACAGCAAACACTAAAATATCAAAGCCATATCTACAGTCCTTTTAAAAATTCTTAGAGTTTTCAATTTCCTAAGGAGGGCAGATCACCCCCAGAAGCATAGTTGGAAAACTGTACTTAGTGAAAGACCTTCCCAGTTACCAAACCTACTCACCTGGGAAATGTCATTCAAATTTTTCCCTTATTTCTGATCACTTTTATTTTTTATCGCATGGCAGATGACGGTCCATTGTACAACATGTACTAAGATATCAAAGCCATAGCTGCCATCCTTTCCGTGCGTTGAAACATTTATAACTTTTGAAGGGGGTAAGGCATACCTGAAAATTATGGAGAAAATCTTTGTCTAATGGAGGGCATTATCAAACAACCAGTTGAGCTGACCTGAGATATTTCATTCAAACCCATTGTGCGCACTCTCCTTTACTTCTGATAATTTTTATTTTTAGGATGGGGTTGACCCCCCAAGAATCAATGGGGATCCCATTATGGGTATCCCATTATGGGTAAGAGTTCATTGTACAACACACATTACGATATCAAAGCCATATCTGTCTTCCTTTCATTATTGCTGAGAGATTAGAATTTGGCTGGGGGGGCTCACCCTCTCAAAATCATGGTTGGAAAACTGTATATAGTGGAAGACTTTCCCAGGTTCCCGATGAACGCACCTGTGACATTTCGTTGAAATCCATCTGCTCACTTTAGTTATCTCTAAATATGTTTATTTATTTATTTATTATTGTTTATTTTCATGGGGGCTGATCCCCAGGAATCACTAGGGAAAGTCACGCTCTTCAAATATCGCATTACGGACAAGAGTCCATTATGTAACATATTTCAAGATATCAAAGCCATATAATCTTTGCTTTCACTATTTCTGAGAATTTTTAATTTCGTTTGGGAGGGTGATTCCCCCCCCCACATAAATAATGGATAGGAAACAGTATATAGTGGAAGGAACGCGACAGACTTACCTGCAAAGTTTTATATTAATCCATCAAATAGGCTAGGAGGAGTTAACACACACACACACACACACACACACACACACACACACACAGCCTGAGCATTGCGCTGCGGTAAAAGGCGCGTTGCCGAAAATTATACCATCCTGCTTTGCACGATAGACAGAACAAATTGACAGAAAGATATATGTACTGACATGGTAAATCAGATACACAGATATAAATAGGAAGCGATGCAGGCACATTCACGTTAAACCCCTGCCACCTTGTGTCAAACTGAGAGTCGATCCATCTCTGTCTTCCTCGCCTCCTGCTTATCATTCTTCCATTCCTTCTCGTCTTAGGCCTTCACTTACCATTCTCCTTCTTTATCATAGGCTTTCTCTTATTCTTTCATCATCTCACTCTTATAAATTCTCTTATTATGCTTCATATTCTTCGCTTTATTACACTCACTTTCTCATGGCTTCCCCAATCATACTTATTTTTATATAAAATTTACCATATTATATGACAGTCTTTCTCTCCAGTACCTTCCTTTATTATACTTTCCTTATTACATTTATTATAAGTTTTCTTTATCATATTTAGTCTTTTTAGAACACTCTTATCATTGTCCTTCTTATACTTAGTTGTACTTTCATATTACTCCCTCTTACTATATTCTCATATTGTGTCTGTGTATTATATTGTGTTTATTTTACTTTGTTCACGAATCTAGTATTGTATTGCAGCTGCCGCCAAACGATTGTAATTAGTTCAGAGTGAGTCATGGCATCCTGAGAATCAACGTAAGTTTACCAAAGTCAAAAAAATATATATACTGCGTATTACCTGGACAACATACTAATGACACGCAATTGAGAAAGAGAGAGAGAAAGAAAGAAAGAATGAAACACACAAAAAAGAGAGAAGAAAGAGAATATGAAAGATAAAACGAGAACAAATGAAAGGGATATCAGCGAACAGAATGGAAACAAGAAATGAACTGAGAGAAAGTGAAGATAAGAAAAGGAAGAAAAGGAAAAGGAGAAAAGAGAGAGCAAGAAACTTCGGAAAGGTTGGAAGGAAAAGGAAACAGAAAGAAATGAGACAGAATTATTTAGAAAAGGAGGTTCCAGGGCAATACGGTTGAAGGTTTGAACTAGGTACACCTGTAGCAGAGTCCAAGGCTGCCCCAACTTACTCATCTCGCTTCCTACCTCTCTTGTAGCTTATCATGATGTAATATATCGGTGGTCTTGATCTAATGTAGCTAACCGTGGTGGTGATGATGTTGACTGTGATGGTGCTGATAGTGATGTGTTGTTGTTGTCGTTGTTGTTGTTGTTGTTGTTGTTGTTGTTGTTGTTGTTGTTGGTGGTGGTGGTGGTGGTGGTGGTGGTGATGGTTGCATGACGTTGATAAAAAATAGGTTTAGTAATGAGGACAACAATCGTAGTTCATCTGACCTTCAACCTCTCTTGTAGCTTGTGATGCAATACTGTAATAAATAAAGAAAAGAGGGAAAAGGTGAAAAAAGAAATAGGAAAAAGAAAGAAAATGAGAAAGAAGAAATAAAGATAAAAGGAATCTATAACAGAGAGCAAATAATAAATGTTACAAAGAACAGAGTGTAAAAACTAGAAAGTGAAATATGAAAGAGAATGAAAGAAAATATGAAAGAGAAAATTAAAAAAAAAATTAGGAGAAGAGAAAGAAAGAAAAGAAAGTGGAAAACAAGACAAGGAAGGACAGTAAGAAGCATAGGGAGTATAACCAGAAAAATAAAGAAAACGAAAGGGAAAGGTAATGAAAAAAAAAAAAAAAAACTCGTCGATAAAGTCGAACTCAGACACCTTGATTTGTGTCTCAGGTCGCTCCACCCTACATCACTGTGGATCCTACTTTTTTTTTTTAAATTATTGTTGTACAATAGTGAAGAAGAACAGTTGAAAGCAATGAATAATTAGAAAGAAAAGAGAAAGAAAGGAAGCAAGAAATAACATATAGAAGGAACGAAATGGAGAAAGCCAGAGAAAAGAAAAGAAAGGATCAAGAAAAGGAGAAAGTAGGGGTAGACTAAAAGAAAAATGGAAGAGAAAGAAGAAAGACGAGAACAGAGAAAATGTGAAGTAAAGAAGGAAAGAATGACAAGAGGAAAGAAAGAAAATGAGATATAAATAGTAATGATGTTAGCTCGGTACAGGTGTAGTAGAGTCCCAGGCAGCACCATCTCGCCTCCTGCCTCTTGTTAATGGTGACGTTGTTTAGGGGAAACAAGGTAAAGGAAATGCAAGGAAAGCCTAAAGGAGAAAGTAAGAGATGAAGAGAGAGAAAAAGAAAGGTGTATGAGGAAAATGTGAAGTGAATGAATTAACCACGAAATAAAGCAGAATATAAATAAATGGAGAGAAGAAAGTGAACATAGGCAAAGCAGAATTGAAAAGAATAATAATAATGAACAAAGGAAAGAAAATCAATCAAGGAAAAGAAGAAGAGACGAAGGAACTGAGAGAAATATAAAGACAACGTGAACGAAGAGAGAAAGAAAGATGGAAACGAGAGTGTGAACCAAGGGTGAAGGAATGAACTTGATACCGGCCTAGTAGGGTCCAAAGCCGACATACCGCCGGTATAACTGTGATGCTGTAATAATAATAGTGGTTTTGATCTAAAGTAGTTAATGATGTTGATGGTGATGCTCATGACGTTGGTGATGATGATCGTGAAAAGGATGATGGTGATGATAATGTAGGTTACAAGTGATGAGCATAAATTTAATTGCACCGATAATGATAGTGATGATGATGATGATGTCCGAAAGGTTAGTATTGATGATGATAACCTTATCTGATCTTCCGCACTACCGCTTTGTATTTAAAATACTCAGCCATAAGGGAGATAGAATGAGAGAAGAGAGAATTGGGGAAGGAGAATTAAAAGGATAAGAAAAAAATACAGGGAATCAAGAAAATGAGTAAATAAAGAAAAAAACTAAATGGGATACAAACAAAAAGATAAAAGATAAAAACGAGAATGGGATTAATATTTTGAAAGGAGAGAAACAAAAATCAAAAGCGGAGAAATAATGGAAAAAGGATGTATATATATATATATATATATATATATATATATATATATATATATATATATATATATATATATATATATATATATATATATATATATATATATATATAGATAGATAGATATGTATACATGTACCGTATATATATATATATATATATATATATATATATATATGAGAGAGAGAGAGAGAGAGAGAGATATTCTATACATGAAATAAAGAAAATGAGAACAGAATATAAGAAGCAACAAAAAGGAGTCAGCCGCGACAGTAAGATTCGAACTCCGGACACCCTTATTTTAGACCCGGGCTGCCCCACCTTACCTCATCTTGGCTCCTTTTTCTCCTGTTGCTTTATTGCTGTAATAAATTGAAGAGAGAAAGGAGAGATGAAAAAGATGACAGATTAATAAAAAGGGAGTGGGAAGAGCAGAAATGATAAGAGAAGAAATCAAAAGGAGAAAGCCAAGAGATAACAGGAAGAAAAGTCACAAAGGAAAAGACATAAACGTTAGGAAGTAAACATATATAGAAATTGAGAAAGCAAGAAAATAAAAGCTGAACAAGTATGAAACAAAACACGAAACTAAGGAATGAGAAAGAAAAGCATGAAGAATGAAAGATAATGAAGTATAATGGCAAAGGTGTTAACTTGGTACACCTGTAGTAGAGTTCTAGGCCGCTCCACCTAACTTCATGTCGCCTCCTACGTATTGGCTATCACCAACCCCCTCCACCGCCGGATTAAGGGCGGGCCACCCACCAAGAGGGGGCCTCCCACCAGAGCAACTTGTGTTCATTTCATTTCGTGTTTATGCATTACATATTACAGCATTGGATGAATAGTCCCCGTTCAGTATTTCCTAACTAAAAGTGTCCTATTTATATATTAGGATTTAGGTTACCAGTCTGTGGTGTATGCTACTGGGGGAGTTGGAAAGGGGGCCTCCCTTCCAAGCGGGCCCCGGGCCTCCCACATGCTTAATCCAGCCGTGACTCCCTCCCAGCACAAATGTCCTCTAACGCACTGCCATTCTCATCTATTTCAGCAGGCACACCCCACTCACCAACTATTCCATCCACCTTCACATTCCCTACTTTACCATTCATATCACCGATCAAAAACGCTCTCTCATTCCTTCCAAACTTTTCCATGCACACTTCCACATTTGTCCAGAACTCTTCTCTCACTCTGCTTGCAAGATCTTTCGTTGGCGCATACACACACACAATCGCCCACATTTGTATTCCAACTTTCAATCTTACCCACAGAATCCTTGACCCAACTAATCCATACTCTCTTATGCTCTTCTTCCATCTTTTACTCACAACTATACACACTCCTTCTTTTGCCCTCTCATTCTCACCTACTCCTGCACCTATACCCCATCCATACTCCCATTCTCTTACACTCTCATCTCTCCATTTAGTTTCTGTTATTTCGCATACAACAACTTTCGCACCCTCAAGCACCTGGACAATCTCTCTCTCTCTCACCTCATCATTCGATCCCCTTACATTCCATGTTCCGATTACCATGTCCTTTGTCCGGTCCTTGGTCGTCACCTTTTGGTCAGTCCTTGTCCGAGGCTTATTGTTTGTCTTTTTAGTTAGTTGTTTTCCGGGGAGGGGCACTAACCCTCCGCCAACCCTTTTAGTCGCCTTTTACGACAAGCAGGGATACTGGGGGAGTATTCTGGAACACCCCCCCTACCCCTAGGTATAAATAATAATATAATAATAATAATAATAATAATAATAATAATAACAATAATTATAATAATAAGAATAATATTAATAAAAATAATAATGAAAATAATAATAACAATAAAAGTAATAATAATAATAATAATAGGAGGAAATTAACTCTACCACTTAGCCAGACTTAACCCAACCAATCTTAGTTACCTTCTAGTGGTGAGGAAGCTCCCCAACACCTCCTCCCTAATGATCTATTTCCGGATATGGCTGATCAATATCCTCAAGCCATTATATTAATCAATAATCCTGCCATTACGCAGGACCTTCCTCCATTATCAGTACGTAGAGATGTTGCTTCTTTAGCATTAATTTATCGATATTTTTACCGTAAGTGCTCTGACGAGCTGGCTTAAATTGTGCCTCCCCTTCACATTTTCTCCTGAAAAACTCGGGCAGCTGGGAGCGCCCATGAACTCACACTCTCTCCCCCGCAATGCAGAACCTCTGCTTATCAAAATTCATTTATCCCCAGAACTACTAATCTCTGGAATTCACTTCCTGGGAGTTGCTTCCCACAAACATTTAATCCACTTCAATTTAAAAAAGTTGTTATAAATATTTCATGAATGGAGGATGCATTAAGGCACATGGGCTTATTTTTTTTCCTTTGTTTTTCCTTCCTCCATTCATTATCTATATATATAAAAAAAGATGGAGATATCTTTTGCTCTGGAGTTCAGTTCTTCTTTAGAATTGGCTCATTTTCTTACTTTTTTTCTAATTTCCTTTATTTTTGTTTTCCGTTTTTCATCATTTTGTTCCTTATTTTCCTTCCTTTCTTTTGTCTCATTCTCATGTCCACCTGTTCTTCTTTTATTCTTTTCGCCTTATATATTTTTTCCCTTCCTTTCAACTTTTTTCTGTATCCCATTGTTTGGCATATTCTTTATTATTTCGTCCACTATCTTCTGCTTGTATATATTTTTCCTCTGTTTCTTTCCTTTTTCTTTCTTTTTTAACTCCGATTCTTTCATTCTCTTTTCTTCCTCCATTTTTTCTCCAATACATTTCAGCATCAGAGGCTTTAAGAGAGGTAGGAGGCAAGATGAACTAAGGTATCATCACCAGTACTAAGCCACTGCATATCTTATCTCTGTTACCATCTTCATCATCATCATCATCATCATTCTCATGATCATCACCATCATTATCATCATCCATACAATTAATATAATTCCACAAGTTAACCTTTGTCAACTTCATTATCACCACTAACATCACCATCTTCATCACCATCACAGTTATCATCTCGGCCACCACCATCATCAACTAGATACATCTTGGCACTATATTACATCACCACAATCTACCAGAGAGGTAGGAGGCAGAATGGAGGAAGGTTGAGCGGCCTGGGACTCTACTACGCCTGTACCGAGTTCAGACCTTGTCCATGTACTCTGGAGTCTCCTTTTCTATATTTCTCTGCATTCATTCGATCGTTATTTTGCATTTGCTTCCCTTTCTTTCTGTCATCCTTTCTGCTTCTCTATATCTTTTTTTCTTTCTTTCATTTTCATTTTATTCCAATTAGTATGTTCTGGAATCGAGACACAATTTTTTCAATTTTTTAAAAATTTACTTTCATTTTTAGTTTTTACTTTTCCATTTCCGTTTTTGTCTTATATTTGTTTCTTTTACTTTTAAAATGCTTACTTTTTCTTTTCTGACTTTTATTTATTTGCCAATATTTAGTGGTGGTTTGTCCCTTCTAAAATTGTCCTTTTCCATGTGTCTGTCTTTTCAGCTTCCTCCTGTACTCTTTCACTTCGTTCTTCATATTTTTCTCCTCAGTTACGTCAGCATAATCTACAAGAGAGGTAGACGAGATGAAGTAAGGTGTAGTGGCCTGGCATTCTACTACCAGTGTACCAAGATAACACCTTTACCGTACGAGTCTATGCTTCATTTTCATACTTTTCCCCTCTCTCTCATTCCTTATCCTTTATTTCACGTTTTTTTTTTTCTTCTTTCATACTTGTAATCCATGATTTTGTACTTTCAAATTTTCCATCTTTCCTTCTCCATCTTTCTTTTCTTGCCATTTTTTTTTCTTTCTTTTATTCGTTTTCATTCATTTCTCTCTTCTTTCTCTCACCTTTCTTTGTCTTACTAATTTATCATTTTTATTCTCTTGTACTGCCTTTCGTCAATATATTACCACAATAAAAGTATAGGAGAAGTAGAAGCCAAGGTGAAGTAGGGTGGAGCGGCCTGGGACACAAATAAGGTGTCTGACGTTCGGCCACTGAGCTCTGTGGTATGGGGTGCTGTCATGGGTGGCACCGCGTAATTAGTGTGTCCGCTGCCAGGGCGGCGGTGGTGTAGTGGCAGCCATGTTGCACCACACCTGATGCCCACGGTTTTTGTACTGAGCTGCTCGGTGGGTTTTTGAAAGAAGCCGATGATTCCGGAAATTATAGTGCCATCGTCCACTGTGCAGCTTACGGATGCAAAAATGGGCACAGGAATTCATCGAAGAGAGATGGCATTACATTTCACAAATAAGAAATATATCTTGATGCTAATTCTATGATAATAGTGCCCTCTGGGAGATTCTTCCCCAGTATCCCAGCATGTTTGAGAAGAATAAAAGTGGCCCATTTATCTCCAGTTTTTCTCTCCATTCCTCGTCTCTTCTGTTCACACTCTCTTGTAGATATTTCCATGTTTCTTCCGGTTTTTACCAATTTAGACATTCGGTTTCACGGCATGGATAGTCTAAGGACTTCCCACACCAATTCAACACCGCTATTTCGATGTAAAACAGCTTCAACATCACATTACTTCAACGTTAATACCACACCATCATTTCCCTTTCTACCATTACCTTTCTCTGCCATAAGGGGTAAGTTCTACACTGGAGGAACCTATGGCGTTGTTTTATATTCTTGGGTAGATGTACCCCATATAATTCGTTGAACTGGGCGGAAAATAAATTTCTGATCCATAGATGTTTTTGTATTATAAGCGACGAGTGTGGGTGTTTCAATGTGGCGGCCAAAGTCACACACTCGCGTCGGGGATAGCCCCTCTCTACTACGGAGCTCAGTGAATGCCACTCACAGGAGTTACTGGATCCTTTTTTTTTTTTTTTCCTTTTCTTTTTTCCATCTTTTTGTTCGTTTTCTGTTTATATTTGTTAAGTTTCTTGTTATCCTTTCCTTCGTTCTTCTTTTTCCTTTAATTTGCTTCTTTCTCTTTTCATATATTTTCCCCTTTTCTATATTCCATTCCTTTCCTTTCCTGGTCTACTTTCCTCATTCCATATCCCAATCTTTGACACATTCTTTATTTGTTCTCTCAGTTCTTTTTCTCCTTTTATCTTTCCTTATTTTCCTTTTCTTTCTTCTCATTTCTTTTTCTCCACTTTCTTTCTCGTTTCTTTATCTATTATATTACAGCGTCACAAGCTACAAGAGAAACTGGAGACCAGATGAACTAAGGTTATTAACATCATTTCTAACCTGCTGTATATCATCATCATCATCATCACTACAGTTTCCACCCCACCATCACCACCACCATCACCACTAACAACAACAAAAACGACAACAACAGTAAGAATAAAACAATACATCTCTATCAGCACTATCAGTACCTGCACCATCATCATAATTATTACCATTACCATCATCGTTAGCTACATTACATCAAGGCCACCTATACATTACATCATCACAAGCTACAAGGGAGGTTGGAGGCCAGATGAAGTAGGTTGGAGGGGCCTGGGACTCTGTAACAGGTGTACCGAGTTCAAACCTTCAGCCTCCGAGCACTGGATCTTCTTTTATAAATTCTTACTCCCCCCCTTTATTTTCTGTGTCCTTTTCCTCCTAACTTTTCCTTCATTCATTGCTGTTTTATTCTCCTTCTCCCTTGTCTTCCTTTTACTTTTCTTCATTTTCTCTCGTTTTCATTTCTTGTTTTCACTTTGTTCCATCTGCATTTCATTTTTTCTCCGTTCTTTTTCTTTCTTTCTTTCGTTCTCACCTTCCTATCATTAGCATATTGTCCAGGCAACAATCAGAATATTTGCTTGAATCTGGTATATTCACATTGACTCTCAGGATGCCATGGCTCACACTGAACTGAATACAGCCATTGGCGGCAACTGCAATACAATACTAGACCTTTGAACTAAGTAAATTAAGCGCAATATAATACACAAAGACAATGATAAGTGAAATGTACTCGTAGTAAAGAGGGCATGATGAATGTATTACATAGCAGGATAAAGAGAGGATGATAAAAACAGGTACAGAGGAGAGAATATGATAGGGAGTATAATAAATATAATAACGGCGATGATAAGGGAAGGTACAGGTATGGGAGAATATGTTAATTTATATAAAACGAGTATAAGAGACGGCATAGGAAAAAGTGTATATAATACGACGCATAAAGAGAGAATTTAGAACACATGTTATGATGGAGAGAGAGAGAGAGAGAGAGAGAGAGAGAGAGAGAGAGAGAGATGGGATGAAAGAGTGGTAAGCAGGAGACGAGGATGACCGACATGGATCTACTTTCAACTGCACTCTGGGTGGACGAAGTTCAGTCTGAATTTGTCAGCCGCTTCCTTTTTATATCTGTGTATTTGTTTGACTATAAATCAGTTCATATGTTTATCTGTCTGTTTATCCAGTTGTCAGGCTCATTCTTTTTATCTATGACAGATCATTAATTTATTTGTCTCTATCTGTCCATCTCCATTTACAGCCTAACATTTGTTGACTACACAGTTCTAACGAAATCATCAGCCACCTTTCTCTCTCTCTCTCTCTCTCTCTCTCTCTCTCTGCATAAACAGATTGAAGCCAAAACTACATTAAATCCAAACTAGTTCAACCCATTCAGTACGATAAGGTAATTTATATTTTATTTTTTCTACCGCCAGACGATTTTATTCAGATATGAGCCCCCTAGCAGAGCAGGGGTTAATGTAGACGATACCCAATCCCTCCAGTTCCAAAAGTCTGCCATAAGCTGTATAAAATCGTCTGCATATACGAATATTAACATGAAAAATGAGATGAGATTGGCCAGAGTCCAGCGACCTGGGTCTCTGCAACCCAGGCACGGAGGTAGAACGTCACCTCTTGTCTCCCTTCTTTGTTGTTATTATTGTTGTTGTTATTATTATTATTATTATTATTATTCAATGGTCTATACCACCATTATCATCACTGGCCATGCAGATCAAACTAAGCAAAAACAAGTTATTTTCTACTTATCAAAACTAACCTCACATCACCATTATCGCTGTTAACTACAATAGATCTAGGCCAGCACTATAGTTCGTCCACTTTAACTTGGTAAAGATTTTCTTTATTTTTCATCAAAGTTTTCCATAAGAATAGTATATTAACACTTGCCTTGGCTCTACATCCTTTCCATTACACTTTCTCATGCTAGCACCATATTCCAGAGTTCTTTATTATGGCTCAGCATTCAAGACTACAATATGGAGTTTTAAGGTCAAGTTAAAGTGTACAGAGAATGAAAGCACAGTATGATAGGTAGGAGGCGATATGGAGAAAGGTGCAGCGGCGTGGCATTCACCTACACATGTGCTGAGTTCAGCTCTGCACCCAGTGTTGTTTCACGTCTCCTTTTGTTTACCTCCCTCTCTTCTCCCTTATTTTCCTCATTATTGTCTTTGCTTTTACTTTTATTCTTTGCTACTTGTTCCACTTGCTTTCTGTTTCATTCAGCCATACGTTTTCCTTTCTCTTTTCATTTTATATTCATTTTTGTTTTTCTCTTACACGTTGTTCTCTAGTTCAGTCGGCTATTTCTTTTATTTTTTCCCCTCTTCTGTTTTTTTCCTTATGTTTCCTGTTATACTCTTTATGCTTCTTATTTTCTCCTTTTCCTTGTTTTCCTTTTTCTTTCCTTCTTTCATTCGTTTTTTCACAATTTGTATTCTTTTCTCCTCTTTATCTTCCTTTTTTAATTTCCTGTTTCTTTACTGCATTATATATCCCATCCTTTTGCTTTCAGATCTTTCTCGCCTATTATCTTTCGTTAATCTTCTTTCCCACTATTTTTTTTTAATTTCTTCCTTTTTCATTCGCTATTATTTTTCAGCATCAGAAATCACGAAAGATTTAGGAGGCCAGATGAACTAATGTTATTATTATCATTACTAACCTATTACACATCAACATTATCATAACTACCATTGCCACGACCACCACCACCACAACAGACATTATCACTATCAGCACAGTCATAATAAGATACTTAAAAACAGAGTATCATGGAGAAAGTATATGAGTACTGTGAAGAGAACATCGACTGGCAGCTTGACATTTGGTGGCCGAGATTCAAGCTGAAATCATCACTGCCGATTTTTTTGTTATATATTTGTATCTACCATTCCCTTCATTAATATCTCTGCTTATTCATCTGTCAGTTTATCTATCTATCTGTCTACCTATGTTTGTCTATACCAAACCATCTCTTAACCTATCTATCTATTTATAGTTCGGTCAACTTACTGCAATCTGTCTATCTTCCTACAACTACAGCAGGACATTAGGTGGCCTGGGTTCATTGTACCGACACCATGTACCTTCAGTACGATGAGGTAATTTATATTTTATTCCTGCTACCACCAGACGATTTTATTCAGCGAAGAGCTCCCTGGTAGAGCAGGGGTTAATGTAGACGATACTCAACTTCTCCAGTTCCAATAGTTTTCCCTAAGCTGCATCAAATCGTCTGCAGATACGAAAAAGAAGAAGAAACATTGAGGAAGAGATGACACTGACCCCTACTCCATCGGTCTAGGACTCCACAGCCAAGGCTTAGAAGTCGTACTGTCGGTAGGCTAAATTCTTAGTCTCGCTCCCCCCCCCTCCTCCTTTCTTTTTTCATCATTATATCCACCACAAAAACCACCACCACTATCATCATCATCATCATCATCATCACTATTCAGCATCACTACCACTACCACCATATCTGGCTATGCAAATCTAACTAAACAAATTGTTGCCTCTTTATCTCCTTTCTATCGCTACTTCAATGGTCACTGCTTCTCAGAACTGTCTGCTTGCATCCCTCCACCTCTACGACGGGCGCGTACCATCCGTCTAGCAACAAACTCTCATCCCTTTTCTGTCCAGCTCTCTAATGCAAGAGTTAACCGTTACTCCCAGTCCTTCATTTATTCAACGGGTCAACTCTGGAACTGTCTCCCTCTGTCTGTATTTCCTACTTCCTATGATCTCCAGTCTTTCAAACGCAGTGTGTCCAGGCATCTCGAAACGAATGGATCTTGAATTTGGTTCTCTTTTGTATTGCTTTAGTTTTTTTTTTTTTTTCCTTGGATGGAACGTTTTGCGGGCTCAGCCTTTGGTTCCTTCTTCCTCGCATAAAAAAAAAAAACTGTCGTTTCTTTTTTTTTATATCATTTACACCACCACCACCATTAGCTGCATTAGATCTAAGAAGCCATTATAGTTAGTCCAGATTATCTTGGCGCAGGTTTTCCTTATTTTGCAGCAAATTTCCCGTTGTTGAATGGTAGATTAAGACTACTTCGGCAATACATCCTTTCCATAACACTTCCTCCTGACTAACGCCATATTCTAGAGACTTGTTAAAGTCACCAATGAAGATGGAGTGACGGCAATGTTAGTCCAAGTTAAAGAAGACAAAGAATTCACGTATTATTGAGAAAGGTAGAGAGGCCTGGGATTATTATTCTTGTAGGGGTATTGAGTTTGATCCTTATTAGCTTGACCTCCGTTTGTTTACTTTCATCCTCTTTTCTTTGTTCACCCTATTTTTCTTTCCTTTTCGTTTAGTTCACTATTTGTTTTATTCCTGCCTTTTTGTTTCTTTCTAAATTCCTTCTTTCCATCCCTCTCTCCTTTTCTTGTGTATTTTTTTTCGTTTTTTTTTTTTCATTCCTTCTACCTCTTCTTTTTCTTGCTTGCTTTGATGTTTCTTTCCTAATTGTTTTCTTTTCTCCCTTTCCTACACGTTCTTTTTTGTTATATATACATCAATAAAACATCAAGGGAAGCAGAAGCCAAAGGGCAGTAAGGTGGAGCGACCTGAGACTCTAACAAAGGTGTCTCCAGTTCGACCCTATATACGAAGAGCTCCTTTTATGTTCTTTTTTTCTCATGTCCTTTTTCTTTCTTTATCTTTCCTTGTCTCCCTTAGTACGTGATTCCTAAGTTGAATAAAAATGGTCTGGTAGCAGCAATAAACTAAAAATGACGTCACCTGGACATTTTTTTATAGTTTATTCTTGCTACGGATAAGCGATTTAATTCAGCTTAGGGAAGGCCTCGTAGTGAAGGGGTAAGAGACAGTCTTCATTAATTCTTGCTACCGCAAGACGATTTTATTCAGCTTAACAGAGGTCAACCATTACTGAATTACTGGTCTCTGGAATTTTGTAACTGCCATAACTAGTGTTTTTTTTTTTACTCTTGTATGTCCGACTCCGGGCATTGGCTTAAAGGTTTGTTCCCTGAAGCCCAGCAGTCCTCCTTTGTACCATACACCTTCCATGTCACCAGCTCGGCGCTAACACCACCGTCAATATTGAATACATGCTAGGGGTGCCTCATTCACGACTGGTGTATTGGTATTATAGCGGGGGTGTTTTTACGTCATGTCGGCGAGTCTTAAGGTTGATAAATTAAGTCAGTTTTAATAAAATCTAATTCCATCAACTCTTCATTGCCACAGCCAGTATTCGAACCCGCGTCTCTTTAGGGAGCAGATCACCTCTCAACCAACACGGCCATCACCATTATCGTTTTCGTCCATATCATCACTATCATAATCTCTATTATTATCATTATTATTATTATTACCCACGCCAACGAAGTTGGAAGAGGTTTTGTATTCACCTATGTTTATCTGTCTGTCTGTTTCTCTAGACGATATCTCCAAAGTATCTCAGTGAATTTCAGTGAAGTTTTGTGGAAGGGTAGGCCATGGGCAAAGGAGGAAGAGATGAAATTTTGGGGCGGATCCACATCCAGATCCGAAGTAGCCCGCGCAATATCTCCAAAAGTTCTCAATGAAATTCAATGAAATTTTGTGGAAGGGTAGGCCTTGGCCCAAGAAAGAATTGGTTAAATTTTTGGGGCGGATCCCGTTCTGGATGCGAATCCTATCTCCACGGATCCTGATCCTAATCCTTTTTAATGGCAATGGAATTGGCGTAGGTATGCTCACTGAGTGCTTTCTAGTTACTACTACTACTACTACTACTACTACTGCTACTACTACAACTACTACTACTACTGCTACTACTACTACTACTACAACTACTACTACTGCTACTACTATTACTACGACTACTACTGCTACTACTACTACTAGTAGTGGTGGTAGTAGTAGTAGTAGTGGTAGTAGTAGTAGTATTTATTATTTTCCTTTTGCACCTCAATTTAATGGTAACATTCGTGTAATATTTTCTTTCCACAACACATATTCATTTTTCAAGAAAGATTCATGTTCTTCAGGCGGTTTTTAGGTGTATACTTTCTTTTGTCTCCGGGCTGTTTTTAGGCACATATTTCCCAGGTGGTAATTAGGATCCCAAACCTATATAAGGCCTCGCCGAAGCTTCCACGAGTCATTAGGTGTTCGACGAGTGGAGAAAGCGCACGCGCACCTCTGACCCTGGGTGAAAGAGGACCTCGGGGGCATTAAGACCCCGAAGGTAATAAGACATCGGAGGTAAGAAGACCTCAGGGCCAAGAAGACCCCGGAGGAAGGGAGGCCAGGGGGAAAAAACGCGGGGAAAGAAAACCTCAGAGCAACGGTCAGGATAACATACAGGAAAACCCCTGGTAAGTCCCTGCAATTATGACAGGATCTAGTTATGTCCACCAGGTAATAACTGGTCTGTCTAGGCACAGCTGAGATAGGATCTAGTTATGTCCACCAGGTAATAACTGGTCTCTCTAGGCACAGCTGAGATAGGATCTAGTTATGTCCACCAGGTAATAACTGGTCTGTCTAGGCACAGCTGAGGTAGGATCTAGTTATGTCCACCAGGTAATAACTGGTCTGTCTAGGCACAGCTGAGATAGGATCTAGTTATGTCCACCAGGTAATAACTGGTCTGTCTAGGCACAGCTGAGATAGGATCTAGTTATGTCCACCAGGTAATAACTGGTCTGTCTAGCCACAGCTGAGAAAGGATCTAGTTATGTCCACCAGGTAATAACTGGTCTGTCTAGCCACAGCTGAGATAGGATCTAGTTATGTCCACCAGGTAATAACTGGTCTGTCTAGGCACAGCTGAGATAGGATCTAGTTATGTCCATCAGGTAATAACTGGTCTGTCTAGGCACAGCTGAGATAGGATCTAGTTATGTCCACCAGGTAATAACTGGTCTGTCTAGGCACAGCTGAGGTAGGATCTAGTTATGTCCACCAGGTAATAACTGGTCTGTCTAGGCAGAGCTGAGGTAGGATCTAGTTATGTCCACCAGGTAATAACTGGTCTGTCTAGGAACAGCGGAGGTAGGATCTAGTTATATCCACCAGGTAATAACTGGTCTCTCTAGGCACAGCTGAGGTAGGATCTAGTTATGTTCACCAGGTAATAACTGGTCTGTCTAGGCACAGCTGAGGTAGGATCAAGTTATGTCCACCAGGTAATAACTGGTCTGTCTAGGCACAGCTGAGGTAGGATCTAGTTATGTCCACCAGGTAATAACTGTTCTGTCTAGGCACAGTTGAGGTAGGATCTAGTTATGTCCACCAGGTAATAACTGGTCTGTCTAGGCACAGCTGAGATAGGATCTAGTTATGTCCACCAGGTAATAACTGGTCTGTCTAGGCACAGCTGAGGTAGGATCTAGTTATGTCCACCAGGTAATAACTGGTCTGTCTAGGCACATCTGAGATAGGATCTAGTTATGTCCACCAGGTAATAACTGGTCTGTCTAGGCACAGCTGAGATAGGATCTGCTTATGTCCACCAGGTAATAACTGGTCTGTCTAGGCACAGCTGAGATAGGGTCTAGTTATGTCCACCAGGTAATAACTGGTCTGTCTAGCCACAGCTGAGGTAGGATCTAGTTATGTCAACCAGGTAATAACTGTTCTGTCTAGGCACAGTGAAGTTAGGATCTATTTATGTCCACCAGGTAATAACTGGTCTGTCTAGGCACAGCTGAGATAGGATCTAGTTATGTCCACCAGGTAATAACTGGTCTGTCTAGGCACAGCTGAGGTAGGATCTAGTTATGTCCACCAGGTAATAACTGGTCTGTCTAGGCACATCTGAGATAGGATCTAGTTATGTCCACCAGGTAATAACTGGTCTGTCAAGGCACAGCTGAGATAGGATCTAGTTATGTCCACCAGGTAATAACTGGTCTCTCTAGGCACAGCTGAGATAGGGTCTAGTTATGTCCACCAGGTAATAACTGGTCTGTCTAGGCACAGCTGAGATAGGATCTAGTTATGATCCACCAGGTAATAACTGGTCTGTCTAGGCACAGCTGAGATAGGGTCTAGTTATGCCCAGCAGGTAATAACTGGTCTGTCTAGGCACAGCTGAGATAGGGTCTAGTTATGTCCACAAGGTAATAACTGGTCTGTCTAGGCACAGCTGATGTAGGATCTAGTTATGTCCACCAGGTAATAACTAGTCTGTCTAGGCACAGCTGAGATAGGATCTAGTTATGTCCACCAGGTAATAACTGGTCTGTCTAGGCACAGCTGAGATAGGATCTAGTTATGTCCACCAGGTAATAACTGGTCTGTCTAGGCACAGCTGAGATAGGATCTAGTTATGTCCACCAGGTAATAACTGGTCTGTCTAGGCACAGCTGAGATAGGGTCTAGTTATGTCCACCAGGTAATAACTGGTTTGTCTAGGGAGAGCTGAGATAGGATCTAGTTATGTCCACCAGGTAATAACTGGTCTGTCTAGGCACAGCTGAGATAGGGTCTAGTTATGTCCACCAGGTAATAACTGGTCTGTCTAGGCACAGCTGAGATAGGGTCTAGTAATGTCCACCAGGTAATAACTGGTCTGTCTAGGCACAGCTGATATAGGGTCTAGTTATGTCCACCAGGTAATAACTGGTCTGTCTAGGTACAGCTGAGATGGGATCTAGTTATGTCCACCAGGTAATAACAGGTCTGTCTAGGCACAGCTGAGATGGGATCTAGTTATGTCCACCAGGTAATAACTGGTCTGTCTAGACACAGCTGAGATGGGATCTAGTTATGTCCACCAGGTAAAAACTGGTCTGTCTGGGCACAGCTGAGATAGCATCTAGTTATGTCCACCAGGTAATAACTGGTCTGTCTAAGCACAGCTAAGATAGGATCTAGTTATGTCCACCAGGTAATAACTGGTCTGTCTAGGCACAGGTGAGATAGGATTTAGTTATATCCACCAGGTAATAACTGGTCTGTCTAGGCACAGTTGAGATAGGATCTAGTTATGTCCACCAGGAAATAACTGGTCTGTCTAGGCACAGCTGAGGTAGGATCTAGTTATGTCCACCAGGATAACTGGTCTGTCTAGGCACAGCTGAGATAGGGTCTAGTTATGTCAACCAGGTAATAACTGGTCTCTCTAGGCACAGCTGAGATAGGGTATAGTTATGTCAACCAGGTAATAACTGGTCTGTCTAGGCACAGGTGAGATAGGATCTAGTTATGTCCAGCAGGTAATAACTGGTCTGTCTAGGCACCGCTGAGGTAGGATCTAGTTATGTCCACCAGGTAATAACTGGTCTGTCAAGGCACAGCTGAGATAGGATCTAGTTATGTCCACCAGGTAATAACTGGTCTGTCTAGGCACAGCTGAGATAGGATCTAGTTATGTCCACCAGGTAATAACTGGTCTGTCTAGGCACAGCTGAGATAGGATCTAGTTATGTCCACCAGGTAATAACTGGTCTGTCTAGGCACAGCTGAGATAGGATCTAGTTATGTCCACCAGGTAATAACTGGTCTGTCTAGGCACAGCTGAGATAGGATCTAGTTATGTCCACCAGGTAATAACTGGTCTGTCTAGGCACAGCTGAGATGGGATCTAGTTATGTCCACCAGGTAATAACTGGTCTGTCTAGGCACAGCTGAGATAGCATCTAGTTATGTCCACCAGGTAATAACTGGTCTGTCTAGGCACAGCTGAGATAGGATCTAGTTATGTCCACCAGGTAATAACTGGTCTGTCTAGGCACAGCTGAGATAGGATCTAGTTATGTCCACCAGGTAATAACTGGTCTGTCTAGGCACAGCTGAGATAGGATCTAGTTATGTCCACCAGGTAATAACTGGTCTGTCTAGGCACAGCTGAGATAGGATCTAGTTATGTCCACCAGGTAATAACTGGTCTGTCTAGGCACAGCTGAGGTAGGATCTAGTTATGTCCACCAGGTAATAACTGGTCTGTCTAGGCACAGCTGAGATAGGATCTAGTTATGTCCACCAGGTAATAACTGGTCTGTCTAGGCACAGCTGAGATAGGATCTAGTTATGTCCACCAGGTAATAACTGGTCTGTCTAGGCACAGCTGAGATAGGATCTAGTTATGTCCACCAGGTAATAACTGGTCTGTCTAGGCACAGCTGAGATAGGATCTAGTTATGTCCACCAGGTAATAACTGGTCTGTCTAGGCACAGCTGAGATAGGATCTAGTTATGTCCACCAGGTAATAACTGGTCTGTCTAGGCACAGCTGAGATAGGATCTAGTTATGTCCACCAGGTAATAACTGGTCTGTCTAGGCACAGCTGAGATAGGATCTAGTTATGTCCACCAGGTAATAACTGGTCTGTCTAGGCACAGCTGAGATAGGATCTAGTTATGTCCACCAGGTAATAACTGGTCTGTCTAGGCACAGCTGAGATAGGATCTAGTTATGTCCACCAGGTAATAACTGGTCTGTCTAGGCACAGCTGAGATAGGATCTAGTTATGTCCACCAGGTAATAACTGGTCTGTCTAGGCACAGCTGAGATAGGATCTAGTTATGTCCACCAGGTAATAACTGGTCTGTCTAGGCACAGCTGAGATAGGATCTAGTTATGTCCACCAGGTAATAACTGGTCTGTCTAGGCACAGCTGAGATAGGATCTAGTTATGTCCACCAGGTAATAACTGGTCTGTCTAGGCACAGCTGAGATAGGATCTAGTTATGTCCACCAGGTAATAACTGGTCTGTCTAGGCACAGCTGAGATAGGATCTAGTTATGTCCACCAGGTAATAACTGGTCTGTCTAGGCACAGCTGAGATAGGATCTAGTTATGTCCACCAGGTAATAACTGGTCTGTCTAGGCACAGCTGAGATAGGATCTAGTTATGTCCACCAGGTAATAACTGGTCTGTCTAGGCACAGCTGAGATAGGATCTAGTTATGTCCACCAGGTAATAACTGGTCTGTCTAGGCACAGCTGAGATAGGATCTAGTTATGTCCACCAGGTAATAACTGGTCTGTCTAGGCACAGCTGAGATAGGATCTAGTTATGTCCACCAGGTAATAACTGGTCTGTCTAGGCACAGCTGAGATAGGATCTAGTTATGTCCACCAGGTAATAACTGGTCTGTCTAGGCACAGCTGAGATAGGATCTAGTTATGTCCACCAGGTAATAACTGGTCTGTCTAGGCACAGCTGAGATAGGATCTAGTTATGTCCACCAGGTAATAACTGGTCTGTCTAGGCACAGCTGAGATAGGATCTAGTTATGTCCACCAGGTAATAACTGGTCTGTCTAGGCACAGCTGAGATAGGATCTAGTTATGTCCACCAGGTAATAACTGGTCTGTCTAGGCACAGCTGAGATAGGATCTAGTTATGTCCACCAGGTAATAACTGGTCTGTCTAGGCACAGCTGAGATAGGATCTAGTTATGTCCACCAGGTAATAACTGGTCTGTCTAGGCACAGCTGAGATAGGATCTAGTTATGTCCACCAGGTAATAACTGGTCTGTCTAGGCACAGCTGAGATAGGATCTAGTTATGTCCACCAGGTAATAACTGGTCTGTCTAGGCACAGCTGAGATAGGATCTAGTTATGTCCACCAGGTAATAACTGGTCTGTCTAGGCACAGCTGAGATAGGATCTAGTTATGTCCACCAGGTAATAACTGGTCTGTCTAGGCACAGCTGAGATAGGATCTAGTTATGTCCACCAGGTAATAACTGGTCTGTCTAGGCACAGCTGAGATAGGATCTAGTTATGTCCACCAGGTAATAACTGGTCTGTCTAGGCACAGCTGAGATAGGATCTAGTTATGTCCACCAGGTAATAACTGGTCTGTCTAGGCACAGCTGAGGTAGGATCTAGTTATGTCCACCAGGTAATAACTGGTCTGTCTAGGCACAGCTGAGATAGGATCTAGTTATGTCCACCAGGTAATAACTGGTCTGTCTAGGCACAGCTGAGATAGGATCTAGTTATGTCCACCAGGTAATAACTGGTCTGTCTAGGCACAGCTGAGATAGGATCTAGTTATGTCCACCAGGTAATAACTGGTCTGTCTAGGCACAGCTGAGATAGGATCTAGTTATGTCCACCAGGTAATAACTGGTCTGTCTAGGCACAGCTGAGATAGGATCTAGTTATGTCCACCAGGTAATAACTGGTCTGTCTAGGCACAGCTGAGATAGGATCTAGTTATGTCCACCAGGTAATAACTGGTCTGTCTAGGCACAGCTGAGATAGGATCTAGTTATGTCCACCAGGTAATAACTGGTCTGTCTAGGCACAGCTGAGATAGGATCTAGTTATGTCCACCAGGTAATAACTGGTCTGTCTAGGCACAGCTGAGATAGGATCTAGTTATGTCCACCAGGTAATAACTGGTCTGTCTAGGCACAGCTGAGATAGGATCTAGTTATGTCCACCAGGTAATAACTGGTCTGTCTAGGCACAGCTGAGATAGGATCTAGTTATGTCCACCAGGTAATAACTGGTCTGTCTAGGCACAGCTGAGATAGGATCTAGTTATGTCCACCAGGTAATAACTGGTCTGTCTAGGCACAGCTGAGATAGGATCTAGTTATGTCCACCAGGTAATAACTGGTCTGTCTAGGCACAGCTGAGATAGGATCTAGTTATGTCCACCAGGTAATAACTGGTCTGTCTAGGCACAGCTGAGATAGGATCTAGTTATGTCCACCAGGTAATAACTGGTCTGTCTAGGCACAGCTGAGATAGGATCTAGTTATGTCCACCAGGTAATAACTGGTCTGTCTAGGCACAGCTGAGATAGGATCTAGTTATGTCCACCAGGTAATAACTGGTCTGTCTAGGCACAGCTGAGATAGGATCTAGTTATGTCCACCAGGTAATAACTGGTCTGTCTAGGCACAGCTGAGATAGGATCTAGTTATGTCCACCAGGTAATAACTGGTCTGTCTAGGCACAGCTGAGATAGGATCTAGTTATGTCCACCAGGTAATAACTGGTCTGTCTAGGCACAGCTGAGATAGGATCTAGTTATGTCCACCAGGTAATAACTGGTCTGTCTAGGCACAGCTGAGATAGGATCTAGTTATGTCCACCAGGTAATAACTGGTCTGTCTAGGCACAGCTGAGATAGGATCTAGTTATGTCCACCAGGTAATAACTGGTCTGTCTAGGCACAGCTGAGATAGGATCTAGTTATGTCCACCAGGTAATAACTGGTCTGTCTAGGCACAGCTGAGATAGGATCTAGTTATGTCCACCAGGTAATAACTGGTCTGTCTAGGCACAGCTGAGATAGGATCTAGTTATGTCCACCAGGTAATAACTGGTCTGTCTAGGCACAGCTGAGATAGGATCTAGTTATGTCCACCAGGTAATAACTGGTCTGTCTAGGCACAGCTGAGATAGGATCTAGTTATGTCCACCAGGTAATAACTGGTCTGTCTAGGCACAGCTGAGATAGGATCTAGTTATGTCCACCAGGTAATAACTGGTCTGTCTAGGCACAGCTGAGATAGGATCTAGTTATGTCCACCAGGTAATAACTGGTCTGTCTAGGCACAGCTGAGATAGGATCTAGTTATGTCCACCAGGTAATAACTGGTCTGTCTAGGCACAGCTGAGATAGGATCTAGTTATGTCCACCAGGTAATAACTGGTCTGTCTAGGCACAGCTGAGATAGGATCTAGTTATGTCCACCAGGTAATAACTGGTCTGTCTAGGCACAGCTGAGATAGGATCTAGTTATGTCCACCAGGTAATAACTGGTCTGTCTAGGCACAGCTGAGATAGGATCTAGTTATGTCCACCAGGTAATAACTGGTCTGTCTAGGCACAGCTGAGATAGGATCTAGTTATGTCCACCAGGTAATAACTGGTCTGTCTAGGCACAGCTGAGATAGGATCTAGTTATGTCCACCAGGTAATAACTGGTCTGTCTAGGCACAGCTGAGATAGGATCTAGTTATGTCCACCAGGTAATAACTGGTCTGTCTAGGCACAGCTGAGATAGGATCTAGTTATGTCCACCAGGTAATAACTGGTCTGTCTAGGCACAGCTGAGATAGGATCTAGTTATGTCCACCAGGTAATAACTGGTCTGTCTAGGCACAGCTGAGATAGGATCTAGTTATGTCCACCAGGTAATAACTGGTCTGTCTAGGCACAGCTGAGATAGGATCTAGTTATGTCCACCAGGTAATAACTGGTCTGTCTAGGCACAGCTGAGATAGGATCTAGTTATGTCCACCAGGTAATAACTGGTCTGTCTAGGCACAGCTGAGATAGGATCTAGTTATGTCCACCAGGTAATAACTGGTCTGTCTAGGCACAGCTGAGATAGGATCTAGTTATGTCCACCAGGTAATAACTGGTCTGTCTAGGCACAGCTGAGATAGGATCTAGTTATGTCCACCAGGTAATAACTGGTCTGTCTAGGCACAGCTGAGATAGGATCTAGTTATGTCCACCAGGTAATAACTGGTCTGTCTAGGCACAGCTGAGATAGGATCTAGTTATGTCCACCAGGTAATAACTGGTCTGTCTAGGCACAGCTGAGATAGGATCTAGTTATGTCCACCAGGTAATAACTGGTCTGTCTAGGCACAGCTGAGATAGGATCTAGTTATGTCCACCAGGTAATAACTGGTCTGTCTAGGCACAGCTGAGATAGGATCTAGTTATGTCCACCAGGTAATAACTGGTCTGTCTAGGCACAGCTGAGATGGGATCTAGTTATGTCCACCAGGTAATAACTGGTCTGTCTAGGCACAGCTGAGATAGGATCTAGTTATGTCCACCAGGTAATAACTGGTCTGTCTAGGCACAGCTGAGATAGGATCTAGTTATGTCCACCAGGTAATAACTGGTCTGTCTAGGCACAGCTGAGATAGGATCTAGTTATGTCCACCAGGTAATAACTGGTCTGTCTAGGCACAGCTGAGATAGGATCTAGTTATGTCCACCAGGTAATAACTGGTCTGTCTAGGCACAGCTGAGATAGGATCTAGTTATGTCCACCAGGTAATAACTGGTCTGTCTAGGCACAGCTGAGATAGGATCTAGTTATGTCCACCAGGTAATAACTGGTCTGTCTAGGCACAGCTGAGATAGGATCTAGTTATGTCCACCAGGTAATAACTGGTCTGTCTAGGCACAGCTGAGATAGGATCTAGTTATGTCCACCAGGTAATAACTGGTCTGTCTAGGCACAGCTGAGATAGGATCTAGTTATGTCCACCAGGTAATAACTGGTCTGTCTAGGCACAGCTGAGATAGGATCTAGTTATGTCCACCAGGTAATAACTGGTCTGTCTAGGCACAGCTGAGATAGGATCTAGTTATGTCCACCAGGTAATAACTGGTCTGTCTAGGCACAGCTGAGATAGGATCTAGTTATGTCCACCAGGTAATAACTGGTCTGTCTAGGCACAGCTGAGATAGGATCTAGTTATGTCCACCAGGTAATAACTGGTCTGTCTAGGCACAGCTGAGATAGGATCTAGTTATGTCCACCAGGTAATAACTGGTCTGTCTAGGCACAGCTGAGATAGGATCTAGTTATGTCCACCAGGTAATAACTGGTCTGTCTAGGCACAGCTGAGATAGGATCTAGTTATGTCCACCAGGTAATAACTGGTCTGTCTAGGCACAGCTGAGATAGGATCTAGTTATGTCCACCAGGTAATAACTGGTCTGTCTAGGCACAGCTGAGATAGGATCTAGTTATGTCCACCAGGTAATAACTGGTCTGTCTAGGCACAGCTGAGATAGGATCTAGTTATGTCCACCAGGTAATAACTGGTCTGTCTAGGCACAGCTGAGATAGGATCTAGTTATGTCCACCAGGTAATAACTGGTCTGTCTAGGCACAGCTGAGATAGGATCTAGTTATGTCCACCAGGTAATAACTGGTCTGTCTAGGCACAGCTGAGATAGGATCTAGTTATGTCCACCAGGTAATAACTGGTCTGTCTAGGCACAGCTGAGATAGGATCTAGTTATGTCCACCAGGTAATAACTGGTCTGTCTAGGCACAGCTGAGATAGGATCTAGTTATGTCCACCAGGTAATAACTGGTCTGTCTAGGCACAGCTGAGATAGGATCTAGTTATGTCCACCAGGTAATAACTGGTCTGTCTAGGCACAGCTGAGATAGGATCTAGTTATGTCCACCAGGTAATAACTGGTCTGTCTAGGCACAGCTGAGATAGGATCTAGTTATGTCCACCAGGTAATAACTGGTCTGTCTAGGCACAGCTGAGATAGGATCTAGTTATGTCCACCAGGTAATAACTGGTCTGTCTAGGCACAGCTGAGATAGGATCTAGTTATGTCCACCAGGTAATAACTGGTCTGTCTAGGCACAGCTGAGATAGGATCTAGTTATGTCCACCAGGTAATAACTGGTCTGTCTAGGCACAGCTGAGATAGGATCTAGTTATGTCCACCAGGTAATAACTGGTCTGTCTAGGCACAGCTGAGATAGGATCTAGTTATGTCCACCAGGTAATAACTGGTCTGTCTAGGCACAGCTGAGATAGGATCTAGTTATGTCCACCAGGTAATAACTGGTCTGTCTAGGCACAGCTGAGATAGGATCTAGTTATGTCCACCAGGTAATAACTGGTCTGTCTAGGCACAGCTGAGATAGGATCTAGTTATGTCCACCAGGTAATAACTGGTCTGTCTAGGCACAGCTGAGATAGGATCTAGTTATGTCCACCAGGTAATAACTGGTCTGTCTAGGCACAGCTGAGATAGGATCTAGTTATGTCCACCAGGTAATAACTGGTCTGTCTAGGCACAGCTGAGATAGGATCTAGTTATGTCCACCAGGTAATAACTGGTCTGTCTAGGCACAGCTGAGATAGGATCTAGTTATGTCCACCAGGTAATAACTGGTCTGTCTAGGTACAGCTGAGATAGGATCTAGTTATGATCCACCAGGTAATAACTGGTCTGTCTAGGCACAGCTGAGATAGGGTCTAGTTATGCCCAGCAGGTAATAACTGGTCTGTCTAGGCACAGCTGAGATAGGGTCTAGTTATGTCCACAAGGTAATAACTGGTCTGTCTAGGCACAGCTGAGGTAGGATCAAGTTATGTCCACCAGGTAATAACTGGTATGTCTAGGCACAGTTGAGGTAGGATCTAGTTATGTCCACCAGGTAATAACTGGTCTGTCTAGGCACAGCTGAGATAGGATCTAGTTATGTCCACCAGGTAATAACTGGTCTGTCTAGGCACAGCTGAGGTAGGATCTAGTTATGTCCACCAGGTAATAACTGGTCTGTCTAGGCACAGCTGAGATAGGATCTAGTTATGTCCACCAGGTAATAACTGGTCTGTCTAGGCACAGCTGAGATAGGATCTAGTTATGTCCACCAGGTAATAACTGGTCTGTCTAGGCACAGCTGAGATAGGATCTAGTTATGTCCACCAGGTAATAACTGGTCTGTCTAGGCACAGCTGAGATAGGATCTAGTTATGTCCACCAGGTAATAACTGGTCTGTCTAGGCACAGCTGAGATAGGATCTAGTTATGTCCACCAGGTAATAACTGGTCTGTCTAGGCACAGCTGAGATAGGATCTAGTTATGTCCACCAGGTAATAACTGGTCTGTCTAGGCACAGCTGAGATAGGATCTAGTTATGTCCACCAGGTAATAACTGGTCTGTCTAGGCACAGCTGAGATAGGGTCTAGTTATGTCCACCAGGTAATAACTGGTCTGTCTAGGCACAGCTGAGATAGGGTCTAGTTATGTCCACCAGGTAATAACTGGTCTGTCTAGGCACAGCTGAGATAGGATCTAGTTATGTCCACCAGGTAATAACTGGTCTGTCTAGGCACAGCTGAGATGGGATCTAGTTATGTCCACCAGGTAATAACTGGTCTGTCTAGGCACAGCTGAGATAGGATCTAGTTATGTCCACCAGGTAATAACTGGTCTGTCTAGGCACAGCTGAGATAGGATCTAGTTATGTCCACCAGGTAATAACTGGTCTGTCTAGGCACAGCTGAGATAGGATCTAGTTATGTCCACCAGGTAATAACTGGTCTGTCTAGGCACAGCTGAGATAGGATCTAGTTATGTCCACCAGGTAATAACTGGTCTGTCTAGGCACAGCTGAGATAGGATCTAGTTATGTCCACCAGGTAATAACTGGTCTGTCTAGGCACAGCTGAGATAGGATCTAGTTATGTCCACCAGGTAATAACTGGTCTGTCTAGGCACAGCTGAGATAGGATCTAGTTATGTCCACCAGGTAATAACTGGTCTGTCTAGGCACAGCTGAGATAGGATCTAGTTATGTCCACCAGGTAATAACTGGTCTGTCTAGGCACAGCTGAGATAGGATCTAGTTATGTCCACCAGGTAATAACTGGTCTGTCTAGGCACAGCTGAGATAGGATCTAGTTATGTCCACCAGGTAATAACTGGTCTGTCTAGGCACAGCTGAGATAGGATCTAGTTATGTCCACCAGGTAATAACTGGTCTGTCTAGGCACAGCTGAGATAGGGTCTAGTTATGTCCACCAGGTAATAACTGGTCTGTCTAGGCACAGCTGAGATAGGGTCTAGTAATGTCCACCAGGTAATAACTGGTCTGTCTAGGCACAGCTGAGATAGGGTCTAGTTATGTCCACCAGGTAATAACTGGTCTGTCTAGGCACAGCTGAGATGGGATCTAGTTATGTCCACCAGGTAATAACTGGTCTGTCTAGGCACAGCTGAGACGGGATCTAGTTATGTCCACCAGGTAATAACTGGTCTGTCTAGACACAGCTGAGATGGGATCTAGTTATGTCCACCAGGTAAAAACTGGTCTGTCTAGGCACAGCTGAGATAGCATCTAGTTATGTCCACCAGGTAATAACTGGTCTGTCTAGGCACAGCTGAGATAGGATCTAGTTATGTCCACCAGGTAATAACTGGTCTGTCTAGGCACAGGTGAGATAGGATTTAGTTATGTCCACCAGGTAATAACTGGTCTGTCTAGGCACAGCTGAGATAGGATCTAGTTATGTCCACCAGGAAATAACTGGTCTGTCTAGGCACAGCTGAGGTAGGATCTAGTTATGTCCACCAGGTAATAACTGGTCTGTCTAGGCACAGCTGAGATAGGGTCTAGTTATGTCAACCAGGTAATAACTGGTCTGTCTAGGCACAGCTGAGATAGGGTCTAGTTATGTCAACCAGGTAATAACTGGTCTGTCTAGGCACAGCTGAGATAGGATCTAGTTATGTCCAGCAGGTAATAACTGGTCTGTCTAGGCACAGCTGAGGTAGGATCTAGTTATGTCCACCAGGTAATAACTGGTCTGTCAAGGCACAGCTGAGATAGGATCTAGTTTTGTCCACCAGGTAATAACTGGTCTGTCTAGGCACAGCTGAGATAGGATCTAGTTATGTCCACCAGGTAATAACTGGTCTGTCTAGGCACAGCTGAGGTAGGATCTAGTTATGTCCACCAGGTAATAACTGGTCTGTCTAGGCACAGCTGAGATAGGATCTAGTTATGTCCACCAGGTAATGACTGGTCTGTCTAGGCACAGCTGAGATAGGATCTAGTTATGTCCACCAGGTAATAACTGGTCTGTCTAGGCACAGCTGAGATAGGATCTAGTTATGTCTACCAGGTAATAACTGGTCTGTCTAGACACAGATGAGATAGCATCTAGTTATGTCCACCAGGTAATAACTGGTCTGTCTAGGCACAGCTGAGATAGGATCTAGTTATGTCCACCAGGTAATAACTGGTCTTTCTAGGAACAGCTGAGATGGGATCTAGTTATGTTCACCAGGTAATAACTGGTCTGTCTAGGCACAACTGAGATGGGATCTAGTTATGTCCACCAGGTAATAACTGGTCTGTCTAGGCACAGCTGAGATGGGATCTAGTTATGTCCACCAGGTAAAAACTGGTCTGTCTAGGCACAGCTGAGATAGGATCTAGTTATGTCCACCAGGTAATAACTGGTCTGTCTAGGCACAGCTGAGATAGGATCTAGTTATGTCCACCAGGTAATAACTGGTCTGTCTAGGCACAGCTGAGATAGGATCTAGTTATGTCCACCAGGTAATAACTGGTCTGTCTAGACACAGCTGAGATAGGATCTAGTTATGTCCACCAGGTAATAACTGGTCTGTCTAGGCACAGCTGAGATAGGATCAAGTTATGTCCACCAGGTAATAACTGGTCTGTCTAGGCACAGCTGAGATAGGGTCTAGTTATGTCAAATAGGTAATAACTGGTCTGTCTAGGCACAGCTGAGATAGGGTCTAGTTATGTCCACCAGGTAATAACTGGTCTGTCTAGGCACAGCTGAGATAGGATCTAGTTATGTCCACCAGGTAATAACTGGTCTGTCTAGGCACAGCTGAGATAGGATCTAGTTATGTCCACCAGGTAATAACTGGTCTGTCTAGGCACAGCTGAGGTAGGATCTAGTTATGTCCACCAGGTAATAACTGGTCTGTCCAGGCACAGCTGAGATAGGATCTAGTTATGTCCACCAGGTAATAACTGGTCTGTCTAGGCACAGCTGAGATAGGATCTAGTTATGTCCACCAGGTATTAACTGGTCTGTCTAGGCACAGCTGAGGTAGGATCTAGTTATGTCCACCAGGTAATAACTGGTCTGTCTAGGCACAGCTGAGATAGGATCTAGTTATGTCCACCAGGTAATAACTGGTCTGTCTAGGCACAGCTGAGATAGGATCTAGTTATGTCTACCAGGTAATAACTGGTCTGTCTAGGCACAGCTGAGATAGCATCTAGTTATGTCCACCAGGTAATAACTGGTCTGTCTAGGCACAGCTGAGATAGGATCTAGTTATGTCCACCAGGTAATAACTGGTCTGTCTAGGCACAGCTGAGATAGGATCTAGTTATGTCCACCAGGTAATAACTGGTCTGTCTAGGCACAGCTGAGATAGGATCTAGTTATGTCCACCAGGTAATAACTGGTCTGTCTAGGCACAGCTGAGATAGGATCTAGTTTTGTCCACCAGGTAATAACTGGTCTGTCTAGGCACAGCTGAGATAGGATCTAGTTATGTCCACCAGGTAATAACTGGTCTGTCTAGGCACAGCTGAGATAGGATCTAGTTATGTCCACCAGGTAATAACTGGTCTGTCTAGGCACAGCTGAGATAGGATCTAGTTATGTCCACCAGGTAATAACTGGTCTGTCTAGGCACAGCTGAGGTAGGATCTAGTTATGTCCACCAGGTAATAACTGGTCTGTCTAGGCACAGCTGAGGTAGGATCTAGTTATGTCCACCAGGTAATAACTGGTCTGTCTAGGCACAGCTGAGATAGGATCTAGTTATGTCCACCAGGTAATAACTGGTCTGTCTAGGCACAGCTGAGATAGGATCTAGTTATGTCCACCAGGTAATAACTGGTCTGTCTAGGCACAGCTGAGATAGGATCTAGTTATGTCCACCAGGTAATAACTGGTCTGTCTAGGCACAGCTGAGATAGGATCTAGTTATGTCCACCAGGTAATAACTGGTCTGTCTAGGCACAGGTGAGATAGCATGTAGTTATGTCCACCAGGTAATAACTGGTCTGTCTAGGCACAGCTGAGATAGGATCTAGTTATATCCACCAGGTAATAACTGGTCTGTCTAGGCACAGCTGAGATAGGATCTAGTTATGTCCACCATTTAATAACTGGTCTGTCTAGGCACTGCTGAGATAGGATCTACTTATGTCCACCAGGTAATAAGTGGTCTGTCTTGGCACAGCTGAGATCGGATCTAGTTATGTCCACCAGGTAATAACTGGTCTGTCTAGGGACAGCTGAGATAGGATCTAGTTATGTCCACCAGGTAATAACTGGTCTGTCTAGGCACAGCTGAGATAGCATCTAGTTATGTCCACCAGGTAATAACTGGTCTGTCTAGGCACAGCTGAGATAGGATCTAGTTATGTCCACCAGGTAATAACTGGTCTGTCTAGGCACAGCTGAGATAGGATCTAGTTATGTCCACCAGGTAATAACTGGTCTGTCTAGGCACAGCTGAGATAGGATCTAGTTATGTCAACCAGGTAATAACTGGTCTGTCTAGGCACAGCTGAGATAGGATCTAGTTATGTCCACCAGGTAATAACTGGTCTGTCTAGGCACAGCTGAGATAGGATCTAGTTATGTCCACCAGGTAATAACTGGTAGGCCAAGCCACAGCTGAGATAAGATCTAGTTATGTCCACGAGGTAATAACTGCTCTGTCTAGAAACAGCTGAGATAGGATCTAGTTATGTCCACCAGGTAATAACTGGTCTGTCTAGGCACAGCTGAGATAGGATCTACTTATGTCCATCAGGTAATAACTGGTCTGTCTAGGCACAGCTGAGATAGGATGTAGTTATGTCCACCAGGTAATATCTGGTCTGTCTAGGCACAGCTGAGGTAGGATCTAGTTATGTCCACCAGGTAATAACTGGTCTGTCTAGGCACAGCTGAGGTAGGATTTAGTTATGTTCACCAGGTAATAACTGGTCTGTCTAGGAACAGCTGAGGTACGATCAAGTTATATCCACCAGGTAATAACTGGTCTCTCTAGGCACAGCTGAGGTAGGATCTAGTTATGTTCACCAGGTAATAACTGGTCTGTCTAGGCACAGCTGAGGTAGGATCAAGTTATGTCCACCAGGTAATAACTGGTCTGTCTAGGCACAGCTGAGGTAGGATCTAGTTATGTCCACCAGGTAATAACTGTTCTGTCTAGGAACAGTTGAGGTAGGATCTAGTTATGTCCACCAGGTAATAACTGGTCTGTCTAGGCACAGCTGAGATAGGATCTAGTTATGTCCACCAGGTAATAACTGGTCTGTCTAGGCACAGCTGAGGTAGGATCTAGTTATGTCCACCAGGTAATAACTGGTCTGTCTAGGCACATCTGAGATAGGATCTAGTTATGTCCACCAGGTAATAACTGGTCTGTCTAGGCACAGCTGAGATAGGATCTGCTTATGTCCACCAGGTAATAACTGGTCTGTCTAGGCACAGCTGAGATAGGGTCTAGTTATGTCCACCAGGTAATAACTGGTCTGTCTAGCCACAGCTGAGGTAGGATCTAGTTATGTCAACCAGGTAATAACTGTTCTGTCTAGGCACAGTTGAGGTAGGATCTAGTTATGTCCACCAGGTAATAACTGGTCTGTCTAGGCACAGCTGAGATAGGATCTAGTTATGTCCACCAGGTAATAACTGGTCTGTCTAGGCACAGCTGAGGTAGGATCTAGTTATGTCCACCAGGTAATAACTGGTCTGTCTAGGCACATCTGAGATAGGATCTAGTTATGTCCACCAGGTAATAACTGGTCTGTCCAGGCACAGCTGAGAAAGGATCAAGTTATTTCCACCAGGTAATAACTGGTCTCTCTAGGCACAGCTGAGATAGGGTCTAGTTATGTCCACCAGGAAATAACTGGTCTGTCTAGGCATAGCTGAGATAGGATCTAGTTATGATCCACCAGGTAATAACTGGTCTGTCTAGGCACAGCTGAGATAGGGTCTAGTTATGCCCAGCAGGTAATAACTGGTCTGTCTAGGCACAGCTGAGATAGGATCTAGTTATGTCCACCAGGTAATAACTGGTCTGTCTAGGCACAGCTGAGGTAGGATCAAGTTATGTCCACCAGGTAATAACTGGTATGTCTAGGCACAGTTGAGGTAGGATTTTTTATGTCCACCAGGTAATAACTGGTCTGTCTAGGCACAGCTGAGATAGGATCTAGTTATGTCCACCAGGTAATAACTGGTCTGTCTAGGCACAGCTGATGTAGGATCTAGTTATGTCCACCAGGTAATAACTAGTCTGTCTAGGCACAGCTGACATAGGATCTAGTTATGTACACCAGGTAATAACTGGTCTGTCTAGGCACAGCTGAGATAGGATCTAGTTATGTCCACCAGGTAATAACTGCTCTGTCTAGGCACAGCTGAGATAGGATCTAGTTATGTCCACCAGGTAATAACTGGTCTGTCTAGGCACAGCTGAGATAGGGTCTAGTTATGTTCACCAGGTAATAACTGGTCTGTCTAGACAGAGCTGAGATATGATCTAGTTATGTCCACCAGGTAATAACTGGTCTGTCTAGGCAGAGCTGAGATAGGATCTAGTTATGTCCACCAGGTAATAACTGGTCTGTCTAGGCAGAGCTGAGATAGGTTCTAGTTATGTCCACCAGGTAATAACTGATCTGTCTAGCCACAGCTGAGATAGGGTCTAGTTATGTCCACCAGGTAATAACTGGTCTGTCTAGGCACAGCTGAGATAGGGTCTAGTAATGTCCACCAGGTAATAACTGGTCTATCTAGGCACAGCTGAGATAGGGTCTAGTTATGTCCACCAGGTAATAACTGGTCTGTCTAGGCACAGCTGAGATGGGATCTAGTTATGTCCACCAGGTAATAACTGATCTGTCTAGGCATAGCTGAGATGGGATCTAGTTATGTCCACCAGGTAATAACTGGTCTGTCTAGGCACAGCTGAGATGGGATCTACTTATGTCCACCAGGTAAAAACTGGTCTGTCTAGGCACAGCTGAGATGGGATCTAGTTATGTCCACCAGGTAATAACTGGTCTGTCTAGGCACAGCTGAGATAGGATCTAGTTATGTCCACCAGGTAATAACTGGTCTGTCTAGGCACAGCTGAGATAGCATGTAGTTATGTCCACCAGGTAATAACTGGTCTGTCTAGGCACAGCTGAGGTAGGATCTAGTTATGTCCACCAGGTAATAGCTGGTCTGTCTAGGCACAGCTGAATTAGGATCTAGTTATTTCCACCATTTAATAACTGGTCTGTCTAGGCAAAGCTGAGATAAGATCTACTTATGTCCACCAGGTAATAACTGGTCTGTCTAGGCACAGCTGAGATAGGATCTACTTATGCCCACCAGGTAATAACTGGTCTGTCTAGGGACAGCTGAGATAGGATCTAGTTATGTCCACTAGGTAATAACTGGTCTGTCTAGGCACAGCTGAGATAGGATCTAGTTATGTCAACCAGGTAATAACTGGTCTGTCTAGGCACAGCTGAGATAGGATCTATTTATGTCCACCAGGTAATAACTGGTCTGTCTAGGCACAGCTGAGATAGGATCTAGTTATGTCCACCAGGTAATAACTGGTCTGTCAAGGCACAGCTAAGGTAGGATCTAGTTATGTCCACCAGGTAATAACTGGTCTGTCTAGGCACAGCTGAGATAGGATCTAGTTATGTCCACCAGGTAATAACTGGTCTGTCTAGGCACAGCTGAGATAGGATCTAGTTATGTCCACCAGGTAATAACTGGTCTGTCTAGCCACAGCTGAGATAGGATCTAGTTATGTCCACCAGGTAATAACTGGTCTGTCTAGCCACAGCTGAGATAGGATCTAGTTATGTCCACTAGGTAATAACTGGTCTGTCTAGGCACAACTGAGATAGGATCTACTTATGTCCATTAGGTAATAACTGGTCTGTCTAGGCACAGCTGAGATAGGATCTAGTTATGTCCACCAGGTAATAACTGGTCTGTCTAGGCACAGCTGAGGTAGGATCTAGTTATGTCCACCAGGTAATAACTGGTCTGTCTAGGAACAGCTGAGGTAGGATCTAGTTATATCCACCAGGTAATAACTGGTCTCTCTAGGCACAGCTGAGGTAGGATCTAGTTATGTTCATCAGGTAATAACTGGTCTGTCTAGGCACAGCTGATGTAGGATCAAGTTATGTCCACCAGGTAATAACTGGTCTGTCTAGGCACAGCTCTGGTAGGATCTAGTTATGTCCACCAGGTAATAACTGTTCTGTCTAGGCACAGTTGAGGTAGGATCTAGTTATGTCCACCAGGTAATAACTGGTCTGTCTAGGCACAGCTGAGATAGGATCTAGTTATGTCCACCAGGTAATAACTGGTCTGTCTAGGCACAGCTGAGGTAGGATCTAGTTATGTCCACCAGGTAATAACTGGTCTGTCTAGGCACAGCTGAGATAGGATCTAGTTATGTCCACCAGGTAATAACTGGTCTGTCTAGGCACAGCTGAGATAGGATCTAGTTATGTCCACCAGGTAATAACTGGTCTGTCTAGGCACAGCTGAGATAGGGTCTAGTTATGTCCACCAGGTAATAACTGGTCTGTCTAGGCACAGCTGAGGTAGGATCTAGTTATGTCCACCAGGTAATAACTGTTCTGTCTAGGCACAGTTGAGGTAGGATCTAGTTATGTCCACGAGGTAATAACTGGTCTGTCTAGGCACAGCTGAGATAGGATCTAGTTATGTCCACCAGGTAATAACTGGTATGTCTAGGCACAGCTGAGGTAGGATCTAGTTATGTCCACCAGGTAATAACTGGTCTGTCTAGGCACATCTGAGATAGGATCTAGTTATGTCCACCAGGTAATAACTAGTCTGTCCAGGCACAGCTGAGATAGGATCTAGTTATTTCCAAAAGGTAATAACTGGTCTGTCTAGGCACAGCTGAGATAGGGTCTAGTTATGTCCACCAGGTAATAACTGGTCTGTCTAGGCATAGCTGAGATAGGATCTAGTTATGATCCACCAGGTAATAACTGGTCTGTCTAGGCACAGCTGAGATAAGGTCTAGTTATGCCCAGCAGGTAATAACTGGTCTGTCTAGGCACAGCTGAGATAGGATCTAGTTATGTCCACCAGGTAATAACTGGTCTGTCTAGGCACAGCTGAGATAGGATCTAGTTATGTCCACCAGGTAATAACTGGTCTGTCTAGGCACAGCTGAGATAGGATCTAGTTATGTCCACCAGGTAATAACTGGTCTGTCTAGGCACAGCTGAGATAGGATCTAGTTATGTCCACCAGGTAATAACTGGTCTGTCTAGGCACAGCTGAGATAGGATCTAGTTATGTCCACCAGGTAATAACTGGTCTGTCTAGGCACAGCTGAGATAGGATCTAGTTATGTCCACCAGGTAATAACTGGTCTGTCTAGGCACAGCTGAGATAGGATCTAGTTATGTCCACCAGGTAATAACTGGTCTGTCTAGGCACAGCTGAGATAGGATCTAGTTATGTCCACCAGGTAATAACTGGTCTGTCTAGGCACAGCTGAGATAGGATCTAGTTATGTCCACCAGGTAATAACTGGTCTGTCTAGGCACAGCTGAGATAGGGTCTAGTTATGTCCACCAGGTAATAACTGGTCTGTCTAGGCACAGCTGAGATAGGATCTAGTTATGTCCACCAGGTAATAACTGGTCTGTCTAGGCACAGCTGAGATGGGATCTAGTTATGTCCACCAGGTAATAACTGGTCTGTCTAGGCACAGCTGAGATGGGATCTAGTTATGTCCACCAGGTAATAACTGGTCTGTCTAGGCACAGCTGAGATGGGATCTAGTTATGTCCACCAGGTAATAACTGGTCTGTCTAGGCACAGCTGAGATAGGATCTAGTTATGTCCACTAGGTAATAACTGGTCTGTCTAGGCACAGGTGAGATAGGATTTAGTTATGTCCACCAGGTAATAACTGGTCTGTCTAGGCACAGCTGAGATAGGATCTAGTTATGTCCACCAGGTAATAACTGGTCTGTCTAGGCACAGCTGAGATAGGATCTAGTTATGTCCACCAGGTAATAACTGGTCTGTCTAGGCACAGCTGAGATAGGATCTAGTTATGTCAACCAGGTAATAACTGGTCTGTCTAGGCACAGCTGAGATAGGGTCTAGTTATGTCCAGCAGGTAATAACTGGTCTATCTAGGCACAGCTGAGATAGGATCTAGTTATGTCCAGCAGGTAATAACTGGTCTGTCTAGGCACAGCTGAGGTAGGATCTAGTTATGTCCACCAGGTAATAACTGGTCTGTCTAGGCAGAGCTGAGATAGGATCTAGTTATGTCCACCAGGTAATAACTGGTCTGTCTAGGCACAGCTGAGATAGGATCTAGTTATGTCCACTAGGTAATAACTGGTCTGTCTAGGTACAGCTGAGGTAGGATCTAGTTATGTCCACCAGGTAATAACTGGTCTGTCTAGACACAGCTGAGATAGGATCTAGTTATGTCCACCAGGTAATAACTGGTCTGTCTAGGCACAGCTGAGATAGGATCTAGTTATGTCCACCAGGTAATAACTGGTCTGTCTAGGCACAGCTGAGATAGGATCTAGTTATGTCCACCAGGTAATAACTGGTCTGTCTGGGCACATCTGAGATAGCATCTAGTTATGTCCACCAGGTAATAACTGGTCTGTCTAGGCACAGCTGAGATAGGATCTAGTTATGTCCACCAGGTAATAACTGGTCTGTCTAGGCACAGCTGAGATGGGATCTAGTTATGTCCACCAGGTAATAACTGGTCTGTCTAGGCACAACTGAAATGGGATTTAGTTATGTCCACCAGGTAATAACTGGTCTGTCTAGGCACAGCTGAGATGGGATCTAGTTATGTCCACCAGGTAAGAACTGGTCTGTCTAGGCACAGCTGAGATAGGATCTAGTTATGTCCACCAGGTAATAACTGGTCTGTCTAGGCACAGCTGAGATAGGATCTAGTTATGTCCACCAGGTAATAACTGGTCTGTCTAGGCACAGCTGAGATAGGATCTAGTTATGTCCACCAGGTAATAACTGGTCTGTCTAGGCACAGCTGAGATAGGATCAAGTTATGTCCACCAGGTAATAACTGGTCTGTCTAGGCACAGCTGAGATAGGGTCTAGTTATGTCAACCAGGTAATAACTGGTCTGTCTAGGCACAGCTGAGATAGGGTCTAGTTATGTCCACCAGGTAATAACTGGTCTGTCTAGGCACAGCTGAGATAGGATCTAGTTATGTCCAGCAGGTAATAACTGGTCTGTCTAGGCACAGCTGAGATAGGATCTAGTTATGTCCAGCAAGTAATAACTGGTCTGTCTAGGCACAGCTGAGGTAGGATCTAGTTATGTCCACCAGGTAATAACTGGTCTGTCTAGGCACAGCTGAGATAGGATCTAGTTATGTCCACCAGGTAATAACTGGTCTGTCTAGGCACAGCTGAGATAGGATCTAGTTATGTCCACCAGGTAATAACTGGTCTGTCTAGGCACAGCTGAGATAGGATCTAGTTATGTCCACCAGGTAATAACTGGTCTGTCTAGGCACAGCTGAGATAGGATCTAGTTATGTCCACCAGGTAATAACTGGTCTGTCTAGGCACAGCTGAGATAGCATCTAGTTATGTCCACCAGGTAATAACTGGTCTGTCTAGGCACAGCTGAGATAGGATCTAGTTATGTCCACCAGGTAATAACTGGTCTGTTTAGGCACAGCTGAGATAGGATCTAGTTATGTCCACCAGGTAATAACTGGTCTGTCTAGGCACAGCTGAGATAGGATCTAGTTATGTCCACCAGGTAATAACTGGTCTGTCTAGGCACAGCTGAGATAGGATCTAGTTATGTCCACTAGGTAATAACTGGTCTGTCTAGGCACAGCTGAGATAGGATCTAGTTATGTCCACCAGGTAATAACTGGTCTGTCTAGGCACAGCTGAGATAGGGTCTAGTTATGTCCACCAAGTAATAACTGGTCTGTCTAGCCACAGCTGAGATAGGATCTAGTTATGTCCACCAGGTAATAACTGGTCTGTCTAGGCACAGCTGAGGTAGGATCTAGTTATGTCCACCAGGTAATAACTGGTCTGTCTAGGCACAGCTGAGGTAGGATCTAGTTATGTCCACCAGGTAATAACTGGTCTGTCTATTCTCAGCTGAGGTAGGATCTAGTTATGTCCACCAGGTAATAACTGGTCTGTTTAGGCACAGCTGAGATAGGATCTAGATATGTCCACCAGGTAATAACTGGTCTGTCTAGGCACAGCTGAGATAGGATCTAGTTATGTCCACCAGGTAATAACTGGTCTGTCTAGGCACAGCTGAGATAGGATCTAGTTATGTCCACCAGGTAATGACTGGTCTGTCTAGGCACAGGTGAGATAGCATGTAGTTATGTCCACCAGGTAATAACTGGTCTGTCTAGGCACAGCTGAGGTAGGATCTAGTTATGTCCACCAGGTAATAGCTGGTCTGTCTAGGCACAGCTGAATTAGGATCTAGTTATTTCCACCATTTAATAACTGGTCTGTCTAAGCACAGCTGAGATAAGATCTACTTATGTCCACCAGGTAATAACTGGTCTGTCTAGGCACAGCTGAGATAGGATTTACTTATGCCCACCAGGTAATAACTGGTCTGTCTAGGGACAGCTGAGATAGGATCTAGTTATGTCCACTAGGTAATAACTGGTCTGTCTAGGCACAGCTGAGATAGGATCTAGTTATGTCCACCAGGTAATAACTGGTCTGTCTAGGCACAGCTGAGATAGGATCTAGTTATGTCCACCAGATACAAGGTTTAGGCAAGAACAATGAGCAGGTCATTGTTCTGGAACTGGCGGAAGAACAGAAGTTAATTGAGTACTTTTACTTGAAGATGATGCTGAACTCCTGGGGACGAGGAAGGACGGTTGCAGACAATGGCAAGTAGACCCTCTTGGGGTTGTCCATGGGCGTTGAAACATGGTAGTGAATTTGTGATGGTGTACTCCCTCGTGGCATGCAACTTATCGTGGTGGGGGAGTCTACGTACCCCAGTGGTCCTTGCAGGATCTCCCATGCCGGACACATAGGTAGTGAGGGCACAGCCAAGAACTGATTCTTTCCCACCCACCTGACAATGGTGGGTGAGAAAGAATGCCTCCCCAGTATCCATGCATTTTGTAGGAAAAGACTATTTTATTATTTTTTTTTTTTTGTCTCCAATCTTTCTCTTCTTACTGTCTCCTTCTCATCTGTCCTACCTCTCTTCTTGGTATTTTCTTGCTTCTTGAGGCCTCTCTTATCCTTCTACTCCAATCAGATTAGACATTTCCTTTCATGACATGAATTGTTTAAGAACTTCCCATTGACACTGACCCTGTCTTCCTTTCACCACTTTCACGCCAAGACCACTTCAAAGCTAACTTTAATACCATATAGCCATATTGCGCTTTGATGTTGGCTGTTCCTTATTACTTCATTCCTTGTCATAGTGCAGTATAATCGTACTGTACATCAGTGATGAAACCGACATAGTTCTTGGATCTCAATTTTCCTTCATTTATGCCTTTACACTCTTCTTTTGTTAACCTTCAGCCTCCATAATACTCAATCTCGCTCCTGTTCTTTGTCATCTGGCTTTGCTTTCAGCTTTACTGTTATATATTTTCTTTCTTTTCCCATGCACTATCTGTATTCATCCAAATTCGTTACGAGTACATAGTTCAGGTTTACATATTGTCAGCATCTTACATAGATTTTTCTGAAGGAACTTCATATTTTCCTAGGAAACATCTCGCTCAATTCGGTAAGGATACAATTACATAACTGTCTAAAACGCAGCAAATAAGCGCCCTGAGACAAAGACTCGTGGAGAAAAGACAATTATAAGTAAACTTTGCGTTTCATGAGTGGGAAAATTTCAAAGCCAGGCTCGACGACCAATGAGAAAATGTCTGGTCGCCCCAAATCAGACCAATAGACAGGGGTTCTTACCTGCGATGAGTGCTTGTCACACACTTGCATCTCCCTGAATTAAAACTAGCAAAAAAAAAAAAAAAAAAAAAAAAAAAAAAAAACACTTGCAATTTCATGTTAACAGTTGTTTCTCCTAGTTGGTGTGTGTGTGTGTGTGTGTGTGTGTGTGTGTGTGTGTGTGTGAATAAATTAAATTCGTCGTTTCGTGTTTATGAAATGTTTCCTGCATATCCGTATTATCGTCTGTCTGCATTGGAGTTTAGGAAGCCTGACTACCAATGAGTACTTTTTACTCGGTTAGACAATCTGCATAGATTAAATGCAAAGGATTATACACTTTTCTTCAGAAACCGATTTTTTAAAAGGACGTTGGTTATGCAGTTCATTTTCCCTGTTCGTACGGATGTGAATTTCTTGTCTTTTGTTTTAGTGTCCCTCAAACAACGGAAATATGAGGTGTAAGCAAAAGCACACACAACCATTGGCAGGTCCTGTATAACAATACATGACCCTATTATTTTTTTTTTATCTGATTTCGGCATTTATTCGAGTATTTCAGTTATACTTTCACGGTTCATTCGCGTCTCAACATATTCATCAAGAAGGCGTTCTCCTAACCTGAAAAGAAAGGTCTGGTGGGAGTGACAACAAATGAAATACGAGGTCTTCCCCAAGTGCGATGAAGTTTGCATTATACTGTAATATATTCAACATCCATGTGTGTTACGAAATACAATCCCAGATTTTAACATATCCGTCCTTTTAAAAGCCTGATACTCGGAAGTAACTTCCTCATTAGATAGAACACACACACACACACACACACACACACACACACACACACACACACACACACACATATACATACACGATGAATAGATAGACAAATAGATAGATACTTCAGAGTTACTGACTCTGTGTTTGGCTGGATAAGGGGCCCAACAAAACATAAGGTAACGTGGTGGTGGGATAAAGGAGTAGAAAAGCAGTTACTGAGAAAGAGGATTGTTTAGGGAATGGAAAATGTGCAGTAACAGAGAAATACTTGGCAGCTAAGCTTAGATCAAGGAACGAGGTATATAAGGCAAATTATGGGTCTCAGAGGCCTTCATTTGATATCGTAACTGATGTTGAAAAGAGAAATATGATAAACGAGTATATGGTAACTAAACAGATAGCGAGAGAAAACAGTCATCATAGGTGAGCAGTGTGAGAAGAATGGTGGAGGAAGGGTACTGGTGGACAGTGATGATATTAACGGCACTTAGAGAGAATATGCCAACTGGTTGTTGAACTAGGGGTTAGTCTGGAACAGGGAAAGTTTGAAGACGGCAGATCCAGTGCTTGTCCCTTGGGCATTGGTTGATACTGGCTCCGTGGCCAAAGCATACAACAGAATGCAGTTGAGGAAAGTGGTGGATGTGTCTAGGTTGCCTGCTGAGGTGTTGAAGGCCTCTGTAGATGTAGAAGTGAGTTATCACTGATTTAACATATTCTTTTATATACACTAGTGTGCTGTTCCAGATGACTGGATGAACAGCGTGATTGTAAATCTGTATAATGAAGAGGGTGATGCCCTTGAAAGAGGAAATTATAGAGACCTAAAACTTTCGGATCTGATAATGAAGATAAAGGAGAGTCCTGGATGGAATCATAAGAGAAAAAGAGAATACTGATGAGGTGTGGTTTGGTTTAATGCCACGCAGACGGAATACTGATATATTATTTATTTTCCGACAGCATCAGGAAAAAGATATTGGAAGAATGAGAGAGTTGTACTTTGTTTTTGTGGATTCAGTAAAGGCTATTGGCAGAGTGCTCATGGAGATGAAGGTGGCATTGAAAGCTTGAGTTTCAGGAGTGAATGGTTAGACAGACAGGTAACGTGAGATGGTGCTCGCACCCGAGCGAGAATGAATGGGGGTTTGACTGATACATTTTCCATAAACAATGATGTGCATCAGAGACAAGTTTTTAGTCCATAATTGTTTATCATGGTGCTAGAAGCTCTCTCGTGTGACTTCAGAACTGGACTCACATGGGAGATGTTGCATGTTGATGGATTCTTGTTGATCGCAGAGAATGAGGTGATAGCGAAGGAATGAACTCAGAAGTGGTGAGATGGAATGAGGTGCCACGATTTGAGATTAACGCGGATTATACCTCACAAAGTTATGATATCTAGGGCAGGTGGCGTTACCATTATTGCAGAAGGAAAGTGGTCGTGCACAGTTTGCAGCCAAGGTATGCAATAAACGTCAACTTGTGCAGTGTTTGTGGTAAGTGGGTGCTTAACAGATGTGGTATTAGAGGTAGGCTGCAAAATATGGTTATTTTGGGCACAGAAGCAGAAGGGTTAGAAAGGATTGGTCTTGCTGGTGATTCTTTTGGGTGTGGGGAGGAGTTTTGTTATCTGATGGGCATGCTCTAGCTGAGGCTGTATCTAGCTCAGAAGAAAGTGTAAGATGTGGCTGAAAGAAGTTTAGGGAGTTATTGCCTCTCCTGACACTGAGAGTGCTTTTCCTCCTTGGCAAAGGATCCTTGAATGCTTCATGTGTTAAGAGTGTAATGCTGTAGTGAGATTCGGGCAGTAAAGGAGGACGACATTCGTAGGGTCAAATGTACAGAGATGAAAATGATGAGATGGATTTTTTTTTTTACGTGTCCGACTCTGGGCATAGGCTTCACAGCCTGCTATCAAGGCCCAGTAGTCCTCCTACATACCATACACCCCTACATGTCACCACTTCGGCGCTAACACCCACCATCCATATTGAATACATGCTAGGGCTGTCTCATACAGGACTGGTGTATTGGTATTAGCGGGGGTATTTTTACGACATGTCTGCAGGTCTTCTGGAAGATCAGTAAAGTCTGATTTAATGAAATTCAAATCCATAAACTGTTCCCTGCCCCAGCGGGGATTTGAACGTGGGTCCAGTAGGACTGCAGGCCACCTCTCTACCGATTGAGCCACCGCCTTCGTGCATGACGGGCCTAGGGTAGGTCGTGAATGCCATTACATTGAAGAATTAAGAGTAAGGGTGGGTCATGAATGTATTAGTGCTGTGATGGGAAGAGGTAGACTGAGACTGTTCTGACAAGTGGAGACGAAGGAGGACGTAACTGCTTGCGGGAGGTGAGAGGTGTGATCGTTGGGGGTTCAGCTGAGAAAGTATATTGAAAAAGACGGGATGAGGTTATAAAGTATGACCTCAGGGTTAAGGGACTGAATACAGAGGCTGCTAGAGATCAAGGACCGTGAATAACTTTCATTCAATATCCAAACGTACGTATGAAAGCTTGTTGGAGACATTATAAACGAACGAGCAACAACCACCTGACTATAGGGCATATCCTGTGTCTACTCGGTCAACCTCTTCCCCTGGTCCCAACCTGTAGTCTTTTAAAGGTAATGAAACCATCCATTGTAATGTAGCCATACTATGCAGCCATACCTTGTAACCATACCTATATACTGTAACTATACCTTTATAATCTCTTCAACTTGCAAACTAGAGATTATCAAGGTATGGTTTTTGTATCATCTATCATCCTTTTCCATCATATCACTTAATTTCATTAACTTTTCGGTGTTGTCATCGTACCTTCCAACTTGTCATTCTACTTTCCACATTTGCCATATGTTTCTTTTGGTACTTTTGGAAGTCACATGAGATGATACTAAGTACGGCCATCTTCAACGTCCTGTGGTGGCTGTTCTAACCTTGTTTCAGTGCGAATTTTATGTAGTCTGCGTTCCATTTTCCTAACAACAATGCACTGCACAAATGGTCAGAATGATTCCAGTAAAAGAGATAGCAACTGAGGGAAACACAAAGACTGGATGTACCCATGAACGGATGAAGGCCAAGGAAAACTGATCCATAACAAACTCACTCTGGTTGAGAAAGTCCAACGTACGCAGGTTTGCACAGGTGATGGAGAGATTGTCAAAAGGGAGGCTGGAAGTCATGTTGATGGGTTGAAAGATTTGATATGTGTGATTGTGTGCGGCCTGATGATAACGAATGGCATAGGTAAACACAGGTTCTGATTTAACTGTACAATAGTCAGGCTCCTTATAAAGACCACGAACAGGCACTGAACGAACAGGAGTTCTCTTTTGCTCTATCTTCCCCATTCTTTGTTTTGTGTCTTTATTCATATCTCTTTTAATCAATTTTTGTTTTCTCCTTTCTACGTCCTATTTCCGGCATTATCTTAAATGATCCCATTTCCCGTCTTCTTATGTCTTTTTCTCCATACAATATATCTCTTTCTGTAATAATCATTCCCGACCTACTGTACTGTACATGCCACCTCCACCACCATCACCATTATCATCATTATCATAATCACATTATCATTTCCCGCACAGTTAACATTAGTCTCATTAAATCAAACTTACACCGCTCTCATCCTCATCATAATCACCATCATCATCATCACTTTCATATCACTCCTCCACTGACAACATCTGCATCATCACCACCACCACCACCACCATCATCATCATCATCATCATTATCATCATCATCATCATTATCATCACTGTCACCTCCCCCACTGTCACCATCATCATCACTGTCACCTCTTCCGCTGTCACCATCATCATCATCAACACTACCATCGCCGTCATCATCATTACTGTCACCTCCTGCCTGCCACCATCATCATCGTCACTACCATCATCATAATTATCATCACTACCACCTCCGCTGTCACCATCATCATCACAATGACCATCGTCATCATCATCATCATCATCATTACTATAACTTCCTTCACTGTTACAATCATCATCATTACCACTACCGTCATCATCATCATCATCATCATTACTATAACTTCCTTCACTGTTACAATCATCATCATTACCACTACCGTCATCATCATCATCATCATCATCATCACCACGTTATCATCCCCTCTACTGTCATCATCATCATCATCATCATATCACTTCCTCCACTATTTGATTTCTTAAATCAATACCATTATTATCTAAGTCTTTTTGTTTCGTTTCCTCTTTGTTTGTATTTTATTTTATTTATTTATTTTTTTCGTCATACAGAACTTATTTATTTTGGCTGGCTCCGTTTATTTGCTTTCCTCATTCTTCTCGCGATTTTCCGCACACCAAAAATTTCTCTTTAATCTCTTTTTCTCCTTTCTTTCAGCCCTTACTGTCTCCTTTTCGTTCTAACTCTTTTTCTTGTTCCACTAAATTACGTCACTGTCAGCTACAAGAAAGATTGGATATATGATGGACTAAGGTTGAGCTGCTAGGGACTCTGCTACAAGTGTTTATTTTATTTTTTTTTTTATCATGCACCCGACTGTGTGCATAGGCTTCCCAGCCCGTTCTCTGAGGCCCAGCAGTCCTCCTACATAGTTTACGCCTGCACATGTCAACACTTCGACGCTAACACCACCCAGTTCATACTTTAGTTTCTGTCTTTCTCCATTTCTTTCTTTTTAATTCCTTTAATGTATATTGTTTCGTTGCCTTCCTGCTTCCCTTTTTTTTTTTTTTTTACTTTCCCTTCCCTTCATTTACAATTGTCCTTTTTTTTTCCATTCTTTCTACTTTTCAGCCTTCTACCTTATCGCTTATTTACTTCTCTTTCTCTTTTTTTTTTTTTAGTATCATTTCATTCTTCACTATTTTCCAGCAGTAAAACACCCGGAGAATTAGAGCCAAGGTGAATTAAGGCGGAGCGACCGGAGACTATACTAAAGGTTTCTGGATTATTTATATTTATTTAAAGGAGCAGATGTCCGGTTAATGAGTAAGATTTTTTAGGGAACAGAAAATGGGTAGTAACAGAGAGAAATATTTGTCGGCTAAGCATAGACCCAGGAAGGAGGTAAACAGGGCAAAGTACAGGTATGGGTCTCAGAAACCTTCATTGGACAGCCTAAATAGTGCTGAAAAGAGGAATATGGTATTAAGGGTGAGTAGACATAACGAGAGAAAACAGAGATATCAAAGGTAAGCAGTGTCTGTGAAGAATGGTGAAGGAAGGCTAGTGGTGGCTATTGAGGATAATAAGGATGCTTGGAGAGAATGTTACAATTGGTTGTCGATCTAGGAGCTTCACTGGAACAGGGAAAGTTTGAAGACAGCAAATCCCATGCACGTCCCTTGGACTTTGGTTGATATTGGTTCCATGGGCAAGGCAATCAACAGAATGCAGTTGAGGAAGGCCGCGGGTATATATGGGTTACCTGCTGAGATGTTGAGGGCCTCTGGAGATATGAGAGTGAGTTATTTCTGATATAATAAATTCTATTAAATACACGAGTGTGTTGTTCCAGATGACTGTATAAACAGCATGATTACAAATATTGTTATGAAGGGGGATTTGCCAGTTAGGTAGTCTCGTACCTTCGAGACGTTTCTCATACCGTAAGTTCCGGTACGAGTCATCAGAGTTGCTAGTTTGCCTGCTGTTTGTGAGCGTAGTTGTTTCGTAAGTTATGCATTAATTGTTGTGCTCTTTTTCTCAATAATGTTTTATTAAGTGATTGTTTGTTAAATTATGTAGTTTAAGTTCGTATGGTAAATGATTTAGTGTTACGTATTGTGAGACAACTCTGCATGTTTTGATGTGTCTGAGTTGGCAACTGTTGCCCGTCGAGAATATACTCGTAAAGTGTAGACGTTTCTCGAATAATGCAAGCCTATGTAAGATGAGGTAGCGATTATTACAAGTTTAGTCGGGTTTCAGGACAGTTTGAGTGAAGTGCAGTCAGTTTTGGTGTAGTGCAGTGTCAGTGTCAGTGAAAATTATATATTTTTGTAGAACTTTAGAAAACAGTGGAGTGTCAAGCATTAAGTGTAGTGCTGATAGTGAAGTTTGTGAAGTGCTGTCAGGCATTAAGTGTAATTGCAATTAGTAAAGTGTGTATAGCTCCAGTGCTTGTGAGAATAGTGAAGGGAAGTTGGAAGGCATTAAGTGGAATTACTTGGAAAATAAAGACAGTGAACTCTAAGGAGCCAATGTATATTCTCGCCTCAGCTGATCTTATGTACTGCACACCTAAAGGCTGACCATAGGAAGAACAACTCACTGGGCAACGTCGTTCCTGTACTGAACTACTGCTGTTGGAGCCTGTGGCAGTGTGGGGTGGGGACGTAACGCTGGTGTCAGGAGTGAGGTTTATTTAGGACTGCAGTGAGTCTAATCTTCGACATGGAGCAAGAAGGTGTCCAGACAAAAGGCCAAGCTAGGCAGGAAGAGGCATCGCAGGGTGGAATTATGAAACTATTACAAGCACTTGTGCAGACACAGAACGAAGTAAAAAAAACAACTCCAAGCACAGTTACAGGCCCAAAGTGAAGAGCTCAGGAACGAATTTAAATAACTGTTACAAGAACAATTACAGGCAGAGAAGAAAGAACTCAAAGTACTTTTACAAGTACAAAATGGAGAACAGAAAAAGCTCAGAAAAGAAATCAAAGAACAACTACAAGCACAGAACGAAGGACAGAAAAAGATCGAAGAACAATTACAAGAACAGAAGAAAGAAATCAAAGAACAATTGCAGGCACAGAACGAAGAACAGAAAGAACGATCTGAACAACTTAAAGAGGCATTACAAGAGCAACAGAGGGAAATTCAGCTGAGGGCGCAAGGACAGCCAGATGCATTCATGGGGGGAATCAAGGAAGAACAGCAACAGATTAAGGAGGAAGTAGATGCCAAGCAAGAGCAGCAAAAGTATGAGGTAAGCAATAACTTGACAGAGTGTAAACAGCATGTAGACAAACACCTGAAGACAATTAGTGAGGAAATAGTGACGGAGTGCAGACAGCACGAGGAAAACCAGCTGAAGATTAGTGAGGGAATTGTGACAGAGTGCAGACAGCATGTAGATAGCCAGTTAAAGCATGCAGTCGATAATGAGAAGATAATTAGTGAGAATATGGAGGCTGTAGAGAAATATTGCACTGCTGAGCCTCAGGTTAGTGTACAGAGAGCATATGAAAGGAGTGGACAGTGTATGGTGAGTCTTGGCGGATCCCAGGCATCTGAAGATGGCATTGCAGGGTTGAATAATAAGAATGTTGGAGGTTCAAGTCCTGGACATAATTATGATGCCTCAGTTTTTAGGCCCCAAACCAGTGAAGTGCATGGCTATAATGGGGATCCAGTTAAGAAGAAACCTCAAGAAAGTGATGGTAGAGTATCTCGGGAAGCTTACCGTGCTCAGTTTGAGTTACTTGCGGATCAGAATGGTTGGGATGATAAGAAGGCTGCAGAAGACCCACCACTGAAGAAATGCAGGAGAACCTTGATGAATAGTGTGCGAGAAGACAGAAGAACAGACAACAAGGAGTGTGGTAAGAACAGAAATCAGAGGAAGAAATGCTGCTGTACTGTAGTGACCTGGGGAGGAGGCAGATGGAGAGTGCAGATTTGCAACTGGTGCTGGAGTGGCTGCAGCGGAGTGCAGTGCAACCATCGTGGGGAGGAGTTTCCAGGTTGGGCCCTGCGATCGGGAGCTGCTGGAGTCAGAGGGACCTTCTTTGTTGCAGCAGACTACTGGAGCGTCAATGGGAGACGCCCAATGGCCTCAGCAAGTGTTGACAACTGGTGGTTCTGAAGAACATGAGGTCTGAGATCTTGGATGAGTCCCATAACCAGATCACTAGTGGGCACCTGGGAGTGAAGACAATTCTAAGCCAGCTGCGACACAACATCTACTAGATTGGCATGTATCAGGATGTTGAAGAGTGGTGTCGGACCTGTGATGTGTGCTGTGTCAAGAAGAGGACCAAGACCTTCCAGGAGGAGTGGACTGTGTGGAGGAACAAGGATATCATCAGAAGCGGCATAGAAGAAGACCTGATAAGTTGAAAGATTATTTTGTGTACGGTTAGATGTTTAACTAGGATTAAGGTTTATGTTTGTATATACTGTTTAGTTTTGTCAGGACGACAAAGAACTAGGGAGGGGGTAGTGTTATGAAGGGAGGTTTGCCAGCTAGGTAATCTCGTACCTTCGAGACGTTTCTCATACCGTAAGTTCCGGTACGAGTCATCAGAGTTGCCAGTTTGCCTGCTGTTTGTGAGAGTAGTTGTTTCGTAAGTTATGCATTAATTTTTGTGCTCTTTTTCTCAATAATGCTTTATTTCAATGATTGCTTGTTAAATTATGTAGTTTAAGTTAGTATGGTAAATAATTTAGAGTGTTATGTATTGTGAGACAACTCTCCATGTTTTGATGTGTCTGAGTTGGCAACTGGTGCCCGTCGAGAGTATACTCGTGAAGTGTAGACGTTTCTCGAATAATGCAAGCTTATATAAGATGAGGTAGAGATTATTACAAGTTTAGTCGGGTTTCAGGACAGTTTGAGTGAAGTGCAGTCAGTTTTGGTGTAGTGCAGTGTCAGTGTCAGTGAAGATTGTATATTTTTGGAACTTGAGAAAACAGTGGAGTGACAAGCATTAAGTGTAATTACTGTCAGTGAAGATTATTTTCGGCACTTGTGTAATAAGTGAATGTTAGTAAGCATTAAGTATACTAACTGTGAAGTGTTGTCAGGCATCAAGTGTAATTGCAATTAGTAAAGTGTGTATAGCTCCAGTGCTTGTGAGAACAGTGAAGAGAAGCTGGAAGGCATTAAGTGGAATTACTTGGAAAATAAAGATGGTGAATTCTAAGAAGCCAGTGTTTATTTTCGCATCAGCTGATCTTGTGTACTGCACACCTAAAGGCAGGGCTGGACTCAGGGGTGGGCCCATGGGGTCTGGGCCCTGGGCCTCCCACCAGAAGGGGCCTCCCACCAAACGTTGGGCAACTTGACAGTTGGTATTTTTCATTACCAAAACAGGGCCTATTTGGAAATGAAAAATCCGTCAGATAATGATTAAGCATGATTGGGTAGCCTATTGGATTTGGAGATGGTAATGAACTTGATTGGATGATGTACTCAATTAACCTGTTGGCTTTTAGAACACGGGAATGCAGAACATATGCCGTTAATTTTCAAATGAATAATTTTTTCCCTTATACATGTACCTATAGTGGCAAGGGATAAATACGTGAATAATCTTTAAGAAACTTGGTAATGTCACTGATAATGCCCTGGCTCTGAACATTTGTGTGTCACAGCTTCATCCAGTCTGCTCTGTTCGAAATCTGGGTGTTTATTTTAATTCAAAGTTAAAAGACAAGGAACATATTAATCAAGTTGTCAGAGGGTGCGACTTGCATATCAGAAATCTGTACTCTGTGAGAAAATTCCTGAACAGACGGTGCCTCGTAACATTGGTCCATGAGTGGTCTTGTCTCGTGTTGATTATTGTAATTCACTGTGGACTGGCCTTCCAAATCATATACTAACAAAAGTTCAGTCTATGTTGAACAGGGCAGCACGGCCTATCTTTGGTCATCCCCCGAGAGCCTCGACTACACCGATCCTGACTGGGCTGCATTGGTTACCAGTAAAGGCTAGAATTGAATTTAAAATGTGTCTTATTACAGTCAAGGTTTTTAAGTTTGGTGAACCGAAGTATCTTGTTGAATTGCTAAAACTCCCATCGGCATGCCTGGGTGTGATGTTATGTAATGAAGATGATTCCTTGTCTCTTGACGAGGCAGAAGCCATTCAACAGTCATCTTTCCCTGATTGTTCTTTTGTGTATAGAGCCCCTTGATTATATAACAGATTGCCATTGTACATGAGACAACACTTTTCTGCTGAATCCTTCAAGAGACAGCTGAAAGCCTTTCTTTCTTCAAAATGCTATGACCTGGAGAGAGGTACTATGACGGATGATTATAGGGTTTAATTATTGCCACTTTATATATATATATATATATATATATATATATATATATATATATATATATATATATATATATATACAGTATATATATATATATATATATATATATATATATATATATATATATATACAGTATATATATATATATATATATATATATATATATATATATATATATATATATATATATATATATATTAATGATAAAGTTCGTATTGTATATGAGAGATGTCACAATTCTTGTAATTGTAAAAATAATGTATATGTCTGTCGAGCGCTTGTGAAATCCCTATGGAAGAAGTGGCACTTTTGAGAAACAAAAAAAAAAAAAAAAAAGATTATTATTATTATTATTATTATTAATGAACAACTGAATCTGGGAATGAAAATTGAAGAATTTGGTTATATACCCAAGTTCAAATCTGGCAGCCTTGGAGCCGGTGCCAGCCGCCAACAAGTGTTCATATTTGATCACTTGTTGTCACTGTCAGAGGATTTCATTCCTGTCGTCGATCAGTTCATAGCTTCTCTTAATCAATGGCTGCTTTGGCCGCTTCGGACGACTGACAAAGCTATCCTCTGAAGAGCTGTCTAGAGCAGCTAAGAAATTACTGGATGTCTATCCCAACGATCTGGAGACTTCATTTCCTGAAGAGGTCATCCAGTTTGCTCCTTTTGCGAATATTATGCTGATGAAGAGCCAAACGACGTCAGCGCTGAGCTATTTCTCTACAATCTTATCCACGATAAGCATGTGCTAGATATTTTCCCCAGTGTGGAGGTAGCCCTGAGAATGTACTTGGCTTTAATGGTGAGCAACTGCAGTGCTGAGCGTTTTTTTTTTTTTTTTCAATCTGAAATTGATTGAGAATCGCCTACGAACAAGCAGGACACAGGAATGACTTGTGAATTTGACAGTCATAAGCACTGAGTCGGACATCCTACGCTCATTGGATTTTGATGATTTAATAAGAGAATTTTCCATTAGAAAATTGCGGAAAGTATCTGGACTAGGCCAGATTTCTAGAAACTGTTCGTTCAATGAACAGTCTATACAAGTGTTGAGTGGTGAGTGTTTTTTTTTTTTTTCCTCACTTCATGATTATTCTGTTTTGTGTGGTATGCTAGGAAGTGTTCAGTGCATTTCAGGACTGCTCTGTTTTTTTTTTTTTTTTTTTCCATTCAGGGCTAATTAATGTGGAGAGTTTTCAGAAAGCATCATTTTTACCTGATCTTTAATGACATCAGTTTCTGAATATAGTATCATAGGTCGTCGGGAGCGAGTTGTATCGTGCGAACGAGTATATCGTTGCAACGCAACAGTGCGAGGATTAAATTTTTTTTTCATTTAGCACCATGCTAATTTGATGCTTGGGATGGGCCCCCCACCAACGAGGGTCCCAGGCCCCCCACATCCCAAATCCGGCACTGCCTAAAGGCTGACCATAGGAAGAACAACACACTGGACAACGTCCTTCCTCTACTGAACTATTGCTGTTGAAGCCTGTGGCCGTGTGGGGTGGGGACGTAACAATATGTTTTAACGGGGAGAAAGGTGCCCTTGAAAGAGGAATTTATAGGGGCATATAGCTTTTAGATCGAATAATGAAGGTAAAGAAGAGTCTTGGATGGAAATATAAGAGGAAACAGAGAATACTGATGAGATGTAGTTTGGTTTTTGGTTTTAAAGCAGGCAAAAGTACCACTGATATATTATTTATTCTCCGACAGCATTGGAACAATGGTAAGGGAAGCAGAAAGAGTTATGGATTGTTTCTGTTGATTCAAGAAAGGCTTTTGGCAGAGCATTAAGGGAGATGGTGAAGTTCGCACTGAGAAAGCTTGAGACTCAGGAGTGAATGGCTAGACTAATCACGGTAACGTACGAGGGTGCTCGCACCCGAGTGAGAGTGAATGGAGGTTTGAGTGATAAATTTTCCATGAACATTGGTGAGCATTAGGAATCAGTTCTCAGTCCACAATTGTTTATCATGGTGCTTGAAGCTCTCTCGTGTGACTTCAGAACTGGACTCACATGGGAGAGGTTGTATGTTGATGGCTTCTTGTTGACTGCGGAGAATGACGTGGTAGCGAAGGAATGAATTATGAAGTGGTGAGATGGAATGAGATACAGGGGTCTGAGATTAACTTTGATAATACAAAGTGATGATATCTAGAGTAGGTAGCAATACTGTTAAAAAGGAAGGAACGTGGTCATGCACATTTTTTTTTTTTATGTGAGGAAGAAGGAACCAAAGGCTAAGCCCGCAAAACAATTCCTTCCAAGAAAAAAACAAACAAAAAATACAAAAGAGAGCCAAATTCAAGATCCGTGAATTTCGAGATATCTGGACACACTGCGTTTCAAAGACTGGAGATCATAGGAGGAGGGAAATACAGACAAAGGGAGACAGTTCCAGAGTTGACCTGTTGCATAAATGAAGGACTGGAAGTAGCGGTTAACTCTTGCATTAGAGAGTTGGACAGAAAAGGGATAAGAGTTTGATGCTAGATGGGTGCTACGTACCCGTCGTAGAGGTGGAGGGATGCAAGCAGGCAGTTCAGAGGAGCAGTGACCATTGATGTACCAATAGAAAAGAGATAAAGAGGCAACAGTGCGGCGAGGAGACAGAGGTTGAAGTGAGCCAGTAAAAGGAGGAGAGTTAATGAGATGAAAAACCTTTGACTCCACCCTAGTAAGAAGAGCTGTATGTGGGGAGCTTCACACATGAGAGTTGTACTCTAAACAGGGGCAAATAAAACCCGTGTATAAAGTCAACAACTGTGCAGGGGTAAAGAAGGCATGGAGTCGGCTTAGCACACCCAACCTCTTGGAAGCAGATTTTACAAGAGACGCAATATGATCTTTCCAAGTAAGTCCCGAGTGAATAAAACCTCAAGCATGTTCAAGGATGATGCAGGATTGAGCTGGATAATATTAAACATTAGTGGGTACTCCTGTGCAAGATTTTGACGGGTTGACAGGTGTAAAAACTGAATCTTTGATGCATTAAAAACAAGATTATTTTTACCCCAGTCAGAGATATGAGCTAAGTCAGATATTAGGTGTGCCATAGCCTTATCCTTTGTTTGTTGAAGTAACTGCTGAGATGGACGTTGAGGAAACCGAATGAAAAAGTGAAGGGTGGAATCATCAGCGTACAGGTGGATAGGGTTAGATGTACAGCTTAGGAGATCATTGATGAATAAAATGAAAAGAGTTGGTGATAGGACAGAGCCTTGAGGAACACCACTGTTGATAGATCTAGGAGAAGAATGGTGCCGTCTACAACAGTAGGTACAGAACGACCAGAAAGGAAACAATAGATGAAGGCACAGATGAAAGGATAGAAACCGTAAGAGGGAAGTTTGGAAGTTAAAGATTTATGCAAGACTCCATCGAAAGCCTTTGAGATGTCAAGTGCAATGGCAAAGCTTTCGCCAAAGTCCCGAAAGGAGGATGACCAGGAGTCTGAAAGGTAGGTGAGAAGATCGCCAGTGGGGCGTCCCTGACGGAACCCATACTGATGATCAGAAAGAAAGGTTGTGATAGGAAAGATCCTTTAAAATTTTTCTGTTCAGAATAGACTTGAAAACCTTTGAGACACAGGATGATAAAGCAAACGGACGATAGTTAGAGGGTTAGGAATGGTCACCTTTCTTTGGGACTGGCTGAATGAGAGCAAACTACTAGCAAGAAGGAAAGGTACAAGTAGAAAGACAAACGCGAAAGAGTTTACCTAAGCAGGGTGTAAGCACAGAAGCACAGGTCTTGAGGACGACAGGAGGGACTCCATCTGGCCCAAATGCCTTGTTATTACTGAAGCCAGTGATGGCAGAAAATACATCAGCTGAAGTAATTTTAATGTCAGCCATGAGGAAGTCAGAGGGTAGGGAAATTATGGAGAAACAGCACCGGAATCGTCTAAGGTGGAATTGGAAGAGAAAGTGTGAGCGAAGAGATCTGCTTTATCAGTAGAATAAATAGCAACAGAGCCATCAGAGTAGAAAAGAGGAGGGAAGGATGATGAGGCAAAAAATGTTAGAAAGGTTTTTGGCAAAGTGCCAGAAGGAGTGGGAAGAATTCGAGTTGGAGAGTTGAGAACATTTAGTACGGATGATATTATTTTTATTAGAACGAAGAACAGACTTAGCACGATTCCGGGCAGACATATTAAAAAGATGTGATTCAGGGGTGGGTTGGCTCTGGTACCTTTTATAGGCCATCTCCATTTTGCGGGCAGCATTAGAACAAGCGTGATTAAACCAAGGCTTTCTTGCATTAGACAAAGGATATAAGTTTGCTGCTACAGTGTTCAGTAATCTCCATCTTGTGCGGTGTTTGTGGTAAGTGGGTGGTTAAGAGATGTGGTATTAGAGATAAGCTGCAAAATAATGCTGATATTGAGTGCAGAAGCGGAAGGACTGGAAAAGGGTGCTATACTGGCCAATCTTCTGGGTGTGTGGAGGTGTTTTGTTTTTGTTACTTGGGGGGGAATGCTCGAGGTGAGGCTGTATCGAGCTTAGATGCAAGTGTAAGGTGTGATGGAAATGAATTTAGGGAGTTATTGCCTCACCCGACACTGAGAATGTCCTGCCTCCGCGAAAGGATCCTTGTATGTTTCATGTATTAGGAGTGTAATACTGTATGGTAGTGAGACTTGCGCAGTAAAGGAGGAAGACATTCGTAGGGTCAAATGTACAGATATGAGAATCTAAAGATGGATGTATAGTGCGTCCTTGCATAACAGGTCTTCAGTAGGGTGGGTCGTGACTGCCATTGACAATTGAAGAACTAAGAGTAATAATGGGTCTTGAATGTATAAGTGTTTTGATGGGAAAATGTAAACTGAGATGGCTTTGACATGTGGAGACGATGGAAAATTCGATTGCGTGCGGAAGGTGAAACGTGTTAACGTTGGGAGTGGAACAGAGAGAGGTAAATCGATAAAGTCGGGATGAAGTCATAAACTTCATAAAGTAAGACTTCAGAGTTAAAGGACTGAATACAAAGGCTGCTAGAGATCAAGCAGCGTGGGGAACCGCAACTAAATAACCAAACCGACGCATGAAAGCATGTTGGAGCCTTGATAAACGAACGAATGAACGACAACCGTCTGACTATTATTCATTTCCTAAGTGTACTCAGTCAGCCTCTTCCCCTGGCTACCACCTCCAGTCCTTTTAAGGCAATGAAACCATGCACGGTAACTTTAAGAGGTACTGATTACAATTTTATAATTGGCATAGAGATGGAAATCTCTCTCTCTCTCTCTCTCTCTCTCTCTCTCTCTCTCTCATACAGTGGCGTTTCCTGTCCTCAGTGTTCATCCATTTCATTTCACCATAGTTAAAATTTTCACCACAGTTTTTGCGTGCCTGTGAAGTGTCCAATAAAACGTCGGTTCTGCCAGCCATCGTGAAATTGGCCGAGTATCAAAAGAGGCAACTAAAAAATATCATATATTTTTACGTTCAGTGGGAGTTTATTAGAGACCAGACTGCCGGCAAGTTAGGAGGAACATGTAATTTTGTCTGTTACGGTTGCATGACGTCTGTGACACTTCCTGATCTCTCCTATTTACTTTTGAAATTTATAGGAGCGCTGGCAGATACCGGTATCTGATGTACAGTTAACTCCATCACTGACGACATTATGACCCTCATGAATAGAGCCTGGGCCTCATCATCAAACTGACCTTCATTGTCGCTAAGAAATTATGTGCTCAGGGAAATCTCTCAGTGACAATGAATATAGGGGCAGGTAGTATGACACACACACACACACACACACACACACACACACACACACACACACACACACGGTGTGTGCTGTGGCTAGCTAGCAAGTCCCCACACACTAATGGACTCATGTGCTGGCAATCAACCTCGTGTGCTGCTTCTAAAAACTCCGCCACAATTCGTTTGGAAAGTGAAGGGACGATGACAGTGAAAACTATTTTCGTCGCTGAAGAGGTTCTTTATTGGTGGTGTCTTAGCAGACCGGGATGTTAGTGTGTGACTGTGTTGCGTGTTGTTGGTGTGTATGTAACTGTGACGCTTGTTTATTTATGTATGTACATCTGTATGCATGCATGTGTGTGTGTGTGTGTGTGTGTGTGTGTGTGTGTGTGTGTGTGTGTGTGTGTGTGTGTGTGTGTGTGTGTGTGTTAGGGTATTAATTTCTCTTGTCCTTCTGCTCAGTTCCCACCGCTTTGCTTTATCATTATCAGGTTATGTGGCTCTGGTACAAATTAATCGTTCGAGAAAGACTAATAATTATCATATATTGCATAACTGATTTAAAAGTATGGACACCTTAGGCGTGTACGACAGTTTGGAAAAGATTGTACGGAGAAAGGTAGAGCAGCCTGGCACTACTATAGGTGTCCAACGTTCCACTTGACCTTATCTCCTTCCTTTACCACTTTTATTATCTCTTTTCATTCCTCCTCCATTTATTCCTGTTCTCTTTTTTTTTTGTTTTTTTAATCTTCTCATTTACTTTCTACTTCCTGTTTTTTTTTCTCATTCTTTAACCATTTCTATCCAGTTCCTTGCCTTTCATTCTCCAGTATATGTCTTTTTCTGTTTCATGTCTTCTGAAAGTCCACTTTGTTTTTCTTTCTTTGTTATCTTCAGTCTTACATAAAGAGAGGTAGGAGACGAGATGAAGTAAGGTAAAAAGCCTGAAACTCTACTACAGGTGTACTGATTTAACAGCTTTATCATTTATACTTCATTATCTTCCTTTCTCCATGCTTTTTTTTCTCTCTCCCTGGCTTCATATTTTCATTTATATTTGTTCTTTTATTTTCTAACCTTCTCAGTTCCTAACTTTTCCTAACTTCCTTTCTTTTGTGTCATTTCCTTTGGTTGTGTTCCTTTTTTTTTTTTGCCTTTTCCGTTTGATTTCTTCTCTTTTTCTTTGTCCGTTCTTTCTCATTTCCTTTTCATTATCCGTCCTCTTTATCTCTCCTTTCTCTCTTCATTATATTACAGCAATAAAGCAACAGGAGAAGTAGGAGCCGAGATGAAGTCGGTGGAGCTGCCTGGGTCACTAATAATGGTGTCCGGATTTCGGATCTTCCTTTCACGCCTGGCTCCTTTTTTGATGATTCTCATATTCTTTTTTTTTCATTTTCTTTCATGTTTCCCATATTCTCATTATAATTCTCTATGATTCGTTTTTCATTCTTTTCTGCTTTTCATTTTTGTTTCTCTTCTCCTTTCAAATAGTAGTCCGTTCTCCTTTTTATCTTTCATTTTGTCGTTTATCTCTCATTCCTTTTTGTTTTCCTATTAACTCTCATTTTCTTGTTTCCGTGTATTTTTTATCTTATCCTTTTTTCCTCCTTCCCCATTATTTTCTTCCCTCTTGCTCTCTTCGTTATGGTTCACCATCTCAATTTACAAGAGCGGCAGTACGTGAGATCATGTAAGGTTATCACCAGTAATAGCCTGCTGGACATCACAGTTATCATCACCATCATCATCATCATTATCATCACCATGATCCGTACAAAAATCGTTATAGGCTACTCGTCGCTTGTAACTTATATCATCATCACCATCATTCATTTTCATCATCATCATCATCACCAGCGTCATCAACATGAGCGTCATCATCATTAACTACATTAGAGCAAAATCACTATTATATTACAGCATCACATTTCCTTCGTCCCTTCTCCTCTTCCTTGATTCACTTTCATTCCCTTATTAATCTTTCTTCTTCATTCTAATGTACTTATTTTTTCCCTCCTCTTTTTTTTTTTATAATATTTTTTTACTCGTGGATATTTCTTTCACTTCATATTTTCCTCATATACGTTTCTTTCTCTTCCCTTTCATCTCGTTCTTTCTACTTTTCATTCTCACCCCATTTTTTTCTGTTTTTCCCCTAAATTATGTCGCCATAAGCTGCAAGAAAGGTAGGAGGTGAGATGAAATAAGGTGGAGTGGACTGGGACTCAACTACGGGTGCACCGAGTTAACACATTTGCCATTTATACCTTAGTATTTATTCATTTATTTATTTATTTTTTTTTTTGCATTCTTTCCTTCTGTTTTCTTTCGTGTTTCCTCCATTTTGTTTCCTTTTCTTCTTTCTTTTTCATTTTCGTATTATTCTCTTACTTCCTTTCCTCTCTCATTTACTTTCTTTTCTTTCTCATTTTCATTCATTCTATATTCTTTTTCTTTCTTCCCCTTCTTTCTCTGCTTGCAGCTTCTCATCACTTCTTTCTACTGTCCTTCTTCACTGTATTACAACAGTTTAGCAAAAATAAAAGTAGGAGCCACGTGAAGTAGGGTGAAGCGACCTGGGACAAATGGTGGCTGGGGTTTGACCTCACCGCTGAGTCGGCCTTTTTTTTTTTTCCTTATCTTTGCACTTAAACTCGTTATGATTCTTGTTAGCATTTTTTCCTTGGTTTTCCTTCCCTCTTCATAGATTTCTTATTTTCCCTGTTCCTTTTTCCTTTCTTTCCCTTTCCTTTTTCAGTTTCCCAGTTGTATTCGAGAATTCCATTCTTTCTTACATTGCTCATTTGGTCTCTCGTTCTGTTTCCCCTTTTACCCTTCTTTTTTTTTTTTTCTTTCCCATTTCTACCTGTTTTCTTTCCCATTTCTTTTTTCACCTTTTCCCTCTTTTCTTTATATTAAAGTACAGCGTCACAAGCCAGAAGTGACTAGATGAAATAATTACTAACCTAATGTATATCAACATCATCTTCATTATCACTACCACCACCACCAACAACAACAACAACAACAATATTAACACTATCATCATCACAATGAGGATCTACACAGCCTACACTATCATCATTATCACCATCACCACCATGGCTACATGAGATACCACTGGTATCCTCGTATTAAATCATCATAAGCTACAAGAGAGGTACGAGGCGAAGTGATATCAGTTAGGGAGGCAGGGAAATTTGCTGCAAAGGTGTACCGAGTTCAGCCCTTCAACCTTGAAGTCATGATCCTCATTTTACAAATTTATGTTTTTTTAGTTTACTTTTTCGTCCAGTATCGCTTCCATTTCTTGCTTTCTCTTTTCTCCTTTTTCCTTATATATTTTTTCTTTACGTTCACTCATTTTCACTGTTTTTTTTTTTTTTTTATCAGATCGCCTATCTCCTTTCCATTTGTTCTCGTTCACTCTTTCATTCTATCTCATTTTTGTATCTTTAGTATGTTGTCCAGGCTCGTGCCAGTATGTTTGCTTGATTTTGGGAAATTTACGTTGATTCTCAGGATACTGTGACTCACTCTGGACTGAATACAATCGTTTGGCAGCAGCTGCAATAAAATACTAGATCTGTGAACGAAGTAAAATAAACACAAAGTAATTATAGAGACAATGATATGATAAATATAATAAGAGAGAGTATTGTTATGAAGGGAGATTTGCCAGTCAGGAAGTCTCGTACATTCGAGACGTTTCTGGTACCGTAAGTTCCTGTACGAGTCAGAGTTGCCAGTTAGCCTGCTGCTGGTGAGAGTAGTCATTTCGTAAGTTATGCATTAATTTCATGTGCTTTTTCTTAATGTTTTATGTAAGTGATTGTTTGTTAAATTATGTTATTCAAGTTCGTATGGTAAATGATTTGGAGTGTTATGTAATGTAGGAAAACTCTAGCATGTTTTGATGTCTCGTAGTTGGTAACTGTTGTTGCTAGGGGCTGATGCAACAATATGTCTTAGAATGTTGGAGAAGTAGAAGTTTCGAGAGTAATGCAAGCTTATATAAGGATGGGGTAGACACTGTTTTGAGCTTTTAGTCGCGTTTCAGTTCAGTGTGAGTGAAGTGCAGTCGGTTTTGGTGCAGTGCTGTTAGTGCAGTTTGTGGAGAGTTGTTTTGCAAGCATTAAGTGTAATTACTGTCTGTGAAGATTGTATATTTTTGGTACTTGTGAAAACAGTGGCAAACAGTGACGGGTTACTGAAGTTTGTATATCATTGGAAGTGGAGAAAACAGTGAAGTGTTTGAGCATTAAGTGTAATAACAGTTAGTAAAGTGTGTATAGCTCAAGTGCTTGTGAGAACAGTGAAGTTGGAAAGAATTAAGTGGTATTACTTGGTAAATAAAGACAGTGAACTTTAAGGAGCCAGTGTTTATTTTCGCCTCAGCTGATCTTGTGTACTGCACACCTAAAGGCTGACCATAAGAAGAACAACTCACTGGGCAACGTCCTTCCTGTACTGTACTACTGCTGTTGGAGCCTGTGGCAGTGTGGGGTGGGGACGTAACAGTATGATGAAAGTATTGTATTTTATTACAAAGTATGATATAAACAGGTTGCAAGTGGATTAAGTATGATTAAGAATGGTTATGATAAATCTGATGTGGAAGTTGTGAGTAAATGAAGATAGGGAAAAAAAAAAGACTATGATAGAATATAATAAAGTTATACAAACAAGAGTACGATAAGGGAAACAGTGGAAAGTGAAAGTGTCATAATGTGTAGAATATGAAGCAAAATTAGAGATTTTATAAAAGAATGGTGACAAAAGTATAAAAGATAGAATATGAGAAAGAAGAAGAATGACAAGAGAAGGCCTAATATGGGGCAAGAGGGAAGAGTGGAAAGCAAGAGGCGAAGATGACCGAGATGGATCTACTCCCTGCTCCGCACTGGGTGGCCTGAGGTTCAGCCACACAATTCATCACCATCTGTTTTGTTTTAGTGATGATCTGTCAGTGTATTTACCTATCTGTCTACCTCTCTACCTCTTCATCTAAATATTAGTCCATCTTTTTAATTATCAGTCCCTCTGTCTATTTACTCATGTACCGATTTATCTACAGCTACAGCAGAACATTAAGTGGCCGCGGTTCGATGTGCCGACATGATGCACCTTTAGTACGATTGGGTAATTTATATCTTTTCCTGCTACCGCCAAATGATTTTATTCAGCTAAGAGCCCTCTAGTAGAGAAGGGGTTATTATGGACGATACCCAACCTCTCCAGTTCCAAAACTCTGCCCTAAGTTGCTTAAGTTTGTCAGGAGATACGAAATATAACATGAAACATAAAGATGTGATGAGACTGGCCAGAGTCCAACGGTTTGGGTCTCTGCAACCCTGGCACGGAGGTCGATTGCCTTCTTTTTCGTTCCTTTTTCCTGTCATCATTAGAATTATAAACCATCATCATCATCATCACTATTCAGCATCATTAACATCACCACCATCACTGGCTAAGCAGATTTACTGAACAAATTAGTTTTTTTTTTTTTTTTAATTTTGTGCTATTTCTCGTAGTTGAATGGTAGATTAAGACTACTTCGGCTATACATCCTTCCCATAATACTTCTTCCTGACTGTCACCATCTTCTAGAGTCTCTTGTTAAAGTTCTGCACTGAAGATGGAGTGCTGGCAATTTCAGGCCAAGATAATGTAGACGGAGAATTAAATTACTCTTGTGAAGCAGGAGTATTAGGTGGGTGGTACTGGAAGGTGTCCAATAATTCTCGCATTTTTAGATCCAAGTCAGAGTTGCCAGATAGCCTGTTGCTGTGAGTGGAGGTGTTTTGTAAAGTTAGGCATTAATTTTCATTCGTTTTCCCTATGACGTTTTATTTCAAATATTGCTTCATAAATTATGTAATTAAATTTCAGTTTGTATGAAAAAAAAAATTAGAGTTCCACGTAATGTAAGAAAGCTCTGGAATATTTTGGACGTTTCCGACAGAGAAAACTCTTGTTGGAAGGAGCACGTACTAGAATATTCGAGTTTCGAGCAAGGTTACACAAGGATGGGGGAGATAATAGAGGAGTTTCTGTCATTTTAGTTTTACTTGCGGCCTTGCAAATTTAGTGTAGCTCCGGCACTTGTGAAATCAGTGAAGTGTAGTTGGCAAGTAAGAGGGAAAAATCTATGACACGGAAGTAGAAGAGAGAAAGGTGTAAACTCGGCACATAAGTACCGGTAGTATTGGGCGAGAGTTTCAGGCTGTTGTATCTTACTTGACCCCACCTCATAACTCTCATTTTACCCGCAGTGCTGTAACACTATGAAGAAAGGAGGGGGGAAAAAAAACAGGAAAGGGAGAAAGGAAGATGATGAGGAAGACAGGCGGGAAAAAATGAGAAACGAAGAAAGAAAACAGAAACAAAACGAGAAAAAGGTGAAATGCGAGTAATAATTGTCAGAAAAGGATGAAATCTGGGAAACCTATTTATGTCCAGGGTCGTGTCATCTTGTTTCCTACCACACTCCCTAGTACACTATAGCTATTTCCATCATTCCTCTTACCGTACTCAGTTTCTTTTCCCTACCACCCCCAACTTTCCTTCCTCTCTTTCTCCCTGATTTCTTCCCCCAAAATTCAGTTGTCATTATTGTCTTTCGGTCTACTATACCTCATACCAATTATTAATCTGGCCAAGCATGTAAGGCAACACTGTTCCCGCCGAGATTCTGATTGGCTGGAGGTGTTTGTTCAATTTCGTTGTTGCTTAAACCGATACTCTCTTTATTATCAGATGTGGTACTGAGTTTGTCGACAATACAATCGTCAAAAGCAATAAGAAATCCCTCATATACTTAACAACAATGAAATTTTCGTAGGACGATAGAGATTTGAGTCAACAAAGTGTTATAACAGTCCAAGTCAAGGTCAGCATTCGAACAATTCCTTTATCCCCGACACTCCATAACAGATTATTAAGGAAACCTGCTTAATTTAAGTATTAATATAACATTTAAATTGTAAGTACAGTCCGTACTGTGATAATAGAGGAGATATAATGAAATATTTTTCCTTTAGCCTACTTTAATTTTCGCGACTTTTTCAAACCTCCCTCCCCGCCGAACTCGTCTATTCATTAGAATTTTTAATTATTCAGAGTTGTGGCACTATTTAAGGGTGTGGACTGATCTTATAATTTAAATGTGTGTCATACCAACGCTTAGATTTAGCAGGTTTCCTTAATATTCTGTTATATTAAGGAATGTCGGAGACAAAGGAATTTGTCAAATGCTGACCTTGACTTGGACTGTTATAATACTTTGCTGACTCATCTATCTTCCTACGAAAATTTCATTGTTGTTAAGTATATAACGGATTTCTTATTGTTTCTGACGACTGTATTGTGGACAAACTCTGTATCACATCTGATAATAAAGAGTGTATCGGTTTAAGCAACAACGAAATCGAAGAAACATCTCCAACCAATTAGAATTTCGGCGGGAACAGTGTTGCCATACATGCCTGGCCAGATTAATTGGTATGAGGTATACATTCTTTCCTCCTCCCTCTTCCGAACCGTATCTTAAACCATTTCCATCCAAACGCACCACTTCGCCTGCCTTTAATTCCAGCCCACCTCATACTACTTGGCTGTGTATTATTCCTAGTATAGTGATCGTTATTCTGCTCCAGAGGTACATTCTCACGAGCAGCATCAGGATCGTGTTTTGCTTGTTTAGGTTTTGCATACTTGGAGTAAACGGAAATTGCTCCTTCAGCTAAATTATTTCTGCACCTGTGTGAGAACACGAACAACACTTTGCGAAATTCTGTGAGCACCGAAAGCAGTAATGTGCAAAGGAAGAACGGGAGTATGGAGGGGAGAGATGGATGGAGCGGGAAAGGAGAGAAGGTGGATATTTAGATATCATTAATGAAGCGGAAAGAGTAGTGAGGGGAGGATAGGTGAACTGGGCCGGGTAGAAGGAAAGAGAGAGAAAACTAGTGGAACAGGGAGAGAAGAGAGGATGTGGAGGGATGAGAGAGATTAAGGAAGGTAGCAGGATCAAAATGGGGGTATATGATAGGGAGGGATAATGGGATAGTAGGAAGAAGGTGATGAGGAGGAGTGATGAGTCAGTGGGAAGGTGGAGGGTGTGTGTGTGATACGTGTTCATGCTGGGGTGGAGAAATTATGGAGAGCATGGAAACAGCAATCAAGAGAACTAGGATGGAAAGGAGATATACAGGGAGGACAACAGAAGGGGAAAGACGGGAGGGATCAGGGAAAGAAAGTGGTTATGGCATTTATGGCAGGAGTGTTCGTTCGTTTGAAGATTTCCTCCACCTATAGTGGAGGCCGGGCCATACATTAGCCCGGTGGCAGGAGTGTGTGTGTGTGTGTGTGTGTGTGTGTGTGTGTGTGTGTGTGTGTGTGTTCAGGTGTTCAGGTCAATGCGAGCAGAACATTAAGAATATATATATATATATATATATATATATATATATATATATATATATATATATATATATATATATATATATATATATATATATATATCCAATCCTATTTTGCCTCATAAGGAGCGTAGGAGCTTGGGGCTAGGTAAGTTGATCCTGACATTTAAGATGAGAATGACCAGCCTCACTCATCCTTGAATGGCATTACGTGAACAATTAACCCCAACTACCCCTTGGATATAAACCTTCAACGGCTCAATCCGATTGGAGTGCCGTAATTACACACTAAACCACCAGGCACCAAAATCTGGTTATATGGTTACCACCCAGAGTGGTACAGGAGACCATTTGGCTTGTCACTCAGTGTAGAGTCACCCAGAAGCAGAAATATATATATATATATATATATATATATATATATATATATATATATATATATATATATATATATATATATATATATATATGTGCTCGACTCTGGGCATAGGCTTCACAGCCTGCTCCCGAGGCCCAGTAGTCCTCCTACACACCATACACCTCTACATGTCACCACTTGGGCGCTAACACCCACCGTCCATATTGAATACATGCTAGGGCTGTCTCATACAGGACTGGTGTATTGGCATTAGAGGGAGTATTTTTACATGTCGGCGGGTCTTCTGGTAGATCGGTAAAGTCTTCTTTGTATGAAATTCAAATCTTTAAACTGTTCCCTGCCCCAGCGGGGATTTGAACCTGGGTCTATATATATATATATATATATATATATATATATATATATATATATATATATATATATATATATATGGACACTCAGTCTACATAACATTCATTAGTTCCATTTATAAGATCCATCACGGTTTCTGAATTATGCCCTTTGAGATCAACCTTCAAATTTACACCAGAGTTTCTGTTTGTCACGCTTGTCCCGCTGGCCTGGTCTGCTCCTCTCTTAAGCTCTTAAAAGCGTACAGTAAGCAACAATAATCGTGTCGTGAAATTTGGTGAGAACATAAGCTAACGGGCTAAGCGTGTGGTACATTCCGCCGTCTGTCATACGGACGGTTCATAATGTTTCACGAGTTACATTTAATCTTCGGACAAAACCGCAACACGACTACTGTTGCTCACTGTGCACACCGAAAACGTGTAATTTAAATTTGGACTAACAGAGGGACACTAAGATAATCCACGTTTTTGCGGTTTTAACAAGGTGTCGGAAAATTTTAGCAACTGTAATGTACACCATTAAATTTTGTTCTAATTTTGTCATAAGATGGATCAGTCAGTCTGAATAATATTCGTTAGTTTCCATTATATGATTCCGCAGTTAACCTGATCTCTGTTCTCTGACTCGAACCCTCAGATTTGCACCTGAGTTTCTGTTCGACGTGTTTGTCCCGTTCGCCCGGCCTTTTCTGCTCGTACGCTCTGAAAGCCTCGTTAGAAAAAACGTATAATTCCAGTTTGGACCAAGAGAAGGGCATCGTGAAAATCCAATTTTTTTGCAGTTATAGCAACGATCTGAAAAAATCTTAGCAACTGTTATGAACACCTCTTAATTCACCATAAGAATTTACACGTGTTAGAACTGTTTAGACAGTTTTATATGCATCCCATTATTTCCATGGACGACAGACAGACAGGCAGACAAACAAACATTCTCGTTTATATATGTAAGGATTACATATGCATTCAGTGGCTACAGTGTACCATAGACAATGACAATCACTTTACACCCAAAAACTATTCCTCAATACATTCTCCCTCATCGTCTTTCATCATCATCCACCGTACTACATTTTATATTGCGCTAGTTTACTGTTCAGCCTTAAATCCTCAAACATTTGACAAGAAGGACTGATGAATATACAGGCTAATTTGGAATATGCAGATTTATAATTCGTAACTGAACTAAGTCTGTCAACATAGACAATCTGCCGAATCACGATCTTCTTGGGTGAGAGTTCAAACTAAAGTCAAAGACATTATAGAAGTTATAAAATAATTGAAATGGGGGTGGGCAGGTCATGTAGCAAGAATAAGGGATAACAGAAGGAGGAAGAGGCTGACTGACTGGACTACAAGAGACTACAAACGTAGCAGAAAAAGGCCAGACAGGAGGTGGAGAGATAAGATAAAGAAGTTTGCAGGAAAAATCTGGCAGAGATTGGCTCCGCCACGGAATGCGTGAAGAAGGTTGGGGAAGGCCTTTGTTCAGCAATGGACTTGCAGTGGCAGATGTTGATAAGCACACACACACACACACACACACACACACACACACACACACACACACACACACACACACACACAAAGAAGCAGATAAGAAAATACAGAAATGGTTCAATACAGAATGTAAAAAATCAAAAGAAAGAAGAGATTTGTTGGGGAATAGATACAGAAGACATAATAGTGAAAGGGCGTATAATAATTACAAACAGGCAAGAAACGATTGTACAAGAATAAGGAGGGACGCCCAAAAACAGTTTGAGGAGGATATAATAAATAAAAGTAGTGATCAACCAAAGCTGTTTTACAGCTATATCAGAAGCAAAACCAAAGTAAAAGATATAATACAATCAATTACGGACGAGGGAATCACTTACACACAAGAGAAAGATATTTGTGAAGCACTAAATAAGAATTTCCAATTAGTTTTTACAGAAGAAAAAAATTTTGAGAGGGACTATGTGGAACATGCATGTCCACACATACTACCAGATATACAAATAGCAGAAAAATTAATACAGGAGGAGTTAAGTAGATTAGACAGAGGAAAAGCAAGTGGTCCTGATGAAATTTCATGTTGGGTACTACGAGAATGTGCAAAGGAGTTAAGTAAACCATTATTTTTAATTTTCAAGAAATCCTTGAGTCAAGGTAAACTACCTGATATTTGGAAAAAGCAAATATTGTCCCCTTATTCAAGAAAGGAAATAGACAAAATCCACTCAACTACCGACCAGTATCACTGACCAGTGTTGTAAGCAAGGTATTAGAAAAGCTTATAAGAAAAGCTTGGGTAAATCATCTAGAAGAACACAGTATGATAACAGAAAGACAGTTTGGTTTCAGAAAAGGAAAATCATGTGTTACTAATCTGTTGAGCTACTATGACAGAGTAACAAACACAATACAGGAAAGGGAAGGATGGGTGGACAGTATCTATTTAGACTTCAAGAAAGCTTTTGACACAGTACCACACCAAAGACTTTTATGGAAACTGTACCATCAAGGAGGAATTCGAGGCAAACTGTTTTGTTGGATGCAAGACTTTCTCATAAAAAGAGAAATGAGAACAGTACTAAGAGGAAACTATTCATCATGGAAAGAAGTGACTAGTGGAGTACCACAGGGTTCAGTGCTGGCACCAATCATGTTTTTAGTGTATATAAATGATATAAACAGTAACACTGGAAATGATAGCTATCTGAATATGTTTGCAGATGATGCAAAAATACAAAGGAGAATTACTAACACAGACTCTTGTAAAAAGCTACAAGAAGAATTAAATAAACTTCATGAATGGAGTAGTACATGGCAAATGGAATGCAATGTGGACAAGTGTCATGTAATCAAGTTTGGTAAAAGTGGAAAAAGACCTGATTGGGATTATAAGTTAGGAAATGAAACCCTATACACATCAGAAAAAGAGAAAGACCTAGGTGTGATTATCAATAACAGACTATCTTCGGCTGACCACATCAGCGAGAAGGTACGGAACATGTATACACTGCTTGCAAATATGAGAATAGCATTCACATACATAAATGAAGACATGCTAAGAAGGATAATAACATCATTCATTAGACCAACCCTGGAATATGCATCAGTAGTCTGGAGTCCTCATCTCAAAAAGCACATAGACAAGATTGAAAAAGTTCAAAGGGCCGCTACAAGATGGATACCAAGCTTAAGGAACCTAAGCTACGAAGAAAGACTAAATAAACTGAATCTACCAACACTACAGGAGAGAAGGAAAAGAGGTGACATGGTAATGCTATATAAGTGCATATCAGGGAAGGAGAAAATAGACATAAATGATTACTTAACATATGGAGAATCATCAGCAAGAGGACACTGCAAAAAACTGCATAAGAAGAGAGGTGATAAAGACGTAAGGAATTTCAGTTTCCCAAACAGAGCAATTGATCAATGGAATGCACTACCGAATGCAATAGTGTGTGCCAAAACAATTCATAAATTTAAGGATATGTACGATAAATATGGTTTAAGACACGGGACAGTACGAGCTTGACTCATTCCTGTAAAGATACAATTAGGAAAGAACAATTACGTAAGGTAAGAACACACACACACATACATATTTAAATAATTTACTTTTTTTCTGATACACATACGATTGTAGCTGGTATATCCAACTAAAGCAACCTCAATTTATATATAGTATTTATAAAGATGTCTGTCAGGGAGCTTAGGCTCGACAGACCGTTGCTTGTTATGTAATGTTCAAATGTATAGCCTACATGGATGTATGAATAAAGCAATAAACATTTACTTACTTACTTACTTACACACACAGAGAAAAGGATGATAATTATATACATCAGTAACGTCAATATGCTCAGCTGTATTATAATTCTCTGACTTTCCCAACATCATTTTCTTCTCATGGACGCTCGTAGTACGATTATTTATTGCTTATTGTAATCTAGACAACACACGATGAAGTTACGTGTTAGCAAGGACGGTGGTTAGTGAAAAGGATTACCGAATGCTGTATATAAAATCAGCAGCTTGAAATATCTACATTAAGATGATTACAATTGTCTGCAGAAAACAAAATAACATTTCATACAGTAATACATTAGCCAACTTTCGGAAGTTTCAAGGTTGACGCGTCATAGCACTGTATATATTATGTACTCCTTTATCAATAATAATCATACTCGTATAAGTGATGCACCTACGTTATAAATTTTTCACCAGAGACGCACACGAAGGTTATAATTATGTGTGGCTATGGGCCTCCATTATATCATCTTGTGCACTTCCCGAGGTCCAGTTCTTTGAAGTCTTCCTCAATTGAGGAGTTGAACTTTAACTCAAGAAATTCTTCTTGCACCTCATCCGAAACATCAGATACTTCACACTGAGGTGGGCTCCTGTTGAATTTCCAGGCTTCACGCTTCTCATCTATATCTGGGAAGTATCTGATGAATTGTGCTTTCAAGTCATTCAGATGAGTGATTATTATTTTTAAAAAAATCAGAATCAAGGTAACTGTGAATGAAAGCAGAATCAAAGTTACTAAAACTGGCTGTTTTTCCACCCTGAATTCGACATTTCCAGAGGTCGAGTTTGGCCATGAAGGCTCGAATGGTGTCGTGGTGCATGAGGATGATGTTTTTCCCTTGTGGTGTAAGGTTGATTGCATTCAGCGCTTCGAAGATGTGCACCAGGTAAGCTTAAGATAGCAGAAAGCCTTTAGACTGGAACTTGTCATGGAGCGTTGCTGGGGGGGACAACAACGCTTTGTTTTGTGGCTTGAGCATATGTGTGACTGAGGGAGCTATGTGGCAATACGTGCAGCAGTTATATCATATGGGCGTATTTGCTGCATAAGTATGTAGTCGATGTCCATTACCACTTATTATATGAGACAGGCTGCTCACTTACCCACAGTCCACCCCTCCTTCAGCAACCATTCCACTCCCAGGACCCATCCTCACCCACTCACTCACCTCGATACCATCCTTGCTACCAACCCAATATTCCTGCACTTTCACCTACCTAATCCACTGGCTCATCTGTTCTCTCCTCTCCAATCATAACAGTCGACTCGTACCATATCAAACCATCCACAAATCCTTCATCCCCCCCCCTCCAACCCACTATTTCTTGACCATCCCTACTATTTCATCCCTTCACCACCAACCCACCCGGCCGCCCACACGTCCCCCACCCTGTCAGCCATTCAAAAACAAATTCATTAAAGGGTGGTTAAATGACACTGGTCGCGGTATGTGGCTGTGCGTGAAATTCATCCATACTCATGCCGGGATGCTTGTATAGTTTCTGAACCATGCATAAGGTGACCAGATTTACTGAAGCTAAAAGCGGGACATTATTACGTGTGTATATATATCATCATCATCATCAGCCATTTGAGTATCCACTGCAGGACCGGCCTATCCCGACCGAAGTCGGGACGATACGGCCAATGTATCTCTACCAAGTGGCTTAGGCTGTCTGGTAGAGATTGTATGTAGGGTGAGAAGTGCTTGGAAGTGTAATTGTAGTGTTGGAGTGGCTTTGGATGTGTGTATAGTCTGTGAACCAAGTGTAATCGGCCCACGCAAGCCAACTGGGTGCAAGCATACTTTATAGTAAGCGACAATGGTTCAACCACAGCACCCCTTGTATATACACCCTTGTGTCCGCCAGTGCAGTACGTGGCCAGGTGAACACTGCCAAAGTTTTATACCCTGAGGGGGCGAGAACCCTGGCTCACCCGTTTACGAAACGCACACTCTACCACTGTACCACAGAGGCTCCATATATATATATATATATATATATATATATATATATATGCGTTGCACCCCACCGTGAGGCTGCTAATCGAACACTAACGTCTCAAACGAACAATGCGATCATACCGTATGGTACGGTGAATGGGCCGACCAAAGTTACCGGTTAGTATTACATATATTAACAATTCGGTATTTCATTTGGTTTGGATTATGCATAATTCTGCAAATTCACCATAATTTCATAAAAGAAGGTAATTTTAAATCTAATGTAATAGTAATTTTCTAAAAGCGGGACATTTAAGAAAATTTGTTCAAAAAGCGGGACATTTTAGTCACAGTTTAAAAAGCGGGACAGACGTCAAAAAAAGCAGGACTGTCCCGCCTAAAAGCGGGACTCTGGTCACCTTAACCATGCATCACTATCAAAAATATGGAAAGACATTAATTAGGTCATAAAGTGAGAGTATAGGCGAATATATACACACAAAAAAATGAGTGAAATAAACAATTTGGAAATAGATTAATAAGAAAAAAATTAAAATACATAACTACCATGATGGGTACTCTAGCGTGTCTCATCAACACAGAATATAAAAAAGTTATAAAAAAATGCAGAGGAAAATTAGGATTTAAGGATGATGATGATGATGATGATGACGATGATGATGATGATGATCCTCATGATGATGATGTGATGATGATGATGATGGTAGTGATGGTGATGGAAAACGCAAAAATGAAATAGATAATAAAGAAGATAAAGGAATCGATAGAGTAATAATCTGGGGACTACCGGTACATGGCGTTGCAGCACTTTATCATGGACGGTTCTGTCTCGGGATATGTGGGAAGAGGAAGAAGAAAACGTTAAGGAAATGATCAGTGGATGATTTAAGTAACTCAAGTTATTAACATTGCACCTGCCGCAACTCACGATGGCTATGGCCGGGGAATTAATTCTCACTTTTATTTCAAAACTATCTTGAACTAGAAATATAGCTAAAACACAAGTGCTCGTGGGCCCTTCGGTCCCACCCTCACTTGCTCCTGTGGAAGGCTCTCGCACTGTGTTCACTTTCTCCTGCATTGCACTCGTTTCCTTGTGCTTCTCACTCGTTTCCTCGCGCTTCCCGCGCACGTTGCGATTATTTCAGGTAATCCGAGTCACGTTTATGTGCTGTTCTAGTCTTTGTCACTATCGGCCGTCAAGGCGACATCGAAGGACCCACGATGGTCCGTTTATGTGCTGTTCTAGTCTAACGTTGTCACTTGGATTTTTTGCAGCTAACCAATTGATCGTGTTATTTGCAGCTTCGGGAATGGAACCCAAGTTGTCCGCACGCAAGTCCGAGATATTAACCACTTGGCCACGGCAAATGACGGGGCGCCAGGAGCGGCGTTTTTTGGTCAAACTTTGATCGCTCTTTAAATATAGTAAAAGTTTTTCAATCGTGATGGGACCAAGTTTTTTCACATCAGCGAATTTTTTGCGATTTTTTTTTGTGCCAATTTTGGTGCGATTTGAATGTGTAGTTTCGGCTGCCCAAAATACACACACAGACACACGGCTAGTGCTATAGTATATTAGAAGATTACAAATAATACGTTGTGATACCTGTGTTGAGAAAATCTTATACTCAGCCCTTTCATTGTGAGAGGGCTTCTTAAGCTGGTTAAAATCATCTGATCGTAATAAGAATAAATTTGTCTATGACAACAGTTTTATTGTTTGAAGGTTACTATTATATAAAAATACAAAGTAATAATGTGATTCATAAATATTGTTTTTATTCTCCTCACTGCGGGCGGTCTCTCAAAAATTCAATAAAGTCGCCAAGCCTTGAAAATAATAAAGTAAACTAATGGTATAATCTTACTGGATGCCCTGTATTTATTATTGGTTGTACTTGCTGACATGTTTCTTTTGTGTGGTGTTTCTATATCCACTGGAATGTCAAGGAGTGTGTTAGCTTATTTCAGTCACTGTCAGAGTATTGTGCAGCTTTGAGTATGATCATCAGAAAGAAGGTGCTGACCATGACTGACGCAGGGAGCCAGCCAGTATTAGTTGTAGCTGGGGAAAAAATAAAAAATAAATAAAAATAAAGAACAAAGTTATTTAATAAACGTATACCAATTCTCACAGCATATTTACAGTTTTAACTTGAGTAAAACTAATATTGGGTTCCCGTGTGAAACATTAAATTTAATATTTTCACAGGAAAATGTGCGCTACTACAGTAGCATACAACATCCGTCAGTTGCAAGTCGCCTGGCCGCATCATTATCACAAAATAAGATATAGAAACAAAGGAGTTAACAGAAATGGTTTTTAACTCCTTCACCTTAACCCCTCCGTGGCCGAAGGCCCGGAATTTTCCGTGCACGCCAGGCCGACCCCGGGGTCATTTTTTGAAGTTTCGAAAATTGATTTTTTTTTCATACCATATTGAAGAGAAGGTTCAGATGCACCTAACAGTACAAATCCCAGCTTCCTAGACGCATTTTATGGCATGCAATGGAGCACGGAAGTTGCAGAAATATGGGCAACCGATATCGCCACCCCAGGGCGCTGCCGCAACGCAACTGGGCAGGTGTTGTTACTTTTTTTTTCCTCCAAAAACAATACGAATAGTGCTGAAATGTTGTGCACACATGAGATATGATGATATCGAATGATTTCAGTACATAATCTGTTAGGAATGGCAGGGAAAAAAAATGTTATAAACATTTTTTCACCTTATTGATATAAAATATGTTTATGGTAGTTTAGAGTTATTTTTTGCGTTATCGTTGTGCCCATGCTTGGAAAAGGGAGCGAAAGAGTTGAGTTTTCGGTTCTAAATGAGAAAACTGCACGTCCTCCAAGGTTAGACTCTGCCACAGGAGAATAAAGTGGAGCATCAGATCCGATTAGCAATACAAAAGTTGAGTCGCAACTTCGAGCTCCCACACCACAAGCATGGCTAAAAATAGAATCGTAATGCAGTTTCAAAAGTCTAATTATTACGAATACAGATCTATCTATCAATCTATTGCCAGACGCCTCAATCCCGTTCGGGGTGGCCACAAACAAATCGCCTCCAAGTCACCCTGTCCCCCGCCATTTCACTGCCCTGCTCCCAACTCACACTCCCCTCTCTTATATAACTCTCCACCCCATCCTCCCATCTCATCCTCGGCCTCCCCCTCCCTCTTCCCCCCTCCACCTCACTCACATACACTCTCTTCGTCAGTCTTTCACCCTCCATCCTCTCCACATGGCCAAACCACCTCAGTGTGTTCCTCATAACGCTTCCTATCACATCCACATCCACACCACAACGCTCCTTTATATCCTCATTCGTCAGCCTGTCTCTCCATGTGACTCCACAGGCTCCTCTTAAATAACTCATTTCCACTGCTCTCACTCTTGACTTGTGTCCTTCCAACAACGTCCAAGCTTCACTTCCGTACGTTAGAGTTGGTATCACAATACTGTCATGTAGTAACTTTTTCACTTCCATGCTCACTTCCCTGTTTCTTATCACTGCTTTCAAAGAACCAGCAACCTTTCTTCCCTGCTGTACCCTTTCAAGCACTTCACCCTCCAAACCTCCATCCTTACTCATCACACTACCCAAGTACTTAAACGTACTCACATTTTCCAATTCATCACCATCCAACCTCGCTGTACATTCACTGACTTCACCTCTCTCAAAGACCATCACTTTACTCTTCCCTACATTCACCTTTAGATTCCGTTTCTTACACACTCTCCCAAACTCATCCACCAAGCCTTGCAGCTCCCCTTCGTCTTCACTCAACAACACAGTATCATCTGCAAACAACAGTACCGGGAGTTTCCAAACACTATCCTCTCTCACCAGGGCCACTCCAACATCCACTACCCTACCTTGTACCTCTTTTATTACCCCATCCATGTACAGATTGAACAACCATGGAGACATGACACATCCCTGTTTCAACCCAACTTTCAATAAGAAAAATTCACTTAGTTCACCATCCACACGCACTGCAGCCTTCGCACCATCGTACATACTCTTCACAGCATTCAACAACTTCCTATCTACTCCATATATTCTTAACACTTTCCACAATCCTTGTCTATCCACCCTGTCATATGCTTTCTCCAAATCCATGAAAGCCGTATACAACTTCTTTCCCTTCTCTAGAAACTTTTCCACTAAAGATCTAATAATGAATATCTGATCTACACAACCTCTTCCCTTCCTAAAGCCTCCCTGTTCTTCTCCAACTAATTTCTCTGTTCTTTCTCTAACTCTGTCAATAAGTATCCTACCATACACTTTTCCTGTTATACTAAGAAGGCAAATGCCCTTATGATTACCACACACTTCTTTTTCCCCTTTTCCTTTGTACAAGGGAATAATTATACCTGACTTCCAGTCCTCCGGGACTCTACCTTCCTCCCAGGCCAATCTGCACATCTTCCACATCCATTCTACTACTATCTCTCCCCCATGCTTCAGCATTTCACCACACACTCCATCAATTCCTGGGGCTTTCCCCGATTTAACTTTCTTCATTGCTTCCACAACTTCTATCCTACTGATTTCTTCCTGTCTTATCACCTCCCTCCTTCTCCCAGCCATTCCCCAGGCCACTTATACTCGCATTACTTCCATCCTCTATGTTCAACAATTCCTTAAAGTGTTCTCTCCATCTGCTCACTTTTTCTCCCTTCTCCACTAGTAATCTACCATTTTTATCTTTCACTCCCCTGCTAACTTCACTTCCGCCCTGTCTTACTCTTTTCACCTCTTTCCAGAACATTTTCTTACAGTCCCTCCACTTCACACTCAAATTCCTTCCAAATTCCTCATCCACTCTATTCTTACTCTCTCTTACTAATCTTTTCACCTCTGTGACATGAGACAGATACAAAGCAGAAATAAATAAGTTTACAGACCGAGGAAAACGTATTTTTTCCGTAATAACATGTTCATCTTTCTCTATCATTTTACGTTCATCTTTATCATTTTACCTTGTTATTTTCGCAAAATATATTGCTGTCTCGTAAACAGGGTGGTTGAATGTGTTTTGCAAGAGAGGAAAAAGATTGTATTTTCTTTCTGAGTCGAGATAATGGGTGTCACTATGTGTTTTTAGGCATAGCCATGAGGGAAAATATAGTACATCCACTCGTCATGACAGCAGGTGATGAACTGACAGATGATATGTGAGAGGGGGAACTTGATGAAGTCAAGGTCAGTCTCATGTCACAGATTTTTGTTCACTTCCTGAAGGTTTTCACAGTTTTCTACAAGTTACACTGCGTCAAATGATCCAAACCATTACAGCAAACCTGAGCAAATAGGTAAAGGTACCAAGACAAAACTGTACTTTTCACTTATCATGTCTTTTTTGTATGTGCCTATACTACTTCATAATCGTAAACAGGTGGTTGTGTGTGTTTTGCAAGAAGAGGCAAAGATGATATGTTCTGCCTGGGTCAAGATAATGGGTGTAGTTTTGCTTGTTTAGGCATGGCTAGGAGTGAAAAAATCGAAAATCCACTCACCAAACAGCAGGCTTTGAACTGCTTGACGAGGTGTATGGGAGTGTAGTGTAGGTCAGTGTGAAGATGTTCAGAACGTTCGTTCAGTTCCCCAAAATTTTTGCATTTTTTTATAGGCCGTGCTCAAACGACGCCTGCGGCCATTGATCGGCAATACGTCATTCAACGCTGGCGGCCACGGAGGGGTTAAACAGTCTCTCTCAAACTTGACGTCAGTAGTCTAGAGGATCTACAGCTTCCAAGAAGTATTAACCTTCTTACTAAAATCTTTCAATTAGGACATGAAGTATAGTGATCATGAAAGAGTTTTATGTCCGCTTTCTATAGGTATTACCCGGATTGTGCGAATCCTCTTTTAAAAATGGATATGCTTTTGTGACACTGACAAGAATAACATCATAAATACATAATCCTGCTTCATCTTACCCCATCCTTCCCTGTTACATTCCATCCTGCCTCACTGCAGTGAATTCTTCCTCAGCCCAGTCTACCCTACTTCATTCTGTCACATCCTTTATCATCACCTCATCCCAGCTTGCCTTACCCTATCCTTCCTCACACCACAACGTCCTGCCTCACCAATTTCCACCCTCATCGCACTCATACCAAATTTACCCATATATGAATAGATTACCGTGAAAAATAATTAACAGTATAATAAATCAGCTGAAGATCAGTTGTTACATGTCAGCGTGAATTAATTCCCAGCAATTAATCCGTCAAACTGTGAGCAAAGTGCAACTAGAACTATGACAAGCCCAACCAAAGATATATTTCCCCCCCATCCTGTTATACCATTTAGACACTCACTTACTGGATATATATATATATATATATATATATATATATATATATATATATATATATATATATATATATATATATATATATATATATATATATATATCCCATTGGAGCCCGGTGTCCGGAATATTGGACAGAACTGGGATTTTTCAAGTCTTTATAAAGTAGAGAACCCCCAGGTAGGGACATATGAGCTTCGCGACTATGAGCCGATAGGCGGAGGGCGGTACGCTTAGTACCCACCCAACGCCATGCCTTGCCCAGCCCCCCTGGGATCCAATGGGTTAATGACTGGCAAACCTATCAGTCTCTTTGACCCATTGGAGCCAGGTGTCCGGAATATTGGACAGAACTGGGATTTTTCAAGTCTTTATAAAGTAGGGAATCCCCGGGTAGGGACCTATGAGCTTCGCGACTATGAGCCGATTGACAGAGGACAGTACGCTTAGCACCCACCCAGCGCCATGCCTCGCCCAGCATCCCTGGAATCCAATGGGATCATTATATATACATATATATATATATATATATATATATATATATATATATATATATATATATAAAACTCAGTATTTATTTCCTTCTGTTGCTTTAAGTGTGACGTCAAAGTCATGATCATTCATTACTGCCCACTGCCAGGAGAGTAGTTATGTCAAGGGGGATGGGGTCCAGACGAGGTAAGATCACTGCCGAATGACTTTGTATATATCAACCAGTAAAACGCCTTTGTCGCCGAGGTACGAGCGAGGCCATTAAAATCCGAAAGCTTTGAAATTTCGCCATGCACCCCGAGGATGCCTTGAGTATATTGATGTCTACCTACCTACTAAATTTCATGCCTCTGCGACAAACTGTCTGGCCTGTGGCCATCATTTGAAGATTTTCGACATGCTGCATTTGGCGCGTGTCACGTGCCACGTGCACCACCTGGGTGTGATGAAACCTGTCAAAAACAAATCTTAAAGAATGGGGCTGTCATACGGTGCAAATCACGCAGTGATAAGCCATGTGGTTGTTGAGATACAAGCTTCTCAAAAGTTTTACGATCAGGCCGCTCATTTGTGAGAAAATGCCACTACCTGAGAGAAACGCGAGGACTTCGCCCTTGCTCGTAATAAGCAGCAGTTCATTTTACTCGTTGTGTTTCATTCAGCAATGTGTGTGTGTGTGTGTGTGTGTGTGTGTGTGTGTGTGTGTGTGTGTGTCCAGTATAATATTCTGTTTATCTGTGATATCTGTGATGATGATGATGATGATGATGATAGTTATTACTATAAATACCTCTGCCACTAGTGCTATCGTTATTATTATCATTAGTAATACTATTAATATTATAAAAAATCATTATTTTCTCAACTACTTAGATATCTGATGCTTCATCGTCGCGCTGCGATGAATACCCTAAAAGATAATGATAAGAAGGTTAAAGATGATACTAGAAAGCACTCAGAGAGTTCATACCTCCGTCAATGACATTGCCATTAAAAAGGATCCGGATCCGCCTCCAAACTTAATCAATTCTTTCTTGGCCCATGACCCACCCTTCCACCAAATTTCAATGAAATTAACTGAGAACTTTTGGAGATAAAGTCTGGACAAACAGACAGACAAACACAGGCGAATAAATAACCTCCTCCAACTTCGTTGACGGAGGTAAATATTATGCTGACTGAATGGCGCGTTGAATGTGAATACTGAAAACGTGCAACACTGGAACAGAAAAAAGGATGAGGGAAAACAAAGAAGAAAGGAGGAGGAGGAACTGGAGTAGGAAGAGGAGAAACAGAAAATGTGAAGGGGAAGGAAACCGGAGAATAAGAAGGGAAGTGTAAGGGAGAAGAAAAGGAAGGGAAGAGAAGTCAAGGAGAAAGAGAGCGTGGAAGAGCAAAAGAAGAGACAAGGGAAATATTAGAAGGAAGAAGGAAAAATGTGAATAAGGAATAAAGGATCAGAGGAGGAGAAGAAAGGGAAAGGGGAGAAGGCAGTCGAACTAGGAAGGAGAAGATGATGGTGAGGGACAGACGGGAGGATAAGGAGGAGGGACAAAGGAGGTGACTGATGATAATGGTAATGATGATAGTGATGCCGGTGGTGATGATATGATGATGGTGAAACTGATGATGATAATGAGGAGGAGGAGGAGTAGGAGAAAGAGAGGGAAAAGGAGAAAGAAAATGAAGAAGAGAGAGATGACGAATAAGAATGAAGAACACGAAGAAAAGGAAGAAGGATGTGATAGGAGAGGTCTCCAAGACGTCATTAATGATAGTTGGACACTACTGTGGCCTCAGGAGGAAAGTCACGAAGAAGTGAAAGGCAAGCAGACTGAGAGGCGGGCAGAGGAAAAGACGATCAACGGATCTGACAGACATGGAACAGAAATAACTGAGAGAGAGAGAGAGAGAGAGAGAGAGAGAGAGAGAGAGAGAGAGAGAGAGAGAGAGAGAGAGAGAGAGAGAGAGAGAGAGGGGCAGGAAAGGAAAATTTACAGGTGGGGAGGAAGAAGACAGGATGGGAGAAACTGGAAGGGGTGATGGGACATAGAAGGATAAAGGGAGGCGAATGAAGTAATTTAGATTCGGATAGACATAAACATAATAAGGGGTAGTGGAACGAATGGAGAGAGGAGACGGGTGAGAGACAGTGGAAGACACAAAAAAGACATGTATGAAAAACACCCAGGCAACCCCCCCAAAAAAAAAAAAGAAAAAGAAAAAAAAAAAAGGCAGAGAATCAAACAAAGAGGAATAGCGGAAGGGACTGAGTGAGGAAGGAGACCAATGAAAAGGTAACTGAGAGGAAAAACAGACTTGGTAATTTAAATAAAAGGAACAACATAAATGGGGCAACAGACAGGCTAGTTAAGGGAGAGACGGGGTAAGACAGGAGTGAAACAGACTTGGGGAGAAACAAACAAGAGTAGGAAGTAGAAAGGGAAAGAGGGAAGAAGGAGAAGTAGAGGGGGATGGAAGAGACTGAGGATAAGAAGAGGGGGGACAGAGAAACCATGACAGACAGGCTCAAATCCAGACTGGAAATTGGCACACTTGAAAGGAGACATTGAGAAAATTACAGATATCGATACTGGCAGGAGAAGAGAAAGAAAAGCAGCAAGGCGAGACAGACGACGGAGAGGGGAAGGGACGAGGCACGAAAGGAAAGAAACAGATAGGCAGGAAAAACAGAAGAGCAGACAGGTAAAGAAACCGCGCGGCGAGCAGATACGAACGAACGAGAGAGAGAGAGAGAGAGAGAGAGAGAGAGAGAGAGAGAGAGAGAGAGAGAAAACAATAGTGGAAAGAGGACAGGGATGAAAATAGGTTGCAATTCAAACACAGAAACCGAGCGCAGAGCAAACAGGAAAGAGAAAAGACAGTAATGGAAAAGGGGCTGGGGTGAAAGTAAACAGGGAAACTAATGCAGGTGGGTATATCTTAAATCCTGACATAATACACACGATTATTTATGTTTCTCATCTAAGCAATATCCTTTAATCATTTTCATACCATCACCTCTCTTCAGAATCACAGACTTAACATTTCCTTGTGCCAGTGGTGAACTCTGACGCTGGTGGTGAGTAATAGCATGTGATTGTCAACAGCACTGACCTTTAGTCGTGTACTTTAATAGGTAATACAGAACGTGTACGAGTATATACCCATAAATACAGTGATGAATAACCAGCAGATAATCAAACGTCAGTTCCCTGTTGTGCATCACAAGTCTGTGACGATGGCAATGGCAACACAAAATGGTAGCTGTTGCCCGGATGCGACGGCTGTGTTGGTAATGGGGTGTGGGCAAGGTGGTGGTAGGTGCGGTGACGGTGGTGTCACGGGTGATGACAGGAGTGTTGGCTGGCAAGGTAGTGATAGGAGTGGTAGCAGGATAGTGGCCGGGTGGTGGAACGGGGTGGCAGAGTGGAGATGTAAAGAAACTCATTTGTGGAAAAAAAGAAATATTTTTTTTTTTTTTTTTTTTAATGTGCTCGACTTTGGGCATAGGCTTCTCAGCCTGCTCCAAAGGCCTTGTAGTCCTCCTACATATCGTATACCTCTACATTAATAACAGAGAGAGAGAGAGAGAGAGAGAGAGAGAGAATTATAATACTCTCCAAGATTCGAACACTAAAATAAGCAAAAATGTTCAACTTAGTCATACAAGTAGAAGTCAAAAAATAAAGTTAAACTACGTGTCAGTTTTGTACCCACTTTGTGTGTGTGTATGTGTGTGTGTGTGTGTGTGTGTGTGTGTGTGTGTGTGTGTGTGTGTGTGTGTGTGTGTGTGTGTTTTGCGGACGATACACATGAAAGCACACATAATCGTTCCCACTCTCACATATGGACACATATACATACACAAACAGGGACATACATACATGCGATTAATCTACAGTGACATGACACCCGCCAGGTCAAACATTTAAAATAATCAGGAAAGCAAAAAACGAGTATATAAATGGATTTCACGGCGATCAACACGATCACAGAGATTGGAAAAGTAATCCATACAGAGGCTTCATATGTCAGCCCCTGACACGGCAACAACCTCATCCTTCCCTCTCCTCTGAATCACTGATTAGATCACTGATTACATTGGTCCACAAAATTTAAGAAGTGTTATGGTTCTTGTATATTTTTAGGTGATTCTAAGCTACAAGAACCTGTAAATTTCTAATATGAAATCCAATTATCGCCAGCACATTCAGTTTTCGAGAACCATTACACCATAGGAAAGTCTGCTCGTGTGTTGGAAAAACCGACTCGACTCCAGTCATTAAGATAGATATACCTTGTAAAGCTGCATTCAACTAGTAATTGTGGCGGTTATATCAGCTTCAGTTAAGTGCCTAAACCACAAGATATTAGCAACTCAAAGTGAATCAGTCACAGCCGAAAGTCGAATAAAACTTTCCCACTATCAAGCAGATGATTTTTTTTTTTTTTACACCAATGTATACAATGGTAATCTTATACATGCTATTATTCAACTTCAGCTTTTCTTTATTGTTACAATGCCTTGATCTGTGTTGGCAAGCAATGAAGCACCGCAACTGTATGAATGCATCAGACTCTTTCTGCTACATCTGCGGGCTCTTTACACCTGAAAGCTTGAAGAGACCAATTACAAGGAATGTTAAAGGTGCTTACAAACATTACTTCAAATGTCCTGATGGTAATCAAGACAAGAAGTGGGCACCCCATACTGCATGCAAGCTCGATGTAAACCATATGAAACGGCCATCAGGTATGCCTTTTGCTCTAACAATGGTTGGGCACGAACCAAATAATCACTGTCCTGACTGTTACTTTTGCCTCACCAACTCCAAAGGGAATTAAGTGAAAACTCGGTCCAAGATCAGGTATCCTTACGTACCTTTTCTAAGGCAAGCATCCCATGGCCCTGAGCTTCCAGTTCCAGATCCTTCATTAAGTACCACAATTGAATCAGAATCTAATGAGGACGAGTGTTGCATGGATGCTGAATTTCAAGAAGATTTAGAGAGCAAGGAGGCACACCTCATCAGTCAGGTAGAGCTGCATGACCTTATAAGAGACCTTAACTCCCCCAAGGAGAAAATTATTTCCTTGGATCTCGACTCAGCAATGAAACATGCTACAAGGTGTAGTTTGTAGCACCACCTTCCATCATAGATATCTCTCAACGTACTTCAAGATGGATGACATAATTTGTTACTGTTATGATGCTGTATCGTTAATGCAGCATCTTTGTAAGTCTCGTCCTTACCAAAAAGGAAAATGGCGGTTATTCATAGATTCTGGGAAGAATGCAATGAAGGCAATCCTTCTCCATAATGAAAATGAGTTTCCTTCTGTCCAAGTTGTGCATGCCCATGGAATGAATGAAAGTTATGAAACTATAAGTACTCAGTTGACCGCTGCTGGCTACAAAACACATCAATGGAGCATCTGTGGGGACCTGAAAGGGATCTGCTTGCTTCTAGGACTTTAGTAAGGTTACACAAAGCACATGTGTTTTCTCTGTTCATGGAACAGCAGAGCAGACGATAAGCATCACACACAAAAGGAATGCCCAGTGTGACCGAAAGATATGACTGGAAGGTTCCTTTGTCTTAACAAACCTCTTGTTGATCCTGAGAATGTATTCTTGCCTCCACTTCATTTGAAACGTTGATGAAGAACTTTGTGAATGCCATGGATAAAGATGGTGCTGGCTTCCATTGCTTGCTAACGAAGGTCCAAGGCAATGTATCTGAGGCCAAAGTAAAGGCAGGTTTCTCAATAGTACCTCAAATTCATCTTATATTCAATGATCAGGATTTCGTAAAGAGCTTATTTCAGTTGCAAAGGGCTGCTTGAGAGATCTTCATAGTTCTTACCGATAATTACCTGGGAAATTTTCGAGCATCGAACTATGAGGAACTTGTAGACAAGATGCCGAAGAGTTACTATGCACTCGGTGCTCGAATGTTGCTCAAGATAAATTTATTCCATTCTCATTTGGACATCTTTCTATTTATTCTTGGCAGTGCCATTGATGAACGTGGCGAAAGGTTTCACCACGAAAGTGTCAAAATGGAGAGCCGATATCAAGGCCGATTCAGTCCAAACATGATGAGCAACTATTTTTGAACTTTACAGCGTGAGAGTAATTGCTCCTACAAACGCAAAATGCAGAGGTACTTCTAATGAGCAAAGGTCATGTAATAATGTATATATATATATATATATATATATATATATATATATATATATATATATATATATATATATATATATATATATATATATATATATATATATATATATATATTAAGAATATATGGACTGGAGGGGAAATTGTTGAGTGCTGTGAAGAGTATGTACGAGGGAGCTATGGCTACGGTGCTAGTGGATGGTGAGCTGAGTGAGTTCTTTGATCTCAATGTGGGACTGAAACAGGGTTGTGTGATGTCTCCATGGCTGTTTAATATATACATGGATGGGGTTGTAAAGGAGGTGCAGGGTAGGGCAGTGGATGTAAGGGTGGCTCTAATGAATGAGGGTGAGATTTGGAAGCTTCCGGTGTTGCTGTTTGCTGATGATACAGTACTGTTGAGTGAAGATGAATGGGAGTTGCAAGGTTTGGTGAATGAATTTGGGACAGTGTGTAGGAGGAGGAATCTGAAAGTTAATGTAAACAAAAGTAAAGGTATGGTGTTTGAGAGGAATGAAGTCACAGAGTGTGCAGTGAGGTTGGATGGTGAGGATATGGAGAATGTGAGTGCATTCAAGTACTTGGGTAGTGTGATGAGTAAGGATGGAACTTTGGGGGATGAAGTGCGTGAAAGGGTACAGCAGGGAAGGAAGGTTGTTGGTACACTGAAAGCAGTGATGAGAAATAGGGAGGTGAGTATGGAAGTTAAGAAGTCACTGCATGATAATATTGTGATCCCTACCCTGACGTATGGAAGCGAGGCATGGACCTTGCAAGAGGGGAACAAGTCAAGAGTGAGAGCAGTGGAAATGAGTTACTTGAGAGGAGCATGTGGAGTGACGTGGAGGGACAGGTTGACGAATAAAGAAGTGAAGGAACGCTGTGGGGTGGATGTGGTTGAGAAGATTAGGAGAAATACACTGAGGTGGTTTGGACATGTAAAGAGAATGGAGATGATAGACTGATTAAGAGGGTGTATGTAGGTGAGGTGGAGGGAGGGAGAGGGAGAGATAGACCGAGGATGAGGTGGAGGGATGGAGTTGAGAGGTATATGAGGGAGGGGAGGGTGCGTTGGGGGGAGGGTAGTCAAATGGAGGGTGACAGAGCGACTTGGAGGCGTTTTGTCTGCGGCCACCCTTTGCGGGATTAGGGCGTCGGGCTATATATATATATATATAGATATATATATATATATATATATATATATATATATATATATATATATATATATATATATATATATATATATATATATATATATATATATATATATATATATATATATATATATATATATAATATATCCCATTGGATTCCAGGGGTGCTGGGCGAGGCACGGCACTGGGAGGGTACTAAGCGTACCGCCCTCCGCCTATCGGCTCATAGTCGCGAAACTCATAGGTCCCTACCCGGAGGTTCCCTCCTTTGTAAAGACTTGGGAAATCCCAGTTCTATCCAATACTCGGGACACTGGGCTCCAGTGGGATATATATATATATATATATATATATATATATATATATATATATATATATATATATATATATATATATATATATATATATATATATATTGTATATATATACAGAGAGAGAGAGAGAGAGAGAGAGAGAATGTGGTAGGTGGGGGCGCTCGCCATCCACTCACTCGATGTAGTGCTGCTCTCGGGCGTCTGCCCTTTCCTCTCTTCCATCCTTCTTTCCTTCCATCGTCTTCTGTCTTTCTTTCCTTCATTCTTGCCTTGTCCTTCTGCCTGCGGGTAACTTTACACTACCTCTTCTGTCTTTCTTTCCTTCATTCTTTCCTTTTCCTTCTGCCCGTGGGTGACTACTCTGAGTGACAAGCAAAATGGTTTCCTGTACACCAGGAAACCATTTACTACGCTGGGTGGTAACCATATAGCCAAATTTGGGCACCTGGTGGTTTAGTGGGTAATTATTGCACTCCAGTCGGATTGAGGCAGTGAAGGTTTATATCCAAGGGGTGTTTGGGGTTGATTGCTCATGTAATGACACTCAGGGATGAGTGAGGCTGGTCACTCTCATCTTAAATGTCGAGACCAACTGCCTAGTCCCGGGCTCCTAAGCTCCTCATGGGGTAATGTAGGATTGGATGATGGATGGAATATATATATATATATATATATATATATATATATATATATATATATATATATATATATATATATATGCATGTTTCATGGAATTTTCCCTCGCTTATAATGTAGTACGTCAAGGGTACGTGATAGCCAAATGTTACGGTCAGTTTAGAAACTGGGGGCAACAATTTAGTTTGAAACAGGTGAGAATAAGTTAGAACCATTTTGGCTATTGACCAGCATTATTTACATGGGCTGTTCAAGAAAAATTCCTTCTACAAACACATGTACTCTGCATGTGTGCTTGGGGGGGGGGGCAAATGAGTACCTATAAACTATATAATAAGTCACATTATTAGTCAGTGAATTTCATTACACATAATAGCAGCTGATTAAATATGGTTTAAGAAGTACAGTTTTAAGGGACGCTGTATATTGTATTTTTTATAATGTGAGGCATTTTTAAACAGCATGCATCATTTCTCTAAGTATTGAGTGCTTGTTCCGCGGTAACTGTTAATTAAATAGAACTACCTAACATAACAACAGGTTACATGTGGCTTCCATCACAACATAACCTCCTCAGCAGTGAAACATTCATTTGACCATTATATCATCATTCACACCAGCACCTCACAACTCTGAAGTACCATATCGTTTCACACCATCTATTCTTTCCATCGTGAACAGCGTTTTCAACGGCACTACATCATTTGCCTACAGTCTATTCCACGAACACATCAAGCTTCACATCTGCACGGAACGGGCCCTACCACCACAACACCATAATTTCATTTCTTGCGAGTACAAAAACATTTTACACCGCCTAATTTCTCTCATTGATCACATTTTATTTCAGTATCACATGACTCTTCATCGCTATCAATACTTTCAGTAGGTTGACAGATTTAGTGTTGTGCTGTGCAATTACTACCAAAAAGGGATTACATTCAGCTTTGAAGAAATATCTCGTATAGTGAAGGAAATAGAAACATTGCACATGAAGCTCTTCAGCAAACTGTTATCTCCAGATGATCACAGTTTATGTAGCCTAATCGGAAATCTCGTAGTGAAGGTGTAAAGCATCCTTCCGCCACCATTATCAGTTCACTCATCACCGCATAAAGGAGCTTCTAACAATAGTTTTAATAATTATGTCAACGAAGCGAATAAAAAATAATATGTTTCCTGCGAGAATGGAATGGGTAACAGTGAAGTTAGGCAGGCAGGATCCTCGCTAACCACCATGAATATTCTCTGCAAACACCAAGTGCTTTTCCTCATACACTAACTTCCTGCTAACTGTGTTCTCTTCACTTTGTAATGATTTAAAGTCGCTTTGTTATGACTATTCTGAAATGCAAAACATTTATGCGTTTCTGCGTATGAATAGCTTATTATTAGCTCAATGACGTATTTGTAATTTAATATTTTTATGGACAATATTTTATTCGGCACAGGAGTATCTTTCGTTGGAAAGAGGTCAGACACAGTCTCCAACTTGTGATGTGATAAATTCTAGTATTTTCCTTGACTGCAGTTAATACAAAATTCTACGTTTCAAAACACTGAAGACTTTCTGTGGCGACTGAGTAAATCATTCAGTGCAAAGGTTTCTTTGCTTAGCTGCAAATGTTGTCTGACAATAACTATAATAAAATGAGATTAGCGTCATCGTTTCGAATGGCTTAATAGATATGTCATATATTACAGTGTTTCTTTTTTATAATTTCTAACATTATATAAGACATACGGCTGGACGACGGAGCACAGTAATGAAATGATTGTGGGACAGACTGAAGCCAACAGGTGTGCAATAATATTATTAACCTGCTGAGCCAGTGTTGCGTGTGATTTACACAACGTATGCTACCCACCAGCAGCCAGATTTTCAAGTTTACAAGATATATGACCCGAAATATTTCTACATTGAAAGTACGGCCGGTAAGAACATATTTTTATTCAGTTTTCGGGGTTATAGCTGCACTGAATACCATATAGGCTTAATATCAGACTTAAGGAAAAGGTAAGAATATTTTCCTTTGGACAATCTTCTTATAACAGGTTCCTAATGGTACACCTCTCTGCGTTCATACAACATTCGCACCCTTTCACTCACACCTTTCCTCATACCGTCCCTCCCATCAGTGCATTTACCTTCTCTCACACAACACCCACTTCCATCGTACATCTTCGTCCTCAGTCAGACACTATTCCCTCATTCCTTCTGACTCACTCTTCGCTTTTTTTTCCTCATGCAGTCTTTCTCTCGCCCTCTCTCCCCTACCCTTACCCTCTCCCTCGCACATTTCCTCTCTTACTCCCACACTCTCATGGCTAATTAATTCACGTCTTCCATCTTCCTCTAAACTCTAAAGCATACCTCGCTTTCCTTCCCAAGGGCGCGCGCGCTCGCGCACACACACACACACACACACACACACACACACACACACACACACACACACACACACACACACACACACACACACACACACACACACACACACACACACACACACACACACACACACACACACACACACACACACACAGTCACACACACACACACACACACACACACACACACACACACACACACACACACACACACACTCTCTCTCTCTCTCTCTCTCTCTCTCTCTCTCTCTCTCTCTCTAAGCCGGCAATATTTAACGTCCTGGTTCGACCTCTGCAAATATTGAGAGGAAGCCGAGCGAAGGTGAGGAGAGAGGGAAGGATTAAAACGAGAAAGTAAAAAAAAAAAAAATGATAGCTTGGATTTATGAACGATGATGATGATGATGATGATGTAAGAGGTTTGGCAATTAAAAAGTATATAAATGAATTATGAGATTCTATGGTATACCAGAAAATTTTGTAAATATTATTAGAAGCCTGCATGAAGGTACTTTATGTAAGGTAATGGTGGGTGGTTCTTTGAGTGATTCATTTCAAGTTAGGTCAGGAGTGATTCAAGGAGGAGTTCTTTCGCCATTGTTGTTTGTTTTGGTTATGGATTATGTTATGAAAAAGGTTGTAAGGAGAACAGGTGCAGGAATTAACTGGAAAGAAAATAAGAAGCTGATGGATTTGGACTATGCTGATGATATTGTACTGATTTGCGGAAGTATTTACGAGATGCAGAGGGTGCTCGATTGTCTGGTGGAGGAAGGAGAAAAAGTGGGACGGGTAATAAATCGTGGAAAGACTGAAATTATTAATATGAACGTGGAGAACCAAATCGATTGTGTAATTGGGAATAATGTGGTGAAGAATGTAGAAAACTTAAAATATCTGGGAACGATTGTATCATCTAATGGATCATTAAACAATGAAATTGAGGAGAGGATTAGACAGGCTTGGCGAGCTGTTGGAATGGTGAAATCTGTTTGGAATAATAATATGCTTTCGGTACATACTAAAGTGAAAATTTACAAGTCCATGGTTAGACCAATTTTAATTTACGGGCATGAGTCATGGTACAGTACAATTGCAACAGATCAGAAAGTATTAGGATTTGAGAATAAAATACTGAGAAGGATTCTTGGGGTAAAGTGGCAAGACAGAGTTACAAATGAAAGAGTAAGGGATATTACGAGAGTGGAACCAGTTAATGAATATGTGAGACTGTCTCGCTGGAAGTGGCTGGGGCACATATACAGAAAAGAGGGTTGTTTAATACAGGATGTGCCAGAGTGGATTGCTAGAGGAAGAAGAGGTAGAGGTAGGCCGAGGGAAACCTGGTTGAGGACAATGAAAAAAGAAGCAGGAGAGGAGTGTTGGTGGGACCTGAAGGAGATGGCAAGAGACAAATATTGGTGGAGAGAGTTCATTGAGGCCCTATGCATCCCGTGGGGTGCCACAGGAAATGATTGATTGATTGAAATACAACTACAGGGTGTACCCGGCGTTGCACAAAGTAATGATGTTTCCTGCATATTTGGGGAAATAAAATTATAAATACCAGTGAACTGGACACTGGATGATATCCGTGATTCAGAATAATAAAGCTGCATCACGATGGTGATGCCAGGAGAACTTTTATTTCAAAATTACTTTGAACCAGAAATGTTGCTTAACTATGGAGTAGAATTTAATACGATAAGCATGCTCAAAAATCTCCTGATTAGCCCCTTAACAACGTAAGGTCTTCCCAAACTTAATAAAAGCATGTGATCGTAAAAGTAATGAATCTGTCTGATTATGACAAAATAAAAATGCATGAAACTATCTAGCATTATGTTAAAAAAAAATAATAATAAAATGTCAAATTAATGGAGCAAATCGTAAACATTCTTTCTCGTCTCTTCCTCCCAAGAGGCTAGTCATGAGCCGAACAGTCACCTACGTACAGAAAGAACAACAAACAATAACGAACTCATCTTTTTATTCACTTTACAATACATTTTTCCTGTTTGGTGTTTCTTTGACCACTGGAATGTGATGGATCATTCTTCTATATTCCGTCACTACCAAATTATTTAAATCATTTTGAAGGACGCTTATCATGATGCATAGGGAGCAAGGCAGCATCAGCTATAGTAGTCTCTAAAGTAAAAAATAAAAGTAAAAAGAAAAAAAAAGCATACCAAGTCTCCATGACTATTTGCATTTTTGGTTGAAGTACATAATAACTTCCTAAGTGGACTACATATAATATTTGCCCATAACATGCTGAACTCCTGGTATGAACTACTAGTATGATATAATCCACTTAAGCAGATGTCATCTGGCCGTATCAAGAATACATTTAGAAAGATGTCACAGTAATTAACACATTGCAGAGGTTGACTCTAACCCCTTTACCACCCAGCGTTAAATAAAGCAGTCTACTGTAACCTCTACAGGTAGCACAGCTCCCAAGATCTTAAATAGCTGTATCCTTAAGAGTTAAGCCTCTCCAGAGTCTCCTAATTATGTTCAATCTCATACTCCAGTCTTTACCTCCTCCTGTTCCCGTGGCCTCAGGAACCCATGGTGAGGTATAACGGGGTACAGATCTATTCCCCACCTGCACCTCATCGCCACTTCCGTCTCCCACTGCTGCTGAGAGGCTCACACACAAAAGATGGAAACAATGAAGAGAACACCACCTGACAAAGACGTCACGCTTCCAAGGTTTACAAAAATAAAGAGACTTCTGATTAAAGATAAATTATAGTAAAGTATGTCTTTAAAATTATAAGTACAGTTAGATTACTAAATACTTATGAGGCAATATAGTCAATTGGCATAGAATAAAAAATAGAAACTTGGTCCTAGTTCCTGACATAAGAACTGTCAATTATGCAGCGACGGGAATTGCCATTAATCTGCATATTTGGGTTCTCACATCACATGCTTCCATTACTTTACATTTTCCCTTTTTCTCTCATTGCGATACTCTAGTGATAAGCAATTTTATGAGTTAATTACATGACAATTTTATATCGACCCAACGTAAGTCACCAATATAAGCAAATACCAGCGAATATAATCCAACAAAACTCACCCAACACAGCCCAACATAACCCAACACTAGAACATAATCCAACATAACTAGCCCAACATAGCCTAACATACCCTAACAATAGAACATTATCCAAAGTGATTAACCAACGTAGCCCAACATAACCCAACACTAGAACATATTCCAACATAACTCACCCAACATAGCCCAACATAACCCAACACCACTTATCATAATGCAACATAACCCTCCCAAAACAACTCAGCGCACATGACATAATCCAATCCAACCAAGAAAAAAGCAACATATTCCAACATGGTCCAGAATACTCCAGTGGCACGCAGCATAACCCAGCACGACCCAGCCTAACAAAACTCAGGCGCTGGAAGTTGTGTGTGTCCTGGGAGACGTGACCAGTAGGTACTACCGTATGTAATTTTTGCCTTATTAAGCTGCGAGATGGGACTGTATAACAAGGGCACACACCTAAGTAGACAGTACAGTAAAATTTGTTTCCTAGTGTCTTCTGTATTATGCCTGTTTCCGTAGTATCATACGGTCAGGTAAATGATGAAATTCTTTGGATCCATAGGGTATGAATTAATATCTCATATTCACACACACACACACACACACACACACACACACACACACACACACACACACACACACACACACACACACACACACTTCACTACAGAGCGTGGTGAATGTCTTTGGCGTATCCGATAAAGCCTGGATTCCGGGGGCTTGAATGATGATTGAATGGAAGCGTGGCTCATTGGACTGCACAAATTTCGGCTGTCTGGACATTGCTACTAATCACCCTGCCCTAGGGTGGGAAGGGAAGTCCGGATGATGATTATATCTATCTATCTATCTATCAGTATATATATATATATATATATATATATATATATATATATATATATATATATATATCATCGTCAGCCATAACTAGTCCACTGCTGAACAAAGGCCTCCCCCCACCACTTCCACGAATTCCTTGACTGAGCCAATCTTTGCCACGTTTTCCCTGCAAGTTTCTTTTATTATCTCCATCTCATGGCTGGAATTTTTTTGCTACACTTACAAAATCTTGGTGTTCAGACAGTCAGACTTTTGCTCCATCGGTTATCCCTTATTCTTGCTATATGGCCTGCCCATCTCCATTTCTGTTCTTTTATAACTTCTATAATATTTTTGACTTCAGTCTGCCCTCTCACCCAAGTTGATCTTTTCCTGTCTCTTAAAGATATTCCCAACATTGACCTTTCCATTGCTCTCTGAGAACGGATTAATTTATTTTCCATTGATATTGTCAGTTTCCATGTCTCACAACCATACGTCATAGCTGGAATTATACATTCGTTATATACTTCTCGTTTCATACAAACTGGCAAGGTACTTATCATAATGTCTCTATGTTTACCGAAAGCTTTCCATCCAATTGTAATGCGTCGTTTTATTTCGCTTTCATGATCTTTCGTTAATTTTAGTATTTGTCCCAAGCAGTTGTACTCCTCAACTTCTTCAAGATTTTCATCGCTTATTCTGATGACGCTCTTTGGTGTTTGTGGATTAAACATTAGTTTTACTCCGGTTCATTTTCAGTCCTACTTTCAGACTTTCTCTGTTCAGGTCATTTAACATTTCTTGCAATGCCTCCTCTGTTTCTGAGATTAGGACAATGTCATCTGCAAATCTTAAATGGTTTAGCTTTTCTCCATCTACGTTCACTCCTTCGTTTTCCCAGTCTACCTTTCTGAAAATTCTTTTTAGGCATGCTGTAATTTTGGTGAAACTGTATCTCCCTGACGCACACCCTTCTCGATCTTAATTTTTTCCGAGTCCTTATGTAATTTAACTGTAGCAGTTCCCTCTTTATATATGTTTTCGGTCAGTTTACAATATTCTCATTCATTCCTTGTTCTCGCAATGAATTTATAATTGCTATGTGCGTCACTGAGTCAAAAGCCTTTTCGTAATCAACAAACCTAAGCAGAGTGGTCTATTATATTCTGTAGTTTTCTCAATTATGTGATTCATTGTATGTAGATGATCAGTGGTCGAATACTCGCTTCGGAATCCTGCCTGTTCACGAGGTTGGTTTTCCTACAAATTTGTAGTTATTCTGTTCATAAAGACTTTAGTGAAGAGTTTGTAAATGACTGATAATAAGCTAATGGGTCGATAGTTACTAAAATCTTTTGAGTCACCTTTTTTGTAGAGTAAAATAACTATGGCATTACACCATGTTTTGGGAATTTTCTTCTGTTTTATACATTGGGTAAATAATTGAGCAAGCCTATTTTGTACTTCTACTCCTGGATCCAACAGTAAATCTGTCACTATTCCATCTTCTCCCGGAGCCTTCCCTCTTTTCATATTTTTAAGACAAATATTTACTGCGTCTGGTGTTACCCCAGGTATTCCACCTGTGTCAACTGAAAGTTTGCTATTGATACTACTGTCTTTGATGCATACTGTTCTTTGTAAAATTCTTCAACTCTCTTCACCATTTTATCTCCGCATTTAATGAGTTCACCGTTTTTTTCTTTCAGTGATGTCATTTGTTGCTTAGTGCCATTTTACTTCGGACCTGTTTCAAACTTTTTCCATTTTTGATGGTTTCTTTGATCTGATCCATGTTTCTCTTTCTTTTTTCTGTTCTTTGTCTTTTGTTGATAAGCTTATTTAATTCCGCTCGTTCTGTTTCGTCTTTCCCTGTTTTTACTTTCATTTCCATTCTTTTTTTCATAAACTCGAGTGTCTTTTCCGAATACTTCTTCGTTTTGATTGTACTAGGTTTTCCCACTACCTCCGCTGATTCTCTTAGCACTTTTGTTAGTCTGTCATTCAGCTTATCAATGTAACATTCAGCATTACTTAGAGCCTGAAATCTGTTCCTTATTTCCAACTGAAAGGCTGCTTTGTTTTCGTTTACTGTTATTGGGCATATCTTATCTTTAATCATCTTCTTTCTTTCACTTCTGAAATTGAATCTGGCTGTGCAACCCACCATTCTATGATCACTACCTATATTTACTTTGTTGATAACAGTGACATTTGTGATCGTGTTATTCTTATCTGCTATAATGAAGTCGATTTCATTCTTTGTTTCTCCATTTGGGCTTCTCGAGGTCCACTTTCTCCCTGTTCTTTAGGGGAAGAATGTGTTCATTATTCTCATGTTAAACATTTCAGCAAATTTTACCAGCATTTCTGCTCTTTCATTCCTTTCTCCCATTCCAAAATTCCCCGTACATTCCTCTCCATTTTTCGACTTCCCAACTTTTGCATGAGTATAATATAGGTTGTCTTTTCTTCTTCCATAATGTGGGAGATGTCATCACAGAATGTTTCTATTTCTTCATCTGGTCTTTGAGAAGTTGGTGCATATTCCTGTATTACTTTTAGGGTATACTTTTTGCACAGTCTAATGACAACAAATGCTGCGCTGTCAGATACACTGTTGGATTTAACAATGTTGTCTGCAAGATTTCTGTTAATTAGAAATCATACACCACTAACTTTTTCATTTTGCCTTCCTCTGTAGTAAAATAGGTGGTTGCTGTTTTCGAGCTGAATTACTTTTCTTCTCTTCTGTGGATCTCAGTCAAACCTACAATATCCCAACTAATGTTTTCCAGTTCAGTCATTAGATTATGAATTTTGTAATCTTCTGCGAGGCTTCTTACATTGTATGCATAAATCTTCATGGATTTCAGTTTGTTTAATATCCAAGAGTAATTTTCCAACGCAATGCCTACTTACTGTCGGTGGCACACTGCCCGTAAGCACAGGAGGCAGTGCGGCTGGACCTTTAGTAGACGATGGTCCAACAAGAACGCCTGTCAAATCATTTGCAATAGAACTCATGTTTGGTTGGGAGGATTGTGGCAAATAATCTCACCTCCCTGCCACAAAATAATCTCACCTCCCTGCCACATAGTTTCTGGTGGGATGTAATTTTTGTGCCACCTTATTCGTTATATTCGGTGGAGCCCTATACTGTATATATACAGGGGGTCCCATGGTCCACGCCGTCTAAGACAGTGCCTCGTATATCTACAAGGCCTTCCCCTGTCCGCCACCCGGGGATGCGCCAGGTAGCAGTGGGATCCTGTCTCTGGATATACATATAAATAAATATATATATATATATATATATATATATAGATGAGGACACAAACACACACACACACACACACACACAAATGAAAAAAATACATCCTCATGTATTCCTCGCCTACCTGTGTTATCTACATATTTTAGAATAGATTTATGTAAGAACCATCAAGTAGATTCAGTCTTCATGATGTATGACAAATACAGTGGGCTCACACAGTGCGCGTCACCGCAGTACGCGATTCGCCTTGTGCACGAGTGACCAAAAATCATAACCAAAAATCCTTTAATGCGGGAGTTTACCGCACAGAACGCGAGGCAGAGGCAAGGAGTGGCTCAAAAATGCCATTTTCTACTAGTGCGCGACCACCCCTCACAGAGCGCGTCATGTGTCGTCATGTTGATGCGCAGAACCATCGACATCGTGTGCTCCTGATCCTGTTGAGGATGAAGAGGATGCAATGTCAGAAGTGTCAGCATTGGACTTTGAAGGGTTTATGGCCGAAGTGAATGACTTGGATGCTCCTGGGGAAAGTGATCAAGAGGAGTCTGTGGAGGGAAGTGTTGGTGGGTGGGAGGTGCGGTGGAGAGTGCGGCGCTGTAAGTGTTGCCGCACCTCGGAACCCCTGTTATTTAAGGTCATCAGGCCTGTTGTCTACTGTTGTTAAGGTGACTATCCATATTTTTGTTATTGTAGCTATAGCTTTAGTACAATGTCTGAAACATATGACCTTTATTATGTCTCTAAGGGCCAAAAAATGTCCAGGTATGAGAGGGTACCGCCCATATGTAATTATTCCCATAAGATTATGTATTCCTAGTACCGAATTCCCAGTGCGCGAGCTCGTGCACCGCCCAATCTCTCACACACTATGCGAGCCCACTGTATATCGATATGTTGTGCTCTCGACTGGCAGTAATAGGTGCTGCTGGCTGTAACTCTTTAAATGTATTGATTTTCTGCAACCTCAAGACGATGTTATTCTACCAGAGAATCCTGGTGTGCTTAATTGTTGTCGTAGCTACCATTACGTCTTTTTCATTTCGATCGAGATAACGTAAAACATTTCATACAATTTAGGTAATCCTTTCATTGTGTAGTAGTTAATGAAAGGCATATGTAACAGGTCCAGTTCAAACAGTGTCTCCAGAACTGAATATAATCATGTAATGGTAGAAGAATTAAATAAACACTAAGGATAGTATTATTAAGCCAAAATGGACAAGGTTAATTGGATTTATGCCCACCATAATTCCAAAAAACTACAAATAATAATAGTTATCAGCCCGTGGGTCACTAGCTACTTCAGTCGAGAGCTTTTCTGCAACCAAATAAAACCGCCTGGCGGGTAAAAGAACCAGAACAAAGGAAATTATCGAACTGCAAGGTGTATGGAAGCTTTTTAGCCCCTTCACTACAGCAAGCCTACCAGAAGGTGAATTACATCATTAAACGTGAGCAAAGGTTAAATTGAAAACGTAAATTAAAAACGTACGGAAGAGGTCAGCAGCTTCATAAGGTCTCTCCAAAGTCAAAATAAAGTCACCTGGTGTTACATACATGTATTTAATAAGGCAGTGTCTCAGTAATTGCACAGGTCAACTTTTATTCCTTAGAAGAAAAAAGCATGGATCTGAAGGCTTTCAATAACAAAGTTTTCACACTTTTCCATGTACTTGGTCACTTTCGATATACTGTACACAAGCTTCAGAAAATAGTAACACATTTTGTAATATCGTGAGGGCGTTGGATAATGATTTACATACAGTGGGAGTCATGTACATAGCAAAACTAAAGATTTTTTATTCTTTTGCGTTTTATATCTTCCAGACGATCTCTTTAACTTAAGGAAGGTATAGGAACAATCTTCGTTAAACAGTAATATGCGATAACATGATTCACGTCTTTTGTTATTGCCGCTGAACGATATTATTCTACATAAGATTTAAGAGGCATGAAGTTTTCACACTGTAAAGTATTTTACTTAGTCACTTGTCGATGCACAAAAGGTTCAGGAAACAGTTAAATATATTTTGCAACATCACTTAGTGAGGGAGTTTGATGTTGTCGTTTGTCTAGAGAGTGAGGCGTGTATGTCAAAGCAAAACATAGTTAACCAGAATGGCACTCAGTGGAGCGCATACCTCCACCATCAACATCCATGCAATATTCACCGAAAAATTTACAAAAATGTCGAAAAACGTCCTATCTCACAATGTTAAAGAAAGTGAAAAAATATTCTTGGATCCGCATTTTTATCCGGATCGGCACCAAAATTTAATGGAGTCTATCTTGGGCCAAGGCTCATTTCCTACCAAGTTTCGTGGAAATCCGTCCAGTAGCCTTTGTATAATCTTGCCCACAAACCAACCAACAAACAAAGAAACAAACGGACAGGGGTGAAAACATAACCTCTTTGGCGGAGGTAACAAGAAGCTATGCCGGGCACAGCAAACCAATCCGCTGCAGTCATTTTATTCTATCTATTGCCAGACACCTTAATCCCGTAAGGGGTGGCAACAAACAAATCGCCTCCATGTCGCCCTGTCCCCTGCTCCCAGCTTACACCCCCCTCTCTCATATACCTCTCCACTCCATCCCTCCATCTCATCCTCGGGCTCCCCCTCTCTCTCCCCCCTCCACCTCAATCACATACACTCTCCTCGTCAGTCTTTCACTCTCCATCCTCTCCAAATGGCCAGACCAGCTCAGTGTATTTCTCCTAACACTTCCTATCACATCCATATCCACACTTTAACGCTCCTCCAATTCCTCATTTGTCAGTCTGTTTGTCCGTGTGACTCCACGTGCTCCTAGCAAATAATTCATTTCCACTGCTCTCACACATGACTTCTGTCCCTCCAACAAGGTCCAAGCTTCACTTGGACTTTTTCACTTCCATGCTCACTTCCCTGTTTCTTATCACTACTTTCAAGGAACCAGCAAACTTTCTTCCTTGTTGTACCCTTTCAAGCATGTTACCCTCTAAACTTCCATCCTTACACATTACACTACCCAAGAACTTAAATGTACTCACATTTTCTATTTCCTCCTCACCCAACCTCACTGTGCATTCACTGACTTCACTTCTCTCGAAGAGCATCACTTTACTCTTCCCTACATTCACCTTTCGATTCCGATTCTTACACACTTTCCCAAACTAATCCACCAAGCCTTGCAGCTCCCCTTCGTCTTCACTTTGCAACACAGTATCATCTGCAAACAACAGTACAGGGAGTTTCCAAACACTTCCCTCTCTCCCTAAGGCCGCTCCAACATCCACTGCCCTACATTGTATCTCTTTTATATCTCCATCCATATACAGATTGAACAACCATGGAGACATAACACATCCTTGTTTCAATCTAACCTTCAAATAGAAAAATTCGCTCAGTTCGCCATCCACACGCACTGCAGCCTTAGCATCCTCATCCATACTCTTCACGGCAGTCAGCAACTCCATAATTATATTCTTAATGCTTTCCACAATCCTTGTCTATCCACCCTGTCATATGCTTTCTCCAAATTCATGAAGGCCGCATACAACTTCTTTCCCTTCTCAAAAAACTTTTCTATCAGAGATCTAAGAGTGAATATCTGATATACACAACCTCTTCCTTTCCTAAAACCTCCCTGTTGTTCTCCAACTAATTCCTCTGTTATTTCCCTAACTCTGTCAGTAAGTAGCCTACCATATACTTTTCCTATTACACTAAGAAGGCAAATGCCCCAGTGATTACCACATATTTCTTTTTCCCCTTTTCTTTTGTACAGGGGAATAATTTTACCTGACTTCCAATCCTCTGGGATTCTACCTTCCTGCCAGGCCAATCTGCCCATCTTCCACATCCATTCTATTACTATCTCTCCCCCATGCTTCAGCATTTCACCACTTGGGCTTTCCCCATTTTGACTTTCTTCACTGCTTCCACAACTTCCATCCTATTGATTTGTTCCTGTCTTCTCAAATTCCTCTGTCTCCCAGCCATTCCCCAGCCACTTACACTTGCATTACTTTCATTCTCTATGTTCAACAATTCCTTAAACTACCCTCTCCATCTGCTCACTTTTTCTCCCTTCTCCACTAGTAATGTACCATTTTTATCTTTCACTCCCTGACTAACCTCTTTGGCACCCTGTCTAACTCTCTTTATCTCTTTCGAAACATTTTATTACATTCCCTCCACTTTACATACAAATTCCTTCCAAATTCCTCACCCACTCTCTTTTTACTCTTTCTTACTAATCTTTTCACCTCGCTCTTCCTCTCTTCATATAACTCTCTCTTCTGTCTCTCAACTTCATCCACACCTCTGTTTCTCATCCACTCACTATATGCTTTCTTCTTTTGTGCCACAGCCTCTCTCACCTCTTTAGTCCACCATTCTATTCCCTGGACCCCTTGTCGTCTTCTCTTCACTCCATACACCACCTCACATGCTGCACAGATTTCTTTTGTGAATATCTTGCACACACCTTCCACGTCCCCCATCTGCTCCAATCCATTTTTACCCAATCGCTCCTCCACTTCTCTCTTATATTCTGCCTTTTTCCCATCCTCTTGTAACCTTTCCACCCTCCTTGTATGCACTACTTCCTCCTGTCCTTTTCTTCTTCTATTTCTCCATTTCATTTGGACCTTGATTCTGACCACCACCAAGTGGTGGTGGTCATTTTAGTGCTGAAGCATTATCACAACAGGATATCAGTAAAAAATTTTACAAATCAAATTTGGAGTAAATCAAGTGAATATTGACGATTTTATGCCAATTTGACATTGTAGGCCCGACCTACCTGACACTGACCCCCCTACCGCTAACGAGGGGGTGACCCCTCTGATGCAATGAGAAATGTTATAGGATGCAGATTTGAAAGATGCACCTTAAGGTTTTGGTTTCATGCCGATGTGACGAATTTGAAAGAAGTTATGGCAAAAAAACTCTTTTTACATTTTACATTCGCTGGGCCTTCAGCCTGGGCCTTGGCCCAATTGGGCCAAATTTTTTATAGGTGATCAGAACGTCAAAGCCCATCATCCCTGTGATTTTAGTCAAAATCGCATCCCTAGTTTTCAAATACAGTCGTTAACAGACAGACAGACAGACAAACAAACAAACAGACAGACAAACAGTGAAAACAATACCCGTCCCCGAGCCCCTTCGGGGCGGGGACGGGTAATGAAAGGCTAACATCAGAGTGATGTAATTTGCATCATCTATCCCTCTCTCAAGTTAAAAACAACCCCCTAACCCTTACATCTCTCTTCCCAGTCCACATCTCATCCCCTTCCACTTTTCATCCCCTTCCCCCACTCATCCTCTTCCCTCTCTCATCGCCTTCTCCCTCTCATCCCATTCCACCTGCCATCCATTTCCCCCTCTCAACCCCTACCAGCTCTCAACCCCTCGCAGCTCTCGTCCTACTGCCATCGCATTCTCTTTCCCTTCCTCTCTCTCATTTTCTCTCAACTCACGTTTCACCTTCATTCTCTCCTCCTTTCTCCCCGGTTCCTCCTCCTCCCATTTTCTCTTGCCTTCCCTCCTTCTTCCCCCCCTCTGCCTTTCTCCCATTTCCCTATTCCACTTTTCGTCAACTACTCCTTCCCTCTCATTTTAATCCCCTTCCTCCACTCTACCTCTATTCCTTTCCCCCCATATTCCTGCATCTCTTTCTCCTTCCCTCTCCCCGTCTCTTTCCCAGCGATATCTATTCCCTTTTATTCCTACCCTCCCTGTTCTTCTCTCTCTTCCCTATTTCCACTCATTCCCCGCCTTTATCGCTTCCTCTCCCTTCCTTCCCTTAAAAGCCCCCTCTCTTTCGTTTCTCCCCCTCCCCGTCAGCTCCCATTATTCCCTCTTTTCTTTCCTCATATCTTTCCCTCTCCCTCCCCTTGTACACCTTTTTCCACCTCTCCCATCCATCCCCTCCTTCACTTCTCTGTCCCTTCTCTAATTTAGCCCTCCCTCCACCCATTCCTTCCCTTCTCTTAATTACTCCTCCTCTCTCCCCCTCCCCCCACTTTCATCCCCTCATTCTCCCCTCCTCCCTCCCCCTTCCCTCCCCCGTACATCAATCTCTACCACTACATAATCTGTGTTGGCTTCATGCTCGTTCCACCACAACTGCATAACATTAATCCCATTCATTACCACCAGACATTGCTTTCCTGGTGCCAACAAACGATTTTATTCAGCTATGAGAGTGTGTCCTTGCTAATGGGTTTTGACAGGTTAGTTTTTCTTCATGTTTTTATGACCTCTTATGCCTTCTTATTTTTTTTTTTTTATGACCAATTATATTTTCTAAAAATTTTGACCGTTTTTATTTTCTTCTTTTTGGGAGGGGTTTGAGCTGTCATGTTTTCGTCATTTGTATGACCTGTTATGTTTAGTTTATATTTTGTGACCGGTTATGTTTTCTTCATTCTTTAAATGACCATCTTCATTTTTTATCAGAAACCAGGTGATTTTACTCAACTTGATGGAAATATTTCGTTGTGGAGGAGTTGTAAACAATGACATCTTTTAACATCATTCTTCTACACACACACACACACACACACACACACACACACACACACACACACACACACACACACACACACACACACACACACACACACACACACACACACACATTCCCCCTATTTTTTCATCCTCCTCTTCCACACTACTCGATCATTCATCTCTGCTTCCTTTGCAGTTTTTCAAACATTTTTAACCCAGTCATCGCCTACCAGTATTCGATTTATTTCCAGCATCATTGGATTCAAGAGATGAAAAAGTAGCACACAAAACCCTCCTCTTCGTCACCAGCAGGACCCACACCATCACAACCACCACCATCACCTACAACACCATCACCAGCACTACGAGGGTCACCAGTATAACCCCCCACCACTTCCATCACAACTGTTATAACAAAAAGTACTAACGTTACAATGACTGGGAAAAATCTTAGCATCTATACCACAACAGGTATCTAAACCACAACACAACTAAGGCCGTAACTAGTGTAGTAAATTAATAAGCAACAATAAAAATTCATATCTATTTTTCCATTTATCTATGTGCCTTTGTATATCTATCTGCTTATCTGTCTCTCTGTCTACTCTATGTATATCTGTTTATTCGTAAGAAACAATTTATGTGTTAACCGGGATATTATGTTTGCTTCTCTTTGGTATAGGTCCACTGATTACTAGGATGCTGAAGCTTTTTTCGCCGCGTCAAATTGTTACTTTGAAAAAGCATAATATGTTTGATGGTCACTATCATGATGTGTAGTGTAGAAATGGTGAATTATTCTTTATGTATTTTTCTATTAGTGGTAGGTGGTGGCGACCAGCATCCACTCACTTGATGTAGTGCTGCCTACTTCTTCCTTAGCCTTTATCATTCTTTTTCTGTGCTTGGCCTTTTCTCTTCCTATTTCTACCATCTTTCCTGTCACGTCTTATTGCTTTTCTTTCCTTTACAGGTGGCTTTACATTGAGTGACAAGCCAAATGGTTTCCTGTAAGCCAAGAAACCATTTACAACGCTGGGTGGTAACCATAAAACCAAACCATACGTGCTCCCTACGTGTCAACAAGTGGGTTGGTGGAGGGTTAGTGCCCCTCCCCGTAAAACAAATAACTCAAAGTCAAATGGCCACCCTTTACGGGACTGTGTCGTCTGGCAATAGATTGATAGATAGCTAGATAGTATTTTTCTATCACCTCATTTCTCGGTTTATATTAGCAGAATAAAATACTATGAAATTAAAAGGAAAGTAAAAGTGGACATTACCGGTATGGGATTCGTTCTCCACATCCATGTGGTGGCGTGACTCCAGCTGTGGGGGAATTAGTGTGGTAATGGCAATTAGCTCCAACTTGCTCTATAAACCCCACCAGTCACACGACGCGCACCACCGCCCTCACACCAACACATTGTTTTTTTAACCTCTTTCATCTGATGATGTGCCTTCTGTTCTCTTTTTGCTCTCTCTAGGCCCTTTTTAATTCAGGTTCGGACGCGTTTGGAATAATGCGGGTTACATACAGACTTCATTAACCCCTCCACTAATTGAGGTCCTCCCTACCTTGAACAAAATCATCTGGCAGTAACCTGGGTAAAATGACAAATACGTCTCTGTGTGTTGGGGCTACAATTTTGTCGGGGGTTATGCGCGTGGGGGCGCGATTTGTCTGTCTGTTTGTTAGCATCGTTATCGACAAACTATTGAATATGGATGAACCAGATTAAAAAAAAAAATATTTGGAAGATGGTCACATCAGCAGGTGATTAAGTTTAAACCAAACAGAGGTTATAAATCATGGGTCACGGGCAAGTCAACTTCAGTGGTTTGGTCCGATTTAGACTAAACTTGGTGGAAGGGTTGAGGGCCAGGGAAGGAGGAAATAATTTAATATCGAAAGCAATCGATCAAAAGTAAAGGTCATAGGACAAGGCCAGAAGTTTGGCCTTTTAACTAAAATAGTTTTATTGTGTGTCACCCGAAAGGCTACCATTGATGAACTGACTTTATTTTTAAAACACCAAGTTAAAGGTTAATGCCACAAGTCAAACATTCTTTGTACAGTTTTGACCATACTTAATAGAACGGTTAAGAGTCAGGCAAAGATGAAATAGTTTGAGTCTGACAACAGTCAAAGATCAAAATCATAAAGTAGGGACTACGACTTGGCCTAAGAAGGAATACAGTGCCTGAGTACTCCTTGCTGTTTTAGGTCAGTGGGGGGAACAGCATAGCAGTAAATGGAACTGTGGCACCTGAAATGAGTACAAGAAAGACAGAGAGACAAAGGTATTAGGGCACTGAGAAGTGTGTGGACGGAAAGATATGTGTCTGTTCTGGCAATAAATGGGTGTGGATGTGGGTGTAATGGTTGTGTCTTTTTTTTTTTTCTTTTTTTTTAATAACCTAATGCTAACTTTAGACGATGTTAGTTAGATCGGAAGGGATTCTTCGTGATAAAGGAGGTAGAAACAGTTTCCATGAAACACTTTAAGACGATGTCTTTTTTATTCCTTTATTTCAATCTTACTAACGCCAGATAACAGATTGAAAGAAATTTTTCTTATAACAGGATGAAAAGAAAAAAATCCGATTCCGTTTTCATGGCAGATGATTCTTTATTTTTTTTCCCTACTGCTAGCCGACATTACACAGGTTAAAAAGAGGCCCCTTCCACTGGAGTTAATAACTTTCTTTCCTGTAAGAGTTTATGCCTGAACTTATCTGGAAAGCCTTGGGGGGAAATTCTTTACCAAATTGATAAGCAAAGCAGCCTTTGTTATCTTAATATTTACCGTCTGGCTAAGTAACAGGAAGTTTGTATTAGATCTGGTGCAACGTTTTTGTTTTATACATAAAAAAAAAAAAAAAAAGGGTTCGAGCCTGCAAAGTTTAATCCTTGAAAATCAACACAAAAGAAAGCAAACCTCAGATGCCGTTCATTTCGAGATGCCTGGACACATTCCATTATAAATGGAATGTGTGACTGGAGGGCATAGGCTGTGGGAAAGACAGACTGAGAGAGTCAGCAGGCTAATCAAAAACTTGGGTTACTTTGTTTACGCCTGGGTGAGTTTCATATATATTTTAGTTTAGCCTGTGTGGTTTTAGGTGAGTTGCAATGAATTTGAAGGGAATTACGTTATTTTCGGTACATATGGATGATCATGCGGGGGTTTAGGTGAATCTGAATTAGACCGGGTTAGTCCGAGTGACTTTGAAGGGTTTGCGTATGATTGGCTTAGTTAGAATTAGACTGAATCAGACTGGGTTAGTTAAGGCAAACTTGTTGCTGTTTATGTGTCCGTCTCGGGCATAGACTTAACCTATATAATGAGGCCCAGCAGTCCTCCTTATTACCACAGTCCTCATGTCACTACTTCAGAACTACTACCCAACGTCCATACTGAATACATGATAAAGCTGTCTCATTCAGGGCTGGTGCATTGGTATTAGTGGAGGAGTTTTTATGACATGCCGGTGGGTGCTGTGGAAGATCGGTAAATATCTGTTTCAACGAAATTCAGGTAATCAAACAATTCCCTGTCACAGCCTGGTATCGAATTCGCGTCATTTCAGACAACAGACGACCCCTCTAACAACAATGTGAGTATGGATGATGACGAATGAATTTGTGCGACACTGAGTGAGTTTTGATGAGTCTGAGTGAATGTTGGTATGTCTGAGTTAATTTGAATACGGCTGATGTGTATGTGAATGAGTTTGGGTGTGTTTGGATGCATCTGGTTGAGTTTAGGTAAGTTTCAGAGAATATTGGCTTGCAGATTGCGTCAGAGCGAGCGGGAGCAAGTTTGGGTGTGCATGGGTTGGCCTGGATGGGTTTAGGTATGTTCGAATGAGTATGAAGTGGAAGTGAGGTTTGGACAAAAGAACGGTCACCCAGATCTGTCTCTTACTTCTTCAGTAAGATATCTACTTTCATATTTCATAATTTGACCCGTACCATCGTTGTGTTCACCTTGGGGAGACCCAGAGTATGAAACACAGTAAAGACACTTTGTTAACCTTTTCTGGACGATGATGTGTTTCAAGTGTTTGTTACTACCAGATGATTGTATTCAGCGCTGCGGAAGCAGCTTAAAGTAAAAAGGAAACTGACGTCTGTGTATGCTCATGCCGTTTGCATATTAACCTATTCACTGCAGATGCAAGAGGTTTCTCTAAAGCTGAATAAAATCATCTGAAAATAGTAGAAATAATCTAAAAAAGATGTCACAGCTCTAATGAGGTCAGTGCTTCCCCCTGCCATCAAATACTTTGTTGCTCTGTGCTTTCCAATATTCAACGCTATTCCACCACTTAATTTCCCCCTTTCAATCCCTCCACACCTCTCAGTGCCCCCCCACTCGTTATGCCTATTCGATAGCCTCCCTAAGCTCTCTCCGATTTTTAATAACTTTGTCGTGCTTCTTTCCCTCACCTTGAATGCTCCTCATCGTCAGCGTTCCCTCTCCTTCATTGTTCCACCACTCCTATTACTCCATCACTGAACGATCCACCACCCACAGTGATCAATATCCAAGGTCTCATCTCGTTCTCAAACTCCAGTTCTGAATGCATTCCCACTCCCTGTACCCCCCACACACCACTTAATATTCTTGAAAGCTCCCTCACTCTCATACCTCCCCGCTCCCTCCCGCCAAACACTGAATGCCGCCCTCCTGAATTCTCATTGTTATTTTGCCCCTTTTGTTCTGGCCTCTCCCACGCTAACACCCTCCTGCCCTCGGCTTTGTAACTCTGTTTCTCTCGCTGGCTTTTGTACTTGCATTTTCAGATCCTTTTCGGACTCGACTTTTATAGTTTTCTTTGCTATTTCGCGATGTTAGAAGTCAGGGATTGTGATAAGAAACTATTTCATTTTCTCCGACAAATGCATTATATATCCATAGCTCAAAACAACTTGAATTTGAAGACGTGCATATCTTTTTATTTTTCCAAACTTCAGACGATCTAAACTATCTTAAGAAACACTTTTTGAACTGGACGTGTCAGATGTAGTCTTCATTAATTCCTTCAATACGAAAGTTTTTTTTTTTTTTTTCCTCTAAACTGAATAAAAACTTGAAGTTAGCCAGAATAAACTATGAAAAGATCGTAGTCGGGCTGATGATTTATTCGCATAATCAAACCTTAACAGTAGTTAAATATTTTTGTTAATTATTTGTATTACTCTTTTTAATGATGCTATTCAGTATAGTTTGGTTGTGAAGTGTTTCTCGGATGTATAAGTGTAAGTAAAGGTTTTAAAATGGCATCTAACAGATCATGTATTCAATAGATCAGCTTTAGAACTATCTTCCTCATTCTCAATTTCTTTCTGTCAGTGACCACCAATCTTTTAAATCCTATACGGCCAGGCATCTTAAAATTAACGGATATTCACCTTGGTTTTCTACTGTTCAGATTCTGTTTTTGAAAGGAAAAGCGCGAGCGCGCGCGCACACGCACACACACACACACACACACACACACACACACACACACACACACACACACACACACACACACACACACACACACACACACACTTCAAGAATATTAATACAGACCCGAGTTATACAGGAAACTGAAACTTGCGTTAACTTCTGGGTTTCTCTTGGTTGTTGTTGTCCGTGTTGTTAACCCCGTGATGCCAGTGACTTTGAATATTTTTCGTGTACTTTATTAGGGGAAATACCTGGTACAAGAGGGGTTAATGAAGAATGTAACTAACTCCTTCAGCTCGAAAAGTCAATTAATCTATTTTAACACCATTCATTTGTTTACAGGAATAAATAATGAAGGATTAACAAAGACAGGACATTATGAGCCGGACTCAATAAAACTCAATTAGGTATCTGCCAGATAGCTGGCGGACAGCTGGGGGCTAATTTATACTAAGAATATTAGACATTCCCTGAAATATTCTATGGCTGCAATAAACACTGTTAAAAGTATCTGAGTACCAATTAATCCAGTGCAAATATTCTGGTGTCTAATGCCAAAGTATTCGAATGCGAGAAAAAACATGCCCCCACCCCCCCCACCCCCAAAAAAAAAACTAAACGCGCGATTTGGATTAAACATTAATCCAGTCCCAGAAATTGAGTTTCTGGTACTAAATCTAGATATTACACATTGATCGCCATACTCAGATGGGTATTGGTGTGAAATGTAGTAATGTTCAGAGTTTTAATTTCTTGGATATTGCTTTGGCCGTATTCACCAACAAAGGTCTCTGACGTAACCGACACTTGGTTTTTGTTGGAATGACAATAGACAAGAGGACTCTTTGCACTCTCCAGTGATTATCCATCCTGGGAACATTAGTTACGAAGATAACATTACTGTGTAATGGAGATTTCTTTTAGCAACGCGGACAGTGAAATGAGAATACTGTATATCATCATGTCTTATTTCTCCTGCAAAAACCGATATAAGTTAGGTTGATGATAAGTGTGTTCGTTAATCCGGACCAAGTTAACTGAGCAACATTCTACCATCTTTCGATTTCCCAACTCTTAATTAAAATGTAAATATAAAATACAAATACTTCGTCAAGCACTGTGTTTAATTGGCGAAAAGTGGGTAATTACTCCTCAGTCATGTAGTATATATATTTAGACATTGAAGCCTAGTAGCATTCTCTCTTAATTTTCTGCTCGGTAGAACTTATGACCAAAGGCTGTTTTAACCTTGTCCCTATTCACCCAGCAGTACATATGGTCTGAGACTATCAGCTGTTGCAGGTCGTATTATAGGCAAAGACTGGAACTTGGCAAAAATTATAGTGCATGCTTAAACTGCTCGCGTATAGTCGACTGGCATTAACTGAAGTCTTCTTTCGTTCTCGGTCTGGCTTGTGCTTTCCCTAATGCTGTGGAATTTTTCGTTCAAACCTTTTACTACGGGAAGTTTTCTTAAAGCGAACAGAATCGTAAAGTGCTAGCAAGAATATAATATAAACATCTTGTTTGTTCTGTTCCTGCCACGGTCATACGATTCAATTCAGCATATGACAAACACTTCTTATTGATTACCATACTCTGTTTTACCCACAAAATTCATGTTATTACTAAACTGGGTTACTCAGTATCAGAATGTCCTGTTAAAACTCCCTATAAGTACAAACAACACTAGTTAATTCTAACAGACATTAAACTTTACAATAATGATTTCAGACGATCAATAAACCCAAAATCATTTAATTCCCTTAGTTAGTGCATACACAAGCAACGGAAACGCTGGTGTGAGATTCATGTTGAGTCATCTGTCACTGTCAGGGTGTTTTAGCCATTTGTGGAGCTATAATGTTAGTGTGCGTCAGGATAATGCGGTATTATGTGCTGTGTTGATGTACTGGGTACAGAGGGAAGTTAAAAACAAAAGTCATTACACACACGCTTCGTACTGTATAATACTATTAATTTTTCTGCTGGGTGTAACATTACTGAAATCTTTGCTTGCACGTTCTACTTTTAATCTCAAGCTTATGTATCCCAAATATTACATACTAAAACAGAAGATGTACTCTCTTTACTTATAGTACAGTGCCGGTAATCAGGAATGGATTACTGCCTTCTATTTAGTACTGTATACCAAATAACTCTGTATTCTACAATATAGAATTTCGTGGAACCTCAGGGCCTTTCCTTGCTGTACCATGAACTTCACCACTCGCTGTGTTACTGACTCCTCAAATTGTCTTGTTTGTAGCAAGAGCAAACTACCTAGCGACCTCGAGAAGTTCTGGTTTGCTGCTAATCAGACTCCTAAAGGTACTTGCAGATTACATCGATTGGTGGGGTTGTTGATGACATCTGACTAGGATTCATAATCAGAGTGGCATAGGAAGTTTCGTAGGTCTCTCTCTCTCTCTCTCTCTTTACAAATATATTTGCATATTGCACGTAATATTCTCTTGTGCGTCATTTATAACGTGTTAATATTGGCATAGTCTGCATCAATATGATACAACAAGATACTCCATTGTAATATACAATACAGTTCAGGATTCCCTGAACACTTCTGGAGGTATGTGGCATCGCTGGCATTTGTTGTGGTTAGTAGTAAAATTACATAAATGAACGGCGTCTCAGTTTGTATGAAGATGGCTGATTGACTGACTAAACCCCGGCAGTTAAGTTTCCACTTCGTGTGTAATGAAAACACACGTTATTATTCATGTAAATTTATGCAAAATTCTTACTTGTCCGGGTAAATTATTATAGTAATATAGAAATTGGATTAATTTACTATGGATCTTGTACTGTTTTTGTACTGTTTACGCTGATGTCGAAAACGATAATAACATTATCAGATAGCTGGCGGCATCGTAACGAGGTAAGTTACAATACATAGAACGTCACAAATGGTAAATACGAATCTTAAGACGAAATAGTGGTTTTACTATATTCTTAGATATATTGAGTATATCACTTCTAAGTACAGTTTCATAATGGAATTACGTTTCTCGTAGAATTCCTTTTTTTTTTTTTATCATATTTAGATAACCCCAAGGGAACGAGTAAAGCTTTATCTGCCTCTGTGTGTGTGTGTGTGTGTGTGTGTGTGTGTGTGTGTGTGTGTGTGTGTGTGTGTGTGTGTGTGTGAGTATTTTTTCAAAACAGCAACTAAGAAATTATTTCTATATCAATTGCTCACCAAATATTTCCTAACCTGAGACATTTTCATATGCTAAATTTTAATAAGCTTAATCCACTGGTCCACTCATCTTCAATCCGAATAAATGGAATAGATGTGGGAGAAGAAGTTAGTAAGTTTTAAGTTGTAACTGCATGTCAGATCATTCATAGTTCCCCCGTCCCCCTCCCCCAAAAAAAAAAAAAAAATGCTGCCCATGGTATGGGTCAGTCTCTCAGTCTATTTGCCCATTCGTCTTCTAAGTAATATTCATGGAGGTTTATTTCCGTGCGTAAGGTCATGAAATTTTTTTGACAAAGCTGCTCACAAAGAAATTCTTATGACGGTGCCTTATGCAAGGAAGCCTAATCAAAGCTATATCTTCACGACGATGCTCTCTCTCTCTCTCTCTCTCTCTCTCTCTCTCTCTCTCCTTTATTATTGCTACTTCTAGGTGACTTTATTCATTTTAAAACAAGCTTTTCGAACTGGAGGAATTTGAGATAGGCTTCATTAATTCCTTCAACACAAACAGGCCATTCCAAAGTTGAGTTAAATGGTCTGGAGTTGCAAGCATAAGATGTACACTATGTCTATAGGTTGAACTAGTTATCAAACTTGCAAACTTAGCTACGAGAACTGTAATTTGTAAGGTAGGCTAGGGCATTTGTACGCAGCAGAGAAGAAGCAGAGATGATGAAAGGCTTAAGGTCAAGGGGAAAGCCACAATCAAGATGGAGGAACTGTATGGGAATGAGTGTAATCAAGGTAGATAGGCAGGACTGGAGAGGGTCGCCTGCCAACAAGGAGTAGTAGAGGGAGGTTGTACGAAGAACGGTGGGCGTGAAGGATGAACAACATGCCACGACAGTTTAACGCAATGATCTCGATGATGATGATTGCTCATGACATCCTTCGTAGCCGTGATTACTGGGGCATTTATCAAAAATAAATAAAAAGAGACGGGTTTTAGCTTAGACGGTCGCGAATTACTCAGACTGAATTTGTTATAACGTCCTTCACAACCATGAAACAATACCGCGCATGAGGTACAAAATCTCGACAACAATACTGTATGCATTGAGACTCACTAACCAGTACGCTAATCTGAGAACGGCACTCTGCAACAAAGACTAGGAAAGGTTAATCGTGCTTATGTCCACCAAGTGATCCAATCCAATAAAAGTATCAAATACAAGGGAACAAGTTATTCTTTATCTGGTATGATTCTGACTTGCATGTAACCCAAAGAGAAGTGAATGTGGGACCAAAGGATAAGATACTTTAATTTCTTAGTGGCTTACCAGGTTAGCCCAAATCAGAAATAATACTGAATAAAAGATCGCATTATATGTTTTATCCACTTGTTTTATCTTCAGGATAAATATTATTGTGTTGACTTTTGCTGTCAGACGGTCACGAAATTCATTGAATGAAACGCTTACGAAGTTATAAGTGCAAAAAACTATCATATACACAAATGGTCACATCCACACTCTATCCATATTATTTCCACTACGCCACCGACCTTCACGTTAACAGAGGGGGACGTATTATTCAGAAAAATGAAGAAATTTCTAGGATCCATTTTGAAGAACATTTTGAATGTTATGTGGTTCACCGCTGCCCTTCACATTATCCGAGGGAGACTGCACGCCGTAGTGTCATGTTACCCGAGGTGGCACAAATGTCCTTGGTAAGGTGTAATACGCAGTTACTTTATTGCATCATAGTATAATGGGGTCCTGGCTTCACAGTAATGACGAATTATTTGGCTTATTAACTTTTCTTTTTATCGATCTATTGCCAGACGACTTAATTCCATAAGAGGTGGCTACAAACAAACTGCCTCCATGTCACCCAGTCTCCCGCCATTTCACTACCCTGCTCCCAGCTCATACCTCTCTCTCTCTCTCTCACTCTCTCTCTCTCTCTCTCTCTCTCTCTCTCTCTCTCTCTCTCATCCTTGGCTTCCCCCTCCCTCTCGCCCCCTCCACCCTACTCACATACACTCTCCTCGTTAGTCTCTCGCTCTCCATCCTCTCCACATAACCAAACCACCTCAGTGTATTTCTCCTAACGCATTCTATCACATCCCGAACCACACCACAACGTTCCTTCGCTTCCTTATTTGTCAGTCTGTCTCTCCATGTAACTCCACCTGCTCCTGTCAAATAACTCATTTCCACTCTTGACTTGTGTCCTTCCAACAAGGTTCAAGCTTCACTTCCATTATTTAGGTTAGTATCACAAAACTGTCATGCAACGACTTTCTTACTTCCATGCTCACTTCCTTGTTTCTTATCTGTGCTTTCAAAGAACAAGCAGCCTTCCTTCCTTGTTGTACCCTTTCAAGTACTTCATCCTCCAAGCTTCCATCCTTACTCATCACACTACCCAAGTACTTAAATGCACTCACATTTTGCATTTCCTCATCATCTAACCTCACTGTATATTCAGTATTTTGATTTCTCTCTAAAGACCAAAACCAACATTTACTGACAGGTGATGGTGTGGGATTACAGTATCACTAATAAAGATTATGCATGGCAACAATAATCCTACAAAACATGCAAAATGTAGCTTTTGTTAAACAGTCTATGAATCGGGTTGGATTAAGTTAAATCCTGTGCAACTTGAGTGTAACTTGGAGACTGCGTTACAAAAACTGCTTTTTTTACTGTGCTAACAGCGATACCAACACATTTACATACAATAATACACACATAACTAGGAAGAGATACTATTAATAATGAAATATGAAAGTTTTAAGTATAAATGTATGTGTGTGTGTGTGTGTTTTCTTTTCGATTCAAATATGTAACATGCAATATATATATATATATATATATATATATATATATATATATATATATTGGAGAGACACATTACACACGTGTGTACAAATATATATGTACGCTTCTGACCGGGAATCGATCCCTGGACATCTTAGATAGAAGTCAGGCACTGATACCACCCGACCAGGCGTCATAAATACTGTGAACAACTGATTTTTTGACGAACCAGGTAAATCCATTATGGAAGGATATATTTCAGTCACAGCACATTAGGAATATTTCCCAGCCCCACACAACTCAGGAAGTGACTGAGCACTTTTAATCTATCCCAGACACAAACGAGCGTCTTTAAATGTTGGAGAGACACACATTACACGCGTGTGTCTCTGGTGGGTATGGAATGACGTGTTGTACTAAATGTTACAATGCTGTACTAATGAGCTAAAGGATAGTCTTTAACGTGCTTGTCTGTTGCCTCAGTCTACTGACGAACCAGGCAACGCGCTTTGAGGGTTGATAGGAAGGTTTTCTGCTGTCAATTCCTTAAGTATGAGGACATCTTTTTGCAGTTTTTGCATGTCACAAGATGCAAGGCTATTGGGAGCAACTCTAGTTTGTTTATTTCTTGTTGGCGAAAATGTTTAATAAATTATGATAAAAAATCACAGTTACTTAATAACAAATGTAAAGAGAAGAATGGTAAATGCCGTAAAAGATTTAAATAAGATTTTTTTCGTTTTTCAATCTTTTTATCATTTTATCATTGTGGGTTTTCTGCTTTGAAGTAACTCATCAATGCACTCAAACCATTGTTCCTACATCACTCATTTTTATAGTGTATAAGAGATTTTCTCCACCAGCCAACGTAATTACAGTTCATTCCAACCGTTTATTTGCCCCGATGCCAATAACTTACCTCTCTCTCCACACACACACACACACACACACACACACACACACACACACACACACACACACACACACACACAGGACATATTTTCCTGCCTTAGTTGCCGTCAACCGACATTTGTTCCCAGTCTACCTTTGCTCAACACGCCCATTTCTTTACCCTAATGTGGCTGCTTCGTGGCGTGACGAAGGATACGTGGTCGACGAACGCACTTGATTTCCTTCTGCTAAGCTATTTTTTTGGTCTAGGAGAGACTTTTTCTGGTCAAGGGTTTACAAGCAACCTCTGATACCTTTATTGAATTAGTTCTTCCTTAAAAGAAAATTGCCTGGTTGTGTAAGGAATATGAAGGAAAAAAAAATGTTACTGAAGGAGTTAACCTTGTGAAGACGCCAGGAATCTTCACTGTGGCCACCCATTATAATTAAAGTCAGTGAAGTAAATCCACATCATTTAGTTCTCATGTGCCTTCCGATGGTGGCCATTCTGTAGGTGACTTGCTTGGTGAACCCAAGACTGTGAACCAGCGAACTTTGCGATTGTAAGCTGGTAGGGGAAGAACAGTACGTTAAGGACCTCCACACAAAATCTCACACACAGCAACTTGGATAAGAGATGGATTAAGGATTTAAAACTGTTATCTCTGACTGTATCATGGTGAATAAAATATTTAAGCATTTTATGGTGGCGTTATTCAGACAGTTTAATCAAGAACACCGTTAACAACCCCTTAAAACGAAGACAACTCAGATTTTCTTGATACCATTTTTTTTTCTTTTTTTCTTTTTTTTTTAGAGTGAGGAGATCTTTAGAACTGCAGGAGTTAGGTATGTGCTTCAGCATCCCCTTCGCTATTAAAGATCCATCAGAAATTAAAAGAGAATAGTTTGCTGAAGCACGTCATCGTTTTGTAGGCTTGGATGCCTTTAGTGCAGAAGGTAAATGGAAGCTTGTTTACCCACATAGAGTAGTAGTAGTAGTAGTAGTAGTAGTAACAGGAGGAGAAGAAGAAGAAGAAGAAGAAGTAATTCTTGCAGCTCCAGGCTCATTTGATGGAGAGCCCGGTGGAATGCAGTTGTAAGCAGCATGTGTCTCCTGCAGCCTATCAAATTCCTTTCGGGGGACAGGTAAGAAGCTGAGGGATGGGCAGTAGAACCGTCTAGTTATATCGATGCCATCACATGAGCGCTTCCATTTTCTTCATCAGCGAGTAAACAGGGAAGCAGTGTCTTGCCAACGGTCAAGGAGCGAGAAAGACACAGGGCTATGTAAGTGTAACGTCAGCCGTATACTAACGACATTTATTGCATATTACACACCAAAATTTCCAGTTAGGTTGTGTCTGTCATGTTAATCTGGCAGAGGTTACATCAATAAAAACAAAGAAAATACATAATAATTCACAGCAAGGCGTACTCTCTACAGCAGGGGTTCTTAACCTGGGGTCTATGGACCCCTTGGGGGTCCATTGATGGGCATCAGGGGGTCCGTGAAGGTCAGAATAATTGAGAACAATTTAGCGATATTGCGTGATGCCGTTTGGCATCATTAGCTGAAAAAAAAAAAAAACGAAGAGTCTTGAATTTTGGTGTTCGTTGACACAAGCCTACACTCGCCTGGCAACGCGAGCTATGGCTGCTCTGATTCAGTTTGCTACTACATACCTTTGTGAGTCAGGGTTTTCAGCGCTTGTTTCTATCAAAACAAAAAGTCGAAATCAACTGGATGTCAGCGATGACATAAGTGTTTCCTTGTCAAAGACCACTCCACAATTTCATCTTCTTGTTCAAGCCAAACAACAACCCTCTCGTTGAAATGAACATTTGAGCAGAATTAAAGTTTTATTTTGTTTAATTTGCACAAGTTGGATGTATTTCATTTTTTTCATCGAGTGGCCATTAATTTTTGCATGAAAAAGAGTAAGAAAATAAATGAATGGAGAAACCTGTACTGTACACAGGAAAAATCATCTGGTAAATTACCAATATGCTGGGAATCTAACCAGGGACTCTCAGATGAGAGCCAGGCAGCATACCGCTACACCACGACCAGGTAAAAGTTAACTCACGTTGTCACAATCTTGTAACCAACGTCCCTCCGCCCCCACTGTGGGCATCAAGAGGATCAGTTAACCCCCTGGCACTCGGGCAAGTAGATGCTTTTAATCTATCCCAAGCACTTACGGCAAGTCAGAATGAATAGAGAAACCTGTACTGTACACAGGAAAAATCATCTGGTAAATTACCAATATACCTGTGTACAGTACAGGTTTCTCCATTCATTCTGACTTGCCGTAAGTGCTTGGGATAGATTAAAAGCATCTACTTGCCCGAGTGCCAGGGGGTTAACTGATCCTCTTGATGCCCACAGTGGGGGCGGAGGGACGTTGGTTACAAGATTGTGACAACGTGAGTTAACTTTTACCTGGTCGTGGTGTAGCGGTATGCTGCCTGGCTCTCATCTGAGAGTCCCTGGTTAGATTCCCAGCATATTGGTAATTTACCAGAGTAAGAAAATAATTCTTTGTAAAGACTGTTTTATACTTTGTGCATGTCATACTCTGCGTGAGGTAGTTTTCAATAAAATAAAGTATGTTCATTGCATGTAAAATGCTGTGTTTATGTGTTTGTGCATTTTTGTAGGGAAGGGGTTCATAGCTTTCACCAGATTCTCGAAGGGGTCCGTGACTCAAAAAAAGTTAAGAACCACTGCTCTAAAGTAAATAAATTTCGACTTGTAGTAGCAATAGTATGACCCGCTTATTGTATACATGGTTAATACCCGTACACGAGAAGGCATCACAGTACGAGTACTCTGATCGGACCTAACCTAACTTGACGGTTACCTAAGCTAACCTGACCATTACCCAAGCTAGCCTTACATTTTCATGCAACGCCTATATTCATTTACAAATTTTTGAAACTACTTCTTTGGTATTCGACAGAACAATTAAGGTAAATATCAGGAGTCAGATTAACCACATCGCTGAGTAATTTTTTTAATAATTTTTGCTCACTTGGGATTATTTTATTCTGCTTAATGGTGATATCGATATAATGGAAGGATGAATGAAGGCTGAAGCTAATATTTCCAGTCCGAAATTTTTTATATCACGAGCTAAACAAAAGTTTAGCCTATGGTGGCTGTAAAAACTGAACGCCTGGTGCTGAAGGTGTTTAAAGATTTTTTTTTTTTTTCATACTTTCAGAAAAGTGTAATATATGTCATAAAGTTCCATATTTCATAATTTGCTGGACACATTTGTACATATTCCCTACATACTCGCATATTCTCAGATGACTTGAAACACGGAACCAGTGTCTTGTTGCAAATGTGCCCAGAGAAGCAAAACATCACTTAGGAATGGTGGTGAAGTTTACGACATCAATTATGGGAATGTGGGAGCCGCCAAACCAATTGCCAGAGGACAAAAATGTAGATTGATCTTGTGAGGAGAGTTTGAAGGCGAGAAAGTTGTGAGTCTGGAGGGATTACTGTAACACTGTGCTGAGTGCAGGCAGAAGAGAGAGGCATGTGTGTGGGAGGGGGGGGGGGCATTGCAATGAATGCCTCGAGTATGGGAAGTAATGATAAACAGAAAAAAATACAAACTGAGCGGAAGATGGGGTCCAGGAATAAAAGGATTATTCACGAGAAAGTAAGAGAAGGCGAAACAAGGACAGCAGCAGGAGGAACGGCAGCAGACATAGCTAACGATGAACGTCTGGAGTATGGACAGCAAATGAAGGCAAAGGGAGGAAAGAAACGAGAGAGGGAAAAAAGAGGGATAAGAAAGAAATGAGTAATTCGGAAGAGATGAATGTGTCCATTACATGCAAAGTAAGAGCGTGAAAAATTAGTACCACATTAGGAGGAAGGGCATGTCTAAGCTTTAAACACCTCGAGTATGGAGATAGTATTAGGCTTCTGGCAGTTACGATGGTGGCAGAGAAGAGTGGGTGAATGTTGGTGTGAAATTTATTGGGTTTCGTGGCAAGTACACATCTATCCTTCGATAGGCGAGCACCAATCTTCAAATGCATAAACCGTTGCAGGCCGACGACGTGCTTTTATCAATCTTCCTACCTTCAGAAGAATTTCTTCTGCCCCGAATACATTTCTTGACCGAGGAAGGCTTAGATACAGACTATATGTTTTTTTTTAATTATACGTAAATGATATTGATGAAGAATTGTGCTGTAAGATTTCAAAATCTTCTGACGACACTAAAATAGGTAACGGCGCAGATACAGCATTGTAGAGGCAGGCAATTCAGAGATATCTTGATCAACTGTTTATCTGGGCCCAAGCATGGCAAATGAATTTCAAAATCAATAAATGAATAAACGTAAAGTGCTAAACATTGGCAGTAAAAATGTATGAGCTAGTTATAACATGAATAATGTTCAACTTGATGGGGTAAACCACGAGAAAGACTTAGGAATTATAATGACACACAATTTGAAATCAAGCAAACAGTGTACAGAAATTGTGAAAAAGCCAGTTAATTGAATGGATTCATAGGTAGAGCATTTGAATATAAATCCGAAAATATCGTCCTCACTTTGTATAATTCCTTAGTACGCCCGCACTTGGAGCATTGCATTCAATTTTGGTCACCGGATTACAAAAAGGATATGGGGAAGATGATACCTAGACTGAGATATATACCATACGAGGAACGTTTAGAAACCCTGAATCTTTTTACCATTACTAAACGGAGGTTACGAGGAGATTTAATTCAAGTATTTATTTATTTTTTTTTTTTTTTTTTAATGTGAGGAAGAAGGAACCAAAGGCAATGAGCCCGCAACACTGTTCCCTCCAAGAGAAAAACAAAATACAAGACATTTTATCATGTCAAAGGACATGATAAAATGGCTGTTGATAAGTACTTCACAGTTGTTGACTCGAATTATACAAGAGGCAATGGCCATCAAATAATTTGCAAAACGATTCCAGTCGCATGAAGTTAAGCATTTCTTCGTTAACAGAGTTGTAAATATATTGAACAAATTGCTCTCCATTGTGGTAAATTGTAATACAGTACTAACCTTTCAAAGCCGCCTGGATAAGTATCTGTCGTCTAACCTCCAGCTTAATATGTTTACTCCTGAATAAAACGCTTGTGTATATAAAATTGTTTCCCCCAAGCCTAGATCAATTTATTACATGCAAATATATTAAGCACAGACTAGGATATGCACAGATAATCCTGAGTTAATGGTCACTACTCTTACTTTCAAATTGTGATGGGCTGTGGATCACTGAGGGTCTCTGTTAGTTAAGTTACCACCATCGGGATTTTTTTAACGTACCAGGGGTCACTGCTTCAGGAGGTAACTCGTGTGCTTATCCGGAATGGGAAAGTTCCTTGTTTCAGTGGAGTGAACGGAGCTGGGGCCTGATTGACTGCTGCCTACCTTAAAAGCGCCAGGCAAGGCTGCCGCACCTCCCCTGGACATCCACACTGTGCACTGTGCAATTTCCACGCTGTCTCTACAAAAGCCCAGTTAGCTCAGCTTACCAGTAAATAATGTCATGTGTTACTTATTTATTTATTTGATTATTCATTTTACTTTACTACTTTCTCTTTCAGGTTAATCAAACCGGTAGCTTATAGATAAAATATTATAGAATGCAACTTTTCCTTTTCAGTCTTTCCTATGATATTTCCATGTCAGTTTTACCATGCTGCATGGTGTTTTTTCTCACTTTTTGCTTCCAGTTTTAATTGGAGCATTTGGAGGCTGGGGGAATCTTCTTGCTATCCTTCAGCATGCAGAATTAGATCTCGTAGTTATAGTTTACTCTGCAACAAACAGCCTCGAAATAACTATAAGGTCTGTTGCTATTTGCTATCCTTTGTACTCCTTTGACGTCGCGTTCAGAATATACACATATATATATATATATATATATATATATATATATATATATATATATATATATATATATATATATATATATATATATATATATATATCCTTCCCGAATTAACTAATATCATCTGGATGTAGCATGAACAGACCGTGAAAAAGACATCACTGTACTGAAGAGATAACAGAGAGATGGCGAGTGGGATTTGGTAAGCTACCAGAATAGAAGAGGGTGTTTGGGGAAGATTGGGGGCTTTGGAATGTGTGTGTGTGGTAGGGGGGGAGCACACGTTTATACCCATTACTGGAATGTTTACCTACGAGTAAGTGTTTCCGTCTCAGTTTATTGATATTAATGTTAGATGTATATGCATAAATGGTTATACTCTGTTTTAGAGTTTGCACCAGTGTGTTGGTGTGTGGTTTTATCCAGTTATGGTGTGTTTCTGTAAATCAGTATGTGTGTGGCTCTGTATTTATACTAAATGTACTTAGCTAACAGTTCCTTTCGTGTGTGTGTGTGTGTGTGTGTGTGTGTGTGTATGCGTGTGTGTGTGTGTGTATGCGTGTGTGTATGTGTGCACACGTGGGTGTGTACATTTGACCTGGATGTCTCTTACTGTGTGCTCCAGCATATTTACATACATGGCTATCTGAGTGAACCAGCCCGTACTGTATTTGCGTAGCTGTGTGTGTGTGTGTGTGTGTGTGTGTGTGTGTGTGTGTGTGTGTGTGTGTGTGTGTGTGTGTGTGTGTGTGTGTGTGTGTGTGTGTGTGTGTGTGTGTGTGTGTGTGTGTGTGTGTGTGTGTGTGTGTGTGTGTGTGCACTTCTGGCTACTTACGAGCGTCCCGTAGTGGTGGCTGGTATTGGATATCAGGGCCACAAACATCCAAGCATGCAAGAAAAATTTTTCACCACCCACTTTCTGCCATCCCTCATGCAAACATCCACAAATCTTTTCTTGTACGAGTAAGGCACAAGGTTAGAGCACATTCTTGACCCTTTTCTTAATTATATCTTCCTCATCCTGCCATCTTGCCTAACTTAGATTTTCCTCACGGTTATTTTCCTTAACCCTAGATAGGAAACGTGGGGTATCAGAAACCTCAGTCCCCGATATTTAATTTTTGAAAATATGAGAATAAGGTCGTCAGATCTGTCCGTCTCATTACCTTCCTGCCTAGTGATGCTCTTTATGGGGATGATGGGGTCATAGCTGTACCTGGCTCTGATTTTGCTCTATAGAGCCATTGAGGTATGTCATACTCCAGGTTACCTACAATGTAACCTCAGTTGAGGTGAGAAGAGAGGAAGAAATCGGTAGGATAGAAGTTGTGGAAGCAATGAAGAAAGTTAAATTGGGGAAAGCCCCAGGAATTGATGGAGTGTATGGTGAAATGGTGAAGCATGGGGGAGAGATAGTAGTAGAATGGATGTTGAAGATGTGCAGATTGGCCTGGGAGGAAGGTAGAGTTCCGGAGGATTGGAAGTCAGGTATAATTATTCCCTTGTACAAAGGAAAAGGGGAAAAGGAAGTCTATGATAATCATAGGGGCATTTATCTTCCTAGTATAATAGGAAAAGTGTATGGTAAGATACTTATTGACCGAGTTAGGGAAATAACAGAGGAATTCGTTGGAGAAGAACAGGGAGGATTAAGAAAGGGCAGAGGTTGTGTAGATCAGATATTCATTCTTAGATCTTTAGTGGAAAAGTTTCTAGAGAAGGGAAAGAAGTTGTATGCGGCTTTCATGGATTTGGAGAAAGCATATGACACGGTGAAATAGACAAGGCTTGTGGAAAGTATTAAGAATTATTGGAGTAGATGGGAACTTGTTGAATGCTGTGTAGAGTATGTATGATGGTGCTAAAGCTGCAGTGCGTGTGGATGGTGAACTGAGTGAATTTTTCTCTTTGAAGGTTGGGTTGAAACAGGGATGTGTCATGTCTCCATGGTTATTCAACCTGTACATGGATGAGGTAATAAAACAGGTACAAGGTAGGGTAGTGGATGTTGGAGTGGCCCTGGTGAGAGAGTAGTGTTTGGAAACTCCCTGTACTGTTGTTTGCAGATGATACTGTGGTGTTGAATGAAGACGAAGGGGAGCTGCAAGGCTTGGTGGGTGAGTTTGGGAGAGTGTGTAAGAAACGGAATCGAAAGGTGAATGTAGGGAAGAGTAAAGTGATGATCTTTGAGAGAGGTGAAGTCAGTGAATGTACAGCGAGGTTGGATGGTGAGGAATTGGAAAGTGTGAGTACGTTTAAGTACCTGGGTAGTGTGATGAGTAAGGATGGAGGTTTGGAGGGTGAAGTGCTTGAAAGGGTACAGCAGGGAAGAAAGGTTGCTGGTTCCTTGAAAGCAGTGATAAGAAACAGGGAAGTGAGCATGGAGGTGAAAAAGTTACTAACATGACAGTATTGTGATACCAACTCTAACGTATGGAAGTGAAGCTTGGACGTTGTTGGAAGGGCACAAGTCAAGAGTGAGAGCAGTGGAACTGAGTTATTTAAGAGGAGCCTGTGGAGTCACAGGAAGAGACAGGCTGACAAATGAAGATATAAAGGAGCATTGTGGTGTGGATGTGGATGTGATAGGAAGCGTTAGGAGGAATACACTGAGGTTGTTTGGCCATGTGGAAAGAATGGATTGTGAAAGACTGACGAAGAGAGTGTATATGAGTGAGGTGGAGGAGGGGAGAGGGAGGGGGAGGCCGATGATGAGATGGAGGGATGGGGTGGAGATGTATATGAGAGAGGGGGGTGTTAGTTGGGAGCAGGGCAGTGAAATGGTGGGGGACAGGGTGATGTGGAGGCGATTTGTTTGTGGCCACCCCGAACGGGATTAAGGAGTCTGGCAATAGATAGATAGATAGATAGTTGAACCCTCATGTGATTTTTTTTTTTTTTTAATTTGCTGTCTTTCTCCTTTTCTATACAGAAGGTCCCAACATCGGTCTACTGCAGGCCACCCAAGTAATCATATTACTTCTCAGTTTTGCAAGATTTAATTTTAAAATTTGTATACCTAAAATTTAATCATTTTTGTAATAAACTTTAAAATATATTTTTTCAATTAAACTTTATTTTTTCTGGCCCTATTTAAAGATAATGGGTTGAATTATTTGTGTATTGAAGCATTTTGAAATATCTCAAACAGAAGTATTTTTTATTTTTTATTTTTTTTCAGTGGGGTACGTCATACCCAACGTTACCTAATTTAGTAACAAAAAAGTGATAACCTATCCAGGATTAATAGTCAGACCGAGGGAGGTTTACCAGTGGCAAGGGAAAATGTTTGGCGTTAAACGGAATAAAGAGCATAAATATTTCCTGAGGTATGTGTCAGTTTTTATCTAAATCAGGTTAAACAATAATGGGATTTTTTTTTTTTGGGGGGCAAACAGAGCAACAAAGATGCATATAAACAGATTCGATCACATTAGGTAACTGGTTATCACTTTCACCATTCCTCTCCCGTCGCAAGGTAATTTTAAGCAGCATACTTCCTAACCCTTTCGGCCAGAGCAAGTCACTGTTTTTTTACTTCTTAATACCACATGACTGTTACAATTAGAGTTAAGGAAACCTTTCATGGTGGAATAGCTTATCCCCTTCTGTACGGTGATGCATTTTTTTCTTCATACAACATCCTGATAATTTTTTTAACTTAAAGATTACTCGAAATGGCTTGAACTAATTGCTTCACAAAAATCAGTTTCCGACAGGACATGTAAAGTCGTCTGGTGGCATGAAATAGATGATGAAAAAGATGTAATCACAGTGGAGTGGTAGTAGTAGTAGTTGTTCCCTAGGCAGTCTGGCCGAACAGCCCCGAGTCCCTTAAGGAGGCCATGGCTGAGACCGGGCTTTCCCACACCGCTCTCAAAGAGGGTACGTTGTGTTGTTCGCGTAGGTGATTGTGTGCAATGCAGTCTTCCATAATGTGCTTAATAGTATGGGATGCTGTGTTGCATCCTGGACAGGCATCAGCGACTGAGTCATCCAGCCTCTTCTGGTAGCTTAAGAGGGCTGGATGGTGCCCACATCTCAGCCTGGCCAGGTGGACTCTGTCCTCACGAGAAAGATAGGATTCAGAAGGGTGGATGTCAGGAGGCCGTGCATGCAGCTGTGTGTTGTCTTTAAGTAACTGAATAGAGCGGCGAGTGATCTGAGTGTGGATATGCTTCTGGAAGCTGGTCTGAGGTGGCCGATGGGGGAGAGATGACAGTATTTGTGTATGGTATCGTGTGCTGGGTGTTGTTTTGACGTTCCTTGGTGTGGGAGGATGTGCTGCCATGTACTGTAGTGGATGCTGTGGGTTTGTGGAGGCTGCAGCAAGAAACTGGGAATGGTTAATGGTGATTCTGTAACTTCTTCATTCAGAGAGCTTTCCAAGAACAGAATTATATCTTCTGGCAGTATGAATCTTAATAGAAGAAAACATATATTGTCGTGAAATAGGAAGGGATGTGGATAAAGCCGGTGAGGGGAGTGTAATTAATACTTCTGTGCACCCTTGCTCACCAAAGGAGAGTCATTTTACGCATCCTACTCTTTTAAGCGGAAGACCCCGGTCCCTCACAACCAACAAAGATGTCTGCAGGGTGTAATCAGCACGACCCACCAATCAAGGGAACAGGGGGGAGAGAGAGACAGAGGGGGGAATTCTCTCTCTCTCTCTCTCGTGGGCGGACTTTGATAAATAAAGGTAGTGAAGGGTGAAGCATAAAGTGGAGATGAAACATGGAGGTGGCAGCGAGGAGGGGGATGGAAGGAGTGGATGATGAGGAGTCAAGTGGGGTTGGTGGAAGGAGTGGATCATGTCTAAAGAAGGTGGGTTAGTGAAAGGAATGGGACGTTCGGGGTGGTGTTGGTGAAGCAGTGGTGTGGAGTGTTGGTGTTTGATGTAAGAAGTGGGTAGATTAAAGATGAACAGGTGAGTTAGTAGGTGACATGGGGGTAGGCGGAAGCACTGGGTGGTATGGTGTGGACGTAGGATTAAAGAAAGTGTAAAGAAATGTTGACAGTGGAAAGGTGAAACAACGGAAGAACAGGAGGGACTCAGAAAAGGACAGGAATACGGTAAAGACAATGAGATTAGAAACCTCGTAGAAAGATGGAATATAAAATTAGAAAAAGGAATAGAGAAGGGAAAAAGTTGAAGAGAGATCATTAAAAAATAAAAAAAAATAAAAAAGAGCTACAGGAGGAATACGGATGAGAAGATGTGAGTGTGGAGAAACTGGAGCTCCTGCTCAAGTAACAAACTGACCATGAAAAATATGATGAGAAACAAGAAATCCGTCGTAGAGGGTAATGAGAAGCGAAGAGCAAAAGGAGACAAGAGGAACAAAATTAGAGATACGAGAAGAAAAACAGGGTAGGAACAAGAGGCACGAGAGAGAGAGAGTGAGAAAGAGAGAGAGAGAGAGAGAGAGAGAGAGAGAGACGAGGAAACAGAAAGATCTCATGTTAGTTAATGCAAACATGCCTCTGTACTCAACTCCAGTGAATATGTATGCCTGTGTGTGTGTGTGTGTGTGTGTGTGTGTGTGTGTGTGTGTGTGTGTGTGTGTGTGTGTGTGTGTGTGTGTGTGTGTGTGTTTTATTCCTCCTCTTTTGCACGAAGTTGAGGAGAGTACAAGAAAGGATAGGAGTTAGAACTGAGGCACGGAGAGGACTCGCTGGGTGGTGGTGGTGGAGTGAATAGAGCAGTGAGCTGTCCGAAGTGGTTCAATTTCGATCCCGGACTGCTGCGGGGAACAGTTTGTGGACCTAAACTCCGTTCCAACAGTCGTTATCATGGGAAAAGGATGATTCTGGTTGTCAAACCCTCCCAGGTCCTAAACCTTGACGATTTTTCTCAGCTTAGTGGGAGACAGCTGCTAGCGAAGAGGTTAAGGAAGCTCCGTAACACCTTTTCCTAGGTAATTTATTTTGTTTATTACACCTTACTTCCATCTTCTGCGTTGCATAATTATATCCTTGCAATATCGCAACACTTTACATAAATAATGCATAATAAAGATATAAACAACCCATATCCAAAAATAAATCGCTGAGTAAGAGGTGTTACAAAACTTCCTTAACCGAGCCTTAGTCCCCCTAGTGAAGAAGGGGCTAAATATTATACCACCACGAAATGTACCATTATAACACACTAGTGAAAACGTAATCCTGCTCTACAATGTTCCCATATTACGTATAAATAACGTCCTTTCATTAGCCCTGATTCCTCTGCAGATAATAACGCAAAAAATACTTTCATTACCATGCACCAGTCATTAAAGAAAACAACATAATGTGCCTTATTAACATTAGGGTAAATCCGAGTTATTCCACCCAGCACAACATAGTAATCTGGCGGCCGTGAGTGCCGGTGTAAATATTTGCAGGCCAAACACAGCCTTATATTTGATGCCACAGATTTGCATAATGTTTTCATTTTTCGAGACTCTAACAATAAATACCATGGATATCTATGACGGGGGATACCAGGCTGTGCAACAATAATAAGTAGTGATAATAATAATAATAATAATAATAATAATAACGGATAATAAAGATTGATAATGATAATGATGATGATGATGATGATGATGACTGATGATGATTGATGACTACTGATGATTGATGACGACATGATGATGACTGATGACGATGATTGATGACTGATGATGACTGATGACGATGATGATGGCTGATGATGATGATGAGGAGGATTGATGATGATAACTGATGATGATGATGGTGATGATGATGATTGATGATGATTGATAATGATTGATGGTGTTTGATGAGTGATGATGATGATGATGATTATGATGATTATGATGACGATGATTGATGATGATTGATGATGATTGATAATTAATGATTGATGGTGATTGATGATGATGATGATGATAGTTGACTGATGACGATGGCTGCTGATGATTGATGACTGGTGAATGATGATGACTGAAGATGATTGATGATGACTGATAATTAATGATTGATGGTGACTGATGAGTGATGATGTATCGGTACACGGCTAGCACTAAATATCATGCCACCGCTAACACCAATAAAATAATGTGTTCTGCTGTATAGTATAACTAGACCACCGTGTTGGATCGACGACACTGTCTGTAGTACACGTCAGCTACTCGCCGTCACTGCCCGACACTTCCCACCAAAGGTCTTCTGCCACGAGAAGGTGGAAGCTGGTCTGTTATTAAGTGGTAGCGTAAGGTGACAGAAATGAGCAGATTAAATCTCTCTATTGGGTACAGAATAATATAACTGCAACCCGAGAGATATGTAAGAGCGATACCACCTCCCCTTAAAACTGTAAAACGGCTTCTGACGCTGTACGCTCACCGAGCCGACTAGGGCGCGGTGCTGAGGTCAGCTAAAAAGTGAGGTGCCGTGCATTTACATATACTCTGGGCTTATGCAAAAAGTAGATATAAATGACAACTCAACTAGCACATTATACACCTCTATTAAATGGTATTAAGTACATTCACATATACCAACATAATAAATGGCTCCCCAGGACTTTACACTTACGCACTATTCAGATATCTTTTCACTTCTCCTAACCTTCATTTTATAATTGAAACAGGGTGGCACTTATGGTCTGCCATCCACCTTCTTCTATACCACAGCTAACAGCGAAATGATATTTGGTTGTTCATCATTCACACTTCATTACACACTGTTAATTATGACTAAACAGCTTTAAAAATTATTATGTACAATGTGTGATACTACAACTTCATATGGAAAAAGATGTTGACACCAGAACATCACTCGGCCACACCATTGACGTCTCGTCGACATTGTTGTCCTAACTACCGTGTAGCCTAACCAGAGTGTAGGGTAGCTAACTATTCAGGAACATCCACTTGCAATCCTCGAGTACGGACACGTGGTATCAGTGGGTTCCTTAATTGGCGCCTTAAATAGTAGCCTAAACCACAAACACAGGACAAGACCACAATAAGTAGAAGACCAACGCCAGGACCAAAATAGGAAGGAGAAAGGTATGAAGGAAGATAGGACAGTGCATAAGGCTCTAAATCAGTCCTGTTCAGGTGAGAGAGGAAGGTAAGCTCCTTTACTACATGAGACAGCCTGTTCACATTCAAGGAAGTAACATTGAATGAAGGTAAAAAGAGTCGTAACTGGGATGAGAAGTTCACTGTCAAAGCTAGATGATGCTTGCTAGGCAGAACTGCTATCTCTTTACTGTGTAACTCACAAAAATCAGGTGCAACATAGTACCCCTTTACTGTAAGGAATTGATTCTGTGAGGCACAATTCACAGTTACATCCTCTGTCTCAGGAAAGTAAAAGTACTGTTTCGCATGAATATGAGCATGGAAAACTGACTTCAACTGAATGGGTTGGAAGGTGCAACGTTGCAGAGCAGAGGAAGTATTTGTGTCCAACAAGGCCCTCTTACACTCCTCTACCTTTAATGGTATGAAGACAAAATGGAAAGCAGGACATACATGGAGATCAAGAAATGAGGCCTTACACTTCTCAAATTCATCCACAGTCGTTTCTGCTACATATTTCTTGTCATCTGAGACAACTAGCACCTCTGGACCCTCTTCAATAACAACAAGTGTGTTATTAGCAGTAGCAAAAGGGAAGGAAATGAACCGCCATGCCTGGTATGTTACAGCATTCCTCATAGGTACCAATATCAGGATGCCTTCATGGGTCAACTGGGCCTCTAACAATGGGTAATAATATTCCAGTTGACTCAGATCAAAGAGAGGCATAAGTCCATGCTTCCACATAGCTATATCAAGTGCATTGGTTAGTATATTAGTAGGCAGCAATAAAGCATTAACCCTGTTCAAACTTGCATCGATTAAGCCGTCCACCATATTGGCTGCTAGCTTCTCCAAAGCAGTGGTTGACTCGTCGAGAGCATGTAAGTACTCAGCGAATAACACCAAGTTAGCTAGGGTTGGTAGGTTAATTTGGATGTTGTTCACAAGCTCTACTAGATGGTTGGTAGTCCTCATTATCTCGTTAGCTTTGTTAGTGAACTCATCTAACTGTTTATACACATGCATGATTAATCTATTATTGGCTTTAGCGGCCAGTGTCAAGTCATGCATCTGTCTACCCAATTGCACTACATCCTTATCTAATGCCGTACCAAAGAGTTGTTGAGACAGGATTCCTAGAAAATCCACAAGTCCTCTCTTAGTATGTGCATGGACATGCTTGGAAAGATCAGAGTGTACGTTAGGTAAAGCTACATGCAAGTTAGTGAGCCTGTCGGTGAGCCTGTCTATATGCCTAGTATGAAGCTCAACAATTCCATGCAAGGTTCGTTCCAAAACTTCAGTGTCAGAGTTCGTCAATCGTGGGTTTCGATTAAACGTCTTTCCCACTTCCAATAGTTGCTGTCTGAGATTCGACAAGCCCTTGGAGACCTCCTTGACAATATCTGGCGTTTGGAGATAGCCTTCCATTGGATAGTAGACGCATACTGCATCTTCCACTACTACGACATCTCCAAGTGGGCTCTTCAGTGCTCCTGGCATTAACGCAGTCGTGTCTGTGTCCGACGTCTTTCCATAGGTCCACCCCAAGCAACGCACGAGGAGTATGAGCCACAGCCACATTTTTTTCTGCAAGAGAAGATACTCCCTTAATCACTCTTGTTGTGGGATCGTAGCTTGCTGCGATACTCTTGGTTAGGGACAGGTATGGACGACGACATAGACTGCGACGAAGACAGAGGGGACAACACATCAGACGCAGGGTTAGTTAGGCCTAGCTCTTGACTTACTAGTTTGATCCTATCAGCATGTACTACCTCCTGAGTTCCATTAGCTTCATCCTTTATTCTATAAGTATTTCCACGTACTCGTTCCACAGCGGTATATGGTCCGCAGAACTTAGGTCTGAGCTTGGAAATTCTCTCAGGGTTGTGGATCATGACCTTCTGGCCTGCCTGTAACGTCTTTTCTTGACTACCTTTGTGTTGTTTCGCCATCATCTCCGCTCTTGAGGCTTTTAATCTTTTCCGTACTTCACTGTGTATACGTTGGAATTTCAACAACTGTACCTTTGCGTAGTCTTCTTCGTTGTATACTGGAGTAGGAGGTCCGGCCAACAAATCGTAGGGTAACACTTTCCCTTCTCCATAAAGGATATAATGAGGAGACTTCCCAGTTGATGAATTTTCTGAGGAGTTGATGGTCGCCGCTACATGTGGTAACCAGTCTTCCCAGTTATCCTCTTGAGTTGAGGTTATTACTGGTCTCAAGACTTCCAGTATCTTCCTGTTTGTTCTCTCCACCAGGCCATTGCTCTTAGGACTGTAAGGCGTTACAAAAACTTGCTTTACTCCATACATACGAAAGATTTCTTGTAACACTTGGTTACGAAATTCACTGCCATTATCGCTGAGCAATACCTTAGGTGTAGAGTATGGACAAATCACTGAAGTCACAAAAGCGTGTGCCACCTCTTCTGAAGTTTTCGTCTGTAAAGGTGCTAAAACAGTGAATCGTGAGAAATGGTCCACTGCCACCAGTACATAACTTGAACCTTGACGACTTCTCGGGAACGCTAAGAGATCAATGGAGACTGTATCCCAGGGTTTTTCCCGTAGAGGCTACTCTAAGATGGGAGTCGGAAGTCCCGTCGTTCCTCGTATTTCCGCGCATTTGACGCACTGACTGACGTGGGCTTCTATGTCCTTCCTCATGGTCGGCCAATAGTATTTCTTTCTCGCCTCACGTATGCATCTATCGCGACCGGGATGACCCGCTTGTGGTACGTCATGAACTAACTGTAGCACGGCTTGCTGTAAGGTAGCAGGAACAACCAACTGATATGCAGTGTCCTTCCCTGGGGGTTGCTTATACAAAAGACCCTGTTGAAGATGGAAGTGAGTCATTGGTACTGGGAGTTCAGGTAGACAAGTCTCGTTGCCAGACTCCAAGGCATAGATGACTTGAGACCACATCGCATCATTATGTTGTTCCACTTTTACCGTGTCTGAGGAATACTCAGCAAGAGCAACATCCTCGGCTATGGTAGCAGCAATGTTTCTACACAACGCGTCGGCCACAACATTTCGACGGCCTGGTAAATATCTGACCTCTGGATCAAACTCCATTACCTTGCCAAACCAATGCGCAACCTTACCGTGCAAGTTTTTTCCTTTAACCAAGTCGCGTATGGGTGCATGGTCAGTTAAAACAATTATCCGGTAGCCAAAGATAATATCCCGGAAATGTCCTAACGCCCACACGACTGCTAATGTCTCCAAATGTGTCGTCGAATAGTTCTTCTCTGGGGTTCTTAATGCCCTACTAGCATACGCTATGGTATGTGTCTTTCCTTGCTCATCCTTCTGCTGTAACACCGCTCCCAGACCCAGACCTGAGGCGTCCGTGCACAGATAGAAAGGTTGAGTATAATCAGGAAACGCTAATACGGGTGCTTCTGACATGGCTTGCTTGAGCTCATTGAAGCTTTTCTCTTCCGAGGGTCCCCATTTCCATGCAGCGTCCTTCTTAAGTAGCGTTGTTAAAGGTGATGCTATGATGGCATACCTGTGGACAAAACTCCTATAAAAGCCAGTGAGGCCTAGGAACGATCTTATCTGATCCTTGTTCTGTGGTGTAGGAAAATTTAACATTGGCCTTACCTTGTCCGGCACAGTCTTGATGCCATTACCATCAACTAGGTGTCCTAAAAATCTAATACTGGATTTCAGAAATTCACACTTAGATAGCTTAATTTTCAGACCTGCGGATCTCAAGGTTTCCATCACTCGTTTTAACTTGTTAAAATGACTGTTAACATTGTTACTCACGATGATTAGGTCATCTAGATACGCTAAGACGTCTTGCCCTAACATCTCACCAAACAATTGGTTTATCATCCGCTGAAATGTTAAAGGAGCATTACTCAGTCCAAAAGGCATCCGGAGAAATTCAAAGTGCCCACGGTGAGTGCTAAAAGCAGTAATGGGACGCGACTCTTCGGTCAGCTCCACCTGCCAATACCCTGACGCTAGATCCAAACAAGTAAACACAGTATTTCCCTTACCTAATGATTGAAGTAAGTCTCGCAGATGCGGAATCGGGTAACGATCCGGTACTGTTACCTTGTTCACTTGCCGAAAATCCACAACAGGTCTCACACCACCGTCCTTCTTAGGCACTAGAAAGAGTGGTGCATTCCAAGGCGAGGAGGAAGGCTGGATAACGTCATCACGCAGCATCCTTTCAACTTCCTCATCCACTGCTTCCCTTTGGCTGTGCGGTAGACGGTATGCGGGCACATAAATTGGATTTGTACCAGGGCACAAACCAATATGATGCTTCACCCTATCCGTCCTACCCAGCTCTTCTCCTGGAAGTGCTACTACGTCGGAAAATTCTCTAAGGAAGGCTAGGAGTCGTGTTTTATGGTCTACATTATCCGTGACCTTCACGTATTGCTCCAGCTGTTTTTCCTTAGCCAGACGTACGGGTTCCGACTGAGTCATTGCTTGAGATGTAACTACAGGAGAGATCACCGGCACGTCGTCGACTTCCTTTATGGGGGCACCATAGCACATCAAGTCGCCTATATAACAACCATCTCTGAGCTTAACTGCGCCACCACTCATATTTGCGATGAAGAGGGGCGTCTTCTGGTCTTGGCCAACGCTAGTCAGAGTCGATTCCAGCGACAATGCCTTATGTTTCACAGTTTCAGTTAAGCATGCTACATCAGTTCCCACCGACACGTCAGGTACTCGGACAGGAATTTTACAGACAGTTCGACTGGGTAAGTGGTGATTACCACTCACTATAGCCCTGACTTTCTTCCAGTCCATACCCTCCGCTTCGTGTGCATCCGGGGACTCCCTTGACGCTTCACTTGTTGGGGTCACAACTGGTTGGACGGCTCCTGATTGGATGCCAGTTCCAGTTTGTGTCGCTGAGGGATTAAGGCCTACAAACTCTTTCCCATTAAAGGAAATGGAATGTCTTTGAGGGTGTATTACTATATCATACTCCTCCATGGTCTCAAAGCCTAACAGCCCATCAGCTGGCAGAGGAAAATCCTCAACCACATAAAACGTAGCACGTAACACAGGAGATCGTTTATCTGCCCTCAGTGTCAACGGCACCTGGCTTACAATCTTCATTCTACTCCCTGTCACACCTGTCAACATTACATCAGGTGGTGATAATGTCCAGTTTGTTAGAGGCATTTCACTTTTAAGTCTTTCCAACGCTTTACTAGAAATAATGTTTGTATATGCCCCTGTATCTACGATCAGGGACACTTGACCTTTCCCTATGATCCAAGGAATAGATAATAAGTCCACCTTAGTAATAGCTGCCACACACGCATCGGTGGATTGTACTATTTTAATTACTTTGGCGTGTGGCCCCGAGCTTCCCCCGAACTAGCTTGGTTTCCTAGTTTCTTCCTGTTTTCAATGACAAGGGGGCAGTAGTCTGTTTCATGAAGACAATGCCCATGTATGGCGCACCACCTTGTCCCCTTTGATTTCGTGGCCTTGGTCGGGTTTTGTTGTGGAGAACTAGTACTGGGTTGTTTGTTACTCACCTGCTTCCCAGAACCAGACTCAGATGTGGCAGTCGAGTTGGCCTTGGCTGCATGGCGTGCCGCCTTTTTAGCATGCCAACATTTTTTGTCTGTATGTCCAGCCTTTTTACACACTGTACAATACTTCCCAGGAGGTTTCTCTGTGTGAATGGCTAGGACACTACTACCCTCTCCTTCAGCCTTTGCCATTAGCTTAAAGCTCATATCAGGCAAGGATGTTTCGGGAGGTCTTTTCGGCTGCCTAAGTACATGAGCTCGAGTAGCAGAGTTCAAACAAGCTAGAAACTGTAAATATGCAAGTAACCGCGCGTCTCTTTCAAAAGTCATCCCAAAGTCAAGTCTCCCCAGCCCGATTTCGGTAATGCTTTGCTAGCCTCTACATAACACGTGCCTGCCTTCGCCAATGCTTGATTCACTAAACAGTTAGGGTACTGCTGAGCCCTGTTTACATACCTGAACACCCAAGCATCTGGCACATAGCAATCACTTGCAAAAATGTGGGTTAGGGCTTCCTTAAACCTTTCATAATTCTGAGCAGTAGGCCCAGAGTAAAACAAGGATGCCTCCATCATTTCAGAAGCATGAGAATATGATTTGATATTTGCTTTCACATGCCAAATCTTCTCCACATCACTAGCAAGCTGTAGCCTATGTATTTGGGCTTCACAGTCCCTCAAAAACTTGTGAATATCATAATTGTCTTCCCCAGTAAACTGTAAACTTGGTTGTGCTGTGGGAAGTACTTTGATGCAGTCTGTGTTTGAAGGTGCCTGAGTAACAATAGGCCCTTGAGACTGTCTGACTGGCGCAACAGGAGGTAAAGTCTGTGGGATACTAGCAGTAGTCAAGTTACTGGGTGCCATATTAGTCTGCCACAAAGGAGGAGGGTTAGTCTGACCTTGCACGCCCATATTGTTAGTCATGCCCCTGGTATTTGGATAAGGGCCCTGGGTTTGCATGCCAATATTAGTGTTCATGCCCCATTGATTAGGATTCTGGGTTTGCATGCCAATATTAGTATTCATGCCCCATGCATTTGAATAAGGAACAGAAAATAAATTCTGTCCAAAACCTTGTGGTGTACTGAAAACATCTGAAGTATACACAGGTATGTGAGTGGTTGTAGTACTATCACTAATGACTGGATTTTGGATATCCTGAGTGACCAAAGGTTCTGTTGTTGTCTCAACTTCCACAGTCTCCTCTCTAGGATTACCCTCATTAGCAAGACTAGTGGCCATTTTGGATCTAACTGATTGCTCTGGGACTGTTGAATAAGTATGACCAGAATGCAAATGCAAAACGTTCAAATCCTCATCCTGTCCTTCAGAAATATCCTCATCACCTTGATCCTCAATATGTCCTTCACTGATTTTATATGTCTGAGCACTTTTATTTGATGTTTCAACCCTCTCATAAAATTCTGAGTCTAGTGGGATTGCCTGATCTCTGTTTCCCCTAATTCTACGTCCCCACTTTTTCACTGTATCCATCCAACCTTGTCAGTAATATTCTCCTCCCAGTTACAGGAAGATAAACTGACTTAAAAAAGGATAGTTATGGAAAGTGACAGAATGGGACACATATAAAATACAGAAAGTATATTTATTTCAAGGGAATTCTGAGAAACCTTTATTTCCACTCATCAACTAACTAACGTGTGTTGATTCAAGTGTGTGTGTGTGTGGATTACTAATGCATGGATACTACCTAGATATGAAAGTCCAGGATGATGTTCCACGTTCCACACTCCACCAGACTCCTCCAACCATACGCAGCAGCCCGCTCGCTGTGGGAGTTAGCAAGCGACTGGTTCGCCCTGCACCACGCCAGGCCCGCCGCTTTCGGTCTCCCTCGGCTCGCCTCGGCCGTCCGCGTCTCTGGAGTTGCTAGAAGTCGCTAGTTGACCCACTCCTCACCGCACTGGCTTGAACTCCCCTTATCTCGCCTCTCGCACACGAGAGCGAGATTCTTGCCAGTTTGCGTTTGAAGATGGAGATATCTCGCACACCACAGGGCGAGATAACTGCCAGTTTGTGCTTAAGATAGGAATCTCGCACTGGCAGAATAATGGGAGGAATTAATATTTACCACTCCAGTTTATCTGCTCCACTTAACTCACTGGTAATTAGTCCCCTTACAACAGTAGAGTAAGATTTTCTGTTTCACCTTCAGGAACGAGCAATTGCAAGGGTTACTGGTTCACAGCATAAATCCCTTTAGCACGTATCGTATCCCACCGCTGCCACCAATTTTATGTATCGGTACACGGCTAGCACTAAATATCGTGCCACCGCTAGCACCAATAAAATAATGTGTTCTGCTGTATAGTATAACTAGACCACCGTGTTGGATCGACGACACTGTCTGTAGTACACGTCAGCTACTCGCCGTCACTGCCCGACACTTCCCACCAAAGGTCCTCTGCCACGAGAAGGTGGAAGCTGGTCTGTTATTAAGTGGTAGCGTAAGGTGACAGAAATGAGCAGATTAAATCTCTCTTTATTGGGTACAGAATAATATAACTGCGACCCGAGAGATATGTAAGAGCGACACAACCTCCCTTTAAAACTGTAAAACGGCCTCTGACGCTGTACAGTCACCAAGCCGAGTAGGGCGCGGTGCTGAGGTCAGCTAAAAAGTGAGGTGCCGAGCATTACATATACTCTGGGCTGATGCAAAAAGTAGAGATAAATGACAACTCTACTAGCACATTATACATCTCTATAAAATGGTATTAAGTACATTCACATATACCAACATAATAAATGGTTCCCCAGGACTTTACACTTACGCACTATTCAGATATCTTTTCACTTCTCCTAACCTTCATTTTATAATTGAAACAGGGTGGCACTTATGGTCTGCCATCCACCTTCTTTCTATACCACAGCTAACAGCGAAATGATATTTGGTTGTTCATCATTCACACTTCATTACACACTGTTAATTATGACTAAACAGCTTTAAAAATTATTATGTACAATGTGTGATGCTACAACTTCATATGGAAAAAGATGTTGACACCAGAACAATGATGATGATGATGATGATGATGATGATAGTTGACTGATGACGATGGCTGCTGATGATTGATGACTGGTGAATGATGATGACTGAAGATGATTGATGATCTCTGATGACAGATAATAATTGATGATGACTGACGATTGACGATGATGATGATGATGATGATGATGATGATGATGATGACGATGATTATGATGATGATGACGATGATTTTGATGATGATGATGATGATGATGATGATGATGATGATGATAAAAATAATAATAATAATAATAATAATAATAATAATAATAATAATAATGATGATAACGGTATTTAAACATCAAGTATTAAAGTCCACAATACCTCAGCCACTCCCCTTTCACTACCAGAAGTCTCCTCCAAAGTTGCAGTAAAATTAATGGATTGCTGCCAAAATGCAGACAGAATATTTAAAGAATAAATAAAATCTTAAAATCTTAAAACTTACCTGACTTCAAGTGCCCTAATATGGGACCGCGATACACTTGCCAAAGTGTATGGGAATGAAGCACCTCGTTTCCGGGAGAGAGAGAGAAAGAGAGAGAGAGAGAGAGAGTGTGTGTGTGTGTGTGTGTGTGTGGGTGTGTGGGTGTGGGTGGGTGTTGGTGTGGGTGTGTGGGTGTCGCGACATTAGGGTTTGAGGCAGATGAAAAGCGGAGGGCGGAATGGATGAGAGAGAGAGAGAGAGAGAGAGAGAGAGAGAACCATTATAAGACTTTTTCTCTAATACGTATGAATAATTCTGGCAAGCATTACTCACAGGTAAAGCGATATCGATGCAGGAGCTTCAATGCCCTGTGGTTAACGCCCTTCGTGTGGTGTGGTGTGGTGAAAAAGGGTAAATCTTTGTGGTGTGGTGTGACAGGGTGGTGTGGTTTGAGAGGGTGGTATGGTGCAGTTTGGTGTAGTGTGGCTTCGCTAAAATCTACGGGTAAGTCGTTAGATAGAGGCAGAAGGACAGGCCGCTGTCAGAAATGCTCTCGGATCCGATAAAAAGACACCATTATTCTGTATCGTGATATGGACATTAATTCTATCCTTCCACTACTGGAAGTCTCCCCAGTGAACAACATCGCCTTTCTGCACTGAGAATAAGGTTTGAAATGTATCGTACTGATAAGAAAGAGAGCCAGCATGAGAAAGAGGATATAGAAAGACTCTCTCTCTCTCTCTCTCTCTCTCTCTCTCTCTCTCTATTTCACTGAATTCTCTTTCTCCATCAGGAACGTAAGGGCCACGGGCTAGGCTACTCATTCCCTACATTTATAGCGAGGGTGACCAGCCTTACTCTGCCATTAGCAGCATAAATTGAGTAATAAAGTCCAACCCCCCTCCCCCCTTTAGGATGTAAACCCTCATGCGCCTAATTCAGTTGGGATGCCTTATCCCACTTGACCACATCTAGGGAAAAAGGTAAATATAAGTGAACCTGGAGCAGTAAGCAAAGCAATAAAAAAAAAAAAAAAAAATAGGCGACGATTCCTAGCACTATGCTGACCAAGCATTGGCCCACGCGAGGAACAAACTATAGGTGGCTTTGCCAGCGAAGGGAAATGAGTTTCGACACTAAAAGTCATTTCAGTTGGAGGTACTCCAACAAGAATCATGGCCCTGGCTTAATAATATTCGGAGCCTTAGCGTTTTGCGCGAGCAAGGTCGTAATTGTTGTGCGTTTGATATTCTCTGTATAGCCATTAACGACGAAAATGCGAGCCAAAGTGTAACATCCGCGACCACCAACTTGTCTACGGGCCGGATATGAATGACTGTCCTGTAACCTTGACCTGCGACAGTTTACTCCCCCCTCCAAAAAAAAAAAAAAAAAAAAATCTCATCTCTTAACCCTCCCGTCAACAATGGTTCATATCAAATCAAAATTGTTTGTATTAACATTACCCAATGGTCTTGGTCTTTAACATTTCCCACGGACTTTGACCTTCGACTGTTCTCAAAACAGAATCAGGTAAAAGCTTTATTTTCTCTAGAACACACACCCACCCACCCACCCACCCACCCACCCACCCACACACACACACACACACACACACGACAGATTGGCAGACATTTAGATAGTTACAGATAAAGAGATAGATATACACGATTTTTCTCTATTCCAGTTCAAGGATAACTTCAGTCAAGGACTCATGCACTACCAAAAATGCTAATAAATAATGGGAATATACATTGGCGGCAACACAGTTTGAAAGTACGATCCAGTAGACTTATTTCTTAGTTGTGGTTCTTTTCTGCTGATGAAAGTAAGCGAGAATGAAGAAAAAAAAAACTGAGGTTAAAAAAAGTAAAATGGAGAGCAAAGGCAGGAAGGGGTTGAGAAAAGGAGGAGGGGGAAAAGATGAAGGCAAAAACGTAAAGGCATGAAGAGGAGGAAATAAAAAAGAGGAGGAAAGAGGAAGGAATCGGGAGGGGATAACCTTAAAATAAAAAAGGGGGTATACTAGAAAGTGAAAGTGAAAACAGAAGTAAAGATGGAGAATCTAAAAAGACTAAGATAGACAAAAAAGACTAGAAGAGAAGGAGACAGAAAGGAAGAAATGTGAGAGGAAGAAAAGGCGTACAATGAGAAGAAAACGGAAATGAAATAATGTAGAAGGACAGAAGGAAAGGAGAAGGAGGAGGAAAACAGGAAAGTGGTTCTCCTTGATGCCAGGCGAGATTCTACGTCATCATCTTCCAGAGACTTTCCCTTCCCTCAAAAGCTGGTTCTTGCTCTCAAATAACGCTAAGTTTCAAAATCTCTCTTTTTGTTTCTCCTGCGTACATCTCTCTCTCTCTCTCTCTCTCTCTCTCTCTCTCTCTCTCTCTCTCTCTCTCTCTCATAAATAATTTCCTCTCCTTCGTCCACGTCAAAACTGCATCCCTTTGTCAAAATTTAGACTCACCTGTTCTGTATTTTGCTTTACCCTCGTTGTTTTTCTTTTTGTCTTTAATCTCCCTGACTCAGCCTCTCTTTTTCTCTGTTCTCATCGCCTCTCACTTCTCCCTATATCCCTTATTACTTAAGATTTTGCTGTCGCTGTTTTGTCCCTCGGTACTCCTGCTCCACTTACATGAAAACTCTTCTGATCATTAACCCTCTTCCTTTCCTGTTTACCTTTTCCTTCTATATGATTTTTCTCCTCTTACTTCTCTTTCATAACACTTTTTCTCCATTTACGTTTTTCCTCTCTGTTTCCTTCTCTTGTTCAAGTAATTCCCCTGGCGTCATTTTTCCTGTCTTTGTCATTAATCCTCTTACTTCTCGTTTATCCCACTCCTCTGTTTATTCCTTCTTTCTCTCTTTTTCATTACCCTTTACCTTTCACCTTTCCAAGCGAGGGGTACATTTCTGCTCGCTATGATCATTTCTTCCACGATTCATACTTTAATTTTCCTACAGAGACGCCTTCACGTGGTGGCACCGACGTAAGTGGTTGAGAAATTGCCCTTCATTTCCCGTTTCTGTCCCTCGAAAAGAGGACTGTGGACTGTAGATGAAGGACACCTTAAGCCTGCAGTCCACTGGGTTCACGTTGGAGATGAAGGAGATTAGCATGGGACTACTACATTACTGCTATTACTACCACCACTACTAGCACTACCACTACTACGGCCACTACCATTACTATTACTAATACTACTACTAGTACTAGTACTATGCTACTACTACTACTACTACTACTATATACTACCACTACTACTATTGTTATTAATACTACTACCGCTATCACTACTACTACTACTACTACTACTACTACTAATACTAATACTGCTATTCCTATTACTACTACTTCTACCACTATCACTATTACTACCACTACAGCTACTGCTACTACTATTATTACCACTATCACTACTACTACTACTATTGCTACTGCTACTACTTCCACTATCACTATTACTACTACTACTACTACTATCACCACCACCTGCCACGCTTATAATACCGTGCTTCTACAAGTAACACCAACAATAAATCCCACAACTGAAAGGAACATTAATCCCTTCAGCACCAATAGGTCCTTTGTCATTAATTCTTTCTGCCCGGACACTTGTTCATTCTAGACGAAGACTTAAATATTTGGGAGGCTATAAGGTCATCATCAACCTCTTCATTATGGCCGGTATTCTCGTCGGTTACGGAAGCTCCCTAATACCTCTTCCTTGGCGATATATTTTTATATAAGGCTGATTAATATCCTGTTGTACGACATTTATGCAGAGAATGGTATTGGAAGGATTTATGTAGCACAGAGGAGGATGGCAAGGTGTAGTAAGCAAAATAAATCAGCCGGAAGAACGAGTTAGGAAGCTTCCTTAACCAACGAGAGTACGGATTTGTTTTTTGTTATTAATTCTTTCTACCATCGGTCTGTTTCATTCCGCTTCAAATCAATTATAAAGTATCTCTCATTCGCTGTAAACGTAACAAGTCCTAGCATTGTCTAAGCTCATCTTCTCTTCCATTTAGGCAGACGAAGTACTGAGAAAACTAATTGATGCCACGGATGGTAGCGGAAGCAGCACTGAGATAAAGTAACTGATGTCAATGATGGTATACGGAGAAGTACTGAGAAAAACTAAGTGATGTCACAGATGGAAGACAAAGTAGTGCTGAGAAAACCCAAGTGACCACGACCTGTGCATCCCGGAAGTAGCAATCCCATCTCGCTGTTCCCCCTCCTCCCTAATCGAGATTTTATTAATTTTATTTATATATTTTATCTTTCTACCGAACTCTGAGATTTTCCTTCCAGCCGGACATTCCTCCCCCCCCCTCTCTCTCTCTCTCTACCTGAGCAAGAGGGAATGTGGCAGCACACTTCTCAAATTCATGGTTTTACTGTCGATCATATTCTGCGATTTTTTTTTCCAAGAAGTACAAAAAGATATGAGAAGATTATGCACTCTCCTTTCCCTTCCTTTCCTGCAGAAAAATACTGTAAATCTCCCTATTAGACAAAAGGCTTTATCGTAAGTCTCTCTGAATCTGAGCAGAGATAAGGTGAAAGCAGAGTCAGGTAAAAGCAAGCAGCAGACAAACACAAGGCAGAGTTTGCGTTCAAGCCCTCCAGTACGAGAGGGTTTCTTTGTGTTGCAAAAAATTAATAATAATAATAATAATAATAATAATAACAAAAATGATAATAACAAATAATAATAAGAAGAAGAAGAAGAGGAAGAACTATGATAATAATAATAATAATAATAATAATAATAATAATAATAATAAGTTCTCTGTTTACTTATTGTGTAGCCACAATTAGGAAGCTTGGCCATAACTATTTATGGTATATAAGGTATGAAATTTTAGCGTCATAAACAGGTCTGTGACCTTTGAAAGTAGTTTAAGGTCATTCATATTCAGAACATGTACTTAGATTAAACTAAGGTGGCTTCTTGTGTAATATCAACATGATCTGAAAACGAAGGTGTGGAAGAAGCCATGGGTACATTTTACATTTGTCTCAATAACTGGCTAACTGTATGCATAACTCTTACCATATTCCATGCAGATAATAAGAAAGACAACAGCTATATTTCTGTGAAGTTACAGCTTTACAGCTTTTGTGGTTTTCTCTAAAACGTGGACCAAAAAAAAAAAAAAAAAAGCAGATTTGAATTTAGTACTTTCCACTAGGCAAAATGCCAAAATATCCAGCCAAAATTCTCAGCAACTTTTTTTTTTTTTTTTTTAGGACTTTCAACCAAATACTGTATCTCAATTAGTTTCTACGATATTTCAATTTCAAATATAAAATTTTTTGCACCAAAAATGAGTATATGACCTTCGAAAATAGGTCAAAGTCAAATGATATTATACAGGAAGGAACCCTACAGTAACGCAAGTACTTGTGTCAAATATAAATATATTGGCACAAGTACTTGGGTTACCCTAGGGTACCTTCCTGTATAACATCATCAAGATCCAAGAAAGAAGAGTACAAAAAAAATGATAACTAGTTACCAATACACTTTTTGGTTAGCCCCAATGAGGAAACTCTGCAACAATTATTTATGGTAGCCTATACAAGGTATGAAAATTTGGCATCATAAATAAGCCTGTTACCTTTAAAAGTACTTCAAGGTCATTCATTTTTGGAACAAATACTTAGATTAACATAAAGCACCTTCTTGTGTAATATCAACATCTGAAGACAATGGTGTGGAAGAATGCATGGGTATCTTTACATTTGTCTCATTAACTGGTTACCTGTATGCATAACTGTATTCATGTTCCTTTAAGGTTATAAAAGGGATGACAGCTATATTTCTTTAAAGTTACAGCTTCACAGGTTTTACGGTTTTCTCTAACACGAGCAACAAAGAAAACACTGAGCAGATGTGAATTCGGTACACTCCACTTGGTTAAATGGCAAAATATTCTGCCAAAATGTTCAGCAGACTTATCTATCACAGGACATTCAACCAAATACCTATATCCCAATTAGTTTCTCAGATATTTCAGTTTCAAATAAGCAATTTTTGCACCAAAAATGAGTATGTGAACTTCAGAAAGGGGTGAAGATGATTTATATTTGACAAAGCATCTTGGATTCCTGTATAATATCATCAAGATCTAAGGAAAATAAGTGCGAAGAAAAACAATAATACTACTTACAAAAACAATATGCTTTGCCATTGATATACAAAGCCTGATAGCTAGTTACCTATTTACTTATTGCATAGCAACAATAAGAAAGCATTTCCATAACCACCATTCTGTAAGGTATGAAATTTTGGCATCATCATCACACTCTGTGACCTTTAAAGTTTTTTCATAGTCATTTATATTTGGAACATGTACTTAGATTAACCTTAGGCAACATCACGTATAATATCAACAAGATCTTACCACGGGGGTGTATAAGAACGCTTGAGTACATTTTGCTATTGTCTCAATCACTGGCTAACTTCATGCCTAACTGTAAACATTTTTCTTTCAGATAACAAGAGGGACGACAGCTATTTTTCTGTAGAGTTACAGGTTTACAGCTTTTGTTTTCTCTGAACACACACACACACACACACACACACACACACACACACACACACACACACACACACACACACACACACACAAACACTGAACAGATTTGAATTCGCTACTTTCCACTAGGCTACATGGCAAAATTTTAGCACAAAATTATCAGCAAACTTTTTTATCACAGGATTTTCAACCAAATAGCTGTATCTCAATTAGCTTCTGAGACATTCCAGTTTCTATCTATCTATCTATCTATTGCCAGACGCCTCAATCCCGTTCGGGGTGGCCACAAACAAATGGCCTCCACGTCGCCCTGTCCCCCGCCATTTCACTGCCCCGCTCCCAACCCACACCCCCCTCTCTCATATACCTCTCCACCCCATCCCTCCATCTCATCCTCGGCCTCCCCTTCCCTCTTCCCCCTTTCACCTCACTCACATACACTCTCTTCGTCAGTCTTTCACCCTCCATCCTCTCCTCCTAACACTTCCTGTCACATCCACATGCACACCACAACGCTCCTTTATATCCTCATTTGTTAGCCTGTCTCTCCATTTGACTCCACAGGCTCCTCTTAAATAACTCATTTCCACTGCTCTCACTTTTGACTTGTGTCCTTCCAACAACGTCCAAGCTTCACTTCCATACGCTAGAATTGGTATCACAATACTGTCACGTAGTAACTTTTTCACTTCCATGCTCACTTCCCTGCTTCTTATCACTGCTTTCAAGGAACCAGCAACCTTTCTTCCCTGCAGTACCCTTTCAAGCACTTCACCCTCCAAACCTCCATCCTTACTCATCACACTATCCAAGTACTTAAACATACTCACATTTTCCAATTCCTCACCATCCAACCTCGCTGTACATTCACTGACTTCACCTCTTTCAAAGACCATCACTTTGCTCTTCCCTACATTCACCTTTAGAGTCCGTTTCTTACACACTCTCCTAAACTCATCCACCAAGCCTTGCAGCTCTCCTTCGTCTTCACTCAAAAAAAAAGTATCATCTACAAACAACAGTACAGGGAGTTTCCAAACACTACCCTCTCTTACCAGGACCACTCCAACATCCACTACCCTACCTTGTACCTCTTTTATTACTCCATCCATGTACAGGTTGAATAATCATGGAGACATGACACATCCCTGTTTCAACCCAACCTTCAAAGAGAAAAATTCACTCAGTTCACCATCCACACGCACTGCAGCCTCAGCACCATCATAGATACTCTTCACAGCATTCAACAACATCCCATCTACTCCATATATTCTTAATATTTTCCACAAGCCTTGTCTATCCACCCTGTCATAGGCTCTCACCAAATCCATGAAAGCCGCATACAACTTCTTTCTCTTCTCTAGAAACTTTTCCACTAAAGATCTAAGAATGAAAATCTGATCTACACAACCTCTTCCCATCCTAAAGCCTTCCTGTTCTTCTCCAACTAATTCCTCTGTTCTTTCTCTAACTCTGTCAATAAGTATCCTACCATACACTTTTCCTATTATACTAAGAAGACAGATGCCCCTATGATTACCACATTCTTTTTCCCCTTTTCCTTTGTACAAGGGAATAATTATACCTGACTTCCAATCCTCCAGGACTCTACCTTTCTCCCAGGCCAATCTGCACATTTTCCACATCCATTCTACTACTATCTCTCCCTCATACTTCAGCATTTCACCACACACTCCATCAATTCCTGGGGCTTTCCTCAATTTCACTTTCTTCATCGCTTCCACAACTTCTATCCTATTGATTTCTTCCTGTCGCAGTGATAAGAAACAGGGAGAAAAAGTTACTACATGACAGTATTGTGATACCAACTCTAACGTACGGAAGTGAAGCTTGGACGTTGTTGGAAGGACACAAGTCAAGAGTGAGAGCTGTGGAAATGAGTTATTTAAGAGGAGCCTGTGGAGTCACATGGAGAGATAGGCTGACGAATGAGGATATAAAGGAACGTTGTGGTGTTGATGTGGATGTGATAGGGAGCGTTATGAGGAACACACTGAGGTGGTTTGGCCATGTCGAGAGGATGGAGGGTGAAAGACTGACGAAGAGAGTGTATGTGAGTGAGGTGGAGGGGGGAAGAGGGAGGGGGAGGCCGAGGATGAGATGGAGGGATGGGGTGGAGAGGTATATGAGAGAGGGGGGTGTGAGTTGGGAGCAGGGCAGTGAAATGGCGGGGGACAGGGCGACTTGGAGGCGATTTATTTGTGGCCACCCCAAACGGGATTGAGGCGTCTGGCAATAGATAGATAGATAGATTCTCACCTCCCTCCTTCTCCCAGCCATTCCCCAGCCACTTATACTCGCATTACTTGCATCCTCTATGTTCAACAATTCCTTAAAGTGTTCTCTCCATCTGCTCACTTTTTCTCCCTTCTCCACTAGTAATCTACCATTCTTATCTTTCACTCCCCTGCTAACTTCACTTCCACCCTGTCTTACTCTTTTCACCTCTTTCCAGAACATTTTCTTACAGTCCCTCCACTTTACACTCAAATTCCTTCCAAATTCTTCATCAGCTCTCTTCTTACTCTCTCATACTAATCTTTTCACCTCTCTCCTTCTTTCTACATATAACTCTCTCATCCGCCTCTCAACTTCTTCCACGCCCCTATTTCTCATCCATTCATTGTATGCTTTCTTCTTTTGTGCCACAGCCTGTCCACCTCTTCATTCCACCACGCTGTTCCTTGCACACCGCTCCATCTTCTCTTCATCCCACACACCACATCACATGCTGCACATATTTTTTCTGTAAATATCCTGCACACACCTTCCACGTCCCCCATCTGCTCTAATTCATATTTGCCCAATCGTTCCTGCACTTCTCTCTTATACTCTGCCTTTTTCTCATCCTCTTGTAACCTTTCCACTCTCCTACAAATACTCCTTCTTCCCGTCCTTCCCTTCTTCTATTCCTCCATCCTAAATAGACCTTGATTCTGGCCACCACCAAGCAGTGGTCAGAAAGTCCACTCCCCCAACCTCTATAAGCTCTTGCATCCATTACACATTTTCGTATCCTTTCATCCACACACACATAATCAATCATTGCCTTCCTTTCATTCAGTTTACCACCCACCCTTCTCATCACTCGCCATGTATACCTGTGAATCATTTTGTGCCTGAAGAGGGTATTGGCTATCACCAACCCCCTCCCATTCTCATCTGTCAAAGCAGGCACTCCCCACTCACCAAATATTCCATCAACCCTCACGTTCCCTACTTTACCATACATATCACTGATAAAAAACACTCTCATTCCCTCCAAACTTTTCCATGCACACTTCCACGTTTGTCCAGAACTCTTCTCTCACTCTGCTTGAACGATCTTGTGTTGGCGCATACATACACACAATCGCCCACATTTGTATTCCAACTTTCAATCTTACCCGCACAATCCTTGACCTAACTGATCCATACTCTCTTATGCTCTTCTTCCATCTTTTACTCACAACTATACATACTCCTTCCTTTGCCCTCTCATTCTCACCTACTCCTGCACATATACCCCATCCATACTCCCATTCTCTCACACTCTCACCTCTCCATTTCGTTTCAGTTATTCCGCATACATCAACTTTCACACTCTCAAGCACCTGGACAATCTCTCGCTCTTTCACCTCATCATTCGCTCCCCTTACATTCCACGTTCCGATTACCATGTCCTTTGTCCGGTCTTTGGTCGTCATCTTTTGGTCAGTCCTTGTCCAAGGCTTATTGTTTGTATTTTTAGTTACTTGTTTTCCGGGGAGGGGCACTAACCCTCCGCCAACCCTTTTAGTCGCCTTTTACGACAAGCAGGGATACTGGGGGAGTATTCTTGAAAACCCCCTCTACCCCCAGGGGTAATTTTTGCACCAGAAAAGATTATATTACCTCAAGAAATAGGTCAGGGTCATTTATATTTTGCAAAAGTACTTGGATGGGTGCATTTAAGTACTTGGGTACTGTGATGAGTAAGGAAGAAAGTTTAGAGGATGAAGTGCTTGAAAGGGTATAGCAAGTAAGAAATGTTGCTATTTCTTTGAAAGCGGTGATAAGAAATAGGAAAGTGAACATGAAAGTAAAAAGGTCTCTGCATGACATAATTGTGATACCAACCCTAACCTATGGAAGTGAAGCTTGGACATTGTTGGAGGGGCACAAGTCAACAGTGAGAACAGTGGAAATGAAGTCAGTAGTGAGAGCAGTGGAAATGAATTACAGTATTTGAGAGGAACATGTTGAGTCACATGGAGAGACAAAGTGACAAATGAGGAAGTGAAGGAGTGTTGTTGTGTGGATGTGGATGTGAAAGAAAGAGTTAGAAGTACACTGAGGTGGTTTGGCCATATGGAGATGATGAGAGCGAGAGACTGACGAGGAGAGTGTATATGAGTGAGGTGGAGAGGGGAGGGAGGGGGAGGCCAGGGATGAGATGGAGAGACGGAGTAGAGACGTATATGAGAGAGGGGGGGAGTGAGCTGGGAGTAGGGCAGTGAAATGGATGGAGACAGGGCGACATGATGGCGATTTGTTTGTGGACACCGCTTACGGGATTAAGGCGTCTGGCAATAGATAGATAGACAGATACTTGGGTTACCCTAGAGTACCTTCCTGTATAATATTACCATGCTCTAAGAAAAAAAAAGTGCAAGGAAAAATACTACTACTACTTACTATAACTATATGCTTCGCCATTTCTTTTGTGAATCATAGTAATAAAAGACACGAAAAGAAACAGAGTAAACTTAACGTTGACGCACAAAAGGGGTTAAGAGATTGTTTCTACACCTTTTAGCAGGTCTGGTCTCCCCTAAGTTGGAGGAAAAATAGGGGGAAGGAGAGGATAGGGAAAGGGAAGAGAAACAGTAAGGAAAAAAATGGATGAAAACGATGGTATAATGGAGTAATGAGGGAGATAGTAATGGAAAATTTCACTTGCAGGGAACGTCGATTTTGTTACATATCCAACCATACTTCATGAAGCATGCACACGCACGGCCGGACACGGGCACAGGTATTCACAAGCACACACAAGCACCCCCGCCCCCCAATGCAAACACACACATTCCCTTCGATAACGTCAGCTAATGCAAGCAAAACCTAACAAAAGTACACAGTAAATTACATACAGAGTGAGTCATACAGTAAGCAAACATGCATACCAAGCCAAGCAATAAACAATACAACTCAAGGTAACAAAGCCACACGCGAAGCTGCCTTACATCAGCAAAACACACACACACACACACACACACACACACTATCACAACAAAGCACACACATAAATCAGCACAACACACACACACACACACACACACACACACACACACACACACACACACACACACACACACACACACACACACACACACACACACACAAAACAGACAGACAGACAGACAGACAGACAGACACACACACACACACACACACACACACACACACACACACACACACACACACTAAAACACACACACACACACACACACACACACACACACACACACACACCAAAACACACACAAACACACACACACACACACACACACACACACACACCAAAACACACACACACACACACACACACACACACACAAACACACACACCAGCACAACAATATGCAACAAAATATAAAACCAAACACAAGTAAACCCCTTCCCAACACACGAAGCCTGGAGATACTGAAATTAGGTTGTTATGATTCTCTCTCTCTCTCTCTCTTTCTCTGTTTCTTGCTGCCTCACATTTTTACTGTTCCTCTCACGATCCTCCCCTCTTACTGCGTCACGACCCTTACCACAGCTTTGTCCTCTCCGTGCTTCCTCAGTCCCTCTCTCCTCTATCTCACTTTCTTCCTTCTCGTCCCATTTTTCTTCTCAATCCCCTATCCCCTCTCCTTAGTTTTTCTAACTTGCTGCTTCCGTGGCTCAAAAATGAATAAATAAATAAATAAATAAATAAATAAAAATAAAGATTTGTCTCTATTATTTTCCAGTTTACTCATATTTTCTTCCCGGCCTCTCTTTCCCTGATGATGTTTTCTCTACAATTCCCTGTCATTTCCTTAGAAGTATTTGCCTCTTATGTTTCCCTTCTTGAACAGGTGCCTCAAGGATTAAGACCTTGGAGTGTGCAGTATGTTAAGTTCTCTCTCTCTCTCTCTCTCTCTCTCTCTCTCTCTCTCTCTCTCTCTTTCTTCTCCCATTTCCTTCTACTGCATTTTGTCTTCATTCCTGCCTTGTCTTCCCCCCTTTCCTCCCTCTAACTCCCTTCCCTTCTCATTGCGTATCTTTCGACCTCCAAGTTTCCCCTCCCCGTCCCACTTTATCTCTAGTCCCTCTCCTCAGCTCCACAGACTTGCTTTCCTCCATTCTCCCTCCTTTCGTTCTCTGTCTCCTTCCCTCCTCATCTATATCACACTGCTTCCATCCCCTATTTTTTTTTTTTTATGTAACAGAATAGAAGGACAAACAAATGAATAAAAAAATCCATTCACCAGAATACTGGCGTCCTCCATTCATAAAATGTCTGTAACAGTTGGACTTGAACAGCTGCAGGTTGAAGTTTGGGGGAAACAACTCCGGGGAAGTGAGTTCCAGAGTGATACAGTTCGGGGAATAAAAGAATTCTGATAGGTAGAAGTTCTGCAATAGGTCTGTCGGCCATATTCCTAGACCTTCGCAAATGCGATGACCACGATGTAAATACTACCGTGGTGATGGTTATCGTCATCGTAGCTGGTGGCATTCCTAGTGGTGGTAGTGGGGAAGAGGTAAAGCGAGGTACCAACATATGAGAAGACGAGATGACAGAAGCTAATGATACTTAAAATACCGCATTAGTTCAGTTATCTTCATGTTTTATACTTAACACAATAGGTTATTCTTCACTATTTCGCTCCTATTAAAGCGAAAATCCTAATTATTTTTCTAAAAAAATTACTAAAATAATTCTGTCACCAATGGCAAGCCTGTCTTTGTACGCCAAGAAAGCATCAGAGTTACCAATGAAAATACATACAGTTCAGTTTTCTGCATACCCTTACTACATTTCTCTTTCATCTACTGATTGTCAACTAAGTGCACCTTACTGAAGACATATAGTACATTTTGTATGCGATAATTAATTTATTTCATTACCATATTCTGGGTGTTATAAAGAGGGTCAATTTGTAGCACTGCTACATGTAAACAAAACAGCATGGTCGCTTGCACACGTGTGGAGCACCCAGGAGAGTAGCCTACCCAGCCAGTCACACACTACGAAGGACAGTCTAGTCTCCAGAAGATGGAAGGGAAGGAACGAGCTCTACCCCTTAACGAAAGCCAACGTGTTGTCTTGCTGAACATGATCAAGGAGCGTGATGGGATAATTAATAACAAATCGACTGCCCCAGGAATTACAGAGCAGAAAAAGAGTGCTTGGGAAGACATTTCAAAAAATTTCAATTCTCAGTACCCAGACCAGGAGCCGAGGTCCAGCAAGCAACTTAAGAGAAGCTACGACCATGTGAAGAGAGAGTAAAATTTGATAGAGTATGCAATCTTATTAGTTCTGTGAAATATCTTGATAATTTTTAAGATGCACACATGTTTGAGTTTTTCAGACAAAACTTTATTTCTATTACCTAGGTTACTGTTTTTCATGTGAATCATGAGATCTTAACTTCTTGTGTTGTGGAATATCATAACCTAACTGCAGAAGGTTAGATATATTTTACAATAACGAAATATCTAGCATGATCACATACATCATGCTGAAATTGATATAACTTGAGCATGTGTTAAACTAAAAAAATACTCATAATTTGTGGCAGCAGAGCACACCCTCTCACTTCAAGATTGCAAGGAACAATGCAAGTTCTAGTGTTGCATGATTATGAAGAAGTGAAAAATCAACCAATCTTTATTTATCTTATTTATCTATAGTGCTATTGGTGAACTGTACAGTATATAATTATAACATCATATATAAATGCATTAAGGGGTTACTTTTCACAATATATGTTGCTTTTCTGCCATATGATTATGGAGGTGGTGAACCCATCAACTTTTTTTTATTTTTTTCTGCTCATATTGACCAGTCCTCTTTTTGCAGTTATTCAAGCAAACCACATACTCACAAAACAGCATGAAATTAATGTTTGTGTACTCACCACACTGTGATTTTGGTAAAATTGTAACTAAAAGTTAGTCAATATCATATATGTGTGTATTGCAGCTTACCGTACAGGTTAATTGTGGCCTATTATAGATGGACAATGCATATTAAAATATATACATATATTTTTTTTTCTATACCAAATACTAGTAATCAAAATAAGGATTCAGAACTTTACATTAAATAATGTCTGGCTTCCTTCAGGGTGAAAGAAGAGGACAGGATCTTAAAAAAGAAGATCAAAACAACTGGTGGTGGCCCTCCTCCAACCCCTCCGAAGGCAAAGGAGGAGATTTCCCTGGCTGCATCTATGATGGAGGTTGATTTGGCCATGGGAAATGATATATATGAGACATTTTCCCTGATGCCAGCGGATGACAGGAGTTCACCTGAGATTTCTGTCCTCCAAAAAGAGAGTAAGTTTAGTGTTGATTTATTTTTATTCTCGTGTGGATGGAGGTATTGTGAGGTATGAGGGTGTGTGGCTATGCTCTCTATGCCGACAGGGAGTGGGTAGCATTTCAATTTTATGTAATGTTTGTAATGATTAGATTCACAGAACATGTGGCATTAGAGGGAAATTGCAAGATGTAGTTGGTTTTGAGTGTGCTGTGTGTAGGGGGCAGCGAGGAGAGAGAGCTCATTGAGATAGAGTGATCTTTGATGATGTGTGTCTGGAGTGTGTGAAGGAACTTTGTTAGGGTGATACAATTTGTGCCGGAGGTGGCGTCAAAGCTAGCAGCTTCTGTGGGTAGATGAATACTTGAATTTTGATTAGCTGAAGTTCAAATTCATGGAGGAGTGTGTGAAATCATAGGTATTCACAGCTGCTCTTATACTGTAAGGGAAGATGAGGAAAGATGAAACTCAGAGGTGTGCAGATTTTCAAGCTGTTCAATGTACTCTATGTTGTTACAGTTTTGAGTAGCATGTTTTATTTAATATTCTTGAGTGGTAAAGTCAGCAGTTACAGTTGTATTCCGTGAACATTTTGCTAAAAAAGTTCATTTTATTGCAGATGATCCTGGTGTTGCTGGCCAGACTGCAGCTTCCTGGAACCTACACCCCTCTTCTACGCCTATTCATTCAAACTGTCCTTCCCTGTCCTCTAATCATGTCCCAGCTTCTTCATCTTCCAATTCAACCACCATTCCTCCCACATTCACTCCCCCACTCAGCTCCTCACCTGCAGTCATCTCAACCCCACTCCAGCCTCCTCTTCAGACCATCACTACCTCTGCTGAGGCTTCAAGTAAGCCTAAGCAACTTCGAGCACATCAGCAACGAACCAAAGTTAGGAACAGTGCCAAAGATGATGCTTATATGTGTCGCTCACGACAGGAAGAATTTCATAGATTAAAAATAGCACAAATGAATGAAAATCATGATTTAGAGGTTAAACAATACAAATTAGATTTGGAACAAAAAAATGAAATTCATGCTTTAACAAAAAAGAAACTTAATTTAGAAATAGAGGAGATACAAAAAAGAGGCAGCATATTGGAGAATATCCAGAATAAAGTAGATGATATGCACAGTAAGTTAATTCAAATTCTTGATTCAGCTAAAAGAGCATATGATGCAATGGGCCCTGAAGATGATTGATGATGAATGTTGTATGCAGATAATTTTTTTTTTTTTTTAATTGGTGTTGATAACAGCGAGTGAAACTGTGAGGGATGTTTATACTGGTTATGTATTAGTATACAGGATTTGTAGGCATTTGTGCAATATAAAGTATGTACAAACATTTAGTATATTGTGATACATTTTGTGATGCATAATAGTTATGTTGTGTTGTTGCATTACCTCAGTCAGTCGGGGCAACTGATCCATTTGCCTTAGGCAATCAGTGTTAAATATCTTGTGATACATATTAACTTGTGATGAATATAGTCATGTAATAGTATACAGTATTTGTAGGCATAAGTGTAAGGTATGTACAAACAATCAATATCTTCTGATACATATTTATTTGTGATGAATATAGTCATGTAATAGTATACAGTATTGGTATGCATAAGTGTAAGGTATGTACAAACAATCAATATCTTCTGATACATATTTATTTGTGATGAATATAGTCATGTAATAGTATACAGTATTGGTATGCATAAGTGTAAGGTATGTACAAACAATCAATATCTTCTGATACATATTTATTTGTGATGAATATAGTCATGTAATAGTATACAGTATTGGTAGGCATAAGTGTAAGGAATGTACAAACAATCAATATCTTGTGATACATATTTATTTGTGATGCATATAGTTATGTAATTGTATACAGTATTTGTAGGCATTTGTGCAATATACAGTATGAACAAACAGTATCTTGTCATGTATGCTGTGATACATATTCATTTGTAATGCATTTATGCAATAGAGGAGACATCAGTTCACTGCTTCGGAGAACCCTGCAGGAATGATAGCTTGCCAGACTTTATTAGGATCCCTGATGTAACCCAGTTCTTAATAATAATAATAATAAAAAAAAAAAAAAAAAAAATGTTACCTCAAGACTACTTTCTCCTTTTTCGCCTCCCCCCAGTACGGTAGGGGCTATACTTAACTAGAAGAATCTTTCCACAATTCTAGCTCTACGAGCTTGACCACGCTGATTGTGTTCTTCCCTAATATCTTGAGGGAAACCTGGGTGCTCTACTACATCATCAGCTTCTTCACCTAAGGGGAGTCTGTTCATGATAGCAATATTGTGTAGGACTGCACATGCAACTATGATATTCTTGGTGTTAGACAACTTGGTTCTGACTGGTACTGACAATACTGAGAAACGTCTTTTCAATACACCAAAAACCCTTTCAATAACATTTCTAGTTTTAGTATGAGCAGCATTATAACGAATTTCTTTTTCAGTTTGTGGTGTTAAAAAAGGTGTTAGGAGGTATGACCGACAAGCATATCCACTATCACCTAGTAGAAAACCATGGTATCTGCCTCCTTCTAATGCTTCATATAAGCTAGACTCACTGAATATTCTTGAATCATGTGCACTCCCTGGCCAGTTAACAGCAATATTTGTGAACTTAAGAGAAGCATCACAAACTCCCATGACATTTATTGAAAAATATCCCTTCCTACAGCGGTAAATTTCAGAATTTGGCCCCCCAGGACTTTTAATAGGAATATGAGTGCCATCAACACAGCCTATAACACCCGGCATTCCTGCAACAGCTGAGAACTGCTGCATAACTTGTCCTTCACTGGCTGGATTTGGGAATTTGATAAACTCCGGTGCAAGTGATGCAATGGCTGCAGACACATTCTTCACTATCTTCCTAACACTTGGCTGTGACATATCTGTGCAGTCACCTAATGTTAGCTGGTAGTTGCCAGTGGCAACATACCTCAGGGTAACCAGCAGCTGCAGTTCTGGTGAAATTCGGAGACCTGTAGAGGAAGTATTGTATAAGCCTCAGTACGGCTGTAATACAGAAGGCTACCCACCACTAAGTATGCTACATACTGATTTCAGTTTTTACAAGACAGGTATATAGAGTTGTGTTCCATACTTTAATAATTAGAGGAAATATGTCAAAACTACAAGAGGTGGGTATTATTTTAAAATAGAAAAAGTAAGTGATATCAGCAGAAATATTAATGTAGGAAAATAAGCTCCAATATATATATATATATATATATATATATATATATATATATAAGTAATCCCTTTAATATCCACATGCCCACTATCCGGACATCCCCACTAACCGGACATAATCGTTCCGGGATCCAATATTCCCAAAATGGGCCAAAAATTGCAAAAAATTTGAAAAAAATCTGACTTTTTTCCCACCCAGGGACTTGTAAGTACCCAAAATGTTTAATATTGTATAAACTCACCTCTAAAACCTCATTCTCTGGTTCTTTTGCATTTATTTCAGTCTTGTTTGTCTCTTATTGGTGTGATTTGGGTCTTAAATAGGTGCTATGCATGTCCAGAGGGAGTTGTGTTGGTGTTTTTCTAAGTTAGGGTCCATAAGTACAAGTCCAGAAGGCTGAGACCCAATATCCGGACAGGACCACTATCCAGACATGCCTATGGCTCTATTACGTTGGAGGGATTACTGTATATATATATATATATATATATATATATATATATATATATATATATATATATATATATTATATACTGTGTATTGGACATGTGGACTGGATGGGGAATGAAAATTGTTTGAAAGGATGTATGTATAAAGGTTGTTATAGGGAGTTTCATCTAAAACATTACACACACACACACACATGTACCTGCCCACCCAAATTCTAGATTAGGTTAGGCTTGGTTAAGTTTAGTTAGTTGGGTTAGGTTAGGGTAGAGTTGGTAGTTTCTGCCAAATCTGAAACACAAAAAAGTCAAGGAATAATCACGCTTTCTGGAAAAAAAAAAAAAAAAAAAAAAAATTGTGTACTAAACATTTACCAAGAGGTGTTTCTACGACACCTTATTTACCTCTTCTGTTATTGGAAGTTGGCAGCTGCTCCTGTATTTTCTCGAGGAGATCACGGACACACACTTTAGAAAGCCTGTACCTGTCCAAGAATTCCTTGTCTGAGTACAAAGAAAAGGGATCTCTTCTTCGAACAAATCTGCGTATGCGCCTTGCATTCACCTCTTCCCAATTGGCTATCTCCTCAAGTTGGTGCATATAATGGTGATAATCAGCCATTCTGAAAAATGGGAAAGGGTAAAGGTTTTAATAATAATTATTTGGAATCTGGTGTGAAAGTTGATATGGTTTGTGATATAATGAAAGGTAAATTTTTAAAAGTTGCCAAAACATAGTTCAGAAATATTAGCACCATTAATAGACTATATTGTATATTTCCTAAGGATCACAATGAAACCCCATAACCCCAGAGGGAAATGAATCACCTAACCTAACCTAGCATAATTTCAGATTAAGTTATAGGGACTCATTATAGTCCTTAGGGACTATACTATACTCTATTCTAATAGTGCTAATATTTCTGAACTGCATATTGGCAACTTGTTAAATATTACCAATTCAGAGTGTACAACAGTGAATACTGGAAATAAACTTTCAAGTTTCCCTCAAGCTTATTCAAGTAATCTAAGCAATAAACCATATCAATGGCTAAACTTTATAGTTTTGTTCTCAAGTAATAAGCAGATAACAATAACGAAGCACAATAATTTGTATTTATCCCAACCTAAGCTAATAATGGGTAATTTTTGTTTCAGACATATCTGGCTTTCAAAGAGCAAACAATGTTTTTTCGGTGGTTTCTGATGTGGTTTGAATGAATTTTATGTTCTTTTACGTTTGTAAAAAGAAACAGGTTGCCTTTCCCTTAAGGATGGGGGTTAACTTAGGTTAGGTTGAGAATATGATTTGTGGTTTTGCCCAATGTACAGTTTGCTGTGCCATTTTGCAAAGTAGGAAAGCCCCCTCACCACCGAAAATACAATTATATAACCTCATACCCCTTATCTTTAATTAACAAATCACTAAAAGATTTACCTTGAAGCTGGTTGACATAAACCTATAGTTATTGGTAACAGTAAGGCTAGGGAGGCTTGGGTTTGGGTATAGTAGGATAATAGTTTTGTTAGGCAGACTTTACGCTTGTATTTCTGAAGGATATAAATTTTATATGCCATAAAACAGGCTTCACAATCGTTGTAGTTTCGTTCACATGATGTGATATTGCCTATAGATTTCCTAAGTTTATGAGGACCCTACATATGGCTCCCCTACTATCTATCTATCTATTGCCAGACGCCTCAATCCCGTTTGGGGTGGCCACAAACAAATCGCCTCCAAGTCGCCCTGTCCCCCGCCATTTCACTGCCCTGCTCCCAGCTCACACCCCCCTCTCTCATATACCTCTCCACCCCATCCCTCCATCTCATCCTCGGCCTCCCCCTCCCTCTTCCCCCCTCCACCTCACTCACATACACTCTCTTCGTCAGTCTTTCGCCCTCCATCCTCTCCACATGGCCAAACCACCTCAGTGTGTTCCTCACATCCACATCCACACCACAACGCTCCTTTATATCCTCATTCGTCAGCCTGTCTCTCCACGTGACTCCACAAGCTCCTCTTAAATAACTCATTTTCACTGCTCTCACTCTTGACTTGTGTCCTTCCAACAATGTCCAAGCTTCACTTCCGTACGTTAGAGTTGGTATCACAATACTGTCATGTAGTAACTTTTTCACTTCCATGCTCACTTCCCTGTTTCTTATCACTGCTTTCAAGGAACCAGCAACCTTTCTTCCCTGCTGTACCCTTTCAAGCACTTCACACTCCAAACCTCCATCCTTACTCATCACACTACCCAAATACTTAAACGTACTCACATTTTCCAATTCCTCACCATCTAAGTTTATATCTGCATGCCAAAAAAACGTAAATGAATAACCTAGACATTCATACTAACCTTCTTATTATTAATAAAGTCGATGATAATTACTGAAGTGTTGTCGTCCGTCAGCACCCTGGATGTCTCTTCTCCCGTTTTCGGAGGTATCACAACATCTTCATAAAGGGCACAAACATTTTGCTTTTAGGCATGACCAGGAGTTTATGTAAAATTTAAACGTTTTTCTTCACAATTATTTAACATTACACTCATATCTACACTAAAATAATTTGTTGTTTTTGACATTTTGTTCATGGTGTACTCCTCATAACAGATCCATCGGAAGGGGGTGGGCTTCCCATGTACCATCATCATAGTTCCAGTGATGCGTGGATTTGCGTATGAAAAACCTAGGACTAGGAATGTGGCTATACCATGACTATGAGCATGTAAAAAGACTAGGAATATGGCCATGTGTGACATTCCAGTCATGAACGTTGGCAGATGCCTGTGTAGCACGAGGGACGGCACGGAGATGTGGCACAATGGACATGACTTCGTCTGAGCATTTGCCATAAAAGTATCAGTAAAATAATGCAAGGGAGGCAAGAGGCAACATTCCTTCTTACTTGTAGGGGAGGTAACTTATTAACCCTCTAGCACACGCATAAGTTTTGTAAGTTTTGCCGACACCCCCCCTCCCCCCCAGCCCACCCGCGTGCCACTGAAGACATGTATTCTCGACTTATATTCGCCACCCAAACCTCTATATATTGCCATGAAACCTACATGTCTCATTCGCCGAGGTTTGTTTTAGCCGATAAGCGAAAAAAAAAAAAAATACAGAACAATACAAATAAAAGTATATTAGGCCATTGTGAATAATCATTTCCGAAAGTCAATTTTACTTTCCAACATCCTAGTTCGAATGTTTTCCATCATACAGAAAAATGTTATTAAAAGTTTTGATAGAAAATTTCATCAGCTTTCTAATGGGAAAGTCCGGTTATGAAATGATTTGTAGTTTTCGAGAAAATAGCCAAAAACTGAAAGCCATTTTTTGAAAAAAAAACAAAAAAAAACAAACAGGGAGCTTTTCTGCAGAAGTTTTCTTGCACACGTTGTGTTTTTATTTCGTAATCTTGTGTAGAATTTCATGAACTTTCTCATGGGATGCGCTGATTTTTGTTAGACCTCATAGTTTCCAAGTAAATCGCAAAAAACTACTGGGTACTCACGGCCGTGCTGCACTTTCGTCATTTGCTCACAATAAACTTTATATTCCCGCCTATGTAAAAACGACTTTTCATCAGAGATATTACATTGTTATGTCCTGTACATACATAGAATTCACTGATCTTTATCAAGGTTCTTACAGGAAATCGATACGTCCAATAGTTTTCGAGTAAATGGATGACAAACGTAGAATACTCCTCGCAGGCAAGCGAGATAAAAATGCTCCCTTTCCCTGCCTCACCCACATCTACATATTTTTCCTCGTTAGGTTTTATTATTTTCTTTTTTAACTCAAAGTATACATGTAAAATATCATAAGCTTTTTGACAGTGCTTTCAGAAACTCGACATGACCACCAGTCTTTTTGCTAGGTAGTGATACTGAAGCTTAACTTTCTTCCATCTCATATGTGTATATGTAAAAAACAATATTTATTTGTGTAAAAAATATAGAAATAGGTCAATATACAAATCAACAAACTACGGATAACCCACTTCATCCAGAGGTGTTGAGATGTTGGCAGGACCTTGAAGGGTTTGCAGACAAAGAGTTATGTAGCGTGTGAGCGTGTATGTGTGTGTGTGTGTGTGTGTGTGTGTGTGTCATATTTTGTTCTCTCCTCCTTGCACTACTCATGCGATGCACACAATAGAGATCTCCACGAACATTCGCCGCACGACATATTATGTATATATATGTGATTGTATGGCATATTTGATGTCTCTGATACTTGTGCTAGGTTTGAGCTAGGTTAGTCAATACACGCAATATTTCTCGACGAACACTCGCCGCACAATTTTATACGTATATTTCATGCTGAACCATATGCAATATAAAACACTATCACATGATTCCATCCCAACCTCTTCTATTATGCCCTTCCTGACTCTATGGCATACATGACCGCTTGTTTCCTTAATGACTATGGCATATCTCTATGGCATACATAATGCCTGCTATGGTAGGTCAGTTATTTCACTAATCCAGGCACTATATGTTTCAGAAAATATAAGTACTGGCTTCATTATAAAGGTAAAATACTCACATCATTTATGGGCAGGGTGAAGCAGAGTTGAAACCCCGTTATAACAAACCACATTCCTGCCTCTAGGCCTAACGGCTGATAACGGCCCCCCATGCTTAACCCCTAAAGCGCGGCCAATGGACAGCCGACCCCCCCCTGGGTGGCGGGGTTGTATCGCGGTCTAAGTACCTGTAGGAAAATATTAGCCAAAAATCAGAGATTAACCCTAGAACATTATACTTGGTATGGCAGATAGTACTTACATTCAGCTTTCTCCAGAGACAGGTGTTGAGCCTTCGTGGACTACCCAAGGACTTGTGGAGACTTGCAAAGTTGGGTAACAAAATCTTCACTTTCACACCTCCAGGAACCCAGTTTCCCCTCTACCACAGCCTCATTCTGTCACAGTAAACTTTATACTACAACGTACAGGTAGTTTGGAATCCGTATTTGTACAATAAGCTCTGAAAATAAGGCAACAACGAAGCGTACGGCCGACATGCAGCACGGTGGCGGTCTTCCCATCACTCAACAAACATTTCCATTTTCACAGCTAAAAACACGTATACTACATTATTTTCAATCATATTACTTCCCAAAAGATCACCACGGCGCGCTTTTTATTCTGCCTTACGCCCGTCACTTTAATCTCGTTCCTGTCGGCCGCTTGCACTGACTCAGAAGAGCTAGAACTCGCCATAATGTCACTTTGAAAGCCTGCGGTAAACTGACGCTAAACAGGGGCAAACCGCGCAAAAAAAAGCTAGTGTAACAACTGGAGAAACAAGCGTTTCCTATTAGCATAAACTGCTTGTGAGAGGAGAGCGCAGATTTACAGTTCTGAGCAGTCAGAGCGCTGCCTTATATCACAGCCAGGCTGGCCGGGCCGTGGTGGGGGGGGAGGGGGGAAAAACGCGATGATTGGCAACAACGGAGGTCAGTAGTACAAAGGTAAAGTATGTTAATTGTAGCTAAAGGGTGGTGGTACTGATAGACAATACCAGCTGGAACATCCTTTCCCACGTTTATTCAAAATTAACTCGAATCGCAAATGCGATGATCTGCCATTATGTCCTTTTTGGCGAGCATCGCAAACGCGATGACCCGCGCTTTAGGGGTTAACAAACAATATATCTATGTTCCATAGACAAAATCACTTCACATTATAGTCAAAAACACTGTACAATCACAATATTTCAATAATGGCTTCTGCCTCTGGTGGGAGGGGGAAAATGGTGGATTTAAAGGGACGACTGACAGCAGCACTACCCTTCAGCCCAGCTGGTCGTGAGATACTGAGGTTTTTCTGCTGCACATTGCCTCATCAGAGTAGTCACAGTTTTGCCAAGTGTTTACCTTGGAAGAGAGACACACTGATTAGAACGCACCAAAATTTGATGCAAATCAGCCCAAAACTTTCATTTTGACAGCGTTTTTTCTGCTTAACAACGCGATTCACGTCTCCATGCATTTATATGCCAAACCACAAAGAATGTGATTCACGTCAACATGCCTCGGAGGGTTAATTGCAGAGTTTTTAATAATTCAGATAGCCTTGTTCTGAATTTTGTCTAGCTGTTTTAATGCAACCTCTCCACGACCATTTCGCAATGGTGAGCAATAATCAAGCTGAGAATGCACATGACTTATTAATCATAGCTATCTGCTCATTAGTGAAGAAGTTACGGACTCTGTGCAGTAATCCAAGTTCCTTTGAGGCAGTTTTAGTATGTGATCTGACATGAGAGGTCTAGCTGAGGGCAATGTTAAGTGAAACATCGATAATTTCAATACCTTTGGAGATGAAAATATTAGTAGCATTGAAGGTAATATGTGAATCTGGCATTATCTGTCTATTAGTAAATTGTATATATTTGGTTTTATTAGCATTAAATGAGACACTGTTATTTTGTCCCCATTCACTGATCTTAGATAAGTCTTGATTTATGGAGATGGTTGTACTGAGCTGAGAGATAGAGATATTAACCCCCCCCATCCCGACCACTTTTCCACCACTGACTCCCCCCAATCCTGACGAATTTTGGATATTTTTTTTTTTTGGCTAAAAACCTCCGCTTTTGGTGAGAAACAATGGAAAATCACAAAGAAATTGGTCACCGGGGTCCATAAGTGGCCTAGACAGGTATACCATCATTACACCTGGTACCGTGTTCTATGGAGGTGCTCTGCAGCTGTCACATTTTCTATGGTAGGGATTAGTACGGCAAACCATTCACAATAGGTAGATATTTATTTATTACAAACAAAAAAACATGTAGTGCATGAGTATATTGGTTTTTATACAGAAACAGATATGAAGTAAGCATTGTTCCATCAGGCGAACCTAGCTAAATCGCCCAAACTGTTCACCGATGATTCGCCAACATTGTTGTTTCATCATACATTTCATTTTTTTCACCTTACATAATACTTTTCCAATAACATTATACCCTTTTCCACTTTAGAGAACTGTTTTCACATATTTACAGGCCTTATGGTAATATTTAGAGTAATGTTAGCGCATATTTACGTAGTGAGTGAACTTGCTGTGACTGTTGTTTCAACTCACATTCTCTCTTTTCACCTTACATAATACTTTTCCAATAACATTATGCCCTTTTCCATTTCAGAGAACTGTTTTCACATATTTACAGGCCTTCAGATAATATTTAGCATAATATTAGCGCATAATTACATAAAGAGTGAAGTCGCCATGACTGTTGTTTCAACTTACACTTTATTTTTCAACTTATATAATACTTTTCCACTAACATTACACCCGCTTCCACTTTATATAATTGCTATCACGTATTTACAGGCCTTACTATTCTATTGAGCATCATATTATTGCATATTTACACAGTGAGGAAACTCGCGATATCACTTGTCTCAACTTACACTATTTTTCAACTTATATAATACTTTCCCACTAACATTGCACCCATTTCAACTTTATATAATTCATATCACATACTTACAGACCTTACCATTATACTAAGTGTCATATTATCGCATATGTACAGGCCATACTTCTACAGTGAGCGTCATATTATCGTTATCACATGCAGTATCAGTAATGTAGGAAGTTGTGATATTCCTTGAAACATGGCTCAAGGCACAACACTACGTTGCAGTTTACACACTCGTATCTTGTGTCTTTTCTCTGAGTGGCCGGTCTTACTGTTGAGTGCTAGCATACATGGCAGTGGCGCTGGGGTCTAGGATGGTTTGGTTGAGGAGGGATGTTGCTCGGGTAGTGGCGTCCTGCGAGGCATAGGGGAGTCTGGGCGGCACTGGGGGTGCCGATGCGGTAAGGGGCCCTGTCCTGCGCGTACCTGGCGATAATTTCACGAGACAGCTCCCTCACAAACTCCTCAAAGGTCTCAGAGATTCCCATTGTCATGAGGTGGAGGTAGTGTGCATTGAGGACCATGATGTCGAGCAAGTGGAAGAAGAGCTTTTCATACCACTTCATCGTGGTCCTGGCACACTCCACACTGGAAATCATGGAGTCAGACTGATCCACTTGCCTCATGTTGATATTGTAGTCCAGTATCGACTCCGATTTCCAGACGTAGCACCTCCTCTCGCTGCGGTGATCCATGGAGTCTGTGCAGTGCATCAGGGGGCAGTGTACAATCGACAGGAGGCAAACTTCCCTGTTATGGTTCCACAGGGTGGCAAGGATGTTATTTGCCTGGAAGAAAACCACCTCGCTCTTGTCAAGTTTCCTCCCAACTTTGACCATATGGCGACGGTTTCTCTTTAATGTTCCACAGACTCCGGTGTCGTGTTGGTGGAGGAACCAAGTGAGAAGAGGGCTAGTGTACCAGTTGTCCAGGTACAGTACATGACCACGATGATGGTACTCCTCTATCATTGCCTTCACCACGGCCCCCGAGAGTCCAATACTACAATCTTCTATTATGTCTGTCTGTGCGCCGGTGTACAAGACTATGTCTTGCACATAACCAGTCTTACAGTCACACATATGAAAGATCTTGAGCCTGAAATAGTGTCTCTTGCTGGGTATGTACTGGCGAAAGGAAATATTGCCCCTCCACGACACAAGACTCTCGTCTGTGACGAGGTTTCTGTAAGGATAAAATGACGAGCGGAACATTTCCCATAGGTGATCAAAGACAAGCCTAATTCTCCTCATTTTATCTGTGTTATTAGCATTAGCAGGGCCATCTGCATCATAAAAGTGGAGGTGGTTGAGAATTTGCTGGAGTCGATTACAACCCATTACCTTACCAAAGGAAGGTGTGCTGGTCATTAGGTTCATGGTCCAGAATACAGGAATTTGATTTTTTCGTACTACACCCATCAAGAGAACCAGGGCCAAAAATAAGAACATCTCTCCTAGGGTTACGGGATAGTCATATTGCTGGGAGAGCCTGCTCATTGTACCTTCACGCTCACTTTCACGGTGCTGGCTGCTTGCAAATAAGTTTGTTTGCTCCACTATGCGACCCACAAACTCCTCCCCAAAGACCAGATGGAAGAAATCCACCCTGGTGAAGTTCACATGGATACCTGGAGCAGTGCAGCCAGAATGCCACTCCTCAGTGAACGAGTGAATGATGGGAGTGAAATTACTCCCATCTTCCCAGTCCCACGACACACTACTGTCTCCAGCCTCGTCCCCATCGTTGTCTTCGTCAGGGTGGGGAGGGAAGAGTGGTGGGGGAGGTTGGGGAGGTGGAGAGCAGCGCCCTTCCCCACTCGCACTCCTCTTCCCTCTCCCTTTTCCTTTCCCCTTTCCCTTCCCTTTCCTTCCTTTCCCCACTTCATGGGGCTGTGAGAAGGAAGTGCAGGAATATTGTGGGGCGAAAGACGTGCTAGGGAGTGGCTCCACCTTGCCTCCCTGCTGCCCATGTACACCATGTGCTTGTGCCGCCTCCCTCACACCACTTTCCCTCTTACCCCTCACTCCCGCCACATCACTCGCACCTTCCCCAGACAACACAAAAGGACCATACCTGATTTTCCTTCTTGCCGCATCTTTGGATCCTCAAGGTGAAATTTTCTCCCTCTCCAACTACGAGGTAACATCACGTGCTACACCGCCATCCTCGTCCTCGTCCTCATCTGACTCTCTGTCTATGGGCTGGAGAGAGGTCCGTGCATGTGTATGGGGTCCTGGCTGGCCTTCCCTCGCCTTACGCTATGTAACATACCGTACTTTCCTCGGCGAAGGGACCTCCTGATCACTGTTGCTTGTTTCCTCCTCAGGCTGTACATAATCCCTATCCTCCAGATCGTCATCCAGTGGAGAATCACTATCACCTGTGACGGTGTCCAGGGCAGATTAAATTTTGTCCTCAGACAGACCTCTATGCTCCATGTCTGACATGGGTCACTGCAAACAGGAGAGTGACCGAGACAAGGGAGCAAGCGGGTCACGCGGGGTCTGGAAGTGGGCCTGCCTGGTGGCAAATAGGGGAAGCTTGTGTGAGGGTGCGTACCAAAAATCACACGCAAAATTTGAAAATTGTGCAAATTAGGGACCTTGCAATTGAGGCACGTTTATATACATCAATTGGACTGGCAGTGACAAAACATGTGGATGTATATATACGTCAACGGGACATAGCGGGTTAATCTTTGTAAATAGGTGTTTGAGTGTGAATGAACTGTGAAGTGATGAGTCATCAGCATATGAATGGATGGGATTGTGGGTGACAGATAAGAGATCAACCCGAGATGTCCCGTTGACGTATGGGTACGTTGCAACATTTTGCATTTGCCAGTCCCGTCGACGTACTGGTACGTTTTATAATTGCAAGGTCCCTAATTTGCACAATTTTCAATTTTTGCACGTGATTTTTCGTATGTATACACGGGACACCTTCCTCTATTCCTCTACAAGATGCCAAGCAGGGACAATGCCTTACACCACATAACCTCCCACCCCCCCAGCACGCCATTGTCTTGGCAATTCACCTGTTACCAGTGATCTGACCAATAAAGACATTCAGGGCCAGAGTGATTCCCCAATCAATGACAATGTGGAGGACAAAGTTTACATAGCATTAGAGGAAGAAACAGTCAGAAATGATGATCAGGTAATGTGGCAAAAGAAAGTCAGGAATGGTGATGAGTTAGTGAGTGAAACAATGCTTATAATGCCTATATTACTGTTTGAAAACCAATATACTCTCGTACTACATATAAATTCGTACCAAATAAATAAATAAATACCATTTAGGAGTGGTGTGGAATAGTTATCCTCCCAAAGAACTCGTTTTCAATGCAGTCAGCCTGATAGAAAACCCTGTAAGGTAAGGAGGTATTCCTACCTGTATCGAGTATTTTAAACCTCAGGTGAGCGATTTCTCTATGAATTTTCGATGTTTCTCACCAAAAGCGGAGGTTTTAGCCAAAAAAAAAAAAAAAATCCAAAAATGGTTGGGATTGGGGGGTGTCAGAGGTGCGAAAGTGGTTGGGACGTGATGCGTTAATATGAACAAGGAACAGGGTTGGTGCCAGAACCGATCCTTGTGGTGTGCTGACATTAACTGAGTGGAAATTAGAATATGCATCATCTAGTTTTACTCTTATTTTCTATCACTGAGATATGAGGAAAGCAGAGGAACAAAAGATGTTAGTCCATAGCAAGGGTGTTTGGACAGCAGGGAATGGTTCCACGATCTGTCAAAAGCTTTTGAAATATGAAGAGCTACTGCATGAGTTTCTCCATGTTGGTTAATTGACTGATGGATGGTATGACTCAGGAGATTGAGTATGTCAATGGTGGATTTTTCGTGGCAAAAACCATATTGTCTATCGCTCAGTTGTTGGATTCAAAGTATTTAACTGTGTGTTTAAATACAATTTCAATATTTTACCAAGAGATGTGATAGTTATTGGTCTGTAATCAGAGGGGTCAGAGGAATTGCCTTTCTTTGGAATTGGGTGGATATTGGCTTCTTTCCATAAATTTTGGAATTAAGAAGTACGTACACATAGTCTGAAAATTTTAGTTAGAACAGAGGCAAGTTCTGGCAAACATTTTTTCAAAACAATTGGAGAATTCCATCTGGGTCTGGAGCTTTTTTGGTTGGTTAATTATCTAGGATGGATTTTATGTATCTAGCCTGTATTTTAAGAGGAATAGTTTTGGGAGAGTCAAGTTCAAGTACTTGGACGTTGTGGCTGACTTCATCTACAGTAGAATTTCTGGCGAATGTACTGTCACAGGTATTCGCATCCCCATGTGGGTCATTTGCAATGTTGGCATCTGAAGATTTTAGTGGGGGATGGATGATGACTTGTTAAAGTTATTATTGAAAGAACTGAGAGCTGACCAGAATATTCTCTTTTAATTAGGGTTGGTAGTTTTGATGCTTGATTTTGAAGAAAGTTTGATTGAACGAGTTTTATTACAGCTTTTGCATTGTTTCTAGCAGTTTTAAATTCACTGAGTGATTAAGATTTTTTTTCATTTTAAGTAAGAGTTATATGCTAATGACTATTGGGCCGTTGCTCTGGCACAGTTGCTGACACACCACATTCGAGAGTTCGATCTTATAATGAACTGTTGACTCGGTATGAATAAATCCATACCAGCTAGTATTAAGTCATTAATGTGGGACTGGGTAGAACTGACATCACTAGAGAAGAAAGACTGCCATGGAATGTCAGCAAGATAATTTATAAATCCATCCCAGTGGGGCCTATCAAAGTGCCTGTCATGCTAACTTGGCCTAAAATTGCCATTTCTCCATTTTAAATTCTGAGTTATTGGAAGATATTCTATTTATCTATCTATTGTCAGATGCTTTAATCCCGTAAGAGGTGGTCACAAACAAATTGCCTCCATGTCGCCTTGTTCCCCGCCATTTCGCTGCCCTCCTCCCAGTTCACACTTAGAGTCTTATATTAATTTCGATGAAGGGAGGTATACTAGCGAGGTTAGGAAGCATACTAACACCTCTTCCTTACCGATTTATTTCTGATTCTGCTCCGTTACTATATTTTTATGTGTTATTCAGGAAGCTTGCTAATACCTTTTCCTTACCGTTTTATTTCTGGTTCTGCCCCATTACTATATCTTGTGTGTGTTATTCATGCAGTCTATATTGATATTGAAAAGACATAAGGAGCAAACCAATGGATATTATTCTGGAATGCATACGTGGGTCTGTCAGACCCGAAACTATCTTGTGTGTATGTGACCTACACGTGGTTCATTGTCCCAGGCCACTGTGTGCACCATATACACTCATTCTACGAGTTGCTCTAGCATTGAGAGGTACTGTTGGTCCACTCTCTCCATAAGAAATTTCCAAAATGACCCGTCTGGGCGCTGCACACCCGGCATATGTATTGGTGTACATCTTTGACAATGGGTTTGTCACACCCACCGTAAGTTTTAATAGTTTATTTAGTAAGGTGTATTTTCTTGTAAGAAGTTAATATTTGTTATAACGGGAGAATTTAGTGAACAAACAATAAAAATGGACCACTAGTTTATGAGTGATGAAGAACTAGACTGTACAATGAATACCACAGGCCTTTCTGGTGTAGTTGGCGGTGGTGAAAGTGATCACGAACAGGAGGCTAATGATGATGAAAAAAGTGACAGTGTTCAGCATGTAGGGATCAATGATAGTGATACTGATAAAGACTATGGAACCTTATCTAGTGAAGAAAATTCCACTGATAGTGACAACCATCCCTGCAAGCCTAAACAAAGGCGCATGTCCAACCCAGTCAAGTCACGTGTTATAGAATTCTTAGTAATTATTTCCCTCGAGCCCAAAAATATAACAGAAGTGACAAATAACAACAAATCTGGGTTAAAAATCAATGTTTTCGGCAATCAGGAGGTATCAGTAGTATAATAACACTGTACACACCTCAGGTAATGTCCATTTACAGGTGAACGTATGTTTTACTTTAGTTACTCCCCCCAAAAATAGGGGGAGGGTGCGGGTTCTAAATCAATGGGATTAGTCTCAGGGAGGTCCAAATACCATGTAGTGTTCAATTTCAAGGGTAAATGATTGCATAAAAAATCGCTGTTTTTCATTCGTCATTTTTTATTCTAAAAAAAAAAAGTCCCTTTTTTGTCGACCTCCTCCACAGCCCAGTGTGAGTCACTAAAAGTTTTGGCGCCTTGAGCTGCAGAGCCCATGACCCAGGAGTGTGTGTGCAAGTGGAGAAACCCGCAGCTCCAGTGATAAGCCAACCTCAATTTTTTTATTCATTTTTTACGATGCATTGCACATTTTCTCCATTTTGGTGTTTTTCTAAGTTACTCCTTCACCCTTAAGTTTTCCTTTAAAGTCAATTATTTTACGTGGAAAGGCAAGTACAAGCTTATATTTGGTACTTATATTTTTAGTTTTATTATATTTTGATTTTAAGTTTGGTGTTTTATTTTCCGAAAAATGGGTTTCTCACACTCACCATAAGCATTAGCGTGACTTTTTTTGCACATATGTACTGCAGTTAAGGAGGAGTTTGGAAAACAAATCTCAAAGGAATAGGTGTTAGGGAGCCTCTTTACCAGACAGGAATACTGGCTGAAGTGCAATATCAAGAATGCTTTTCTTTTTTTAATGCAAAAAAGCAGGAAGCAAAGGACAGACCTAACGAGCAAAAGGAAAAAAATCTGGGCCAGATTTATGTGAAAGGATTATAGGAAACTTATGAGCAAGTGTGTATCGTATCTGTAATTTGTTTTCACGTGACGGACAAGATTGATTGACTGACTGACTGACTGGTTGACTGATTGATTTACTGATTGATTTATTGATTCACTGACCGACTGACTGGCTGATTGACTGACTGATTGACCAACTGACCGACTTACTGACAGATAAATACACAAATAGACAACACCAGAACAACAAATATCAAAACAATCTTCTAACATCAAATTTCACCCCCCAAACCAAGAACACACTTTTATGATGCAAGGGAGAATGGAGAATCGTCTAGTGTCTCTTATATTGATGTAAAAATTATGTACCATTTAAGAAAACAAAATTGGTCTTGAGCTATTTTCAATGAAAGAAAGTGATTCGTTAATATGCTCAAGAATATCCACCTCCGTCTTCTCCTCAGCTAAGATTCCCTAACACACCACCCGTGGCAATTTAGCTTTCTTATTACAGACTGCCATTGTTTTGTTTGGTACTTATATCCTTTTTACTTTACACTGATTGCATTGTTGACATAAGTGGCATATCATTATTATTATTTATTATTATTATTATTATTATTATTATTATATATTATTATTATTATTATTATTATTATTATCAAATCATCATCATTATTATTATCATCATCATTATTATTATAACCATCATGAACTTCCTTCCTACATAAGGAAGGGGCGAGGTAGGGTCCAGAGAGCAAGGAAAGAGAAGGCACTATAAAGGAAGAAGTATCGACTTCGACCAGTGAAATGGAGCAGACGTCATCCAAGCCTCTGAAGTTCCTTTACAGACGCATTACAGTTGTTAATTACACGATATTTCTTCTCCAGCCATGCGGTTCGCCCTGATGGAGACCAAGGTTGCCCTGGCCAAGCTGATCCTGGCAGCTGACCTCAGGATACCGCCAGGTCACGAAGACATCAAAATGGAAAGCTCACCTTTCCTGCTGAGGCCTAAGCGTGGCGTCTACATCCTCCTCACGCCTCGCAAACACGAATGAGACACGTATAGGGCGGTATGCCAGTACAGCCGGGAAGCCATCATACCAAAAACCTGTAAAAAACATCAACACTAAAATATCCATAAATAGATCAAAAACAAATTCCACACCCAAAACCTCCCGCTGACCTCAATCTTCACACACACAGACGCCACCAAGTCCACGAGCATTAGGTTGAAATATGAGTAATCAAGGAAAAAAAAAATAATATGGAACTGATTTTTGCTGTATTAGTTCCTAAAGAGTTCTAGAATAACATACTAAAAGTCCCCGAGTTCCTCCCTTGTGCTTTTGACACTGGATGCCTAAAGTCGGGGAATATTATATAATCAGTTTTATTGATGATGTCTTATAACAAATAAAATTTTATCAAAATACTTGTGTTTTTCATTCTTTTAAACCATTCATTTATTTAATTGGGGTTCCAGTGTCTTGTATCTTATAAAATGAACTATTTCTTCCTGCCAAATACTGTCAAAAGGCAATGTTGGTTGTTCAAATTGCATGGGTCGCACTAATGTATGTTTGTATTGTTTTTATTTTATTTGTGTTCCTATTTTTAATTCAATATCACTGTTAAACAATGATCCTTTTTGTACTTCCAGAAATATGGCATCCATCTCTGTGATCTGCAATGAAGCCTTGGGGAGCAAAGACACATCAACTATCAGAAGCAAGGGACGGGAAACCTTAATAACTGCCAGCTTATCAAGAAATGATGGCCTGGGTCAGACATTTGAGAAGAAAATCCCCCTCATAGTACGGTACACACAGACTGCAGAAAGAGCTATACTAGACCTAGCAGTATAAAAGCAGAAATAAAAAGACAGTCAACAAATACCGACAAGCACCACATGTCGGCCACAACCGCGCTCTCAAGAAAATGAGGTCAGTTTCAAAACACAGTGATTATTTTGTGCAACAAATGTATTCACAAATACTAAAGTTCCTGTAAAGAGAAGAAAAACTGTGTGTGAAGTAAGAACACTAGAATTCAAAGAAAATCTTTTGCTTCACGCATCCAGAAGAAATGAAGAGTGGACAAGATCTGTCTCAGCTGAAGTCCATAGTGTGTTTGATCTTGTTGCAGTGGAAGCAAAGTATCGTGAAGAGTGCAGATCTGAATTTGACTTCTTCTTATGTGACAATCCCAAATGTCCCTCAAAACGTGGTAGACAGGAAGATTAAAAAAAAAAAAAATCCAGGAACCATGCTTATATAAAGATGAGAATGATGAATGTCAATACTCCCTGACAGAGCTGCTGAATTTCATGAATGAGCACCTAGATGATTGCAATAGTTACTTAGCCAAACATTTGAAGGCAAAGTTGTTAGAGCATTATGGGGACATCATCATCACAACTATCAAAGGAAAAACTAATAATGCAAGTTTCAGAGACACTGGCCACAAAATGCCACTTGATAATTGGAACATGGGTAGAATAATGACCATAGATGAAAAGAGAAAGCATAATGTAAAAATGGCAGCATCTATTGTTCCAGATGACATAAGGACCACTCTGTATGACTGTGACTTATATCCTGATATCCAATCAATATTAAAAGATCATCTGATTCCTGAGTCTCTAAAGTTGTTCCTCAGTGGTGTGTTGACTTCCAAAACGGAGAAAAATGAATCTGTCAAACGGAGATCTACTTCTCTTGCACAAGCGATAATTTCTTTTTGTCGTCCCCGCTCATTCATATCTCCAATACTCTTGGCAACTGCTATATACATCCATCGCAACTATGCATCTAAAGGGCTCATAGAAATCCTGTGTTCCCTAGGTTTTTGCACTAATTATCGAGAAGTTCAAAGATATGAACAGGTAATTCTTTCTGAAGAAATAGGATGACTAGATTTGGATGGATTTGTGCAGTTTGTTTTTGATAATACTGATGTTAACATCCATACCCTTGATGGCCACAATACATTTCACAGTATGGGGGGTATAGTCTGTGTTACTCCAGGCAAAGATAAACCGCCACTAATCCTACCACGTAAGCTCTCTTTACCTTCTGCAAACGTCATAAGCTCTTTTGGAAAGATACCCATCAAGCCTTATACCATGCCAACATCTCCAGGTCTCCAGCACATTGAAGTTAAAGACCTTCAACTTCTTTGACAGAAGCCACAATCACTTCATAAGGTCCAAGCACTGCATTCTCTGTAAATTTATGGATACTTTCTTGAGGTTTCTTCAAAACCATCATGGAGTGGATTCATGCAACTGGCTTATAGAGATGTTACTTCAGATGTCTCCAGAATAGAGATATTGCCATTCAGTGACACGAATCTATCTGACCCAACAACCATCTACAGTGCATTGTGCTTTGCCCAAGAACAATGTAGGAAACAAGGTATTCCATTCTGTCCAGTCACATTTGATCAATCACTATATATTAAAGCTGTGAACATTGTTGCTGCCTCAGATGGTCTTGGAAATGTCTTCATTTGGCTAGGGGGATTTCATCTGCTCATGTTTTTCTTCGGCTCAGTTGGCAACATTATGTCTGGTAGTGGATTGGAAGAACTATGGGAATCTGTTTATGCCAGAGGATCCATTCCACTGATGATGAATGGTCATGCTTACTCATGGGCATTACGAGCACACTTCCTGACACAAATTGCTCTCTCTACTCTGCTGTTCAAACATTTCAACTCCACTGAAAAAGATGCAAAAGAGACAGACACAGACCAATTGAGAGCTGTTTATGAAGGAATTATCAAACAGGAAGTTAATGTTGATGGAGTTCTGCAAGACCATGATGTTAATGATCTCTTGCAGGCTACTGATAATCTGTGTTCACATATCACAAATGAGCAGAACTGCAAAACTTTGGATCCAGTATTGCCAACAGGCATCTTTGATGTGCTTGTACCTTCATGCTGAAAGAACAGGAGACTGGTATCTTCATTTGTATTGTGTGAAGGAAATGCTAACACACTTTCATGCAGCTGAGCATTTGGCTTATGCCAAATCAGCACACTTATACCTGCAACAGATGAGTGAACTGCAGGAGAAGATGCTCGAGAATGAGCTGGAGAAACTGACAGATAAAGGTTGCTTCACTGTATGTCGATCTAACCAGCCTTGGACTGGAGTATACTCTGACCAGGCGATAGGAAAGTCTTTCATGAGATCTTTTAAGAGAGCAGGAAGTATTATGCATGGCCGTGGCATCACACAGAGCACGCTAGCAAAGTGGGTGTTTGCCCTACCCAGCTGTACTCCAGTCTGCAATGCTCTGGAAAAATTCACAGGCATTGAAGACAGCAGCTCAGAACAGCATAAAGAGCTCAGACCATCAAGTGAAAAGAAAGATAATGAAGACATTGGCACCTTCATTAAATGGTTGGAGGCACACCCACCCTTTTGTGTCAGAAAACCTGATGAACTGATTTCTCTGGCATCTTGTGTTACCGCAGATAATTCTGTGAATTATGATGAAGCTGCCCGTACTGGAAAGGAAACAATGGAGAAAATGGTAAGTGCAAGTGGAAATTTTTCTTCTGTGTGTCTTCATCGCAAAGACAAAGTAAAGCCCCTTGCTGCCATGAAGAACATGATAAATGTTCGAGGTGAGTCTGTGGTTGACTCCATCCTTATCCTTCGACAGGATAACTTGTAACCTAAACACAAGTTCTGAAATGGGCACATTCCTCCACTATGAATTAGCATCACATCTTTCATCATTATTTCTGGATGACCAAATGAGGAAAACTGCGAAGAGCTTACTGGGGAAAGTCTAAAAGTCCTACACTGAAATTTCTACAACACCACCCAATTCACTATATGTGATTGATAGTGACTATCTGCTTCAGGCTGTAGTATGGCCAAGACCTACATCTTACCAAGAAGTCTATGATGTTTATAGGGCCTACCTTATATGAAACTATGGCACATCGGCAACAGTAGTGTTTGATGGATATGATGGTGTTCTGGCTACTAAATGTGCAGAGCAAATGCGTCGATCCAGAAGGAACACTTCAGCCAACATATAAATTTCCCCTAACTTGCCCACAACTGTAAAAGAGTCTGACTTTCTTGGTAATGCACACGACAAAAAACAGCTTATTAGTTCCCTTACTGACATCTTACAAGAAGATGGACTCCACGTGAAACAAGCTAAAGCAGATGCAGATTCCCTTATAGGCTTCACTGGAATCCAAACTGCACAGAAAAACACAGGCAATCCAGTTGTTGTAGTTGGAACTGACACAGACTTCCTTGTCATGTTAGTGGCACATGCAACCCCTGAACTGTAACTGTATATGCTTTGCAGCTACAAGCCCAAAACTATCTACAGGATAAATGATGTCAAACACTCACTTGGGAAGATCAGCCAGTACTTGCTCTTCTTACATTCAGTAACTGGATGTGATACAACATCAGCAATGTACAATCAGGGCAGCTTGAAAGCTTTAAGACTGGCTCAAAGTAACGAAAACCATGCTTCACAAATGAATGTATTCATACAACCAGGGAGTACCCAAGAAGAAATCCGAGAAATTGGAGAGACATTCCTCCTTAGTCTGTATGGTGCCAGTGAGTTTGAAACCGTAGACACATTGTCTATAAGAGATTTGTGGCCAGGAAATCTAATAAGGCAACATTCAACCTAGCAAGTTTTCAACCCACTAGTGCTGCAGCACATGAACACTTGTACAGAGTGTACCTACAGACAGAAGAATGGTTGGGCAATGAAGTAAATGCTACAGAATGGTGTTGGGGAAAAAAAATGAAGACAGTCATGCCCATTCCATGAGACGAAGAAACTGGTCAAATTCATTAGTTATGCATGTAAAAAACGTTGCACAAAGAATTGCAGTTGCAGGACAACGGAGCCTCAGTGTTCAGAGGTCTCCATCAACTGCTTTGAATCTATCTATCTATCTATTGCCAGACGCCTCAATCCCGTTTGGGGTGGCCACAAACAAATCGCCTCCAAGTCGCCCTGTCCCCCGCCATTTCACTCCCCTGCTCCCAACTCACACCCCCGTCTCTCATATACCTCTCCACCCCATCTCTCCATCTCATCCTCGGCCTCCCCCTCCCTCTTTCCCCCTCCACCTCACTCACATACACTCTCTTCGTCAGTCTTTGACCCTCCATCCTCTCCACATGGCCAAACCACCTCAGTGTGTTCCTCATAACACTTCCTATCACATCCACATCAACACCACAACGCTCCTTTATATCCTCATTCGTCAGCCTGTCTCTCCATGTGACTCCACAGGCTCCTCTTAAATAACTCATTTCCACGGCTCTCACTCTTGACTTGTGTCCTTCCAACAACGTCCAAGCTTCACTTCCGTACGTTAGAGTTGGTATCACAATACTGTCATGTAGTAACTTTTTCACTTCCATGCTCACTTCCCTGTTTCTTATCACTGCTTTCAAAGAACCAGCAACCTTTCTTCCCTGCTGTACCCTTTCAAGCACTTCACCCTCCAAACCTCCATCCTTACTCATCACACTACCCAAGTACTTAAACGTACTCACATTTTCCAATTCCTCACCATCCAACCTCGCTGTACATTCACTGACTTCACCTCTCTCACAGTGAATCACAGTGTAATAATATGCCAGACACTGATTTTGATGTGTGATATAAATAATTAGATATAATTGTAAAGTCCTGTTTTACAGAGACATGCATTACCCTACTGTTAGTTCATGATATGAATCTTCACCTTAGTAAATAACATGACTCATTACTTCCAATATCACAGATTTTGATACTGATATAGTATCTATATATGTGTGTACTGTAATTAGTGTATGAATATGTGTTGTAATAACTTGTATTTTACTTGAATTTGCATAATTTCAGTCGAAATTAATTTCTATAGTTTATATTACTTTTACATTTAAATTACATCATAACTATCGGAACCAGCATCAGGTAGACAATGGCCAAACAATAATGTTGTATGCATTGTGGTAAAGTATTTTGAATATATCTGCTGTTTTTTATAGGTTGGTATATGTAAAGAAACTATTACGAGTTTTTTTTTGTTATTTCAATGCTAGCATTATTATGCTTTGATCCTGAAGTAAATGTACATGATGGAGTTAATGAAATAGTGTGCAAAATAATTTGCATTTACACATATGTGGAGTATAATGTTTTGCAGTGTATAAAAATATGTTTCAATCATTTTAAAACATACAGAGATTGTTTTTAATTATTATATAACACCATTAATTAAATATTACATTTTGAGTCACTTTGGCTGATAAAACACAGCGAAAAGTCCAATCAATGTAGATAACGTAGACTCGCTTATACATGCGCATATGAAAAAAGTACTGGAATAGTTAAATGGATGCCACAGGAAAAGCACAAGGTGAAAACCTGGGGACCTTTGACATATGTTTCTAGATGATATTAGAAAGCTCTCCTCAAAATTTCAGCTCCGTATTATTTTTTTTTTTGAAAATATCTAATGCGCCTGGACTAACCCCAAACTCCACACACAGATCAGTTGCCTTTCTATTGTCAGGTATAACGATTTCACTTATCTGAGTAAGCTTTATGACTACTTAGAAGTGTTTACAATACAAATTATGATCAATGTTATCTACATAAAAGCACTCAATGGGAAGAAAATGGAAATAAAATGTCTTACCATAATCATAGACAACCTTCCCACGTTAAAAACTCGAGCCAGGCTGACGAGCCGGAGAATTCCGTCTCCCTCCCTCCATCCCTCCCCTATTTAATTCGTCCCCACCCTCCACTAACTTGCCTTTTTCCACCACCTCCCTCCCTTCACACCCCGTCTTCCTCCTCCCCTCCTTCGTCCACCCCCCTCCCTCTCTCCTTTTTTTTTTTCCCCTTTTCCTCAATTTACTTTCTTTCCTTTCCCCTCATTCTCCTTCCACCTCTCCCAGATGATGAAGGCATCACTTTTTATGTCCTCCGGGTCCTCCTGAAGGTTCCTGGTAATCCCCTTCTCCAGCTGTTCAACTTTTGCATCCGTCTGGGATACGTACCACAAACCTGGACCCGCAGTACAATCGTGCCTATTCCTAAACGTGGCACTGATAAATTCCGACCTGTTCCCCTCACCTCCTGCTTCAGTGAAGTACTAGAATGCATCCTCCTCACAAGACTCCTGTTTAGGCTGCAGGACAAGCTCTCGCCCCGACTGTACGGCTTTTTACTACAGCGAGGGACACATCACTGCCTCATGGAGCTATACACCCTCCTATCCCCCTCTAGTGTAGTTGCCTTCATTGATTTAAAGTGTGCATTTGATGTCGCCAACAGAGACATCATCCTCGACCAGCTAGTGGATTTTGGAGTTAAGGGAAACCTGCTGCAATGAATACGTGGTTATCTGACTAATAGGTCCTCTCGTGTTCTTTTTAAGGGTGCATATAGCATCACTAAGGATTTGGAGCTTGGTACTCCACAAGGTGGTGTCCTTAGTCCTTTTTTGTTTAATATCCTCATACATCGCCTACTCACCCTCCTTTCTGACATCCCTGGAACCACGATTACTTGCTATGCTGATGACATCTGCTTTCATTCAAATTCCCCAGCAGATCTACAACGTTTCCTTCACTTGTTTCACGAGTCGTCTTCCAAATGTGGACTCATTATCTCTCCAGAAAAGAGTAGGATCTTCACTTCCCGTCCAGCAAGAACACTGCCTGTATTCTCTGTCAGGGATTGTGTTATTCCTCTGTGCACGCAGTTCCTTTAGCTGGGTGCGCCTGTACGGATTTCTCCCTCCATTCCTGCATGACAACACATGCATCCGATAGTTCAGGATCTGCTGACCTGGCTACAGCAGCGCCTAAAACCTCTCATGGCTCACTAATTATGCTGCTGGGGTGTCTATTCCTGTGGCACAAACCATATACATAGCGTTCATTTGATCAGTTGTTGATTATCTCTCCCTTGGTCATTGTTAACTTTCCAGAACAGCCTTACAACCTCTTGAGAAGTTCCAAAACGCAGTAGTGACACTCATCCTGGGCTGCCCTGGCTCAACCAGAATTGTTTCCATGCAACTTGAACTCAACCTTCTATCACTTGTTGAGAGAATATACTCCGTGGTTACATAGTTCAGGGTTAAGTGCCTGCATTATCCTCACCTTTCTCCCCACAACTCTCACTTCATTCGGACATCCCTTGATCCCATTGAATCAAGGCCTCTGCTTCACAGTGGTGGCTGCACACTAGGTAATACTGTTTGTTCAAACGTCCGACGGTTTAACATCAACGTACCGGTGCTTGCTGAGGAGGTGGACTATGGCATTCCACGTTTGCAGACCCCTGTGTCTGCTATCTCGTACACTCTGGCCTCCAGGACTGACCTGCCTCAGCTTCAGAAACAGCTAGCTTTGAAGACCATCGACAGGCTGTCATCTTCCCTCTCTTCGGCCCACCATATCTACACTGATAGCTCCCTGCAGGAGGATGGCAGTGCTGGCTGTGCTGTATTTTCCCCAGGTCTGTACCAATCTCAAGGGGACTGGTTGGGCCATCGACTGCCAACCTCGTCGAGCTCTACCTATTGCGAACTACATGGACTCCTGGATGCAGTAATAATACGGACGAACAACAGCGGCTTGATCATCTGTGACTCACAGCCGGCCCTCCATGCCCTGTCCATTCCCAGGCCTGTATATCAACACCTTGTTATACAGATACTCCGTCAATTGGTCACTACTCACAATCATTCGCTGGTGGTGCACTTTCTGTAGATTCCTCCTCATATTGGTCTCATGGCCAACAACACTGCTGACCTCCTTGCGAGGACTGCCTGTGGACTGGATCTGCCCGCTTGGATGCTGCTAATGCCTCCCCCATTTGCTACAAGCAGATAATACGCAGAGCAGCTCGTTCCCCTATTCTCCGCCGTAGAAATGCTGAGAGGGATCACAGTGCGTTTATCCAACATTATGAACACTTTCTCTCTCATCCCCATAGATATCGTCGCAGTGGTCTTATGGTTTGACGACATAACATGGTGTGTGCCCACTTCAGACTGGGCTACTGACCTGTGTGGCAAGTGGCTGGGGCGGGCAATGCACCTCATTTCTCCTATTGTAATCTGTGTGACACACCCAATGCCAACAACCCTGACCATTATTGCCTGCAGTGTCCACTTGTCTCTGATTTAATACACATGGACTCACATTAGTGGACATTTGTAAACATTTGTTGGAAGATGATAACCTAAATGTTATTCTCATTCGTCATCCACACTTTGGTGGGTGTAAATTTGTTATAGCTAGACAGCGTGTCCTACGTGGCACGAGTTCCCCTGTACTCACCTCACATATGGCAGCATGGCGCTGTAATAGGTTTATCGCCTTCGTGCGTAATAAATTAATCAAATCAAACCTTCCACCTCTTGTCTCTCTCCACCTTTTCCTCCTCCATGAAAAACACATTTCCTTCATTCCCCTTCCATCCCCCATCCCTCCTCCCTCCCCTCTCCCTCCTCCTTTCCCCCTTACCTCCTCCCTACCCATCCATCCCCCTCATGTCAGCTCCTTACATTCTCCCTCCCCCTCTAGCTCCATACCTCCTTCCCCCTCCCCCTCTAATTCTTCCAGTCTCTCTTGGTGGTCTGTTGGGAGGGGTACTTCACATTTTGTACCATTGCCAACATATGAACCTGGTACGGAATAAGAGTGGAGCTTGGGTCTGGCAGTTAGTACCCCTGCAACCCGTGATGTATTCACAACTTTGTTGTGTCTAGGTGGATAAATGAATGAATGGGTTACCAATCACTGTTTAAAACTGACACGTAGCCAGGAATCATATATTTAGAAGACTCTAGTATATGTAAACATACGTAAGGGTGTTTTTTTCATTATCATTGCTCATTTCGTTGAGAGATAAACTTCAACTGCAATGATAATTAAACGATACAAAGAGATTTCCGTGTCATAGACCGATCCAGTGGGTGCTCACTCGCTCCTGTCATGCGTTGTCAGATGATGGGGAACACTCTTCATCAATTATTAATTTGATACAAAAATCAAATCGTTTCCATAAGCTATATAATGGCATTTTTTGTTTGTAATATTAACACTTCATATGCAGATGTGGTTACTGGGTGCTGTCACCTTCATAAAACAAAATCCTCTCTTCCCTTTCTGTCAACTATTTCAATGCTGGAAACTCACTCCCGTCTTCCCTTCCCCAAGCTCCCTCCCCTGAACCCCCTACCTCTCTCACTCTCTCCATTCTCCTCTAAACAGCCGGTTCCTCCTCCCCCCCACAACCCTTTTAGACTGAGGGTGGTGCAGGTCGCAGAATCTGCTCTCCTTTCATGTTAAACTCATAGTGGTAATCTGCCTTAAAACCCTAGTATGGTCGATAAACCATCTTAATGACAGTCTCTCTCTCTCTCTCTCTCTCTCAGGCCACCGCTCTGAGGGCAGTCGGGGATAGTGAAGTCACTTTCCTCAAACTAAATCGCTGTCTGATATGTATTTGCTTATGTGCATAACCAGATGAATATAATACACTGGATGTGATGAAATTCAAAGCTTGTGTTGATATGGTTAAATACATTTAAAAAAGACACCTTGTGTTCATTAAAAGGGAAGGTTCATGGGCATTATATATTCACAGGACCTACAGTATATATTCATTATGCATTAATTATAATGGTTATGATGACACACCTCAGCCATATATTTCACTCAACAGATGACTCCAAGTATAAAATGTGTGACATGCCTTGGATCGATCTAGACTGATCTAGACTACGTATGGCTTTTGCTTGTCATAATCTATTGCAGCTGTGCCCCACTGAAAACAAACGCACCATCTACACTTGGTAACGGGAGTCTCCCACTCACCCTCCGCCTTACCATAGCTTATAGCTGTGTCTGGCCTTGTCCAAATGGGGCAAGTCCAACGCACCCCAGCTGACGCGGGACCGATCACTCTATGGTCTAGAACGGCAATTGGAGATGTAGCCTTCATTCTCGCACTGGAGATGTTATCTTTCCGAGAGCTGAAGTTTTTGACCACTGTATATCATTTGCGACTATATAAAAGGATACCAGCATAGGTGTCGTTTATATGTTCATGATCATAATAGGCAGCCTGTCGTTCTGTATGTTGGGATTACGGATGATCCTGTGTAGCACATACAGAGGCATACGGGGTAATCCTGTATGCAGGCCAAATAGGCCATCATCATCATTACCAGCAGCAGCAGGGGCAGTCTTTAATGGACTGCTGGAAGAACAAGGGCTCTCCTAACTGTAACTTACTGAGTTTTTCTATGTGTGACTCAAGGCATAGGGTTAAGAGCCCATTCTCTGAGGCCCAGCAGTCCTTCTGTAAACCTTACACCTCCATATGACACCACTCCGGCACTAACACCCACCGTCCATTTTGTTTCATGCAGGAGTGGTGTATTATTATCAGTGAGGATGTGTTGTGACATGCAGGCGGGTCTTATGGTAAATCATTAAAATCTGTTTTTTAGCGAATTTCATACCCATATACTGTTCCCTGCTCCAACTGGGATCCAAACCTGTGTCTATTGGAACAGCAGACCTTTCAATTTTGCCACCGCCTCCCCCATTTGGTCCTAGTAAAATGATGATATTGAAATCCCTACCAAGTTCTCTCGTCTCTTCCATTTACTCCATATGCAGGTTTCAACTCCATTTGTCCTCCTAAAATGAAAAATATATATCATGTCGATTTGGCTCTTATAATTCTGATGATTATATCTCTGTCCGTTTGTTTTAATTTCTTTATGTCAGATGCAAAGAGATTAGCAGTAGACTCACTTTATCTCAACAAATGTATAATAGCATGACACAGTACCGACAATATCTAAGGCAACTTGTCTTTGAGTGAAAGACGTAAAAATTCTGATCTGATTTCCCTACAATGTATTTGTTAATACTGTATAACATTCATACCCCATAGATGGATGGTAACAGTTTTCGTGTGTCATTTATATCTGACACTACCTTGTCTGATATTCATCCTTCCCTTCACTAGTAAAGATATGTTAAAGTACAATGAATGGCAATACTTTAACCTAGAAAATATGTTTCACATTATGCAGCTTAACTGTATATGAACATAGTGACCGTGACACAGAAGCAGCAAGTATGACGGTTATCTAACAAGGTAAATTCAGTGCTTTCTAAGTCTGCTGTAGACAGCCTGTCTACGAACATAGTACATGGCTATAAGCCATGAGGAATCTAATATTTAGTCAACCCATCATTTGCAACAAACACAGTCTGTTGTGTCGTTCGTTCCCCTTCTTCCCATGTGTATACGAAGTTACCCCACTGATTCTCGATGGGGTTCATATCACAGCCCCGACTCGGCAAGTCCAGTAGTTCCAGGTTGGGGTGTTCGTCAAACCATCTCTGGACCATGTGGAATGTGTGCACTGGGCATGTTTTTATGGGCAAACATTATTCGCCCAGGAAAAGGGTATCCTGCTCACTGAAGGAAGGAAGAAATTCTTCTTCAAGAATAAGAAGATACTTTGCTGCTGTGAAGGGTCCATCTGTGTGAGAGAGACAACCCACTCCATGGTGACAAACCATCCTCGCACGTTACACATGACATACCCACGACGTGCTTCTTTACAGATATTTTGGGCTTCGTATTTCTGTTATTGTGATAATAGAGGAAATGTTATTTTGTGTGCTGTTACGACTGTGCGTGTTAGCCAGGGGTCATGTGCTTGGTTAATTTGGTTCACCTGTCGGTCTTTGTTTGTGGCAACATTATGGAAATCCTACTGAACCAAATACCAACATCAGTAATATGTTGAAAATTAAAGTGGAACAGGAATTTGATTTATGGCCTAACAAGGTCATATTTCAAGCGCATAGTCAGTCACCCTTTTTTTGTTACCAGATATAGACAGAATGTGGTGATAAAGTTAAGAGGTCAGCATAGGATGAAACGAATAATACTGTAGATCGCTGGATAAAGGTAAGAGACACTGGGAAATGGCAATGATTCGACCCTTTGTCTCAGCTAGCTGTTCGATTTGGACAAATCCTGGAAGGGGCTAAGATCAGACAAGGGTAAAGAGTTTCTATTCCGAGGACAGTAATTAAATGGTCAGTGTCATAAAACAAGGCCAACATAAATATCGTCAACCAAATTCGAACCAGTATTCGTCGATACATATAGTAACTGGAATTTATAATACTTGGTCGATGGTAAAGGTTACTGGATAGTCAGAAGTTACCACCTAAGATAAACTGTATGGCCAGTGGCGGATTAAGGGTGTCTTGGGCCCAGGGCGGTGAGGGCCTGACCGTGAGGCAATCATGGGCCCCCCTGACAGGTGACACACACACACACACACACACACACACACACACACACACTATCGGCGATAGTAGGCAAGGTTAATGAAGGAGAGGGAAATTGTCGGGTAAAAAATATGTAAAAAATCGTGAAAATCACTGAAAAACAATTAAAATTTTCACCAAAAAACTAGGTTCCGTTAGGTGAGGTAAGGTGAATTAGGGTAGCCTACTGAATATATATATATATATATATATATATATATATATATATATATATATATATATATATTATTTTTCACACAAAAAACTATGTTAGGTTAGGTTAGGTAAGGTTAGTTAGGGTAATGTAAAAAAAAAACAATAAGTATTCTAGGTCAATATACTTATTTAGTTTTTTTTTTTTTTTCAGTACCCTAATTGTTTTTCAGTGACTTTCATGATTGTTTACATATTTTTTACACCACAATTTCCCTCTCCTTCATTAGCCTTGCCCACTATCGGAGCTATTCTAGCTTGTGACCCCAATCAAATAACAATTGAAAATGATAAAATACAACAACACTCCCAAACACGAAAAAAACGAAACAAATCGGGTGAGCGACTGGTAAATATATAATTTCATATACAGGCACATCTCCTGTAGCTTAATGCATTAGGCTACAGTATAAATAAAAATGCGATACTTAGGCTTGGTGTATCTGTAGCCTAGCCCTCTCCTACTCCTATAGTAGGTCGTTTAGGTAAGCACTTGAGTTTTGAGATTATTATCCTGGTCATACATCGCCATTAATGAATTTAGAAATAGGAATTCAGGAAATAAAGTGAACAAATGCGAACCCTTAAAGGCAAACGTTGTTGGACCTGTCTTGTATGACATACGTTGAGTGTAACCAACTCCTTTTTTGAAAAATCAAAACACATGGTTGTAATCAATTTTTATTGGGTTTCTGGCCATGAAAAGAAAGAACAACTCTTCTACTTTCCTGTGATATACTTACTTTAGTAATTATTGAAAAATAAAAATGTTTTATGGGTGACTAAAGGAACCTAACCAAAATTGCCTTTTTTTTTTACGTTACTGAATAAAAAATTAATTACTCGGCCCGTATGAGGATTTAAGATCTGAGATTATATATGCTGCTTCTCAGGTCCCGTGGCCGTATCCTGTAAGTGGCTCACACTTCTGGCTCATGAGGGTCACTGTGGGAAGACACCCTGAAAAGGGCTAAAAAAAAAAAAAAAAAAAAAAAAAAAAGGGAAATTTTCACTATACAAATTTTTTATGACGTTATGGTTCCCTGTATATACACCCTAATGACTTTGTAAATTTCGTTTGACACTAAACTATGATTTTAAGACCCAAATGATGAGGACTGATACTTTATATGACGATAATATGACGATAATATAAGACACAATGTTTAGTTTTCTTTTACTGACCTACATCCCCTCACAATCGGTACACAGGGTTTAGCTGTGGCTGAGACACACTGAGAGGTCACACTTGATGCACTGGTGTTCACATGAGTCTCTAGTTCTATGTCTGACAGCAGTGTCTTTCCTTTTCCTTTTCCTTTGTCCTTTGCCTTCGATATATTCTTTATATTCACTTTAGTCTTCACTTTAGTCTTTTGTTCCACTTTTATCTTAGTCTTTATATAATATTACTTATAATCAGCAAAAAAAATAAAAAAAAAATAGGAAAACCCAATAAAATAATATAGTACATAAAGTATAATATAAAGTGTAATATATGTAGTATATATAATTTCTATAATATATAATGTAAATAATATATATAATATATAATAACGTAAGATACATAACAAAAAAACAGTCATACACATATATTTCCAAAAAAATAATGGCACACTCCTATAGTAGTTTTACTTGTAGAGCATACGCTAAGTCCTAAAATCGTGTGTCGTGCTCAGCATACGATAGGTCTGATGGACTAAAAACGCAAATAAATCCCACAATGGGAAAACAAGAGGGAGCACACTTACTTCACACAATAGGCCTAGGCAAACACTTCACATACCTGGACGGCCTGGCCAGCATCTTCAAAGGAAGACAAGGTACCACATGTTTTACAAAAACAAAATCCCAAAATGGTGAAGATATGCCTTTAAGGGTTAAAAGAAGTTGAACTAACCTCAAAAGCGTACAATTATATATATAAAAATGTCCAACTGCCACCAACAAACTTGCATGGGACGCCAGCTGATCCAAAGTGTTTTGCTCATGTCGATGTGAGTACGTGACTAATCAAACTGTATAATTATTAACACTAGAGAAAAGTTAATTATTTAATTAAACTCTTGTAATTCTTGCCTGAATTAAAAGGATTCATATAAATCCTTAAACAAATGAAATAGTATAACGTTTAACTGTACATTTTGATGACAGAAAACTGAAATCGGGAATTTAAGGAGTAACATAGTTGAATATCTGGTAGTGGTAACAACCTCATACTCACATTTACGTGATTTAACTATACCAAAAGATTATATGGAGTAAATTTTTCTTATTATTTATTCAAGAACTCATTTCCTAAATTACATTCTAAAAATAACATTAAATAGAAAATAGCAAATTAGAAAAATTACTGGCATTTTGTATGGTGGAAAAATCGAAAATCAGAAATACGACTGGCAGTCTGGCAGACTGTATGGGCCCCCTTTGGGCCTGGGCCCATGGCGGCAAACCCTAACCCCCCCCCCCTTAATCCGCCACTGTGTATGGCATGGATGTTGCACTCTCAGCTCTCCATGTTTGCTTTGAGACCATCTTTGCATGAATATGGAATATGTTCTGATCTACACAACAGTTTTAGATACCTAAGTGGAATGCACACGTTATATTTACTTGTATATAAACTGGCACGTGTGATGCCTTCTGTAATACTAAATTTATTATTTCCCCCTCCAGCAATGTATCTTCCTGCATGTTGCTGAGGTGAATATTATTTCGTCGGTGAATATGACACAAGCCCAATAAATGAGATCTTCCTACACGGTTCTCTGAGAACCTACATCTGCCCTCACAATGCCTAGGTATTAGTTGCTGTTCTTTGGCCGGTGTTTTGTGACGAATACCATCGACAACTCGCAGTCTGAGCAGTCACATGTAGCTGTAGTTGATCTCGTATGGCCACCGCGTTGGTAAAAGGATTTTTTCTGCAGTTTCTCGTATCTGTCCATCATCTTTGGCCGTGGTCTACCATGGTGGTCATCCCCTTAGTTAGTTGTGCAGGGCTCCACTTTCTGCCCAAAGCATCACCCATAATGAAACTGTTGTCACTGATATTCCCAAGGTGTTGTCAATTTCCCTTATACACTTTCCACTCTCTCACTTGCCAACAGTTCGATCTCGAAGGAAGAGACGATCTTGATGCCGGTTCATTTATATTTCTGTTCCGTTCTAGGTTAATGATAATTATTAGCATCGTCTTTAAACTGCAACACAAACAACTTCATAAATTCATTAACAATAAACAAATGCCTATCAAAGAGACAGCAACTTAGAAGCAAATGGTTTCCAAGCTATTTCCACTTCGACTCAGACTGCCCTGTGACACGACGGACTGGTGACACAAAGCTAGGGTTAGAGCTGATGTGAAGTGGCCTGGGCTACGGGGTTGTCTCTATCTATCTATCTATCTATATCTATATCTATCTATCTATATTTATATCTATATCTATCTATCTATATCTATCTATCTATCTATCTATATATTTATATATTTCATCTCTCATCCCATCAGCCGTTTGAGTGTCCACTACAGGACTGGCCTATCCCTACCGAAGTGGGGACGATACAGCCAATGTATATTTACCAAGTGGTTTAGACTGTCTAGTAGAGGTTGTATGTAGGGTGAGAAGTGCTTGTAAGTATATATATATATATATATATATATATATATATATATATATATATATATATATATATATATATATATATATATATATTGCTCACCCTTGTGGAATGGTTGTGGAGAGGTTGCATTAAGACAACTAGACAAAATTCAGAATAAAGCTGTTAGAATCATTAACAACCCTGCCATTACATATAAACTACCTCCCCTGCAAGTAAGAAGGAATGTTGCCTCCCTTGCATTATTTTACAGATATTTTTTTGGCAAATGCTCAGACGAAGTTGCGTCCATGGTGCCACCTCTCCATACCTTCCCTCGTGCTACACGGGCATCTGGTAGCGCTCATGACTGGAATGTCACTCAACCATATTGCAGAACTTCTGCCTATCAGAATTCTTTCATTCCCCGAACTGCATCTCTCTGGAACTCGCTTCCCAGAGTTGTTTTCCTCCAAATTTCAACCTACAACTGTTCAAGTCTAACTGTTACAGATATTTTATGAACAGAGGACACCAGTAATCTAGTGTATGGATTTTTTTTTCCCAACTGCCTAGCTCCCGCCCTACGCTCCTCATGGGGCAACGTAGGATTAAATATATATATATATATATATATATATATATATATATATATATATATATATATATATATATATATATATATATATATATATATATAAATATTTATATATACAGAGTGTAACGCGATGTATGACAAAAACTTACACCAATGATCTATCATGCAATTTTGAGTATATTTTGTTCTATAGCATATACTCTCTGTGACCCTAGTTCAGTACCCAGCATTCGGCTTTTTAAATGTAAAAGTTCCGTGGCTGCATATGTGCCATTGGGTGAGAGCCTCGCAGGGCGACGGGAGACGAGTATTATTAGCTTATACTCTACTGTACATAAAAATCCCATATCCCATCAGTACAAACGAGTTTTAACAAGAAACTTTACGAAGTCTATTGATTCTTTAACATCGTCATGCATTCCTGCAATTCTTTTGCACAAATCGACTGTAAATTAAGAATTAAATTAAAATTTTATGGCTTGCGGGAGAGTGGGGAGGGAGGAGAGGGGCTGGTGTGTTGTTGCCAGTTATGTAATGTTTAGTATGTATGATACCGCTACGAGCATTATCATAACACCCACAGCTCATTCAATGGAAAAACTTTAATGTAATGAGTGACTATCATTCCTTTAAATCAGGAGTAATATTATTATTCATTAATATTTTTCTGCTGCAAGTAAATGTGGCACCATTTCTTTCATATGACGTGAGAACAGTGACACAGGATTACCAATGTAACGACTATGTAGCTAGACCTATTTTTTGCTTCTACTTAACGGCACTATTTAACATGTGACAACATGATATCTAGTTACATTCTGGATATTTTTGCCATTTTTAGGTGATATTCTAGAGATTTAATCGTATTTTCTAGCGATGTTTTGCAGTGTTTACTATCTAGCGACATTCTAGCAAGTTTTCAGGACTAAACTAGCGAGATCGATTATAAAGACTTGACAACCCTGCGTTCACTGAGGACTTTGATGCATGGTCGTGGAGAGTCAAGACGTGTTTTCTGTGCTCTCCTCTAGCTATAGGGCTGTCTCACCGTCATTAGTTTTCCTTTGTTTTCGCCACTAGGGCGTACTTTCAGTTAGGCTAGCTAGTATGCATTTTCCTCCCCTCCCTGTTAGAGATACAATAGGAGTTTGTATCTTTTCCTGAGTTTACCTTTGCTTGTCGCCCACGGAGGGTCCCCTCCACTGATCGCTCTGGGGCGTGAACGGACACGGTCGGGCCTCCCTGGAGAGGTTTGAGAGGGCAACCTCAGATATAGGTGTTTTGCCCCTGGTTGTTTGTCCCTTGATTGTCTTTTCTCCTTCCCACTTCCCCCGTTAGGGGGGGGGGTTTACTATGGAGGACGCCTCTGCTGCCTCCCCCCCCCAGGGGGGGAGGTAGTCCTGACGACAATAGGCATGACCAGACTGACCACCCCCAGACGGACGAACGCCAGACCCTTGCCCCACTTGACGTCCCAGTAGACAACGCCACCTTTGTCACTCTCCACGCTCTAGGTTCTACTCCCCTGTCCAGTCTCAATCCCTTCCTTGTCAAGGTGATTGACCACTGTGCGGGAGAGGTCGAACAGGTAAAAAAAACTTGCAAACGGAGATCTGATTAAAACTTTTAATTCATCACAAGTGAAAGATTTGCTGAAACTGCTTAAATTCCACTGTTACGATGTCGAAGCCAAAATCCCAGTCTCCATGAATTCTTGCAAGGGTGTTGTCACTTGCAGGGATCTCATCGTGATGAGTGAGGACAAAATCGTAAGTGAATTGGCGCACCAAGACGTAACTGAGGCTAGATTTATTACTCGGTACTCAGAAGGCATAAGGACGAAGACGGCAACCATTGTCTTGACGTTTGCCAAAGTGTCTCTTCCAAGTTCTGTCAAAGTTGGATACGAAATTGTTCATGTTCGGCCTTACATCCCTAACCCTTTGCGTTGCCTGAAATGCCAGCTGTATGGGCATGGTGCAAAGACTTGTCGGGCTTCCCAGCCAGTGTGCAGCAAGTGTGGAAGCCAGGGTCATGATGCGGACCATTGTACATCTGCGACAGTATGTTGCTTTCACTGCAAGGGCACTCACTCCACTTCCTCTAGGGACTGTCCCAAGTGGAAGGAGGAGAAGGAGGTCTGCGCGGTAAAGGCAACTGAGGGCATTTCCTATTACGAAGCTAGGAAAAAGGTGAAGGAGTTGCATGCAACTCCCACGCCGAATAGGCCCTATGCTTCGGCGGTAATGTCCCGTCCCGTGATGTGCTCTGTAGAGACGCAGACTGATCTTGTCCTTCTCCGTCCTGCCACTCACAGCACCTCTCCATCTCGGCCTCCCGTCCGCTCCAACTCTCACTGACATCCCTAAGGTTTCAACCTATTCCCAGGCTGCTGCTGCCTTTCCATCAGTACGGCCTAAAGTGAAGCCCGACAAGTCTAGTAAAAGTAATATGACCACCCTCACAAAACAGTCTCGTCCTCACATTCTTCCAGTTCCCACTCCAGCGAGGGAGAGGATGGTTAGCTCTTCCTCGGGGGAGTCAGGGAACCTCGTAATTGACGATAATATGGAGGTTTCCGTGAACAAGCACTGGGATAGGTCCCCTGGTAGTCGCCTACTGGCGGGCGACAAAAAAAGACAAAGCACACTGGCCCCCAACGAAAATCTGAAACCACCGCATTCACTGTATTACAATGGAATTGTAGAAGTATTGGGAATAAGTTACAAGATATAGCAATCTTGCTTTCTATACACAGGCCAGACGTTTGTTTACAAGAGACGCGCCTGGGGGATCATCCTGATCCTCCACAGTTCAAACACTACCACTCGTACAGAAGATATGAAGGTCACGGAGTTGCCATTTACACCCACAAATCACACCCACAAACGGAAGTGATTCTAAATTCTACTCTGGAAGCTGTCGCGTGCAGAGTAAAATTTAATAACACGTATCTGTCTATTTGCTCTCTGTACTGTCCTCCACATGGCCCCATGAATAGTGATGCTTTAAATTCACTATTTGAACATCTGCCTGGAAATAAGTTAGTGCTGGGCGATTTTAACGCCCATCACTATCAATGGGGTAGCTTGAGGATTGATGGTCGTGGGGAGCAAGTAGCCGACCTAATACTACAGTCCAACCTCTGTCTTCTGAACGATGGTAGAGCGACTCGTGTAGATGATCATACTGGTAACTTTTTGGCCATTGACTTATCTTTGGCCTCCCCTGGTATACATCAAGATCTCTCATGGGACCCTTACAACGACTCCTTGGGAAGTGATCATTTACCCATCTGTCTTTCTTATACACGCGACATCATTTCGGACCCTCCACCTCCAAAATTTAACTATAAGAAAGCAGATTGGGGATCCTTCTCAAGGATCGCCAATTTAGATATATCTGGGGAGACCATAGATGTTAAGGTCGAAAATATAACTACTTCCATATTACACGCAGCTGAGGCTGCTATTCCCAAGACTTCTACAGTTCATGCGAAGCATAGAGCACATTGGTGGACGCCGGATTGCCGACAAGCATTAAGAAAACGCAATAGGATATACAGGATTTTTGATAGTCAGCCCACTGAGGAAAACTTTATTGCATACAAACAGGCACTGGCTGAGGCAAGGGGAATAATAAGAAGGGCCAAACGTGACTCCTGGCGGTCCTTTGTGTCCACGGTGACTCGTACAACACCATTACGTAAAGTCTGGTCCACTATAAGAATATTAAATAATAAAGGCCCATATTTTCCAATCACCACCCTTCAGGTTAATAATAACATCTATGACGAGCCCGTGGACGTTGCTAACATCCCCGCGAGGAGTTTTTCTCATGTAAGTAGCTCAGCCAATTATGATCCGTGTTTTCAACATCATAAACGCATGGCTGAGCTACAGATATTAGACTTTGCCACAGAAGACGTAGACTCCCCATACAACCAAGAGTTTACGCTAGATGAACTGCTCCTTGCCCTTAAATCCTGTAAAGACACCAGCCCTGGACCAGACACCATCATGTACGGTATGATCCAGCATCTTAATCAGGACAACCTGATTAAGATGTTAGCAATGTACAATGAGATTTGGGCGTCTCGAACGTTCCCAAACTCATGGCACTTTCCGCACGTCATACCGATACCCAAAGAGGCTGGTCGTCTTATGAATCCCACTTCATTTCGTCCTATTGTGTTGACCTCTTGTCTATGTAAGGTCATGGAACGTATGGTTAACAATAGGCTTCTTTTTGTTTTAGAGTCAAAGAATTTGTTAAATGATCAACAATGTGGCTTCCATAAATACAGAAGTTCACTAGATCATTTAATGAATTTGGAGCATTGTATTGCAGAGGCATTTGCCAATAAAGAATTCATGATAGGGGTGTTCTTGGACATCCATAAAGCCTATGACATGACATGGCGACACGGTATACTAATGAAGCTGTATGCTTATGGTTTAAGAGGAAATTTGCCTGTTTTTATTTCAATTTTCTTAAGGGACAGAACTTTCTCTGTCAAATTGCCCCGTAACGTAACATCGGATATATTTATCCAGGAAAACGGGGTGCCACAGGGAAGTGTGCTTAGTCCTACTTTATTTAGTATTATGATCAATGATATTCTGTCATCAGCTCCCATCCCGAGGAATCTTAAATACTCGCTCTACGCTGACGATTGTGCAATATGGCACTCTTCCCGTAATGCACAATTTTCGGCTGGGCAGATTCAAGCAGCCCTTGACTCCGTCCACCAATGGGCCTTGCAGTGGGGATTTAAGTTTTCCGTACGTAAGTGTGCCGCTATAGTCTTCACTAATCGTAACGTACCTAATTTGTGATTAACTTTGGATAATCAGGCGGTACCTTTTCAAAAGTCTGTAAAATTTTTAGGAATACATTTTGATCGTAGAATGAATTTTAAACTTCACGTTAATACTTTGCTTGCTCGTTGTGTTTAACCGTTAAATATCCTCAAGTACCTAGCGGGTACTACCTGGGGTGCCGACAGAAAATCTTTATTAATGGTGTATAAGTCCCTTATTCGATCAAAGCTAGACTATGGCGCACAGATGTATGGCTCGGCATCCGATGCCATGTTGAAAGGATTGGATGTGTTACAGAATAAATGTTTGTGAATGTGTCTTGGAGCCGTCCGGTGTACCCATGTGGCTCGTATGGAAGTGGAGGCGAATGTGCCTCCCCTCCGTATTCGCCGTGACCGCCTGGCCTTGTCCTACGGCGTAAGGACGTTTAGGAAAAGTAATATCGGCAATGTGGCCTGTACCCCCCTGCATCAATACCACCACCTTCTGCGGCGGGTGCATCGGCCACTTGCTGCTCGCCTCCACTTACTGACTCAGGAGCTTGGTGTGGACCCCAGTGACTGTGACAAGTTGGTGCTAAAAAATGTAGCGCCTTGGGAGCCACCCAGTTTTACAGTGGATGTATCATGGCTCCCAGCACCAAAGGCCAAGGCGCCGGAGGCGGAGGTCCACCACTTGTTTCGTAACATCATTGTTCGTCACTTGGGGTCCCATCAATTGTACACCGACGGCTCCAAGTCGAGTGAATGTGTGGGTGCAAGTGTGTGGTCGACTGAATGTGCCCTCAGGTATCGGTTGCCGACTCATACATCTGTGTTTACTTCAGAACTTTTTGCTATTGACAAAGCCATAGACCATGCTCTCAATTCTAGGCATGACTCATTTGTCATATTTTCAGATTCAAAATCAGCCCTTCAGGCAATTGCATCTTGCACTACGGACTCTCACGAGATCCAGGGCCGCATCGTTAATAAGTTGGATTCATGAAACAAGTCATTCACGCTGATCTGGGTGCCTGGTCATTGTCGTATCTACGGCAATGAGCAGGCTGACTTACTTGCAAAGTCGGCTGTAGAGCTCGAGGAGACTTGGGACGTTCCTCGTGATCTACGGTCGAGTCTATCTCTCGGAAAGAAATCAGTAAATCTTCTTTGGCAAGGTCAGTGGACCAGACTAAATATTCCAACTTGTAAGCCGTACCTTGGCGACTGGGACACTGCCAACCGTCCCAGTCGCCTAGAAGAAAAAGTGTTGGCACGGTTACGGCTCAATGCCACCATTTTAACCCACATTAAACCATATATGGAAAGACACTTCCCACCGCACTGTGACATCTGTAATGCGGTGTTATCTATCAGTCATATCATCCTGCGCTGTCGGCGATTTATTAGTGAACGTGCTTCACTTATAAATTACTGCGGCGCAGTAGACGTCCCCTTCACCCTTTCCACCATCCTGGGTGATGGAGACATTGTTATGACTGATAAATTGATGGCTTTCTTGAGAGAGACCGGACTGATCAGAGTGATGTGACTTTTTTACTGTGTGGTTATGGTTTTTATCAACGGTAAATATGTATATATTGTAATATTAATTAGGGTTGACAGTTGACATATTTTAAATAGTTCCTCCTCCCATCGATCTATTTCTAATATAGATGTCCCCTACATTAAGCCAAGCTCCTCGCCTGACAGTCACCAGCTGATGAGTGCAAGTGTGCAATATAGGAAGGTATTGGGCACTTGCAGTCGATGGTGGTCTGCTGGGCGAGGTTCTTCACTTTTTGTACAAATTATGTAAATACATTATATTACCTTGCTTAAGTTATTCTAATTAGGGACGACAGCTGACGTATATGGAAATGTTCCTGACTCGTCTGGTTCCCTTTCATATATTGATGTCCCCTATATTAGGTTGTGCCTCGACTGACAGTCACCAGGTGATGAGTGCAGGTATGTCATGTAGAAAGGCATTACATATCTGCAGTCGATGGTGTTCTGTTAGTCGAGGTATTTTTACCATTAGTGTAGGTCTAGCTATTTGTCTCTGTAGGATTTAGTATAGGTTAGCGATTTGTCTGTTAGGTGATTAGTTTTAGGGTCTTTAGATTAGTTTGTCTTTATAATATAAGGTATAAAAAATATAAAACCAAGAAAAAATTAAAAAAAAATACAAATAAAAAATAAATTTAAAATTATTATATACAGTATATATGTACGTTTGCATGAAAGTGTGTGTGTATGTATGCATGGAAGTGTGTGTGTGTGTGTGTGTGTGTGTGTGTGTGTGTGTGTGTGTGTATATATATATATATAAATATATATATATATATATATATATATATATATATATATATATATATATATGGCCTTAATAACCAGGGGCTTCGGCCCCAATGGTTCATAGGCCGGAAAAAAAAAAAAAAAAAAAAAAAGCGTTCACTGTCATTTGAACGGGATAATTTGCAGGCGAAGCACACGCTTCAGATACTGTTCTCCGCGTGCAGCTGTTCACTGGGTTCAGCTTCACTTGTTCATGAAACAGCATGCCACATACGTACAGCAATGAAGAATATGCAGATATCGTCTATTTTTACGGATTCTGCGATGGTAATGCCAGTGCTGCAGAGAGGAATACAGGTGGAGATACCCAATCGCGCCACGTTTACTTACAGCGGAAAAATTGTTATAAATAATATTCTTCCTGACTTAAAGTGAGGCTAATCTCCCTTTACGATAACGTTTCTCCATTGAATGAGCTATGGGTGTTATGATAATGCTCATAGCAGTGTCCTGCAAACTAAACATTACATAACAGTCAACAATACATCAGCCCCTCTCCCTCCCTACTCTCTCACAAGCCATAAAATTTGAATTTAATTATAAATTTACAGTCGATTTGTGCAAAAGAATTGCAGGAATGCATGACGATGTTAAAGAATCAATAGACTTCGTAAAGTTTCTTGTTAAAACTCGTTTGTACTGATGGGATATGGGATTTTTATGTACAGTAGAGTATAAGCTAATAATACTCGTCTCCCGTCGCCCTGCGAGGCTCTCACCCAATGGCACATATGCAGCCACGGAACTTTTACATTTAAAAAGCCGAATGCTGGGTACTGAACTAGGGTCACAGAGAGTATATGTTATAGAACAAAATATACTCAAAATTGCATGATAGATCATTGGTGTAAGTTTTTGTCATACGTCTCGTTACACCCTGTATATTGCTTCCATCTTCATCTGTCTTCATTCTTTCCTTGTCCTTCTGCCTATGGGTGACTTTACACTCCCTCCTCTGTCTTTCATTCCTTCATTCTTTCCTCTTTCTTCTGCCTATGGGTGACTCTACACTGAGTGACAAGCCAAATGGTTGGGGTTTATTGCTCACGTAATGCCACTCAGGGATGAGTGAGGTTGGTCACTCTCATCTTAAATGTCAGGACCAACTGCCTAGCCCCGGGCTCCTACGCTCCTCATGGGGCAATGTAGGATTGGATGATGGATGGATGAATGGATATATATATATATATATATATATATATATATATATATATATATATATATATATATATATATATATATATATTGCCAGACTCATTAATCCCGTTCGGGGTGGCCACAAACAAATCGCCTCGTCGCCCTGTCCCCCGCCATTTCACTTCCCTGCTCCCAACTTACACCCCTCTCTCTCATATACCTCTCCACCCCATCCCTCCATCTCATCCTCGGCCTCCTCCTCCCTCTCCCCCACTCCACCTCACTCACATACACTTTCTTCGTCAGTCTTTCACCCTCCATCCTCTCCATATGGCCAAACCACCTTAGTGTATTCCTCCTAACGCTTCCTATCACATCCACATCCACACCACAACGCTCCTTTATATCCTCATTCGTCAGCCTGCCTCTCCACGCGACTCCACATTCTCCACTTAAATATCTCATTTCCACTGCTCTCACTCTTGACTTGTGTCCTTCCAGCAACGTCCAAGCTTAACTTCCATACGTTAGAGTTGGTATCACAATACTGTCATGTAGTAAGTTTTTCACTTCCATTCTCACTTCCCGGTTTCTTATCACTGCTTTCAAGGAACCAGCAACCTTTCTTCCCTGCTTTACCCTTTCAAGCACTTCCAATCCTCCATCCTTACTCATCACACTACCCAAGTACTTAAACGTACTCACATTTTCCAATTCCTCACCATCCAACCTCGCTGTACATTCACTGACTTCATCTCTCTCAAAGACCATCACTTTACTCTTTCCTACATTCACCTTTAGATTCCGTTTCTTACACACTCTTCCAAACTCATCCACCAAGCCTGCAGCTCCCTTTCGTCTTCACTCAACAACACAGTATCATTTCCAAATAACAGTACAGGAAGTTTCCAAACACTACCCTCTCTCACCAGGGCCACTCCAACATCCACTACCCTACCTTGTCCCTCTTTTATTATCCCATCCATATACAGGTTGAACAACCATGGAGACAAAACACATCCCTGTTTCAACCCAACCTTCAAATAGAAAAATTCACTCAGTCCACCATCCACACGCACTGCAGCCTTAGCACCCTCATAAATACTCTTCACAGCATTCAACAACTTCCCATCTACTCCATAATTCTTAATACTTTCCACAATCCTTGTCTATCCACCCTGTCATATACTTTCTCCAAATCCATGAAAGCCGCATACAACTTCTTTCCCTTCTCTAGAAACTTTTCCACTAAAGATCTAAGAATGAATATCTGATCTACATAACCTCTTCCCTTCCTAAATCCTCCCTGTTGTTCTCCAACTAATTCCTCTGTTATTTCTGTAACTCTGTCAATAAGTATCCTACCATACACTTTTCCTATTATACTAAGAAGACAAATGCCCCTATGATTACCACACTTCTTTTTCCCCCTTTTCCTTTGTACAAGGGAATAATTATACCTGACTTCCAATCCTCCGGGACTCTACCTTCCTCCCAGACCAATCTGCACATCTTCCACATCCATTCTACTACAATCTCTCCCCCACGCTTCAGCATTTCACCACACACTCCATCAATTCCTGGGGCTTTCCCCAATTTAACTTCCTTCATTGCTTCCACATCTTCTATCCTACTGATTTCTTCCTGTCTCACCTTCCCCCTTCTCCCAGCCATTCCCCAGCCACTTACATTCGCATTACTTCCATCCTCTATGTTCACCAATTCCTTGACGTGTTCTCTCCATCTGGTCACTTTTTCTCCTTTCTCCACTAGTAAGCTACCATTTTTATTTTTCGCTCCCCTGCTAACTTCACTTTCATCCTGTCTTACTCTCTTCACCTCTTTCCAGAACATTTTCTTACAGTCCCTCCACTTTACACTCAAATTCCTTCCAAATTCCTCATCCATTCTCTTCTTTCTCTCTCTTACTATTCTTTTCACCTCTCTCTATCTTTCTACATATAACTCTCTCTTCCGCCTCTCAACTTCTTCCACGCCCCTATTTCTCATCCATTCATTATACACTTTCTTCTTTTGTGCCAGAACCTGTCTCACCTCTTCATTCCACCACACTGTTCCTTGCACACCCCTCCGTCTTCTCTTCATCCCACACACCACATCACATGCTGCACATATTTCTTCTGTGAATATCCTGCACACACCTTCCAAGTCCCCCATCTGCTTCAATTCATATTTGCCCAATCGTTCCTCCACTTCTCTCTTATATTCTGCCTTTTTCTCATCCTCTTGTAACCTTTCCACTCTCCTTGCAAATACTCCTTCTACCCGTCCTTCCCTTCTTCTATTTCTCCATCTTATTTGGATCTTGATTTTGGCAACCACCAAGTAGTGGTCAGAAAGGCCACTCCTCCAACCTCTATAAGCTCCTGCATCCATTACACATCTTTGCATCCTTTCATCCACACACACATAATCAATCATTGCCTTCCTTTCATTCAATTCACCACCCACCCTTCTCATCACACACCATGTATACCTGTGGATCATTTTACGCCTGAAGAGGGTATTGGCTATCACCAACCCCCTCCCAGCACAAATCTCCACTAACACGTTGGGATTCTCATGTATCTCAGCAGGCACACCCCACTCACGAACTATTCCATCCACCTTCACATTTCCGACTTTATCATTCATATCACCAATCAAAAACACTCTCATTCCTTCCAAACTTTTCCATGCACACTTCCACATTTATCCAGAACTCTTCTCTCACTCTGTTTGCACAATCTTGCGTTGGCGCATACACGCACACAATCGCCCACATTTGTATTCCAACTTTCAATCTTACCCACACAATCCTTGACCCAACTAATCCATACTCTCTTATGTTCTTCTTCCATCTTTTACTCACAACAATACACATTTCTTCTCTTGCCCTCTCATTCTCACCTACTCCTGCACATATACCCCATCCATACTCCCATTCTCTGTCACTCTCACCTCTCCATTTAGTTTCAGTTACTACACATACATCAACTTTCGCACCCTGAAGCACGTGGACAATATATATATATATATATATATATATATATATATATATATATATATATATATATATATATGTGTGTGTGTGTGTGTGTGTCTGTGAGTGTGTCTGTGTGTGTGTGTGTGTGTGTGTGTGTGTGTGTGTGTGGAGAGAGAGAGAGAGAGAGAGAGAGAGAGAGAGAGAGAGAGAGAGAGAGAGACTGTCATTAAGAATGGTTTATCGAACACAGTAGGGTTTTAAGGCAGATTACCACTATGAGTTTAACATGAAAGGAGAGCAGATTCTGCGACCTGCACCACCCTCAGTCTAAAAGGGTTGGGGGGGAGGAGGAACCGGCTGTTTAGAGGGGGATGGAGAGAGTGAGAGAGGTAGGGGGTTCAGGGGAGGGAGCTTGGAGAAGGGAAGACGGGAGTGAGTTTCCAGCATTGAAATAGTTGACAGAAAGGGAAGAGAGGATTTTCTTTCATGAAGGTGATAGCAGCCAGTAACCACATCTGCATATGACGTATTAGTATTACAAACAAAAACATTATACAGCTTATGGAAACGATTTGATTTTTGTATCAAATTAATAACTGATGAAGAGTGTTCCCTATCATCTGGCAACGCATGACAGGAGCGAGTGAGCACCCACTGGATCGGTCTGTGACACGAAAATCTCTTTGTATCGTTTAATTATCATTGCAGTTGATGTTTATCTCTCAAAGAAATGAACAATGATAATGAAAAAAACACCCTTACGTATGATTACATATACTAGAGTCTTCCAAATATATGATTCGTGGCTACGTGTCAGTTTCAAACAGTGATTGGTAACCCATTCATTCATTTATCCACCTAGACACATCAAAGTTGTGAATACGTCACGGGTCGCAGGGGTACCAACTGCCAGACCCAAGCTCCACTCTTATACTGCACCAGGTTCATATGTTGCCAGCAGTACATATCATGTAAGTACTTTATACCATCTTGCTTTAGTTGTCCTAATTCGGGACGACAGCTGATGTATATCGAAATGTTCCTAACTCGACTGGTTTTCTTTCATATACTGATGTCCCCTATATTAGTTTGCGCCTCGACTGACAGTCAGCAGGTGATGAGTGCAGGTATGTAATGTAGAAAGGCATTACACATCTGCAGACGATGGTGTTCTCTTGGTCGATGTATTTTTACCATTAGTGTAGGTTCAGCTATTTGTATCTTTAGGCTTTAGTATAGGTTAGCCATTTGTCTGTTAGGTTATTAGTTTTAGTGTTTTTAGATTAGGTATTTTTTCAATAAATAATGTAATATTAAAGAAAGATGAAAAAATAAATAAATAATAAAAAAAAAATATTGTTATATACATTCATACAGTATACAGTATGTACAGTACAGTACGTGTGTATGTATGACGATGTGTGTGTGTCTATGCATGGATGTGTGTATGTGTATGTATGTATGTTTATATATGTCTGTATATATATGTACTGTACATATATATGTCCATGTATAAACATACACAGCATATATTTTCCTTAATGACGAGGGGCTTCGGTCCCAATGGTCGACAGGCACAAAAAAAAGTCTTTCTATAACATTCGATATTTTAAGGACATTACACACACACACACACACACACACATACACACACACACACACACACACACACACACACACACTCGGCAGAAGTCCCAGGCCTAAGTGTTATTTTTTGCAGGGTTGGGGTGGGTCTAGTCCCGTTTATTAATATCCATGTCTATGAAGGTTCGGGGACCAGATATTGTATGGAAAATTAGCACAGATTTGACAAAGGACACACACACACACACACACACACACACACACACACACACACACACACACAGAATTGTAGTATATTACTTAGGTGGAGGAAAAGCTCATTAACGTGGCAGTGTAGAAAGAGTAATAATATTGAGGAGGAAAGAACTCCAGCTCAAGGAAATATTGTATCAATCCAAACAGGTGGAAATAACACCCATAGAGCTAAGGTGTACAGCTTTCCAATTAACTCCTCTTACCTGGTCTATAGTCTTTTCTTAATCTTTCCCTCACACAAGTAACACCCGACTTCAAACAAGCGTCTCAATTCTCTTCCCTTCACGACCCCACCATGTCCCCTGTGGTATTCCCTATAGGCCTGTTTCCCTCCTCACTCTTACCTTGCCACGACTTCCTCTCCCGGCGCCAATCTTCCCTCTTGCTGTCTCTTGCTCTCTCTCACTCACACTACGGCACTTCTATCCCCACCTCTTTCTCTTTCTCGCTTTCCATATCTCCTGCCTCTAGCTAAGGAAGAGGCATTACGAGCTTGCTTAACCAGGTTCATCCACTCGTTTGCTGCTTCTGTTTTAGCTACCATGGTCCAAGGACGAATTATTACCCTACCCACCATCCATTCACTTCATATAGCACGGCTCTTATTATACGTAGTAGGCGAGGGCATCCACCATCCATTCACCTGATGTAGCGCTGCCCTTACTATATGTAGGCTAGTAGGTTTAGGGCACCCACCATCCAGTCATCTGATGTAGTGCTGGTCTTACTATATATAGTAGGTGAGGACACTGACTGTCCACTCACTTGATGTAGCGCTGCTCTTACTATATGTAGTAGGCGCGGGCACCCACCATCCACTCACTTGATGTAGTGCTGCTCTTGCTGTATGAGGTAAGTGAGGGGACCCACCATCCACTCACTTCATGTAGAGCTGCTCTTACTATATGTAATAGGCGAGGGCACCCACCATCCATTTACCTGATGTAGCGGTACTCTTACTATATGTAGTAGGTGAGGGCACCTACCATCCAGTCACTAGTCCAGGCCCTTAGGGAGTTATGAGGAGGGTTTTGTGCAGATTTGTTTACAAGTATCAAATTTGGCTCAGATGTAGACCAGAACATACTTATTTCATTTTTGGAGAGCGCCAAGCCCAGCGCTCACTCGGGCAGCCATGTTGGCCAAATCCAAAATGGCTGCCAGCCGATACATGATTGTATCACAACTTCGTAACCAAAAGTCGTAGAATCATGAATGAACTCACTTTTTATAGGTTTTTGACCTCAAGGATTTCAAATTTGACCTCTGTTTTGAGTCCAGCTGCTCCGCCATGTGCCTGTTGACTTTTGTTGGACTGTTCGTGTGACTGATCTTTTGCAATGAGGCTGAACTTGTGTGACGACCTCTGAGCCACGAAGTTCCCCTTGAGAAACTCAGCATATATGTCTGGGTGTTTTTCTGACAGCTGGACCATATCCCGCATATGTACTGGTAACCACCGTGCATAATTCGTGTGGTCCAGCACATGAAACCATGGGCAGAGCTCATCACATACGTGGACATAGAGAAGGAAGTCTCCCTCAAGGAGTGATCGAATGACGCGACACATCAGGAGCTGAAGCTCCATGATGGTAGACCAATATTTGAACTGGGGCACCTCTGCTTGGGAACGTTGATCCCACATCTCCAGTGACTCTGGTGGTCCTAGAACATTAGAACAGTACTCAGAATAGGACTTGTGCTTAAGGAGGTGAAGAGACATGAGCTAGACTTGGTGGGCATAACGTGTGCGCTTGATATGATGTTCATTGAGCACTGACTGAGCACGACCAGATGTCAGAACTTGTGCCTGAGAAAGCACTGTAGTCCACCCTGAATCACGTAACATCTTTCCGATCATCTGATGAGCTTTGTCTTCAATATGCAGTGCTCCCATCATCAGAACCAACTTGTCTTCCCCTAAAATATCTGGGAATTTCCATTGTAGTTGCTTTGCAATAGCATACAATGGCTGATCAGCACCAAGAACACCAGTCTGACCTGGATTCAGGAACTCTGTGCCCTGCATTGTCAGTTCCATTGCATATTTCATTATTGAAGGGGAGGCAGCTTTGTCTGGAAAGAGGAGAAGAACCCCTATCACTGCCCGAGGCTTCACAGAGTCATCACGCATCAGCTGAGAGTTGTACCCTGACCATGTGATGACTTCACCTTCTGGAAGCGTGTCCTGCTCCAGCACTGTGGTGACGTGGGACATCCATGATTCATCCTTCACCTTGGCCCCCGGTACTAGATCATTAGATGGTCAAACCTGGCTGTTGCTGCTTCTAGGTGCAAACACTGCATTGTGTCCATGTAGTTCGACCAGACGTATGATAGCATATGAGTCTGGAAGCTGTGCTACAGAAGTACCAGAGAAGTCAAGTTGGATAGGAGCTCGCTGCACTCCTAGGTTGTCCAAAGAGAGATGGTTAGTTGCACTCAAAGCAGTGCCATGAAACTCATTTTGAGAAAAGTTTCCCGTGTTCTGACCATCAAAGTTGTCCACATCATAGGTGACAAAAACATTGCATCGCAGGTTAGTTGGCAAAACAACCCCATCCTCAGCATGGCGCTTGCACACTGCTCATGCGATTGCTTGTTTCACCTCCATCACACGGCCATAGGACACTGATAGGCCGAGTGCATGGGCATTCTCAATCTGTTTCTTCAGTCGTGCATCTCCATGCATCTTGAGGCCTTGGTACAGGAGGAAGGGCGTTTCATGCTCTTTCCCATGTCGTATGGTGTCTGTCTTGGTGGCATGGTGTGTACCACAATATGTGTTGTAAATGAGTAGTTGTGAGATAGTGGATGCAATTTTTGCCCTCCCACGTACGTTTGCATCAATGTCGATTTTATCCTGCTCCCATAGAATTGACGGACCCTGGAGGATGACATTGATGAAGCTACGAAGCTCTTCTGGAACAGGGGTGGTTAGACATTCTGAGGAGAAAGATCCATTGAAGGGCTGTTGCTTCTGGAGACAACGCTTACACAGAATCACTGCTGCCCACATCAGTAATAGGGCATCATCTTGCTGAATCTGGGAATCATGAGACTTGGCCAGCAAGTCAGCAACTTTCGTCTTGTTGGAGATATAGATTTCGTTCCCTTTTGAAAACCCAGCCCATTCAGGAAGAAGACTGAGAAGGTGTTCTTTGAATCGGGTTGCATGTGGCTTCCTGCTATCATGACATTGGCTTCCCTGTCCTTCCATCACTGTTCGATACATCTTTAGAAGTGCTGATAGCTTAAATACTGAGGTTGAATCCTCAACAAGGGCAACTATTTGAGCAGAGGCGATTGCATCAAACTGAGGGGGAGCAGACCTCGTAGATGCTCGACGATTTGCAGCACGCGCTGAGTCTTGCAAATGCAAGTAGCATGAGACATGATACTAAGTATCACCTGCATGGGCATCAGCCGCTTGTGCAATCAGTATTCCCAGTAACTGAAAATTATTATTTGACTTTGCCCAGGTTTTGAGATTGACATCGACGTTGTCAGTTGCTACCTTGCGTAGATTGCTCTGGTCGCCCCCCTCACAGATAACGCAGCCTTTGACATTGCGACCAGGTGCGTGTGGTGTCCCAGCTGACCTGAGTTTTTGGGGAGTACTCTGTGCACTGGTTTCTTGCTGCTGGTGCAACCTCTTGACATGAGAACTACAACAGTAGCTCCTACAGGTTTTGTGATACTTGACATTATGTGATATAAGTGTTGCTGCTATACCTGAACCATCATTCAGTTGATCAAAGGGGACTGTCATACCAGAAGGAACAGCATTGATTTCCTTAAAGTCATTCAGATCTCTCTCAAGTGTTAGAAGTCCTTCTTCTCTTGGTGTTTGTAACTGTTCATTTTTATCAGACTGGCAAAGGCAACACAGTTCCCAATTGATATTATTCATTGTTGACATTTATGAATCGGTACAAATATCTCCAGCAGGCCCACTATTTATCACCACCACCAGCTGACTCTTTACCACCACCACCAGTACAGCTATTTAGCACCAGGTAATTCACGATCAGTATTCTTCCTCACCAACCCAGCCAAGCACATCTGAAAAAGAATATTTATTAGTAGGTACATACACTCACATAAACATAAATTACCAGAATAAAAATATTACAGAACAAGTAGTCACATCAGCAACACATACGAGCATCCCTGAAAAAGACAGAATTAAACGTGATTTCAAAATTGTGTCAAATAAGCGTACATTTCTGTGATCCTTATGGCCGCAACAGACCTTTAACCATCCAAACAGTGCAATATACAAATGCTCTGACCTGAAAGACACAGAAAAAACAACATTATATATAGATTATTGTCCTAGATGCCCACATTTGACCTGTAAAACTTCAAAAATTACTATTAATGTGCCCTTTGGGGGGGTTATCCTGACCGTGAATGTCAAAACAGAGGTCAGATTTGTAACCTTTAAGGTCAATAACCTATAAAAAGTGCCTCATTCATGATTCTACGACTTTTGGATACGAAGTTGTGATACAATCGTGTATCAGCTGGCAGCCATTTTGGATTTGGCCAACATGGCGGCCCCAGTGAGCACTGGGCTTGGCGCCCTCCAAAAATGAAATAAGTATGTTCTGGTCTACATCTGAGCCAAATTTGGTGCTTGTAGACAAATCTGCACAATTTAGTCCCTAAGGGCCTGGACTACACCTGATGTAGCGCTGCTCTTACTACATGTAGTAGGTGAGCGCACGCACTGTCCACTCATTTGATATAGCACTGCTCTTACTATATGAGGTTAGCGAGGGCACCCACTATCCACTCACTTCATGTAGAGCCGCTCTTACTTTACAGTATGTAATAGGTGAGGGCACCCACCATCCATTAACCTGATGTAGCGCTGCTCTTACTGATGTGGTAGATGAGGGCACCCACCATCCGTTCATCTAATGTAGCATTGCCCATACTGAAGTGGTAGGCGAGGGCACCCGCAATCCACTCACATTATTTAGCGCTGCTCTTACTGATGTGGTAGGCGAAAGTATACACCATCCACTCATCTGATGTGCTGCTGTTGCTGTGGTGGGCGAGGGGATATACCATCCACTCATCTGATGTGCTGCTGTTAATGTGGTAGGCGAGGGTATACATCAACCACTCAGGTGATGCAGCGCTGCTCTTACTGTTGTGGTAGGTGAGGGCACCCACCATCCACCCACCTCATGTAGAGTTATATTCATGTGACTGTACTGGCAAACTAAATGTCAGGAAACCATTTGTTACGCTGGGTGTTGACCATATGACCAAACGGACGCCTGGTGGCCTAGTGGGTTAAGACGCTCCAACCAATAATGAAATACAACAAAGAATTACTGCACATCATTACTTGTGGACCCAGCAGAGAACCAGTAGGGCAGGGCTAATTTTTTGTTATTTATATCATTAAAATCCAGTCAAAGCCTCCACACGTGTTACATAGGAAGTAGAGTACAATTTTTAGCATTAGGACTTTTAGCACTTTTGAGGTACAGTGCAATTGTTAGTACTTTTAGCATTTTAGCACTTTTGAGGCAGGGTATAATTTTTAGTACTTTTTGAGGTAGAGTAAAATTTTTAGCACTTTTGAGGTACAATACAATTATTAGCACTTTTAGCATTTTCAGCACTTCAGAAATAGAGTACAATTTTTAGCACTTTTGGGGGTCGGTACAATTTTAGCACTTTTTGAGGCTGTGTACAGTTTTACTACTTTGAGGCACAGTACAGTTTCTGGCGCTCTTTGAGGTAGAGTTAAATTTTTAGCACATTTTGAAACATTACAATTTCTGGCACTTTTGCGGCAGAATACAAGTTTTAGCACTTTTAGCACTTTTTGAGGTACAGTACAATTTTTAGCACTTTTTTTTTAGTTCCGAAAATATACTTAGAGCTGACCTATCTTTCTAAAAATTAGCAGGTAGGTAACAGAGGTCAAGAAAGGTCACAAGACTGTTGAATGAAAAATGTTTTGGTCTTTAAAGAAAGTATTTTGCGAACGGCGCCGAATTCCACGTTCCAACCTTTAGAGCGGACGAATTTACCTAATTATTATTATTTTTTTCATCATTATTATTATTATTATTATTATTATTATTATTATTATTATTATCATCATTATTATTATTTTTTATCTTTTACTAATACTATCATATTGTTGTCGTTGTTGGCGTTCTTATTATTGTTTTTGTTATTATTATTATTATTATTATAATTTTTATTATTATTAGTTGTCTCTCTTCATCAGTAATACAACAAAATACCTTGTAGCTTTCAACTGATAGCATGACACTGATAACTTCAATGTAAAGATATGAGGAGTGATAATTACATTAAAGGGTCACTGTGACAAGAACTTTGTAATCTGTACTCCCCACCTCCTCGCCAAACCCAATCATCCCCTCCCCCTCCCCCTCCCATCCAGTCTCATCCATTTTTCCTTCCCTCCACTATCAGTTCCTCCTCCTCCTCCTTCACTCTCACTCTCACCCCCTCCCCATCTACTCCCATTTTAAACATCACTCTCCACTTTCCCCCCTCTCCCCTCATCTCTCATCCCCAACCCCTTCTCCACTCTCATCCTCTCTCCATTCCCCTCCATCGTCATCCACTATTTCCCCTCCACTGCCCCCTCCACTTCCCCTACCCAGCCCCCTCCACCATATCCCCCTCCCCCCACCCTGTACATCCAACCCGTCATCTGTACCAAACCCCATTCTTCCCCTTCCGTCCCTCCACTACCCCTCCCCAACCTCATTTCTTTTCTTCTTCCACTCTCATTACCTCCCCCTCCCCCTCCACTTCTTATCCTTATCCACTACAACCTCCCATTTGCACTCCCCCCTCCCCCTCCCACTCCCCCTCCTCATGTACCCTTTCTTCTTCCTCCTTCCCCCTCCTCTCTCCTGTTCACCCGCCTCCTCATCCCTACAACTATATCTCTTCCACACTCACTGCATCCACCGCCCCTTGCCATCCCCTCCTCCATCCCACTCCTCCATCCCCTTCCATCCTCCACACTACACCCACACACCCCTCCACAACCAAGCCTTGGCCCTTTGCCCTAATCCGAATCTTCCCTCCTCCCCACCTCTCCCCCTGGCACTCCCCATCACCACGTCAAAGTCACAGGCCAGGCAAAGACACCCTCAGCGCCAACCTCTTGTGTCGTATCAGTGCTTCTCCTACTTTCCCAGCGACAGTACTCACCTCCCCCTCTGGCTCTCAGCGTAAGTACAACCTCGAGCAGTACTAACAGGGATACTTACAAACCCACATCACCGTTAGGGAGGGAAGTATGGATGACTCCTGAATGATACTGAAGTGAATGTGCATATAACTTTTAATCTAATACAATGTCATGATATACCCCTGGGGGTAGGGTTTTTTTTTCAAGAATACTCCCCTAGTATCCCTACTTGTCGTAAAAGGCGACTAAAAGGGTTGGCGGAGGGTTAGTGCCCCTCCCCGGAAAACAACTAACTAAAAAAAACAAACAATAAGCCTCGGACAAGGACTGACCAAACGATGACGACCAAGGACTGGACAAAGGACATGGTTATCGGAACGTGGAATGTAAGGGTAGCGAATGATGAGGTGAAAGAGAGAGAGATTGTCCAGGTGCTTGAGGGTGCGAAAGTGGATGTATGTGGAATAACTGAAACAAAATGGAGAGGAGAAAGTGTGAGAGAATGGGAGTATGGATGGGGTATATGTGCAGGAGTAGGTGAGAATGAGAGGGCAAAGGAAGGAGTATGTATAGTTGTTAGTAAAAGATGGAAGAGGAGCATAAGACAGTATGGATCAGTTGGGTCAAGGATTGTGTGGGTAAAGTTGAAAGGTGGAATACAAATGTGGGCGATTGTGTGTGTGTATGCGCCAACGCAAGATCGTGCAAGCAGAGTGAGAGAAGAGTTCTGGACAAATATAGAAGTGTGCATGGAAAAGTTTGGAAGGAATGAGAGAGTGTTTTTGATTGGTGATATGAATGGTAAAGTTGGGAATGTGAAGGTGGATGGAATAGTTGGTGAGTGGGGTGTGCCTGCTGAGATAGATGAGAATGGGAGTGCGTTAGTGGACATTTGTGCTGGGAGGGGGTTGGTGATAGCCAATACCCTCTTCAGGCATAAAATGATCCACAGGTATACATGGCGAGTGATGAGAAGGGTGTGTGGTGAACTGAATGAAAGGAAGGCAATGATTGATTATGTGTGTGTGGATGAAAGGATGCGAAGATGTGTAATGGATGCAAGAGTTTATAGAGGTTGGGGGAGTGGACTTTCTGACCACTACTTGGTGGTGGCCAGAATTAGAATTCAAGTAAGATGGAGGAATAGAAGAAGGGAAAGACGAGAGGAAGGAGTAGTTGCAAGGAGAGTGGAAAGGTTACAAGAGGATGAGAAAAAGGCAGAGTATAAGAGAGAAGTGGAGGAATGATTGGGCAAATATGAATTGGAGCAGATGGGAGACGTGGAAGGTGTGTGAAGGATATTTACAGAAGAAATATGTGCAGCATGTGATGTGGTGTGTGGAAGGAAGAGAAGACGAAGGGGGGTGCAAGGAACAGTGTGGTGGACTGAAGAGGTGAAACAGACTGTGGCACAAAAGAAGAAAGCATACAATGAATGGATGAGGAATAGGGGCGTGGAAGAAGTTGAGAGGCGGAAGAGAGAGTTATATGTAGAAAGAAAGAGAGAGGTGAAAAGATTAGTAAGAGAGAGTAAGAAGAGAGTGGATGAGGAATTTGGAAGGAATTTGAGTGTAAAGTGGAGGGACTGTAAGAAAATGTTCTGGAAGGAGGTGAAAAGAATAAGACAGGGTAGAAGTGAAGTTAGCAGGGGAGTGAAAGATAAAAATGGTAGATTACTAGTGGAGAAGGGAGAAAAAGTGAGGAGATGGAGAGAACACTTTAAGGAATTGTTGAACGTAGAGGATGGAAGTAATGCGAGTATAAGTGGCTGGGAAATGGCTGGGAGAAGGAGGGAGGTGAGAAGACAGGAAGAAATCAGTAGGATAGAAGTTGTGGAAGCAATGAAGAAAGTTAAATCGGGGAAAGCCCCAGGAATTGATGGAGTGTGTGGTGAAATGCTGAAGCATGGGGGAGAGATAGTAGTAGAATGGATGTGGAAGATGTGCAGATTGGCCTGGGAGGAAGGTAGAGTCCCGGAGGATTGGAAGTCAGGTATAATTATTCTCTTGTACAAAGGAAAAGGGGAAAAAGAAGTGTGTGGTAATCATAGGGGCATTTGTCTTCCTAGTATAATAGGAAAAGTGTATGGTAGGATACTTATTGACAGAGTTAGAGAAAGAACAAAGAAATTAGTTGGAAAAGAACAGGGAGGCTTTTGGAAGGGAAGAGGTTGTGTAGATCAGATATTCATTCTTAGACCTTTAGTGGAAAAGTTTCTAGGGAAGGGAAAGAAGTTGTATGCGGCTTTCATGGATTTGGAGAAAGCATATGACAGGGTAGATAGACAAGGATTGTGGAAAGTGTTAAGAATATATGGAGTAGATGGGAAGTTGCTGAATGCTGTGAAGAGTATGTACGATGGTGCGAAGGCTGCAGTGCATGTGGATGGTGAACTAAGTGAATTTTTCTCTTTGAAGGTTGGGTTGAAACAGGGATGTGTCATGTCTCCATGGTTGTTCAATCTGTACATGGATGGGGTAATAAAAGAGGTACAAGGTAGGGTAGTGGATGTTGGAGTGGCCCTGGTGAGAGAGGATAGTGTTTGGAAACTCCCTGTACATTTGTTTGCAGATGATACTGTGTTGTTGAGTGAAGACGAAGGGGAGCTGCAAGGCTTGGTGGATGAGTTTGGGAGAGTGTGTAAGAAACGGAATCTAAAAGTGAATGTAGGGAAGAGTAAAGTGATGGTCTTTGAGAGAGGTGAAGTCAGTGAATGTACAGCGAGGTTGGATGGTGAGGAATTGGAAAATGTGAGTACATTTAAGTACTTGGGTAGTGTGATGAGTAAGGACGGAGGTTTGGAGGGTGAAGTGCTTGAAAGGGTACAGCAGGGAAGAAAGGTTGCTGGTTCTTTGAAAGCAGTGATAAGAAACAGGGAAGTGAGCATGGAAGTGAAAAAGTTACTACATGACAGTATTGTGATACCAACTCTAACGTACGGAAGTGAAGCTTGGACGTTGTTGGAAGGACACAAGTCAAGAGTGAGAGCAGTGGAAATGAGTTATTTAAGAGGAGCCTGTGGAGTCACATGGAGAGACAGGCTGACGAATGAGGATATAAAGGAGCGTTGTGGTGTTGATGTGGATGTGGTAGGAAGCGTTATGAGGAACACACTGAGGTGGTATTGCCATGTGGAGAGGATGGAGGGTGAAAGACTGACGAAGAGAGTGTATGTGAGTGAGGTGGAGGGGGGAAGAGGGAGGGGGAGGCCGAGGATGAGATGGAGGGATGGGGTGTAGAGGTATATGAGAAAGGGGTGTGTGAGTTGGGAGCAGGGCAGTGAAATGGCGGGGGGACAGGGCTACTTGGAGGCGATTTGTTTGTGGCCACCCCAAACGGGATTGAGGCGTCTGGCAATAGATAGATAGACAATGTCATGATCGCTCGTGAATGACTGCTGAACCGCCATGACTTTCCAACACCAATTATGTCTCCTTCATCATGACTACAGCATCATCTTAAGCCCCAACCTTCCTGCGTGAAGGGAAGGAACTCAGAAATATTAACGGGAAAGCACAAACGTGGAACTATCAACAGAGTGATCGGTAATTACGGGCCGCACATCCATCGACTCATTACCTCAAAACTGAAATTCTCAGATCGATTTTACGAGGGAAACGAGCCACAGCAAACTGCCCTGCTGTGAGATGGAGCCCCTTAAAAAAAAAAAAAGAAAAAAGAAAAAAGGAAAGAAAGAGTGAAAAAGTGATGTAGCCCTTGTCATTAGTATCTCCGTACCTACCCCATCCAGTCACTTCCGCCGTTCGCTCTAAAAAATTTATTGCCAATGCAAAACCCCGTGAGAGAGTCTTTGTTAAATGGGACACAGAGGAGAGCAAACATTAACACTCCCACTTGTCTTTTCGCGTCCATGTATGACGGAAAATTACAGCTGTGGTGTCTTTTTTATGAGTCGAAGATAAGGAAATGAAGAATGTTCCCTCACCCACCAGTTCTTGCATCCGAGGCCAGCAAGACAAAGTAAAATGGTGACCACGAAACACCGTAAATTCTCATGTAAATATCACAGGATTGAGAGCTATGTAAAGGTGTGTCACAGATATAAAGGTGTGACACTGATATAAATGTGACACTGATACAAAGGTGTGACGCTGATATAAAGATGTGACACTGATATAAAGGTGTGACACTAAAATAAATGTGTGACACTGATATAAAGGGTTGACTCTGATATAAAAGTTTGACTCTGATAGAAAGGTGTGGCACTAATCTCGTAAGGATGCTGAGGTCATCGCTGTGTTCTCCTTGATCTGGATTGAAGGAAAATACTTACAGTAGCTTTTGCGATAGCCAGTTGAGGATGAGGTGAACACATAACGAAGGCACTTTTATATGTTGTTACTGTATCGTAGTCTCCCATATTCCTTGGTAATTAGTTCCTGTTTACAATACCCCTGAAGAAATGTTTTGCGTAATTAACTGGCCATTTTGTGCCCATTACTATCTATCTATCTATCTATCTATAACCAGACGCCTTAATCCCGTATGGGGTGGCCACAAACAACTCGCCTCCACGTCGCCCTGCTATTTCGCTGCCCTTCCGCCCCCTCACATCCCCTACTCTCCACTCCATCCCTCCATCACGTCCTTGGTCTCCCATTTGCTCTCCCCCCCTCCACCTCACTCACAAACACTCTCCTCGTTCGTCTCTCTCTCTCTCTCTCTCTCTCTCTCTCTCTCTCTCTCTCTCTCTCTCTCTCTCTCTCTCTCTCCGCATGGCCAAACCACCTCAGTGTATAATTTTCTCCTACCCATATAAAAGAAATCAGACTAAAATTAATGTTTGTAATAGCTGTGTTGTGGAATGGAACCTTAGATAGTACACTACACTGCTTTATCATGTCAACCACCTGCTGAAGATTGTACTTTTCCTGTCTTTACTAATTTTCCTTGTTGGCCATCAATTTCTTTCAAATCATTCTAAAGTACTTCTTTTCCTGAGGCCCTGTTACTCTTTTACTTCACCTTTATTGGTGTTGTCAGTGTGTGAATGCAGGCCTCTACAAATGCACATCTCTCTCTGCTCTCTAGCACGTAAACACCTCACAGTGCTGGGGCATGGGCAGTGTCGGGAGCGGTGGTGGTGACAATGTGGTGATTTCATGATTACGTACTCTAAAAATCCTTTACCTTAATGACTTTCGTTCGATTGGTAGGCGAAACGTCCACCTTTTTCCTTTAATTCTCGTCTTTACCTAAAACAATCAGAGACGTGTGACGTAATTCAGAGAACAGTGGCGCGTAATTTAAACATAGCAGTTGCGCGTAATTTAAACAGAGAAGTGGCGGGTAAATTAAACAGAGACGTGGCGCGAAATTTAAACAATGGGCTCCCGTAATCAAAGAGAAGATTGGAATTAAAATGATTGTCCTCGTGTACTCGATACTCATAAATACGAGCTGCTGCCTTCTAATTGTCTTCATCTCGTGGCATGTAAATTCACTGGCTGTGTGTGTGTGTGTGTGTGTGTGTGTGTGTGTGTGTGTGTGTGTGTCAGAAACTAGGGACAGACAGGACTTTGTAAATACTGACAGTCTGTTTTAAATGACCATCACGTATTCGACAACCATTTAAATCATGCATTCTTGTTCTTTTTCTTGCCAGGTAAAAGGATCAGGATGCTTGTGACGTGGGTAGCGTTGGTGCAGCTGGTGGTGACTGCATGGTTATACTCAAGATGGCGTCACAGCTACTGGGCCAGCAGAGGCGTTCCATCCCCATCCACTCTCCCCTTCATCGGCCACCTCCACCAGACCATGTCACCCTTGAAAAATCGCTGGATGTCCCTCGACAAAGTGAGACATTAACTAGAAGCACTTGGTATCTCTTCTCAGATGGGGTTATTTTGGCTTAAACCTCTCATAAACCACTGATAAGTAACCCCAAGCAGTCTAGCTGAGCAAACCCATCAACGACAGACAAGCAACCACCCTTATAGAGCCATCCTGTGTAGTGAACTGATATTACCCTCCAGCAGACAGACTCTCACCACAGCAAGGCACGGGGAAGAGCGTGGAGGTTTGGTTCTCGGATGGATGCCGCATTTGCGTTACTCCACCCAGTTAATAGGGGCACCATAGTAGACTTCACATCGCTCTGTTATGTGGTTATATGGTTATCACACAACACTGTAAATTGTTTCCTAGGATACAGGAAACGATTAGGCTTGTCACTCAGTGTAGAGCCACCTGGAGCGGAAAGAAGAGTAATAAAACGTGACACGAGTGAAGAATAAGAGAGAAGAACATACTCAGAAAAGAATGATAAAGTTGAAGGAAGAAGGAGGCAGCACAGTATCAAGTAGAGTAGACTGTACCACCAGTCGAGCAGGGCAGTATTCCCAAGGTGGGTGGAAAACTAATGACAGGGAGAGATGGAGCTCCAGTTTCATCAGCCCTTGGGACTAGTTCCCGACCATCCCCCTTTGCTGAACTTTTTCAGTGTTTCAGTAACACGGAGAGTAGGCCACCATGCTCTCTAATACAAACTTCTCTAACTGTCTACAACAAACTACATGCTCAGTGCACAGTACACTTCGTTTTCAAAATTAAAGGAAAAATGGTGCATTTAGAATTTGCCTCGGAGTCCCTCGGGGGGGGGGGTGGACCGCAAATTCCCCCACCGTCCGCCCCTCTCCCGATGACAACTCTATGAGTTGCCTTGAACCACTGTCTGACTCACTTCTTCGTTTCTGCAACATTTGCCGCCTTTCCTCTAACTTTCTCTTTGTTGAACATCATCTCTCCTTGTCTAAACTCACATTCTCTTTTTAACCCCTTAACCGAGGGGTTGTCAGATGTGCACCGTGCCCGTCTCGTGGGGATAATCTAGCTCCGACTGACTTTTAAAAAATATTTGCCAAAAATCAGGTATTAGTCCTAGGATATTATAATTAAATAAGCTTATGGCACATACCTTCAGCTTTCTCCTAGAATGTTTGTTGAGCCTTCGTCTACTACTGTAGGACTTGTGGAGACTTCTGCAGTTGGGTAATCAAGTCTCCACTTTACACTTCCCGATACCCTGTAATATGGTTACCATTGCCTGATATTATCACTACAAACACTATTCTTTGAATTTCAAGTAGTTTGGAACCCATACTCCAAAAAAAAAAACACTGTGAGAGCAATGTAAATTACGAGCGCATACGAGCTCTCCACCCATGCTCGTTCCCCCCTGGTATTCTGAGGCGGAGCTGTCATTTATTATTTATAAACACACTCACACTTTATATTCCTAGTACTTTATTACACTTATTTATATATACAATATTTATCCATAAGTTTCCTTCACTACTAGTAGTTTATTTTCACTCCAGGCATTCACTTTCTCGCTCAGTAAACTAGCATAGAGAGCGAAGGTTTCACTTTCACTGTCAATACTCCAAGTATTTATACTCATATTCTTATATTAGTAATTATTTATATTTCTCTTTACATATGCTATTTTCATTTACATTATTTAAATTTCTATGGTATTTACACTGTTATGCACTGTCACTTGCAGTAACTAAGGGTTCCTTTCCCTTGGAGCCAGGACAAACTTGGGACACTGAAGCACTCGTACTGGGAGTTTCTGTCACCATTTCCTCCACTGGCTCATCACACGATTCAGCAGAAAGATCATAGTCACTGTCCATCATTATCATGGATAAATTAGCCAGTGCACGTTCCACAGCAGAGTCACTTAGTCCTTTACCCCTTCCCACACGAGGTTTAGTAGGGGTAGAGGTCACAGGGCCCTTTGCAGTGGGCTCAGAAGCGGTGGAAATGGACAGGTGCGAATCCGACACGGGTTCACCTCAAAAGACGACAGTAAACTGAATGATGTAGCGTATTATGGGCAAGGAAGAATTTACAATGTCAGCATGGTGACAGCTGCTAAGTTATATGCTGTGAAATGATTGGCAGGAAATCTAGATAATGCATAATAATTAGGTAGTTCAATGTGAATGTAAATATCACTTAGGCTTCTCCCTTCCTTTCTTATATATAATTTTATTACGAGAATTGGTCATACGGCACATTTCAAGGGGAAATAAACAAGGAAAATTGGCGAACGAGAGCACTTGGGGTGTTGCCAGGTGCTAATTAGTCCATTCCAGGTGTATGGCAATATCAATTACCATCTCACTTTTCTATATATATTATATTTTTTAAGAATAGGGCATAGGGCACATTTCAATGGATGAAATGATTGGAAAAATCCGGGCAGGATTTGCATAGCATGGCGCGGCTGGGCAGGCGGGAGGAGAGGGTAATGGAGGGGAGGTAAGGAGGGGAGTCAAGGACAGGGGAAAAATGACTAAATTTTCAACAATGGATGGGAGTACAGATGACATTAGCAGTGCTGACTATAGCAGGACACTGGCAGTACTGACAGATGATACACGTCACCACTTGAAAGCCTTGGCGAATTCAAAATAACACAGAATCACAAAAGTGGCACCCCGGCGTATGATCCCTTGCACCCGAGCGTCACAAAAGTGACGCCCCGCGGTAAAGGGGTTAACCGAGACTCAGCCGTCTGAGGCAACTGACAGCAAACCCTTTTCTGTATCCTCCTGCTTTCTCTATACTCATTTCAAAGCCAAAGGTGGCTGTAGTACATATGTACGGAACACTGATCTTGCTCCCATGTTCCTGAACTTCATTCTTGTGAATTCTCTACACCCTGGCTTCGGCTTTCCTGCCATTCTCTGACTGAATATAGCTGTGCTGTTTACTTATCCCCTAATTTTACTGACTATCAAAAAATCATCGACTATCTTACTTCTACGATGGAACACATTCTATCCATTTCTCCTTCCCCTACTGAAATCTCCATTCTAGGAGATTTCAATGTTCACCACCATCTTTGGCTCTCTTCTCCTTTCACTGATCCACCTGGTGAACAAGTCTACAACTTTTCTATCCTTAATGACCTAGAGCAGCTGGTACAGCATCCTACCCATATCCTTGACTGCCTTGGAGAGAGCTCTAACATACTTGACCTCTTCCTTACAACTACTCCTTCTGCTTGCACTGTTAATCTTTTCTCTCCATTGGGCTCCTCCGATCACAACCTTATTACGTTAACCTGTCCTATCGCTCCGGTACAGCCTGTGGACCCTCCACAGAAATGGCGACTGTGGCACTTTGGAGCTGCAGATTGGGAGACCCTCAGGCAGTACTTCTTTGATTTTCCCTGGAATGATTATTGTTTCCATGGCCGGGAGCCATCTGAGTGTGCCTCGCGCATTACGGAGGGTATTCTCTCGGGCATGGAAGCATACATTCCTTTCTTGTATCCTCTGAGTAATGCAAGAAAGCCTTGGTTTAATCGAGCTTGTTATAATGGTGTCCGCAACAAGGAGAGGGTCTATAAAAGGTACCAGCACCAACCCACTCCTGCATCAGATCTTTTTTATGTTTCTGCCCAGAATTATGCTACATCTGTTCTTCGCTCTGCTAAAAATAATTTCATCTGCACTAAATGCTCTCAACTCTCCAACTTGAATTCTTCCCACTTCTTCTGGCACCTTGCCAAAAACCCTTCTAGTATCTTTACTTCATCATCCTTCTCTCCTCTTTTCTACTCTGATGGCTCTGTAGCTATTTCTTCTACTGATAAAGCAGATCTCTTTGCTCAGACTTTCTCTTCCAGTTCCACCTTACATGATTCCGGTGCTGTTCCTCCATCACTTCTCCCTTCTGACTTCCTCATGGCTGACATTAAAAAATTTCTTCAGCTGATGTATTTTCTGCCATGAGTGGCCTCAGTACTAACAAGGCATATGGGCCTGATTGAGTCCCTCCTGTTGTGCTTACACCCTGCCTAGGTAAACTTTTTTGCCTTTGTCTTTCAGCTTGTACCTGTCCTTCTTGCTGGAAATTTGTTCTCATTCAGCCATTCTCAAAGAAGGGTGACCATTCCCGACCCTCTAACTATCGTCCAATTGTTTTAACATCCTGTGTCTAAAAAGTTTTTGACTCTATTCTTAACAGAATAATATTAAAGCACCTTTCTTATCACAACCTCCTTTCTGATCGTCAGTATGGGTTCTGTCAGGGGCGCTCCACTGGCGATCTTCTCACCTACCTTTCAGACTCTTGCTCATCCTCCTTTTGGGACTTTGGTGAAACCTTTGCCATTGCACTTGATATCTCACATGATTTCGATCAAGTCTGGCACAAATCTTTAACTTTCAAACTGCCCACTTACGGTTTCTTTTCTTCTATCTGTGCCTTCATTTACAGCTTCCTTTCTGGTCGTTCTATAGCCGCTGTTGTAGATGGCCATCATTCTTCTCCTAGATCTATTAACAGTTGTGTTCCTCAGGGGTCTGTCCTATCACCAACTCTCTTCCTTTTATTCATCATTGATCTTCTAAGCTGGACATCTAACCCTATCCACTTGCATGCTGATGTTTCCACCCTTCACCTTTCCATTTGGTTGCCACAACATCCATTCCAGTAGTAACTTCAACAAACAAGGGATGAGGCAATGGCACTCCTAATGTCTGACCTGGCTCATATCTCTGACTGGGGTAAAAATAATCTTGTTTTTTTTTTTTTTATGCATTTAAGACTCAATTTTTACACCTATCAACCCGACAGAATCTCCCACAGGAGTACCCACTAAACGTTAATAGTATCCAACTCAATCCAGCATCATCCTTGAAAGTGCTTGGGGTTTCATTCACTCAGGATTTATCTTGGAAAGATCATACTACATCTCTGGTAAAATCTGCTTCCAAGAGATTAGGTGTGCTAAGCCGACTCCATATCTTCTTTACCCCTGCACAGTTGTTGACTTTATACATGGGATTTATTCTCCCCTGAATGGAGTACAACTCTCATGTGTGGGGAGGCTCCCCACATGCAGCTCTTCTTAACCTGCCGCGTGCCAGTGCCATTTGAAAATGGTCTGACATAATTCCACGGCCAGTGCAAGTGCCATTTTAAAACGGTTTGACATAATTCCGCAGCCAGTGCTAGTGCCATTTTAATACTGTCTAAAATAAAGAACTTCACTGTGACCGCATTTTTAAAGATTCGTGGGTAAAAATTGGCAGGCATGTAAGGTAACTGTTCTTCTACCATCCCTCAGGCTGTCATGGCCATACACTCACTCGCTCCCCCTCTCATGCTCGCTCTGCCTCACTCTGTCTGTGTGCCTCACCCAGTGCTGTACATAGTGAAGGCATTTTGTAAATATTTTCTTGTAAGTGTAAGGACTATATAGTGAAGTCAAGTTGTAAATAACTTCTTGTAAGTGCCAGGACTACACATAATGAAGTCAGGTTGTACCTATCTTCAGGTAAGTGTAAGATAATGTATTCACAGTGAGAAAGACACTCAAATTGTGCTTGATGCTGAAGTAATAAATAATCAGAAAAATGTACTGAACATTGCTAACCATCCCAGCATAAATACCTGAGTATACCTTACATAGAAAACTGCTTTCTCTCACATATGTGGTAAGCGTGAGAGAACATCTATACTGTACACGAGTATGCAGGACTCAATAAAACTCATTTCCGAGCCTTAGTGATCATTTTAATGGCGAAATTCGTTATTTGCACATCAAAATAAATCATTTTAGCCCCCCCAAAAAAGATCGAAAAATGGCCGGCACTGGGGTGACCCATAGGGCTAAAAATAGCCGGCATGCAGCGGGTAAATAGAGTGGAGTCAAAGGCTTTTCGTCTCATTGAAACTGCTCCTCTTACTGGCTCCCTTCAACCTCTGTCTCTTTGTGACAATGTAGCCTCATTATCTCTTTTCTATCGCTACTTCCATGGTCATTGCAATTCTGAAATGTCTGCTTCCATCCCTCCACCTCTACAACGGGTGCTAAGCACCCGTCTAGCAATAAACTTTCATCTCTTTTCTGTCCAACTCTCTAATGCAAGAGTTAACTGTTACTCTAAATCCTTCATTTATGCAACAGGTCATCTCTGGAACTGTCTCCCTCTGTCTATATTTCCTACTTCCTATGATCTCCAGTCTTTCAAACGCAGTGTGTCCAGGCATCTTGAAATGAACAGATCTTGAATTTGGCTCTCTTTTGTATTGTTTTTGTTTTTTTTCTTAGGAAGAAGTGTTTTGGGGGTTCGTAGCCTTTGGTTTGTTCATCCTCGCATAAAAGAAAAAGAAAGTGAGTGGATGATAGCTGCCACCACATATCAACAGCCTCTCTGTCTTGAATACCATATACTGCCACACAACACTTGAGTGTCCCCATATTAACCTGCCGCGTCCCGGCAGATTTTTCACCACTGACCCCTCCCAATCCCGGCAGATTTTCATTTTTTTTTTTCTGGTAAAACCTCCGCTTTTTATGAGAAACATCGAAAATTCAGAGAGAAAGTGCTCAGCTGAGATTAGAAATACCAAATACAGGTAACCGTACCCCCACCTTGATACCATGTTCTCTCAGGCCAGGCTCCAGAAAAGACATTTTCTTGGGAGGGGCAACTATTTCAAACCACTCATTATACATAAATATTTATTTTTTGGTACGAATTTGTGTGTAATACAAGAGTATATTGGTTTTCAAACAATAAAATAGGCGATATAAGAGTTTTTCACTCACCAAAAACATCAACATATGGCACTTTCCTTTACGACATTACCATCTCATCACTTCTGCTTGCTTCTTCCTCTGGCTTCTTTCTTCCTTTGTGCTCCACCTCAGGAATCACTTTTGCCTTCAATTTCGTCATTGGAGAGACTGTGATGCGACATGTCTATACTTGCCAGATCTCGGCTAACAGGTGAGTTGCCGAGAAAATGGTGGCATGCTAGGGGGAGGAGGGGTCAGGTGGGGCCAGGCATTATCCCCACCCGTCGTTGGGTAGAGGGAGGTCTCCCAAATCACCCATGAAACTTGAAAAATGTGCAAATGACGGACCTCGCAATTGAAAAATATATGGATAAGTTGTCGGGTGTCACCGTGACAAAACGTGGCAAAGTATCCATAAGTTGTCGAGATGCCTCTAGTCAAGACACAGAGGAAAGACATGGCAGTATAAAAGGATCACAAATTTAATTCGCTGAAGTGTGTGTGTGTGTGTGTGTGTGTGTGTGTGTGTAGATAATAATCATAGCAAGGAGTTGGGACTGTAGTTGTAGACTGGCAAGACACTTTTGTCACCAGTAGTGTGGGCTGCTGCCAATATAAAGTCTTCTTGCATTGGATAGCTCGTTGTGGCTTTTATATTGAGTAAGATGTTTCTCTGTCTTCCTTGCCCCCCAGTCTATCTTGTATCGTAAGTGAAGGTGAGGTACAAACACTCTGGGGTTAAGAGGTTTTTATTGTGATACAGGTATGTGATGGAAAGAGTGACGTGACCCACGTATTGTCAGTGTGACGGTGAACCTCCAACTCTACCCTATCTCCTAAGCTTCCTTCTCTCCTCACTCCAATCCCCTTCTGCCTTCTCTGGTTCTCTCTGGCTCTCTGACTCTCACCTCAGATTTCCCGGGATATATGACTGGCTAGTTTCCGGCTGGGTGATGTGTGTGTGTATGTATGTATGTGTGTAATGTCTGGTACATTTTCATCACGTGAACTAACTGGTTTTCATCAGTTAACCCATGTCTTGATATATCACAAAATTCTTGACCATCTGGTATGTGTTTGTCATACATTATGTGCTTGCATTCTGGGCTAAGGGATGTGTATGTCTCTTCCTGAACACCAGACATAAAATTCAACTGCGCAGTTGCACTTCTGCAACCTCTGACCCTTAACTTTTGCGACCTCAATTCCGCAATAAACTTGGAATGTGCAGTTCCATTACCTCAATAGCACAACCGCAATCCAGTTTCACAATTTTCAATTAAAGCACACAAACAGGGGGAAAATCGATTGCTAATGTTCTAAATGATTGTATTTATAACCTACTTATGACATTTATATATTTTAAAATTGTTGCAAATACTTTAGTGTATATACTGAAAACTTACCCATTACAATTATCTTCTTCAGAACTGTAATTTTGTAAGATACTGACGTATACTCAGGTGTATATCCATCACTATTTATTTTGTAACAGAGTTTGGGCATACCGTGAAAATCTCTACTAATATTATAATAATATCCTTTATTACAAAAAATAATGATATAATGAAAAGAAATAGCCTTTGTGCCACTCGGGAAAATCATCTGACCAGCAACAGAATTCAATCCATGGAATTTAAATAGATAATTCATAGAAATGAGCTTACTCTTTCAAATAATAACTTAGTACGATCATTGAAAAAAAAAAAGTATTTTCAGTGATCACCATTACATTAGCCCATAAGATCATCTGTCAAATTGAAAAAAAAAAAAAAAAGTATTTTCAGTGTTCACCATTACATTAGCCCATAAGATCATCTGTCAAATTGAAAAAAAAAAAAAAAAGTATTTTCAGTGATCACCATTACATTAGCCCATAAGATCATCATGTCAAACTGTGGAACCATTGTGCATAGTTAGCTATACATGCCATAAAATTTACTACCACTCTGGCTTATAGTATATCGTATCGTATCGTATAAAATAATTTTTCCTGGTATTGCCCATCCCTACTGCTAACTGATGCAGTGAGGCCTAGCCCGTCTCCTCTGCTGGCCAGGAATCCTGTTCAAGCTTGATATTCATGAATCATGCTGTTGCCTGTATTAACCAACATCGACCGCCATGTGGGAGGTTGCGCACTGGATTGCAGTAGTGGAAGTATTTCTGCAATGCAATTCCACAAATTTTGGACGAGTTTGCCGCAATCGAAGTTCCACAACTGAAATCATGCGGTCCGCTATTGCGGAAATCGTGGATTGCAGAACTCATTGCGGAGGTGCCCAGCTCTGATTTACGGTTACCTCATTCCTTAATATCTCTTCTGTATCCTGCATGCTTTCAGTGACAGCATCTCAGTTCTGTCATGTCCTTCGTTCTATCGTCCTATTACAAAATGCATGTTTTATGATGCCTGTGTTAAGAAACTGTATTTAAAAGTGACAAGTTACAGGGGATTGTTTTAACTAAGAAAGAAGTTACTAATCACAGTTGCTTATGTCCAGAGACTGATCAAGATTTTTTTTTCTGATACCAGGGAAGCTTCTGGTGTATGGTATGTTATATAAATACTTTTGTGAGCTTAATCATACTTTCCAGGGGCTGAAACTATTTTATTTTTCTTCATTTCAGATGTACCACACCTACAAGAACAGTCCCTGCTTTGGCCTGTATGATGGCTTCAGTCCCGTGCTGATGGTGTGTGATCCAGACATAATCAAGAACATATTCGTAAAGGACTTGGATCACTTCGTGAACAGGGGTGCCTTTCGTGCAAACCAACCCGACAGCTACATGAGTGACATGCTGGGAAGTAAGAGAGATCAGGAATGGAAGGACTTGCGTGGTGTCCTGTCCCCGACATTCTCCACCGGGAAGATTCGAAGGATGTTCCCGCGTGTGTTTGATATTGCTGACACATTTGTATCTTCCTGCCTTAAAGATGCAGAAAAGAATCCGTCTGTTAACGTGAAGAACAAAGCTGGACGGTTCAGCATGGACACTATCGCATCTTGTTCCTTTGGCATCGAGTGTAACTCTCTCACACAGGAAAACCCTCTCTTCATCAAAAAAGCAGAAACTTTTTTGGCTGCAACGTCACTATTGGTATGGAGGTTTCTTGTGATGAGGAACTGGCCACGTCTGTTCAATGCTTTGGGCCTGAAGGAAGACTTAGAGGAGGTGGGGTTCTTCCGAAGTGTAGCAGAGGAGATCATCAGGACCCGACAAGCCGGCGAAAAGAGGGGGGACTTCCTTGACTTTTTACTTGAGGCACGGGTTGAAGACTCTGACACTTGCGCTAAGCATGGTGATTGATCTATGCCTTTTATTACTACACTATCTCTTTGCTATACCATATCTGTAAAAGTTTCATCTGCAGTGCAAGTGATGTAATTGGGAGTGCACTAGGACCATGAAAGTGATGCCCCAGGTTTGATTACCGGGCCAAATTTGTGATATTTCAGCAAGGTCTATTTTATCCTGTCCTATTCCTACTTAGAGCTGTAGTAGGGACCACATAGGGACCTGGATGGTAAATTTGACGACTGCGTTTCGATGTCTGGGGAACACTGGGACTTGATAAACCTGAATGACTTTGTTATTGGCCCTTCAGTTGCCAATAGTCATTACGCTTTCTTGTTCACACTAACTCGCCCAAGACAAACTCTGAATTCCCAAGTTTTTGCACACCTTTATCTTTCCCAAAATCGTTAATGGTTCTCTCTCTCTCTCTCTCTCTCTTACATCATGTCCAATATGCACACCTCTCTATTTTCTATCTATCTAGCTATTGCCAGACGCCTTAATCCCGTAAGGGGTAGCCACTAACAAATCGCCTCCAGGTAGCCCTTTCCCCTGCCATTTCGCTGCCCTCCCCCCAGCTCGCACCCCACACTCTCATATATCTCTCCACTCCATCCCAGCATCTCATTCTCGGCCGCCCCTCCCTCTCCCCCCGTCCACCTCACTCACACACATTCCCCTCATTAGTCCCTCGCTCTCCATCCTCCCGACATGGCCTTTTACCATACCAAATATTCCACCACAAAATAAAAGCGGAAAGGGATTTTTAATGGTTAATTTTCCACCCTGGGGAACAAAATACATCAGCTGTTAATAAGAAGCTTCAGATTAGGTCCGTAATTGCCTTCCAGTGGCAATATTGTCCATCTTGTCTGTCACCTTATGGAAGACAACTGCATTTCCTTCATCTCCATCTTCTTAAGTGCTTAAAGCAATGGTAAATCTTTGAAAGTTCTTAGAGGTGTTCCCAAATGCTGATTTAAGTCACATTCGTCAACAAAATTTTTTTTAATTAGTCAGGACAGCCTCAGGCACCATCAGCCAGCGTCACCACAAGAAATACAGCAATCAAAATAATCAGTTACTCGTGTGTGATAAAATACCTAATTACACAGGAATTTAGCCCAAATGATCCCTGCAAGTCACACTTGACATCAGTTCATACTGAGCCAGATCAATGTCAGGTCGTGTGTGTGTTGTCATGTGAGGTCAGGTACTGTTATATCTGTATACGCCCATACAGGTTGGTTTGGGACTATCTGAGACACACTTGATGTAAAAGGTTCTAATCACGTTCACTTCAGCAATATTAGGTTCATATAAGTTCTTATCAAGTTCGCTTCAGCAATTTTAGGTTCATTTAAGGTAATCGGGGGTCGATTTCGTCAGATCATATTCAGCTAAGTCCATCTAGGGCAGATTAAGTTCACTTAAATATCTCCACAGGTAATTAGTCTGTTCATGCGTCTGGGGCTGAGAGTGGCGGGTGTAAGTGTGAGAGGAGGGGGTAAGTGTGAGAGGCGGGTGTAAGTGTGAGAGGCGGGTGTAAGTGTATTGGTAGGTGGGAAAGCTATGAAAACCAGAGAGAGGGGAAGACTGGAATTTAACCAGGTGTTATCTGCAGAAGGTAACAGTTAGCAGAGAGTGTGTGAGTATGGAAGAGTTTGTGATAGGAGAAAATGAAGAGTAAATGTGAGAAAATAAAGAGAGAGAGAGAGAGAGAGAGAGAAAGAGAGAGCAAAACGATCCTGAGTAAGCAGTGATGGGGAAGATGGAGAAGTGAACAGTTTTACTTATGGTTCAGTGGACGCAACCGGAGATGGGACTGAGGCAGGAACTTGAAAGCAGGAGATGGATGGGAAGAATTACGATATTGTGAGGAAGAACAACAGCATAATGAGAAAGCATGTATACCTTACCCTCAGACACCTTCCATCTCATGCTGCAGGAATTAAGACAAGCTCGTTCGTAGTTTGAAAATAATACCTTTGGGCTCACAGATACACCAGAAAAAATACCAGTTAAACTATTTTGATCTTAGGATAATCTTAAAGTCAGTTTGGGGATAAATTTTAGCAAGATTTCGAAATAATGTCGTGCTAAATTTCATCCCCCATGATTGATTCCAAGACTATAGAAAGAAATTCATTCAAAATTGGTTTATATTTTGGTCTCGTCCACTGCCAGTCCTCACTGACAAAGTGATGGTGGCGCAGTGCATCCTGTTCCTGATGGCTGGCTACGACACCA